>NC_039361.1:127580054-128807062 GCF_003573695.1 Papaver somniferum
AAAATCCTAAGGAGGAAAAAATCCTAGTTCCAGAACGCTTTCAAGGGTAGTTCATATATACTAGGAAAAAATCCTTTTTGAAACCAATGACCCGGGATTAGTAAAAAACCTAAGGAGGGATCTATTTTAATGGGAAATGGTGTTTATATTTTAGGCAAATTCCATAATATGCTATCGAAAAGCCAGTTTTACCGATTTTAATGGTAATTATGAAAAATGTTGAGAGTTACAACACTTTGAGTTTCGTAAATAACTCAAGAGGAGAGTATTTGGATGGGAAAATGGCCAGCGATGTTAGTACCTCACATGGTCCTCAGTTTTCAACCAATATTTTAAGGTTTATCCGCTTTTAAAGGTCGTTTTCTAGTTCCAGAGCGCTTTCAAGGGTAGTTCGTATATACTAGGAAGATATCCTGTTTGAAACCAATGACCCGGGATTAGTAAAAAAACTAAGGACGAATCTATTTTAATGGGAAATGGAGTTTATATTTTAGGCAAATTCCATAGTATGCTATTGGAAAGCCAGTTTTACCGGTTTTAATAGTAATTATGCCAAATGTTGAGCGTTATAGCACTTTGAGTTTCAAAAATAACTCAAGAGGAGAGTATTTGGATGGGAAAAGGGCCAACGATGTCAGTATGTCACATGGTCCTCATTTTTCAACCAAGATTTTAAGGTTTATCAGCTCTTAAATGTCGTTTTCTAGTTCCAGAGCGCTTTCAGGGCGCTTTCAAGGGTAGTTCATATATACTAGGAAGATATCCTGTTTGAAACCAATGACCGGGATTAGTAATAAAATTAAGGAGGGATCTATTTTAATGGGAAATGGTGTCTAGATTTTAGGCAAATTCCATAATATGCTATCGAAAAGCCAGTTTTACCGATTTTAATAGTAATTATGCCAAATGTTGAGCGTTAGAGCACTTTGAGTTTCTTAAGCAACTCAAGAGGAGAGTATTTGTATGGGAAAAGGGGCACCGATGTTAATACGACACATGGTTCTCAGTTTTCAACCAAGATTTTAAGGTTTAACAGCTCTTAAAGGTTGTTTTCTAGTTCCAGAGCTATCTCAGAACGCTTTCAAGGGTAGTTGATATATACTAGGAAAATGTCCTGTTTAAAACCAATGACCCGGGATTAGTAAAAAAAATTGTGGAGGGATCTATTTTGATGGGAAATAGGGTTTATAGTTTATGAAAATTCCATAATATGCTATCGAAAAGCCAGTTTTACCGATTTTGATAGTAATTATGTCAAATGTTGAGCGTTTGAGCACTTTGAGTTTCGTAAACAACTCAAAAGGAAAGTATTTGGATGGGAAAAGGGCCAATGATGTTAGTATGTCACATGGTCCTCAGTTTTCAACCAAGATTTTAAAGTTTATCAGCTCTTAAATGTCGTTTTCTAGTTCCAGAGCGCTTTCAAGGGTAGTTCATATATACTAGGAAAATATCCTTTTTGAAACCAATGACCCGGGATTAGTAAAAAACCTAAGGAGAGATCTATTTTAATGGGAATTGGTGTTTAGATTTTAGGCAAATTCCTTAATATGCTGTCGATAAGCCAGTTTTACCGATTTTAATGGTAATTATGAACAATGTTGAGAGTTACAACACTTTGAGTTTCGTAAACAACTCAAGAGGAGAGTATTTGGATGGGAAAATGGCCAACGATGTTAGTAAGTCACATGGTCCTCAGTTTTCAACCAAGATTTTAAGGTTTATCCGCTTTTAAAGGTCGTTTTCTAGTTCCAGAGCGCTTTCAAGGGTAGTTCGTATATACTAGGAAGATATCCTGTTTGAAACCAATGACCCGGGATTAGTAAAAAAACTAAGGACGAATCTATTTTAATGGGAAATGGAGTTTATATTTTAGGAAAATTCCATAGTATGCTATTGAAAAGCCATTTTTACCGGTTTTAATAGTAATTATGCCAAATGTTGAGCGTTATAGCACTTTGAGTTTCGTAAATAACTCAAGAGGAGAGTATTTGGATGGGAAAAGGGCCAATGATGTCAGTATGTCACATGGTCCTCAGTTTTCGACCAAGATTTTAAGGTTTATCAGCTCTTAAATGTCGTTTTCTAGTTCCAGAGCGCTTTCAGGGCGCTTTCAAGGGTAGTTCATATATACTAGGAAGATATCCTGTTTGAAACCAATGACCGGGATTAGTAAAAAACTTAAGGAGGGATATATTTTAATGGGAAATGGTGTCTAGATTTTAGGAAAATTCCATAATATGCTATCGAAAAGCCAGTTTTACCGATTTTAATAGTAATTATGCCAGATGTTGAGCGTTAGAGCACTTTGAGTTTCTTAAACAACTCAAGAGGAGAGTATTTGTATGGGAAAAGGGGCACCGATGTTAGTACGTCACATGGTCCTCAGTTTTCAACCAAGATTTTAAGGTTTATTAGCTCTTAAAGGTCGTTTTCTAGTTCCAGAGCGATCTCAGAACGCTTTCAAGGGTAGTTGATATATACAAGGAAAATGTCCTGTTTAAAACCAATGACCCGGGATTAGTAAAAACAATTGTGAAGGGATCTATTTTGATGGGAAATAGGGTTTATATTTTATGAGAATTCCATAATATGCTATCGAAAAGACAGTTTTACCGATTTTGATAGTAATTATGCCAAATGTTGAGCGTTTGAGCACTTTGAGTTTCGTAAACAACTCAAGAGGAGAGTATTTGGATGGGAAAAGGGCCATTGATGTTAGTATGTCACATGGTCCTAAGTTTTCAACCAAGATTTTAAGGTTTATCAGCTCTTAAATGTCGTTTTCTAGTTCCAGAGCGCTTTCAAGGGTAGTTCATATATACTAGGAAAATATCCTTTTTGAAACCAATGACCCGAGATTAGTAAAAAAACCTAAGGAGGGATCTATTTTAATGGGAAATGGTGTTTAGATTTTAGGCAAATTCCATAATATTCTATCGAAAAGCCAGTTTTACCGATTTTAATAGTAATTATGAAAAATGTTGAGAGTTACAACACTTTTGAAGGTCGCCCAGTTTTCTTAAGTTCAATTGAATTCCAAAATGTAATTTATTATCGTTTTAAATAGGTTTCAGGAGTTTTTGGGGTCACGTTGATCTCTTTCTCTATATCTATCTTGTAAAACTTTTTTATCAATACAATTTCTTGACTTAGCAAAAAAAAAAAAAGGCCAACGATGTTAGTACGTCACATGGTCCTCAGGTTTCAACCAAGATTTTAAGGTTTATCAGCTTTTAAAGGTCGTTTTCTAGTTCCAGAGCGCTTTCAAGGGTAGTTCGTATATACTAGGAAGATATCTTGTTTGAAACAATGACCCGGGATTAGTAAAAAACCTAAGGAGGGATCTATTTTAATGGGAATGGTGTTTTATTTTTGGCAAATTCCATAATATGCTATCGAAAAGCCAGTTTTACCGGTTTTGATAGTAATTATGCCAAATGTTGAGCGTTATAGCACTTTGAGTTTCGTAAATAACTCAAGAGGAGAGTATTTGGATGGGAAAAAGGCCAACGATGTCAGTATGTCACATGGTCCTCAGTTTTCGACCAAGATTTTAAGGTTTATCAGCTCTTAAATTTCGTTTTCTAGTTCCAGAGAGCTTTCAGGGCACTTTCAAGGGTAGTTCATATATACTAGGAATATATCCTGTTTGAAACATTAGTAAAAAAATTAAGGGGGATCTATTTTAATGGGAAATGGTGTCTATTTTAGCCAAATTCCATAAATGCTATCGAAAAGCCAATTTTAATAGTAATTATGCCAAATGTTGAGCGTTAGAGCACTTTGAGTTTCTTAAACAACTCAAGAGGAGAGTATTTGTATGGGAAAAGGGGCACCGATGTTAGTACGTCACATGGTCCTAAGTTTTCAACCAAGATTTTAAGGTTTATCAGCTCTTAAAGGTCGTTTCTAGTTCCAAAGCGATCTCAGAACGCTTTCAAGGGAAGTTGAGTTGATATATACTAGGAAAATGTCCTGTTTAAAACCAATGACCCGGGATTAGTAAAATTTTTTTGGAGGATCTATTTTGATGGGAAAACGGGTTTATATTTTATGAAAATTCCATAATATGCTATCGAAAAGCCAGTTTTACCTATTTTGATAGTAATTATGCCAAATGTTGAGCGTTTGAGCACTTTGAGTTTCGTAAACAACTCAAGAGGAGAGTATTTGGGTGGGAAAAAGTGACAATGATGTTAGTACGTCACATGGTCCTAAGTTTTCAACCAAGATTTTAAGGTTTATCAGCTCTTAAATGTCGTTTTCTAGTTCCAGAGCGCTTTCAGAGCGCTTTCAAGGGTAGTTCATATATACTAGGAAAATATCCTTTTTGAAACCAATGACCCGGGATTAGTAAAAAACCAAAGGAGGGATCTATTTTAATGGGAAATGGTGTTTATATTTTAGGCGAATTCCATAATATGCTATCGAAAAGCCAGTTTTACCAATTTTAATAGTAATTATGAAAAATGTGAGAGTTACAACACTTGAGTTTCGTAAACAACTCAAGAGGAGAGTATTGGATGGGGAAATGGCCAACGATGTTAGTACGTCACATGGTCCTCAGTTTTCAACCAAGATTTTAAGGTTTATCAGCTTTTAAAGGTCGTTTTCTAGTTCTAGAGCACTTTCAAGGGTAGTTCGTATATACTAGGAAGATATCCTATTTAAAACCAATGACCCGGGATTAGTAAGAAAACTAAGGACGGATCTATTTTAATGGGAAATGGAGTTTATATTTTAGGTAAATTCCATAGTATGCTATCGAAAAGCCAGTTTTACCTGTTTTAATAGTAATTATGCCATATGTTGAGCGTTAGAGCACTTTGAGTTCGTAAATAACTCAAGAGGAGAGTATTTGGATGGGAAAAGGGACAACGATGTCAGTACGTCACATGGTCCTCTGTTTTCAACCAAGATTTTAAGGTTGATCAGCTCTTAAAGGTCGTTTTCTAGTTCCAGAGCGTTCTCAGAGCGCTTTCAAGGGTAGTTGATATATACTAGGAAAATGTCCTCTTTAAAACCAATGACCCGGGATTAGTAAAAAAAATTATGGAGGGATCTATTTGATGGGAAATAGGGTTTATATTTTTTGAAAATTCCATAATATGCTATCGAAAAGCCAGTTTTACCGGTTTTAATAGTAATATGCCAAATGTTGAGCGTTTGAGCACTTTGAGTTTCGTAAACAACTCAAGAGGAGAGTATTTGGATTGGAAAAGGGACAATGATGTTAGTACGTCACATGGTCCTAAGTTTTCAACCAAGATTTTAAGGTTTATAAGCTCTTAAATGTCGTTTTCTAGTTCCAGAGCGCTTTTAGTGCGGTTTCAAGGGTAGTTCATATATACTAGGAAAAATATTTTTGAAACAATGACCCGGGATTAGTAAAAAACCTAAGAAGGGATCTATTTTAATGGGAAATGGTGTTTATATTTTAGGCAAATTCCATAATATGCTATCGAAAAGCCAGTTTTACCGATTTTAATAGTAATTATGAAAAATGTTGAGAGTTACAGCACTTTGAGTTTCGTAAACAACTCAAGAGGAGAGTATTTGGATGGGAAAATGGCCAACGATGTTAGTACGTCACATGTTCCTCAGTTTTCAACAAAGATTTTAAGGTTGATCAGCTTTTAAAGGTCGTTTTCTAGTTCCAGAACGCTTTCAAGGGTAGTTCATATATACTAGGAAAAAATCCTTTTTGAAACCAATGACCCGGGATTAGTAAAAAACCTAAGGAGGGATCTATTTTAATGGGAAATGGTGTTTATATTTTAGGCAAATTCCATAATATGCTATCGAAAAGCCAGTTTTACCGATTTTAATGGTAATTATGAAAAATGTTGAGAGTTACAACACTTTGAGTTTCGTAAATAACTCAAGAGGAGAGTATTTGGATGGGAAAATGGCCAGCGATGTTAGTACCTCACATGGTCCTCAGTTTTCAACCAATATTTTAAGGTTTATCCGCTTTTAAAGGTCGTTTTCTAGTTCCAGAGCGCTTTCAAGGGTAGTTCGTATATACTAGGAAGATATCCTGTTTGAAACCAATGACCCGGGATTAGTAAAAAAACTAAGGACGAATCTATTTTAATGGGAAATGGAGTTTATATTTTAGGCAAATTCCATAGTATGCTATTGGAAAGCCAGTTTTACCGGTTTTAATAGTAATTATGCCAAATGTTGAGCGTTATAGCACTTTGAGTTTCAAAAATAACTCAAGAGGAGAGTATTTGGATGGGAAAAGGGCCAACGATGTCAGTATGTCACATGGTCCTCATTTTTCAACCAAGATTTTAAGGTTTATCAGCTCTTAAATGTCGTTTTCTAGTTCCAGAGCGCTTTCAGGGCGCTTTCAAGGGTAGTTCATATATACTAGGAAGATATCCTGTTTGAAACCAATGACCGGGATTAGTAATAAAATTAAGGAGGGATCTATTTTAATGGGAAATGGTGTCTAGATTTTAGGCAAATTCCATAATATGCTATCGAAAAGCCAGTTTTACCGATTTTAATAGTAATTATGCCAAATGTTGAGCGTTAGAGCACTTTGAGTTTCTTAAGCAACTCAAGAGGAGAGTATTTGTATGGGAAAAGGGGCACCGATGTTAATACGACACATGGTTCTCAGTTTTCAACCAAGATTTTAAGGTTTAACAGCTCTTAAAGGTTGTTTTCTAGTTCCAGAGCTATCTCAGAACGCTTTCAAGGGTAGTTGATATATACTAGGAAAATGTCCTGTTTAAAACCAATGACCCGGGATTAGTAAAAAAAATTGTGGAGGGATCTATTTTGATGGGAAATAGGGTTTATAGTTTATGAAAATTCCATAATATGCTATCGAAAAGCCAGTTTTACCGATTTTGATAGTAATTATGTCAAATGTTGAGCGTTTGAGCACTTTGAGTTTCGTAAACAACTCAAAAGGAAAGTATTTGGATGGGAAAAGGGCCAATGATGTTAGTATGTCACATGGTCCTCAGTTTTCAACCAAGATTTTAAAGTTTATCAGCTCTTAAATGTCGTTTTCTAGTTCCAGAGCGCTTTCAAGGGTAGTTCATATATACTAGGAAAATATCCTTTTTGAAACCAATGACCCGGGATTAGTAAAAAACCTAAGGAGAGATCTATTTTAATGGGAATTGGTGTTTAGATTTTAGGCAAATTCCTTAATATGCTGTCGATAAGCCAGTTTTACCGATTTTAATGGTAATTATGAACAATGTTGAGAGTTACAACACTTTGAGTTTCGTAAACAACTCAAGAGGAGAGTATTTGGATGGGAAAATGGCCAACGATGTTAGTAAGTCACATGGTCCTCAGTTTTCAACCAAGATTTTAAGGTTTATCCGCTTTTAAAGGTCGTTTTCTAGTTCCAGAGCGCTTTCAAGGGTAGTTCGTATATACTAGGAAGATATCCTGTTTGAAACCAATGACCCGGGATTAGTAAAAAAACTAAGGACGAATCTATTTTAATGGGAAATGGAGTTTATATTTTAGGAAAATTCCATAGTATGCTATTGAAAAGCCATTTTTACCGGTTTTAATAGTAATTATGCCAAATGTTGAGCGTTATAGCACTTTGAGTTTCGTAAATAACTCAAGAGGAGAGTATTTGGATGGGAAAAGGGCCAATGATGTCAGTATGTCACATGGTCCTCAGTTTTCGACCAAGATTTTAAGGTTTATCAGCTCTTAAATGTCGTTTTCTAGTTCCAGAGCGCTTTCAGGGCGCTTTCAAGGGTAGTTCATATATACTAGGAAGATATCCTGTTTGAAACCAATGACCGGGATTAGTAAAAAACTTAAGGAGGGATATATTTTAATGGGAAATGGTGTCTAGATTTTAGGAAAATTCCATAATATGCTATCGAAAAGCCAGTTTTACCGATTTTAATAGTAATTATGCCAGATGTTGAGCGTTAGAGCACTTTGAGTTTCTTAAACAACTCAAGAGGAGAGTATTTGTATGGGAAAAGGGGCACCGATGTTAGTACGTCACATGGTCCTCAGTTTTCAACCAAGATTTTAAGGTTTATTAGCTCTTAAAGGTCGTTTTCTAGTTCCAGAGCGATCTCAGAACGCTTTCAAGGGTAGTTGATATATACAAGGAAAATGTCCTGTTTAAAACCAATGACCCGGGATTAGTAAAAACAATTGTGAAGGGATCTATTTTGATGGGAAATAGGGTTTATATTTTATGAGAATTCCATAATATGCTATCGAAAAGACAGTTTTACCGATTTTGATAGTAATTATGCCAAATGTTGAGCGTTTGAGCACTTTGAGTTTCGTAAACAACTCAAGAGGAGAGTATTTGGATGGGAAAAGGGCCATTGATGTTAGTATGTCACATGGTCCTAAGTTTTCAACCAAGATTTTAAGGTTTATCAGCTCTTAAATGTCGTTTTCTAGTTCCAGAGCGCTTTCAAGGGTAGTTCATATATACTAGGAAAATATCCTTTTTGAAACCAATGACCCGAGATTAGTAAAAAAACCTAAGGAGGGATCTATTTTAATGGGAAATGGTGTTTAGATTTTAGGCAAATTCCATAATATTCTATCGAAAAGCCAGTTTTACCGATTTTAATAGTAATTATGAAAAATGTTGAGAGTTACAACACTTTTGAAGGTCGCCCAGTTTTCTTAAGTTCAATTGAATTCCAAAATGTAATTTATTATCGTTTTAAATAGGTTTCAGGAGTTTTTGGGGTCACGTTGATCTCTTTTCTCCTATATCTATCTTGTAAATAACTTTTTTATCAATACAATTTCTTGACTTAGCAAAAAAAAAAAAAAGGCCAACGATGTTAGTACGTCACATGGTCCTCAGGTTTCAACCAAGATTTTAAGGTTTATCAGCTTTTAAAGGTCGTTTTCTAGTTCCAGAGCGCTTTCAAGGGTAGTTCGTATATACTAGGAAGATATCTTGTTTGAAACAAATGACCCGGGATTAGTAAAAAACCTAAGGAGGGATCTATTTTAATGGGAAATGGTGTTTATATTTTTGGCAAATTCCATAATATGCTATCGAAAAGCCAGTTTTACCGGTTTTGATAGTAATTATGCCAAATGTTGAGCGTTATAGCACTTTGAGTTTCGTAAATAACTCAAGAGGAGAGTATTTGGATGGGAAAAAGGCCAACGATGTCAGTATGTCACATGGTCCTCAGTTTTCGACCAAGATTTTAAGGTTTATCAGCTCTTAAATTTCGTTTTCTAGTTCCAGAGAGCTTTCAGGGCACTTTCAAGGGTAGTTCATATATACTAGGAATATATCCTGTTTGAAACATTAGTAAAAAAATTAAGGAGGGATCTATTTTAATGGGAAATGGTGTCTATATTTTAGCCAAATTCCATAACATGCTATCGAAAAGCCAATTTTAATAGTAATTATGCCAAATGTTGAGCGTTAGAGCACTTTGAGTTTCTTAAACAACTCAAGAGGAGAGTATTTGTATGGGAAAAGGGGCACCGATGTTAGTACGTCACATGGTCCTAAGTTTTCAACCAAGATTTTAAGGTTTATCAGCTCTTAAAGGTCGTTTTCTAGTTCCAAAGCGATCTCAGAACGCTTTCAAGGGAAGTTGATATATACTAGGAAAATGTCCTGTTTAAAACCAATGACCCGGGATTAGTAAAATTTTTTTTGGAGGGATCTATTTTGATGGGAAAACGGGTTTATATTTTATGAAAATTCCATAATATGCTATCGAAAAGCCAGTTTTACCTATTTTGATAGTAATTATGCCAAATGTTGAGCGTTTGAGCACTTTGAGTTTCGTAAACAACTCAAGAGGAGAGTATTTGGGTGGGAAAAGTGACAATGATGTTAGTACGTCACATGGTCCTAAGTTTTCAACCAAGATTTTAAGGTTTATCAGCTCTTAAATGTCGTTTTCTAGTTCCAGAGCGCTTTCAGAGCGCTTTCAAGGGTAGTTCATATATACTAGGAAAATATCCTTTTTGAAACCAATGACCCGGGATTAGTAAAAAACCAAAGGAGGGATCTATTTTAATGGGAAATGGTGTTTATATTTTAGGCGAATTCCATAATATGCTATCGAAAAGCCAGTTTTACCAATTTTAATAGTAATTATGAAAAATGTTGAGAGTTACAACACTTTGAGTTTCGTAAACAACTCAAGAGGAGAGTATTTGGATGGGGAAATGGCCAACGATGTTAGTACGTCACATGGTCCTCAGTTTTCAACCAAGATTTTAAGGTTTATCAGCTTTTAAAGGTCGTTTTCTAGTTCTAGAGCACTTTCAAGGGTAGTTCGTATATACTAGGAAGATATCCTATTTAAAACCAATGACCCGGGATTAGTAAGAAAACTAAGGACGGATCTATTTTAATGGGAAATGGAGTTTATATTTTAGGTAAATTCCATAGTATGCTATCGAAAAGCCAGTTTTACCTGTTTTAATAGTAATTATGCCATATGTTGAGCGTTAGAGCACTTTGAGTTTCGTAAATAACTCAAGAGGAGAGTATTTGGATGGGAAAAGGGACAACGATGTCAGTACGTCACATGGTCCTCTGTTTTCAACCAAGATTTTAAGGTTGATCAGCTCTTAAAGGTCGTTTTCTAGTTCCAGAGCGTTCTCAGAGCGCTTTCAAGGGTAGTTGATATATACTAGGAAAATGTCCTCTTTAAAACCAATGACCCGGGATTAGTAAAAAAAATTATGGAGGGATCTATTTTGATGGGAAATAGGGTTTATATTTTTTGAAAATTCCATAATATGCTATCGAAAAGCCAGTTTTACCGGTTTTAATAGTAATATGCCAAATGTTGAGCGTTTGAGCACTTTGAGTTTCGTAAACAACTCAAGAGGAGAGTATTTGGATTGGAAAAGGGACAATGATGTTAGTACGTCACATGGTCCTAAGTTTTCAACCAAGATTTTAAGGTTTATAAGCTCTTAAATGTCGTTTTCTAGTTCCAGAGCGCTTTTAGTGCGGTTTCAAGGGTAGTTCATATATACTAGGAAAATATCCTTTTTGAAACCAATGACCCGGGATTAGTAAAAAACCTAAGAAGGGATCTATTTTAATGGGAAATGGTGTTTATATTTTAGGCAAATTCCATAATATGCTATCGAAAAGCCAGTTTTACCGATTTTAATAGTAATTATGAAAAATGTTGAGAGTTACAGCACTTTGAGTTTCGTAAACAACTCAAGAGGAGAGTATTTGGATGGGAAAATGGCCAACGATGTTAGTACGTCACATGTTCCTCAGTTTTCAACAAAGATTTTAAGGTTGATCAGCTTTTAAAGGTCGTTTTCTAGTTCCAGAGCGCTTTCAAGTGTAGTTCGTATATACTAGGAAGATATCCTGTTTGAAACCAATGACCCGGGACTAGTAAAAAAACTAAGGACGGATCTATTTTAATGGGAAATGGAGTTTATATTTTAGGAAAATTCCATAGTATGCTATCGAAAAGCCAGTTTTACCGATTTTAATTGTAATTATGAAAAATGTTGAGAGTTACAACACTTTGAGTTTCGTAAACAACTCAAGAGGAGAGTATTTGGATGGTAAAATGGCCAACGATGTTAGTACGTCACATGGTCCTCAGTTTTCAACCAAGATTTTAAGGTTTATCCGCTTTTAAAGGTCGTTTTCTAGTTCCAGAGGGCTTTCAAGGATAGTTCGTATATACTAGGAAGATATCCTATTTGAAACCAATGACCCGGGATTAGTAAAAAACTAAGGACGGATCTATTTTAATGGGAAATGGAGTTTATATTTTAGGCAAATTCCATAGTATGCTATTGAAAAGCCAGTTTTACCGGTTTTATTAGTAATTATGTCAAATGTTGAGCGTTATAGCACTTTGAGTTTCATAAATAACTCAAGAGGAGAGTATCTGGATGGGAAAAGGGCCAACGATGTCGATATTTCACATGGTCCTTAGTTTCCGACCAAGATTTTAATGTTTATCAGCTCTTAAATGTCGTTTTATAGTTCCAGAGCGCTTTCAGAGCGCTTTCAAGGGTAGTTCATATATACTAGGAAGATATCCTGTTCGAAACCAATGACCCGGGATTAGTAAAAAAATTAAGGAGGGATCTATTTTAATGGGAAATGGTGTCTAGATTTTAGGTAAATTCCATAATATGCTATCGAAAAGCTAGTTTTACCGATTTTAATGGTAATTATGCCAAATGTTGAGCGTTAGAGCACTTTGAGTTTCTTAAACAACTCAAGAGGAGAGTATTTGTATGGGAAAAGGGGCACCGATGTGAGTACGTCACATGGTCCTAAGTTTTCAACCAATATTTTAAGGTTTATCAGCTCTTAAAGGTCGTTTTCTAGTTGCAGAGAGATCTCAGAAAGCTTTCAAGGGTAGTTGATATATACTAGGAACTTTTCCTGTTTAAAACCAATGACCCGGGATTAGTAAAGAAAATTGTGCAGGGATCTATATTGATGGGAAATAGGGTTTATATTTTATGAAAATTCCATAATATGCTATCGAAAAGCACTTTTACCGATTTTGATAGTAATTATGCTAAATGTTGAGCGTTTGAGCACTTTGAGTTTCGTAAACAACTCAAGAGGAGAGTATTTGGATGGGAAAATGGACAATGATGTTAGTAAGTCACATGGTCCTCAGTTTTCAACCAATATTTTTAGGTTTATCAGCTCTTAAATGTCGTTTTCTAGTTCCAGAGCGCTTTCAAGGGTAGTTCATATATACTAGGAAAATATCCTTTTTGAAACCAATGACCCGGGATTAGTAAAAAACCTAAGGAGGGATCTATTTTTATGGGAAATGGTGTTTATATTTTAGGAAAATTCCATAATATGCTATCGAAAAGCTAGTTTTACCGATTTTAATAGTAATTATGAAAAATGTTGAGAGTTACAGCACTTTGAGTTTCGTAAACAACTCAAGAGGAGAGTATTTGGATGGGGAAATGGCCAACGATGTTAGTACGTCACATGGTCCTCAGTTTTCAACCAAGATTTTAAGGTTTATCAGCTTTTAAAGGTCGTTTTTCTAGTTCTAGAGCGCTTTCAAGGGTAGTTCGTACATACTAGGAAGATATCCTGTTTAAAACCAATGACCCGGGATTAGTAAGAAAACTAAGGACGGATCTATTTTAATGGGAAATGGAGTTTATATTTTAGGTAAATTCCATAGTATGCTATCGAAAAGCCAGTTTTACCTGTTTTAATAGTAATTATGCCATATGTTGAGCGTTAGAGCACTTTGAGTTTCGTAAATAACTCAAGAGGAGAGTATTTGGATGGGAAAAGGGACAACGATGTCAGTACGTCACATGGTCCTCTGTTTTCAACCAAGATTTTAAGGTTGATCAGCTCTTAAAGGTCGTTTTCTAGTTCCAGAGCGTTCTCAGAGCGCTTTCAAGGGTAGTTGATATATACTAGGAAAATGTCCTCTTTAAAACCAATGACCCGGGATTAGTAAAAAAAATTATGGAGGGATCTATTTTGATGGGAAATAGGGTTTATATTTTTTGAAAATTCCATAATATGCTATCGAAAAGCCAGTTTTACCGGTTTTAATAGTAATATGCCAAATGTTGAGCGTTTGAGCACTTTGAGTTTCGTAAACAACTCAAGAGGAGAGTATTTGGATCGGAAAAGGGACAATGATGTTAGTACGTCACATGGTCCTAAGTTTTCAACCAAGATTTTAAGGTTTATAAGCTCTTAAATGTCGTTTTCTAGTTCCAGAGCGCTTTTAGTGCGGTTTCAAGGGTAGTTCATATATACTAGGAAAATATCCTTTTTGAAACCAATGACCCGGGATTAGTAAAAAACCTAAGAAGGGATCTATTTTAATGGGAAATGGTGTTTATATTTTAGGAAAATTCCATAATATGCTATCGAAAAGCCAGTTTTACCGATTTTAATAGTAATTATGAAAAATGTTGAGAGTTACAGCACTTTGAGTTTCGTAAACAACTCAAGAGTAGAGTATTTGGATGGGAAAATGGCCAACGATGTTAGTACGTCACATGTTCCTCAGTTTTCAACCAAGATTTTAAGGTTGATCAGCTTTTAAAGGTCGTTTTCTAGTTCCAGAGCGCTTTCAAGTGTAGTTCGTATATACTAGGAAGATATCCTGTTTGAAACCAATGACCCGGGATTAGTAAAAAAACTAAGGACGGATCTATTTTAATGGGAAATTGAGTTTATATTTTAGGAAAATTCCATAGTATGCTATCGAAAAGCCAGTTTTACCGATTTTAATTGTAATTATGAAAAATGTTGAGAGTTACAACACTTTGAGTTTCGTAAACAACTCAAGAGGAGAGTATTTGGATGGTAAAATGGCCAACGATGTTAGTACGTCACATGGTCCTCAGTTTTTAACCAAGATTTTAAGGTTTATCCGCTTTTAAAGGTCGTTTTCTAGTTCCAGAGGGCTTTCAAGGATAGTTCGTATATACTAGGAAGATATCCTATTTGAAACCAATGACCCGGGATTAGTAAAAAAACTAAGGACGGATCTATTTTAATGGGAAATGGAGTTTATATTTTAGGCAAATTCCATAGTATGCTATTGAAAAGCCAGTTTTACCGGTTTTATTAGTAATTATGTCAAATGTTGAGCGTTATAGCACTTTGAGTTTCGTAAATAACTCAAGAGGAGAGTATCTGGATGGGAAAAGGGCCAACGATGTCGATATGTCACATGGTCCTTAGTTTCCGACCAATATTTTAATGTTTATCAGCTCTTAAATGTCGTTTTATAGTTCCAGAGCGCTTTCAGGGCGCTTTCAAGGGTAGTTCATATATACTAGGAAGATATCCTGTTCGAAACCAATGACCCGGGATTAGTAAAAAAATTAAGGAGGGATCTATTTTAATGGGAAATGGTGTCTAGATTTTAGGCAAATTCCATAATATGCTATCGAAAAGCTAGTTTTACCGATTTTAATGGTAATTATGCCAAATGTTGAGCGTTAGAGCACTTTGAGTTTCTTAAACAACTCAAGAGGAGAGTATTTGTATGGGAAAAGGGGCACCGATGTGAGTACGTCACATGGTCCTAAGTTTTCAACCAATATTTTAAGGTTTATCAGCTCTTAAAGGTCGTTTTCTAGTTGCAGAGAGATCTCAGAAAGCTTTCAAGGGTAGTTGATATATACTAGGAACTTTTCCTGTTTAAAACCAATGACCCGGGATTAGTAAAAAAAATTATGGAGGGATCTATATTGATGAGAAATAGGGTTTATATTTTATGAAAATTCCATAATATGCTATCGAAAAGCACTTTTACCGATTTTGATAGTAATTATGCTAAATGTTGAGCGTTTGAGCACTTTGAATTTCGTAAACAACTCAAGAGGAGAGTATTTGGATGGGAAAATGGACAATGATGTTAGTAAGTCACATGGTCCTTTTTTTCAACCAAGATTTTTAGGTTTATCAGCTCTTAAATGTCGTTTTCTAGTTCCAGAGCGCTTTCAGAGCGCTTTCAAGGGTAGTTCATATATACTAGGAAAATATCCTTTTTGAAACCAATGACCCGGGATTAGTAAAAAACCTAAGGAGGGATCTATTTTTATGGGAAATGGTGTTTATATTTTAGGAAAATTCCATAATATGCTATCGAAAAGCTAGTTTTACCGATTTTAATAGTAATTATGAAAAATGTTGAGAGTTACAGCACTTTGAGTTTCGTAAACAACTCAAGAGGAGAGTATTTGGATGGGGAAATGGCCAACGATGTTAGTACGTCACATGGTCCTCAGTTTTCAACCAAGATTTTAAGGTTTATCAGCTTTTAAAGGTCGTTTTCTAGTTCTAGAGCGCTTTCAAGGGTAGTTCGTACATACTAGGAAGATATCCTGTTTAAAACCAATGACCCGGGATTAGTAAGAAAACTAAGGACGGATCTATTTTAATGGGAAATGGAGTTTATATTTTAGGTAAATTCCATAGTATGCTATCGAAAAGCCATTTTTACCTGTTTTAATAGTAATTATGCCATATGTTGAGCGTTAGAGCACTTTGAGTTTCGTAAATAACTCAAGAGGAGAGTATTTGGATGGGAAAAGGGACAACGATGTCAGTACGTCACATGGTCCTCTGTTTTCAACCAAGATTTTAAGGTTGATCAGCTCTTAAAGGTCGTTTTCTAGTTCCAGAGCGTTCTCAGAGCGCTTTCAAGGGTAGTTGATATATACTAGGAAAATGTCCTCTTTAAAACCAATGACCCGGGATTAGTAAAAACAATTATGGAGGGATCTATTTTGATGGGAAATAGGGTTTATATTTTTTGAAAATTCCATAATATGCTATCGAAAAGCCAGTTTTACCGGTTTTAATAGTAATATGCCAAATGTTGAGCGTTACAGCACTTTGAGTTTCGTAAATAACTCAAGAGGAGAGTATTTATATGGGAAAAGTGCCAACGATATCAGTACGTCACATGGTACTCAGTTTTCAACCAAGATTTTAAGGTTTATCAGCTCTTAAAGGTCGTTTTCTAGTTCCAGAGCGTTCTCAGAGCGCTTTCAAGGGTAATTGATATATACTAGAAAAATGTCCTGTTTAAAACCAATGACCCGGGATTAGTAAAAAAAATTATGGAGGGATCTATTTTGATAGGAAATGGGGTTTATATTTTATGCAAATTCCATAATATGCTATCTAAAAGCCAGTTTTACCGATTTTAATAGTAATTATGCCAAATGTTGAGCATTAGAGCACTTTGAGTTTCGTAAACAACTCAAGAGGAGTATTTGGATGGGAAAAGGGCCAATGATGTTAGTACGTCACATGGTCCTCAGTGTTCAACCAAGATTGTAAGGTTTATCAGCTCTTAAATGTCGTTTTCTAGTTCTAGAGCGCTTTCAGAGCGCTTTCAAGGGTAGTTCATATATACTAGGAAAATATCCTTTTTGAAACCAATGACCCGGGATTAGTAAAAAACCTAAGGAAGGATCTATTTTAATGGGAAATGGTGTTTAGATTTTAGGAAAACTCCATAATATGCTATCGAAAAGCCAGTTTTACCGATTTTAATAGTATTATGAAAAATGTTGAGAGTTCCATCACTTTGAGTTTCGTAAACAACTCAAAAGGAGAGTATTTGGTTTTTTGCTAAGTCCAATAGTTTATTAAAGCAAAAGTCGTTATTACAAGAATTACAAGGAGCCCCACACCATAAACTAAAAGAGTAAAATAAATATATTTTCTAAGAAAACAAAGGCCCCTAATTACAAAATCAAGAAACTCTTGCAACTAAAACAAATAGCATCACTAATTTGGTTTCAAAAGAAACCACTTTTCTTACTGTCTTCACCATTATTGCATCAAAAGAAAACTTTAGCAGAAGAAAACTGAACAACATGAATCGAACCCGAGCTGGACTCCTCAGAACAGCCATCCTATCGTCATAGTTTGAACAAGTAATCTTCACTTCAGAATTGTTATCACTAAATAATTACGACAGAAAATATTGAAAGCTGCCACACCTTGTCAGAACCACTAGAGTACTAACAATTGGATATCTAAATTGTGACATCTGTAAACCACTTTGGATGATTAAACTAACATCTGTAGCATCATGTACTTTGACAACAAGAAAAGATTTCTTTGCTGTCACATTTTTAAGAATATCAACTTCATACCAAACCACCAAATATTTCACAGAAGCCTTGGTAGTATTATTAATGAAAATAACACCACCGGCTTGATAGCTTCATGGTACATAAACAGTTCGGTGATAATAGAATCAACGTCCTCTGGGATCTTCACACCATAATCAATTACCATGAAAAACACGGTATTAACAACACCATATTGATCAAAAACAACCATATTAACACCTTCTTCTTTATCCAAGTTCATAACGAACCTGAACTGTTTTAGGGTTTCCAAAGAAACCACTACGCCTCGATTTGTATAAACAGATTTTGTAGCTTCGGAAAAAACCGAAATAAATCTGAACAGAAATAGGGTTTTGTAAGAAACCGCATGAATAACCGATTTCATCACCTGAGCAAAAGCTTACCGAACAAAGACAATAATCGATCCCGAGCTGAACTCTCCTGAACAGCCATCCCGTCGTCTAATCGTGCACATGTAGTCTTTATCTCGTTATACTTTTCCGTGAGCCGTTGGAAAAACTTCATTGTTCTCTTGAAATTTTTTAGGGTTACAATAAAAATAGCTTCAAAAACAGCATCGAACATAAAACTAGCCGCTACTGTAATATTTAAAACTATGACAAATCTGTAGCTTAAAACAAGCGAAACATATTTGAAATCATATAACTTCTCTAAGATATGAGTCTGAATAATCAAAGAAAATTTATAACCAGCAAACTCAAAACATGAGTTTAGCTTATCTGGTGGATCTGTTGATGGATTTACCATCTCTAATCCTCAAAAGAGGAGAGTATTTGGATGGGAAAATGGCCAATGATGTTAGTACGTCACATGCTCCTCAGTTTTCAACCAAGATTTTAAGGTTTATCAGCTTTTAAAGGTCGTTTTTTTAGTTCCAGAACGCTTTCAAGGGTAGTTCGTATATACTAGGAAGATATCCTGTTTGAAACCAATGATCCGGGATTAGTAAAAAAAACTAAGGACGGATCTATTTTAATGGGAAATGGAGTTTATATTTTAGGCAAATTCCATAGTATGCTATCGAAAAGCCAGTTTTACCGGTTTTAATAGTAATTATGCCAAATGTTGAGCGTTACAGCACTTTGAGTTTCGTAAATAACCCAAGAGGAGAGTATTCGGATGGGAAAAGGGCCAACGATGTCAGTACGTCACATGGTCCTAAGTTTTCAACCAAGATTTTAAGGTTTATCATCTCTTAAATGTCTTTTTCTAGTTCCAGAGCGCTTTCAGAGCGCTTTCAAGGGTAGTTCATATATACTAGGAAAATATCCTGTTTGAAACCAATGACCCGGGATTAGTAAAAAAATTAAGGACTGATTTATTTTAATTGGAAATGGAGTTTATATTTTAGGCAAATTCCATAGTATGCTATCGAAAAGCCAGTTTTATCGATTTTGATAGTAATTATGCCAAATGTTGAGCGTTAGAGCACTTTGAGTTTCGTAAACAACTCAAGAGAAGATTACTGGGATGGGAAAAGGGGCACCGATGTTACTACGTCACATGGTCCTCAATTTTCAACCAAGATTTTAAGGTTTATCAGCTCTTAAAGGTCGTTTTCTAGTTCCAGGGCGATCTCAGAGCGCTTTCAAGGGTAGTTGATATATACTAGGAAAATGTCCTGTTTAAAACCAATGACCCAGGATTAGTAAAAAAAAATTTGGAGGGATCTATTTTGATAGGAAATAGGGTTTATATTTTATTGAAATTCCATAATATGCTATCTAAAAGCCAGTTTTACCGATTTTAATAGTAATTATGCCAAATGTTGAGCTTCACGGCACTTTGAATTTCGTAAAAAACTCAAGAGGAGAGTATTTGGATGGGAAAAGGGACACCGATGTTGGTACGTCACATGGTCCTCAGTTTTCAACCAAGATATTAAGGTTTATCAGCTCTTAAAGGTCGTTTTCTAGTTCCAGAGAGCTTTCAAGAGTAGTTCGTATATACTAAGAAATATTCTGTTTGAAACCAGTGACCCGGGATTAGTAAAAACACTAAAGAGGGATCTATTTTGATGGGAAATGGTATTTAGATTTTAGGAAAATTCTATAATATGCTATCGAAAAGCCAGTTTTACCGATTTTGATAGTAATTATGCCAAGTGTTGAGCGTCAGAGCACACCGATGTTAGTACGTCACATGGTCCTCAGTTTTCAACCAAGATTTTAAGGTTTATCAGCTCTTAAATGTCGTTTTCTAGTTCCAGAGCGCTTTCAGAGCGCTTTCAAGGGTAGTTCATATATACTAGGAAAATATCCTTTTTGAAACCAATGACCCGGGATTAGTAAAAAACCTAAGGAGGGATCTATTTTAATGGGAAATGGTGTTTAGATTTTTTGCAAATTCCATAATATGCTATCGAAAAGCCAGTTTTACCGATTTTAATAGTAATTATGAAAAATGTTGAGAGTTACAGCACTTTGAGTTTCGTAAACAACTCAAGAGGAGAGTATTTGGATGGTAAAATGGCCAACGATGTTAGTACGTCACATGGTCCTCAGTTTTCAACCAAGATTTTAAGGTTTATCAGCTTTTAAAGGTCGTTTTCTAGTTCCAGAGCGCTTTCAAGGGTAGTTCGTATATTTCAGGAAGATATCCTGTTTGAAACCAATGGCCCGGGATTAGTAAAACAACTAAGGACGGATCTATTTTAATGGGAAATGGAGGTTATATTTTAGGCAAATTCCATAGTATGATATCGAAAATCCAGTTTTACCGGTTTTAATAGGAATTATGCCAAATGTTGAGCGTTACAGCACTTTGAGTTTCGTAAATAACTCAAGAGGAGAGTATTTGGATGGGAAAAGGGCCAACGATGTTAGTACGTCACATGGTCCTCAGTTTTCAACCAAGATTTTAAGGTTTATCAGCTCTTATCATTTTCTAGTTCCAGGGCGCTTTCAGAGCGCTTTCAAGGGTAGTTCATATATACTAGGAAAATATCTTGTTTGAAACCAATGACCCGGGATTAGTAAAAAAATTAAGGACTGATTTATTTTAATTGGAAATAGGGTTTATATTTTATGAAAATTCAATAATATGCTATCGAAAAGCCAGTTTTACCGATTTTGATAGTAATTATGCCAAATGTTGAGCAGTAGAGCACTTTGAGTTTCGTATACAACTCAAGAGGAGATTATTTGGATGAGAAAAGGGACACCGATGTTAGTACGTCACATGGTCCTCAGTTTTCAACCCAGATTTTAAGGTTTATCAGCTCTTAAATATCGTTTTCTAGTTCCAGAGCGCTTTCAGAGCGCTTTCAAGGGTAGTTCATATATACTAGGAAAATATCCTTTTTGAAACCAATGACCCGGGATTAGTAAAAAACCTAAGGAGGGATCTATTTTAATGGGAAATGGTGTTTAGATTTTAGGAAAATTCCATATTATGCTATCGAAAAGCCAATTTTACCGATTTTAATAGTATTATGAAAAATGTTGAGAGTTACAGCACTTTGAGTTTCGTAAACAACTCAAGAGGAGAGTATTTGGATGGGAAAATGTCCAACGATGTTAGTACGTCACATGGTCCTCAGTTTTAAACCAAGATTTTAAGGTTTATCATCTTTTAAAGGTCGTTTTCTAGTTCCAGAGCGCTTTCAAGGGTAGTTCGTATATACTAGGAAGATATCCTGTTTGAAACCAATGACCCGGGATTAGTAAAAAAAACTAAGGACAGATCTATTTTAATGGGAAATGGAGTTTATATTTTAGGCAAATTCCATAGTATGCTATCGAAAAGCCAGTTTTACCGGTTTTTATAGTAATTATGCCAAATGTTGAGCGTTACAGCACTTTGAGTTTCGTAAATAACTCAAGAGGAGAGTATTTGGATGGGAAAAGGGCCAATGATGTCAGTACATCACATGGTCCTCAGTTTTCAACCAAGATTTTAAGGTTTATCAGCTCTTAAATGTCCTTTTCTAGTTCCAGAGCGCTTTCAGAGCGCTTTCAAGGGTAGTTCATATATACTAGGAAAATATCCTGTTTGAAACCAATGACCCGGGATTAGTAAAAAAATTAAGGACTGATTTATTTTAATTGGAAATAAGGTTTATATTTTATGAAAATTCCATAATATGCTATCGAAAAGCCAGTTTTACCGATTTTGATACTAATTATGTCAAATGTTGAGCGTTAGAGCACTTTGAGTTTCGTATACAACTCAAGAGGAGATTATTTGGATGGGAAAAGGGGCACCGATGTTAGTACGTCACATGGTCCTCAGTTTTCAACCAAGATTTTAAGGTTTATCAGCTCTTAAAGGTCGTTTTCTAGTTCCAGAGCGATCTCAGAGCGCTTTCAAGGGTAGTTGATATATACTAGGAAAATGTCATGTTTAAAACCAATGACCCGGGATTGGTAAAAAAAACTTTGGAGGGATCTATTTTGATAGGAAATAGGGTTTATATTTTATGCAAATTCCATAATATGCTATCTAAAAGCCAGTTTTACCGATTTTAATAGTAATTATGCCAAATGTTGAGCTTCACAGCACTTTGAATTTCGTAAAAAACTCAAGAGGAGAGTATTTGGATGGGAAAAGGGCCACCGATGTTGGTACGTCACTTGGTCCTCAGTTTTCAACCAAGATTATAAGGTTTATCAGCTCTTAAAGGTCGTTTTCTAGTTTCAGAGCGCTTTCAAGAGTAGTTCGTATATACTAGGAAATATCCTATTTGAAACCTGTGACCCGGGATTAGTAAAAACACTAAAGACGGATCTATTTTGATGGGAAATGGTATTTAGATTTTAGGAAAATTCCATAATATGCTATCGAAAATCCAGTTTTACCGATTTTGATAGTAATTATGCCAAATGTTGAGCGTTAGAGCACACCGATGTTAGTGCGTCACATGGTCCTCAGTTTTCAACCAAGATTTTAAGGTTTATCAGCTCTTAAATGTCGTTTTCTAGTTCCAGAGCGCTTTCAGAGCGCTTTCGAGGGTAGTTCATATATACTAGGAAAATATCCTTTTTGAAACCAATGACCCGGGATTAGTAAAAAACCTAAGGAGAGATCTATTTTAATGGGAAATGGTGTTTATATTTTACGCAAATTCCATAATATGCTATCGAAAAGCCAGTTTTACCGATTTAAATAGTAATTATGAAAAATGTTGAGAGTTACAACACTTTGAGTTTCGTAAACAACTCAAGAGGAGAGTATTTGGATGGGAAAATGGCCAACGATGTTAGTACGTAACATGGTCATCAGTTTTCAACCAAGATTTTAAGGTTTATTTGCTTTTAAAGGTCGTTTTCTAGTTCCAGAGCGCTTTCAAGGGTAGTTCGTATATACTGGGAAGATATCCTGTTTGAAACGAATGACCCGGGATTAGTAAAAAAACTAAGGATGGATCTATTTTAATGGGAAATGGAGTTTATATTTTAGGCAAATTCCATAGTATGCTATCGAAAAGCCAGTTTTACCGGTCTTAATAGTAATTATGCCAAATGTTGAGCGTTACAACACTTTGAGTTTCGTAAATAACTCAAGAGGAGAGTATTTGGATGGGAAAAGGGCCAACGATGTCACTACGTCACATGGTCCTCAGTTTTCAACCAAGATTTTAAGGTTTATCAGCTCTTAAATGTCCTTTTCTAGTTCTAGAGCGCCTTCAAGGGTAGTTCATATATACTAGGAAAATATCCTGTTTGAAACCAATGACCCGGGATTAGTAAAAAAATTAAGGACTGATTTATTTTAATTGGAAATAGGGTTTATATTTTATGAAAATTCCATAATATGCTATCGAAAAGCCAGTTTTACCGATTTTGATAGTAATTATGCCAAATATTGAGCTTCACAGCACTTTGAGTTTCGTATACAACTCAAGAGGAGATTATTTGGATGGGAAAATGGGCACTGATGTTAGTACGTCAAACGGTCCTCAGTTTTCAACCAAGATTTTAAGGTTTATCAGCTCTTAAATGTCGTTTTCTAGTTCCAGAGCGCTTTCAAGAGTAGTTCGTATATACTAGGAAATATCCTGTTTGAAACAAGTGACCCGGGATTAGTAAAAACACTAAAGAGGGATCTATTTTGATGGGAAATGGTATTTAGATTTTAGGAAAATTCCAAAATATGCTATCGAAAAGCCAGTTTTACCGATTTTGATAGTAATTATGCCAAATGTTGAGCGTTAGAGCACACCTCTGTTAGTGCGTCACATTGTCCTCAGTTTTCAACCAAGATTTTAAGGTTTATCAGCTCTTAAATATCGTTTTCTTGTTCCACAGCGCTTTCAGAGCGCTTTCGAGGGTAGTTCATATATACTAGGAAAATATCCTTTTTGAAACCAATGACCCGTGATTAGTAAAAAATCTAAGGAGGGATCTATTTTAATGGGAAATGGTGTTTATATTTTAGGCAAATTCCATAATATGCTATCGAAAAGCCAGTTTAACCGATTGTAATAGTAATTATGAAAAATGTTGAGAGTTACAGCACTTTGAGTTTCGTAAACAACTCAAGAGGAGAGTATTTGGATGGAAAAATGGCCAACGATGTTAGTACGTCACATGGTCCTCAGTTTTCAACCAAGATTTTAAGGTTTATCAGCATTTAAAGGTCGTTTTCTAGTTCAAGAGCGCTTTCAAGGGTAGTTCGTATATACTAGGAAGATATCCTGTTTGAAACCAATGACCCGGGATTAGTAAAAAAACTAAGGACGGATCTATTTTAATGGGAAATGGAGTTTATATTTTAGGCAAATTCCATAGTATGCTATCGAAAAGCCAGTTTTACCGGTTTTAATAGTAATTATGCCAAATGTTGAGCGTTACAGCACTTTGAGTTTCGTAAATAACTCAAGAGGAGAGTATTTGGATGGGAAAAGGGCCAACGATTTCAGTACGTCACATGATCCTCAGTTTTCAACCAAGATTTTAAGGTTTATCAGCTCTTAAATGTCCTTTTCTAGTTCCAGAGCGCTTTCAGAGCGCTTTCAAGGGTAGTTCATATATACTAGGAAAATATCATGTTTGAAACCAATGACCCGGAATTAGTAAAAAAATTAAGGACTGATTTATTTTAATTGGAAATAGGGTTTATATTTTATGAAAATTCCATAATATGCTATGGAAAAGCCAGTTTTACCGGTTTTGATAGTAATTATGCCAAATGTTGAGCGTTAGAGCACTTTGAGTTTCGTATACAACTCAAGAGGAGATTATTTGGATGGGAAAAGGGGCACCGATGTTAGTACGTCACATGGTCCTCAGTTTTCAACCAAGATTTTAAGGTTTATCAGCTCTTAAAGGTCGTTTTCTAGTTCCAGAGCGATCTCAGAGCGCTTTCAAGGGTAGTTGATATATACTAGGAAAATGTCCTGTTTAAAACCAATGACCCGGGATTAGTAAAAAAAACTTTGGAGGGATCTATTTTGGTAGGAAATAGGGTTTATATTTTATGCAAATTCCATAATATGCTATCTAAAAGCCAGTTTTACCGATTTTGATAGTAATTATGCCAAATGTTGAGCTTCACAACACTTTTAATTTCACCGCATTATATTGTTTTATCTTTATAATTGAAATAATACAGGTTGTGCGTTAGATCATCAATTAGAGTAATCCAACCTTTGGTTGTTGATTGTCATTGATTGGTTCTTGGATATTGGTCTTTGGTACCATCCAAGTTATTCCTTGCATTTGATTAGAACTCGCAGTTCCTTCTTGAGTAAAACAAATCAAGAGAGAGATATAAACTCGTTGATATACTTTCAATTGATTGAGTCTTGTTGATTCTCTAAAAGTATATTGGAGTTTGTCCATACAGATTGATAAGCGAAATATTGGGTGGTGTCGTTAGACCCCGCTTTTCAATTGGTATCAGAGCAGGCAAACACGTTTAAGACCTCAAAAGTCCGTGTTTGTGGCGATCTGAGGATGGACGATATAATCTCTGATAACGCAACATCAGTTCAGAGTCACTCTTGTGAGTTTCAAAGTCTTTTTGACTCTGAGAAAAACTCTGTCTCTTGTCCCTTATCTGAATCTGCATTCGATTGGGAAAAATCTCTTGATGAACAATTGGATGATCTTTCAAATGACAGTGATTCAGAATAGGGGAAAAGAATTGATGAGGAAGTTGCTCAATATATCAAGCTATTTGACCGTGCTTTGAAAGAAAAGAAGTCAAAAACTTTCTTAAGTAAATACATGGCTCCTCTTTGTCAAGAAAACAGAAAATTGAGAAAACTCTTTAAAGGATATGATGGTGGTTACAAACTCTTAAAATCTATTGTTAAAGATAGTGATGAAGATGTACGCACAAAAAGGTCCGAATGTGATAATCTTCTATGAAATCTCTATGTGTTGAACGAAAGACTTGCAGATGCTAATGCAAGATATGACTCTCAACAAAAGTGCCTTAGTGACAGAGAACTCAGCCTTCTTTCCAAAGAAAAATCCTTGGAATCTGACCTTGCAGCTGCACTTGATAAAGTAAAATCACTGGAAGAGAATCCGTGAAGGTTCAATTCTAACTCTACAAAATTGTCTTCTATGATTGGAGCATGTAAAGAACATCGTGATACACGTGGTCTGGGCTATAAAGGAATAGACGCTCCAAAAACTAGTAAGGTTAATTTTGTTAAAGCCGTTGATAATTCTCCATGTGAAAAACCTTTGACAGCTTGTAACGGCTCTAAAAACAAGGATTCAACTTCTTCTAAAATTTCTCACAAGAGATCGTTCAAAAACAATTCCTTTAACTGCTATTACTGCGGGAATAAAGGACATTCTGAGCAAAGATGTCGCTTTCGGTTGAGGAATGAAAAGCTTCATAACATTCTTACATGGATCTCTAAGGAAGTTATTAAACCGGTGACACACATTGTTGGAAAAGGCACTTTCAACTCTCACGGGATGTACCGTGATAAATCCTTTCTTAATTGTATGCTCAATTCAAAAATTGCCTACATTGGAAGAAGAAAGAACGGTGAAAAGGTGTCCAACCATGCAAAGAGAAAAAGGCGTAGGAGAAAGAGAGAAAAGTTGAATTACTCATCCCTCGCTGAAGAAGGTTGCAGATCCAAGACTTCCGTTCCAGACTTCATGCATATCAATAATCGAGTCTCAGATCTGAAAATCAGCGTGAACAGACTCAAAGGGGCATCAAGAAAACATGGAAAGCAGTTGATTCAGGTACTCCTAACACTTTTCTTAAAACTTATTCTACCGTGACAAGTAATGTCTATCCTTATATGCCTGAAAAGGAAAAAGTAGAAGTGAATATTGATGAGAAAGATGCTCATCTTAGTACACCATGACTGCATAAGGTTGCATCCTTATTTTAACAAAGAAGGATGCTCTTTGTTCTCAAGATGCTCATCTTGAGAAATCTAGCAAGAGAATATTAAGTTATTGTCTTAAGTTTTTTGGTGTCTCTAGATTTTTTCATCCCTCCACTAAGTGTCTGCCGCTTGACAACACCCTCTTGTACTTCTTTGCTTCTCCTTTTTCCTGGGTCTCACATGAGTTTTGACCGCAAGCACACGTACCGGACCCACACGAACTCCATGGTTCCTAGGGTTTTTGGAATACCTTATAAATATTGGGTTCCGTAAGGTCAGAAGATTTTATTGAAATTTCTGTGCACAATGGATGGAAGCAACAAGATTGTTGAAGTCGAGCAGGGCAAGACCAGTGAGTTGATTGATGTCTCCATAACATGCTTTCATTCAGTTGATCATGAAAACAACCTACCGGTTCACATGTCTTCACAACTGTTAGGAAATCTTCTTCAAGACTTTGAAGTAGTACGAGAACATCTCGGGATTGCAACAAGAAATCTTGTTTTTCTGAAAGATGAACTAAACAAGGCAACTGATGAACTCGTCCATGTTCGATCTCTAGTTGCTGACAAGGCTTAGTTTCTTTGGTTGTTAAACTGAGTGTTATTTATGTTGCCTAGTATGTCTTCTTTTTTATTTAGTTGGAAGAATAACTAGTGCTTTGAATAGAAATAATTGTGACTAGACACATCTACTATTTTCATCCTCTTCTTTTTCAGGTTTATTGGTTTAAATTCTAAAAATATTTGGAGGATGATGTTTTTGCAGTATTAATCTTTATGATTCGTTATATTGCAATTTGTTATGGGATTGGTGTTTACGTCCGTGAACTATGTTTGTCCCATACTTTGTCAAAAGTAAAGTCGTTCGTGGTCGGTATTCACGTACTGGTAAAAGAATGAATGGACTTTTGACAAATACAAAAGTTAAGCCTATATTATCAAATATTTTTATGGAAGATAGGTTAAAATCTTTTGTTTTCAAGGATTATGTCTATTAATTGTCGTTATGCAAATAGTGATTGAAGATAGAATGAATCCTTGTGTATTCCGCAGTATTGATCATCCTTGATCCATATTTTTATGTATTACCGTGAGGCTCCGTAATGTACCTTATGTTGAGCATTATACAACCAAGTTGATTTTCTTAGCTTAGTTGTTGTTCCGTAAGATATGTTATGTCGAGCGTATTGAACTAAATTAATCATCTTGTTTGGTTATTTAGTTATTGCTACGTAAGTTTTCTTATGTCGGGCAAAAAATTGACAATTAAATTGATTACTTTTGTAATTAGTTTGGTTGTGTATTCCAATTAGATTAATTATGGGTTCTCTTGTAATTAATCTAGTTGAGTTTTTTCGTGTCTCCATAAGTTCTCTTATGTTGACCACAATCAATTGAATTGATCACTTTTTGTGTTTAATTTGATTGCGTATTCCGATTAAATTAATCATGGGTTTACTTGTGATTAATTTGATTGAGTTTTTGGATATAGAAAATCATTCTTATGGTTTTTGATTTCCAATAAAAATCCTTCTTTTCTTTTGAAATTAAGGTCGCCCTTGTTGTTCTTTCGGGAATGACATCAAATGGGGGAGAGTTCTTTTGAACTTGTGCTTAATGGTCATATCTTGAGGGGTGTGCGGTTGTGGAATTTTAGAGGGTTATCTTGTATCTTTAAACTCCTTGATGAATGCATTTAGCTCCGGCTTTATGATTGCATCTAAATTAGTTGGTATGTATTTTCCTTTTGTCATGAAATGTCTCTCTCGGAAATTTCATTATGATCCCGTTCTTGTAACTTTGCCAATTTTATTGACAAAAAGGGGGAGAATTAATATGTAGTTCACACTACAAATACATATGGTTTTCGGATCATTGTGTAAGGGGGAGTGGTTTCCATGTGAGATGGAGTATTGACTAAGGGGGAGTGATACATATCACCATAGTATTATTGTTGAAGTTGTGATACAATTGAACTTTGGCACTGTATAACAATGATCGAGAACTATGTTTTCTCATTGTTATAGCTACGGATCTTCAACAGCGGTGATGCTAAACTTACAACCTTTGGCATCATTGGAGTACTTGGAAGTGACGAAGATTTCGAGGAATGTTGAAGATTAGACATGTGGAATAGGAGATACTAAAGATTCTTTATATTTTTTGTATTCCATATGTATTGATAGTTTTGTCATTAAAATTGACAAATGGGGAGATTGTTAGAGCATTACTCGGTCGAACTCGCATGCATTGCTATCTCAAGCATGTTTGTCAATGTTAGTGATCAAAACTATAAGTCTTGATTTTTAGTCTATTATAGCTAAGTCTCGGACTAGGATAGAAAGTGTAGTTTAGCTCATGGACTTCATGGCGATTCATCATACAAGTAGAAGAACTACTGAAGGAACTGGTGGAACTTCTCGAAAAAAGGTATGTGAAGACTTGAACTTATATATCACTCAAAATTCTATCTACTCTATCTCCTAGTCTTTGAGACAAGAAGTCGTATGATATATATATAGACTTGGATTATACACATTTGGTATTTCGATCCGAGTATACCTCGCCTATCTATATCTCAAAATATGTGTTGGTAAGCTTTTCGCTTCGATCAAGTTTATCTTTACCATGTAACGAAAGTCATGATATGTTTCAATCATCTTGAAAATTGCTTTGACGAGAAATGGTGTAACAACTGTATAACGTCCTCTAAGAATGTTTCAATGATTGAAATGATAGTTTAGATTACATAACCAATGGTGGACATAATCATTGTTGTGGAAACACATTTATGTATAAGTCCTATTCCTTGAACCAAAGTTTACGAACTTTGTTGATCAAGAGAACCGGAAGAATGGCGTGAGCCAAGTCCGTGAACTCAGTCCGCGAACTGCCGAAGTTCCCAAACCCGAGAATTTCTGCTGGAGTTGAAAAACTACTTACGTGAAGCTAAGTCCGCGAACCCAGTCCGCAAACCGACGAAGTTCTCATACCCGAGAATTTCTGCTGGAGTTTGTAAACTCTGCCCGGTAACTTAAGTCCGCGAACCTAGTCTGCGAACTTGAGAAGCTTATATATTTGAAGATGATTTCCGAACTTAAACTTAAAAAAACTAAGGAATGCAGTTTGCAAACCATGGCTATAAAATTTCATGAACCGATTCAAGTGAATCAAATCATCTTTGCTTCAATTGTGTCTTGTGTATTACATAAGATTTACTTGCAATTGAACAACTCTCTAACTAGTTCATTTGAAGTCATTTGAACTAGTTATAGTGAAGAAGAACATGGTTGATATGAAATGATCACATGTCTAACCTTTTGGTTAACTATTGTTGAACCAACAAGTGCATACGTTTGAGTACGGTTAACAAACCTAGAAGCGTGCATTGTCAAGTGTGTGTAACAAGCTATGTTTTCGATCTAACGGTTGAGAAATATTAGCTTGAATCTAAATCAGGTTTTCATCTAACGGTGGATATTGATTGCTTTGTTACTAACTTAATTGCAAACCCTGATTTGAAAGACTATATAAAAGAGACATCTACTATTGTGCAAAACTAATCCCCACACCTTACTGTGATACTAGTTTGCGTGCTAGAGACGTTTCTCCTTTAACCTTTGGTTTTCTTATTCTAAAACCAGGTTCACGACTTAAAGACTTCATTGGGATTGTGAAGCCAGACCGATACTACTTTTATCGTAGTTGTGTGATCTGATCTTGCATCTTCTATCGTACGAGTACAATCAGATTGCTTGGATTGAGATTGACATCTCCGATAGGCAAGATATAAAAAGTAATCACAAACATATTCGTCTCATTGTTTGTGATTCCGTAACATCTTGTTTCGCTACCATACGATTAAGATTGTTGTGAGGTGATTGATAACTCTAGGCTGTTCTTCGGGAATATAAGACCGGATTATCAATTGGTTCCTGTTAACCTTGATTATTATCAACAGACGGAACAAAACCTTTAGGATTTATCTGTGGGAGACAGATTGATCCTTTGATAGACTTGTTTGTGTGAGACAGATTTGTTTATTGTCAAAGCCTGCAATTTTGGGTCGTAACAGCTCTTAGTTGTGGGTGAGATCATCTAAGGGAATCAAGTGCACATTATCCTGCTGGTATCAAAGGAGTAGGGATTACAACTGTACCTTGGATCAGTGGGATACTGATTGGAGTTCAACTACAGTCCAGTCCGAAGTTAGCTTGGAGTAGGTGATGTAGTTTTTTAAGTGGTAAATAAAGTTCGTTCAACTCGGACTTGTGTAGACTCAATTTCAGACTTAATAATAGAAAACGATAAAAATAAAGAAAATATATACACAAGGTTTGTCACAATGTCGAGAGATTACTGAGACTCAGGATTCCACCAAACCTCATACCATGTGGTTCAAAAATCAATTCTTAAACAATTATATCTCTTGTTTATTGACTCTAATTCTTTACCAGGGTAGATTTTAAAAAGATTAACTGTAAATCACTAGCATGATGCATCAAAAGCACTTAGACCAAGCATACATCATCATACGACTTCACAACTAATTAAGAAAAATCATAAAATGATTAAATTAATGCAAAAAGTCATAAAAAGAATTAAATATAATTACCACACGTATGAAATATGGCTTCCTCCGTCGTCCCAGTGTTGGGGTTTAGCTCCTCATATTAATCATGATCTCAAAATATGTGTTTGTTGCTCAAAAGATGACTAAAAGAGTGAAAAGTAATAACACAGACTGTTTGCAACAGTGTATTGGTGTTGCAAAACAACTGTTACAATGGAACTGTTACAGAAAAACTGTTGCTTTGTCGTTGATTTTAAAACCCTAGAATAAGACTTCCATGAACAGCTTAATGTTTTTCAGCTGTTAAACAGCGACACTTTTCTGCGACTGTCTACCGAGGGTCAATGTTCTTCAGCTGTTCTTCTTCTTCAACAGCATCAACAACAGAAACAGAGTTTGGTAAAGCTCTGATTTCTTCTTCTCTGGCTCTCCTTAGGTTCCCAAACTCTCGACACCTCTTCGATATGACCCAAAACATCTATTTATATCAACAATACCGATTAAATCTCTTCAAAATCTTCCAAAATCTCTTTCCTTCTCTTCACGGCCAAGTTGCGACAATTTCTTGTTTTAGGATTTCTACGCGTTTCTGAGCTTTCCTTTTTATTCTAAACTCTTCCTTAGATAGATACAAATCTTTGGGAAGGTTTACAGCGTTTTAATCACTCTAAAATTCCCTAAAACAGGTCACACACGTGACTTTCCATATTTTCTTGTTGTGAGAAAAATCCGTTGATTGAGCCCATTCTAATCGATTTAAACACCCATATCATATTCCTAGACCCATAAGGAGTGTATCCTATGAAAATCAGAGGTTTAATCGACCTCAAACTCCTCCAAATCACGATTGCCAAAACTGCTCTTTAACTACACTTTATTCCCGCCAAAACCTGATTTTTGAATGTTGAAGATGGTTGCCCCTTATCCAGAGTAGGGGTGCGATTAGCAGATGCCTGGAAATGGGATGCCCCTTAGTAATTAGGTTACCCTTTATCCAAAGTGAGGGTCCGAATATCAAATGTCCTCCCATGAACGCAAAAAACACTTTTCGAGCCAATTTCGCCGCAAAATCTTATTTTTCCAGAAACACCTACAAAGACATAAAAAGCCAAAATAAATACAAAATCGAGCACTAACAATATATACAATTGAGATTATATCAGACACAAAAATGTGTCTATCAAATACCCCCAAACCTATTATTTCCTAGTCCTCGAGTAAAAATAAAATAGAAATAAAATCCTAACTCACTATCGCAGGCATCGTCGATTGCATTTAGCGTATGCAATAAGCCTTTAAACCCCTATGTGTCCCTAGTGGCGGAGTTTTGTCTCCGGAGGGCTTACTAGAGGTATACCCACAAAACCTTTTTACTCCAGACCCTAGCTATCTACACAGAACCTTGGAAGGCACTAAAAAATCTCCTTGGTTGGCATACTTATTGACTACAGGAGGAAGTACCCTGATGTGAAATTCCAATTGTTGTACACGAGTTTGCACTCAAGCATACTAAAATTCATATGAAGTGACAGAGCTCTACTCAGATAGTCGCACTATGGACATCAATATCCGGAGTCAAAACCAATCACATGGATAGATCAAGAAGATGGATATAGAAAAACATAGATGGTTTTGATGTTTACTAGGTGAACGGTGTTTCTCATATTTGTCTGAAGGCCTCTGCCAAAATGAACCTATCCTAATGGACTGAGATACTAGTCTGAGTAATATCAACACACTGGCATATACAAGGGAACCAGTGATTGATAATCCTAACTCTAGGTCAACACAACTGGCATATACAAGGGTTCCAGTGGTCGACTTTATTGAATTTATTCCAGTTGGTCTGATGGTCTGGTCTCTTTCTTTTTTTTCAGTTTTTTTTTTTTTTTTTTCAACTTTTTTTTTTTTGTATCTCAATCACTCTAATTCACCCTAGCATTGGTAACAACTTGAATCGTGAGCCCCACCTAATCACTTAGAGAAACATAGTTTAAAAACAAAACAAAATAAAAACAGAAGTGAAAAGGACTCAACGAGATATGGTGAAACTATCATGTTATTTCTAACACCTGAGCTCTGTGCTTTTATGAATAGACTCTTTAGATGTTGCCATCTAGTCAGATTGGTTCCTCAACTCCTACAACCAAAATGCTTCCATCCACTTAGATTGGTTAGTGCCATCCTTAATAAGCATAAATTTCTAGGCTCTGGAGTTTAATTGTGCAACTAAAAAGTTTCTCCTATACCCCCAAACTTAAATCTAACATTGTCCTCAATGTTCTAAAGATCAAATTAAAAGCATGAACAAGGAGAAACTGTTACCATTTGAAGCAAAGAGATAAGGAAAGATATTACCGTGTTGCATGAGAATGGGTTACCTCCCAAGAAGTGCTAAGTTTAATGTCTTCAGCCAGACTAAGAAAGGATTAGTCACCTTATAAAATCATAAAGTAATAGCCGAAATATCTGTGGGTCATCAAAACCAAATAGAGCTATCACAAGTAAAAGGAATCTGCAACATGCCAAGAAAATGAACAAATAAAGCACACCCTTGTCTAGTTTCCTGTTTAAGACAGCTACATCTAGTTGTGGTTCAGGTTCAGGATCTATAACTGGGTCCAAATAAAATATTTTCATGGGTTGCATTTCCTCATAGGTTAGATCCAAATGTTCAGGTTCTAGAGTCTGGAAAAACTCAAATAAAAACTTAGAAGCACATAATAATAACCTGAATAATTGAGGATCCTCTAAGTCAATCAGATTTGACTTACACAGCTGACCACAATGAGAGTGGTGATCTTCCTTAAACAAGTATGTCGACTCTAATCTCCTAAAGTAATTAGGTTTAGTCTCAAAACTTAATATTCGACACATTTGAAAATCAAACATTCCCACATTTGGAAGAAAAATATTTGGTGGGAAAACAAAGTCAATCTGGGTATCATAGCCTGGGTAAACCACATCAACCAGAGGATGGGTTTCTAATAACTGAAATTTCTTGTGGACATCACTAGGTTCAGGAAAACGTGTATGAAGATAATCTTGTAAAATGGTTGAGGCACATATGTCAAGTCCCAAGTGAGGGATCTCTGTAAGAGCTAAAGGTAAGGCACAAGGAGAATGATAATCACCCCCAAACTTAGAGTTTTGGGTGTCTCTAGATAGACTAGCTACAATTTCCCTAATTTCTAGATCATCAGAATCCTGAAAATGGTCAATTTCTTCGTGTAATTATACTCAGGTGATGCATCCTCACTCATATTTAAAAGATGTACGAGTTCATCTTCTTCGTCTAAGACTAATGTTTCTAAGTCTTGGGACTCTAAAACAGTATTCTCAGAATAAACTCGTTCCTCTAAACCATTATCGACTTCGTAAACAGGAAATACTACATCGTCTAAAACGGGGGTATTCTAGTCAAATCCTCGTCCTTTTGAATAGGTGAATAATTATTAAAATTATTTGGATTTGAACTAGAAATAATATTATTATTAAGCTCAGTTGGAGTAGCAAATTCCTGATCACTATGCCTATTTATTTCAAATTCTTCATCAACACTATCCTCATCATAATCATTATAATAACATGAAAATGGTTGAACCTCATCTAAACAAGTAGTGTAACCAATTTTATCCTCGTCATCCTGTTTATGCAAATAACTATCCTCATTTTCAAGGGTATTATTGGAGACACTATTGAAAATTAAGATTATTTCGAGCAATTCTTTCGTTCGTCTCAGCTATCAGCTTGAGGGATTCCTCTAAAGAAAGTTTTCTTTCGTCATAAACTAAGTTATTCATCTCAGTATCCTACGTGTCGACTCTTCTAACTTCCTGAGAGACTCTTCTAAAGGAGAAATATAAGAATTTTGCTCATATGACCGGTGCGTATGTGGATAGTAATTGGGCTCACCATGGTATGGACCATAATCTTCAAAAGGCTGATGTTCCCAACCACTATTCACACTATGGTCAAAGTAGTAACGTCCATTTTGAAACTCAGTCGTATATTCGTTGTATTGGCTATTGTAATACCAGTTCGACATTCTACTGCAGGGGTGTGAGTTGTCACACAAAATAAAACCCACTGACAGGGGATTCGTGGGTGGATAGAGTCTTACCTCCCGTACCAGACGGGCGATGAACCGTTGAAGTCGACTCAGGCCACCGACTCCAATGTCAGTGTACGAACCCGAGGGGCCGAGACAGTATCGTAACTGTCGTCCTTCCCTGCAAACAGTTTATATTTAATTTTTAACCCTTCCTTAGGGTTTCAAAATAATAATAATGTCCAGTCCAAAAATAAAGTCAAAAATAAAAATGTCCAAAAAGGAAAAGAAAAATTACAAAAATAAAATCCTATTTACAGTTTCTAAAAATAAACAAAATAACTATATACAAAATCTTCTTCTTCACTCCTTTCAGATTCCTCTTTTCTTTCCTACTTTGGCGATGCTTTCCTTTTATAGTACTTTTCTTTCCTTATCTTTATAATTGAAATAATACAGGTTGTGCGTTAGATCATCATTAGAGTAATCCAACCTTTGGTTGTTGATTTTCTTTGATTGATCCTTGGATATTGGTCTTTGGTACCATCCAAGTTATTCCTTGCATTTGATTAGAACTCGCAGTTCCTGCTTGAGTAAATCAAATAAAGAGAGAGATATAAAGTCGTTGATATACTTTTAATTGATCGAGTCTTGTTGATTCTCTTAAAAGTATATTCGAGTTTGTCCATACAAGTTGCTAAGCGAAACATTGGGTGGTGTATTTAGACCCCGCTTTTTCACCATCCATCTTCATCGGCCTAACGGGAGGTATAGATCTAATATCGGGCGGTCCCGAAGATGTCAGTGTGATCACCGTTGACCCACCTTTACACATGGCCGCCCGGCCTGCTGAAGCTATGGCTCAATGCCTAGAATAGCTCGCACAAAGAAGGGATGGCCGTGCGGCTTCAAACCCTAAAATATAATCAGCGGCAGCGTACAACTGCCGCAGATCATCTTGTCCTACCAACTTTCCCATCTTGGTCGAATGGTTTAGATTGGATTCTAGATGGCCAGTAGGGTGACACCATGATCAACGGCCACCCCTCCTCCACAGGGAGTGATCGACCAAGTGGTAGTTCATCCATAGGTTTTCCAAATGATCACTCAAATATGGTCAGACATGCTACCTTTTTAAGACGCTCAATTCGCGACTTATTCAATCAAGCTCTAAAACAACGATGCTTCATGCACATCAATTATTTTGAGTTGCTTGCTCTCGAACACATACGATGTTTTATGAATATCTGTTCCATAAAATAACTTAGCAGTTCAACCTAATAGCACCATATGCTATTCTTTGCGGCAAGTCCCACGACTTGACCCACTTACTCGAGACATCAAACATGTCACAAACTGGGGGGATACTTACTGGACAATTGGTCTGGCGGTTTACAGCATGCAACGCGCCCATTATGAGAATGTGTCAGGAAAGGACAGACGGTTGACAACGATGAGAGTAGTGGACGAAGATGTGACCACGTGATGATCACCACTTCTTACACGACCCCACTACTCCACTACTTAACCTTCTCCACTTCCTACGAGATCAGGGTTGCGCTCAAATGACTTGTATAAATAGGTTTTCGACCTATTTCAACAACACGAGAACACAAGTGTTATCAACATAAGTATCCAGCAAACACCAAGAACTGATAGCTTACATTATGCAAGCCAGTTCCACATTTTGATACAAGTTATAAACAGCCACACCTTCATAATTCAATATTTTGATCTCAAACACCTTCTTCGCTTCCCTCCCTAAGATCAACTCTTCTCCTTCACTTTGTGACCGAATTGAATATGGAACGGCTATTTCTTGGTTTAGGCCAGAGTCTTACAGATTAATCTCTCGAATCTAACAGTACTCCCGTGCAGTGCATTGTTTAGGGTTTGAATTCGTTTCTCATCAACATCCAAATTAACCAAAAACAGTAGAACCAGTTTTTACCCTCAAACAATTGGCGATCACAGTGGGAGATTGATATCTCGGTTGCAAAATCAATATTTCAATATTCATTCCATTTTTCCCAATTTCAAAAGGGTGGATCTTAAATCTAATTCAATCGTTAAATTCAATTTAGGTTCAACAACCAATTTCAATTCCGGTGTTCCATTCGCTAAGAAGCTTCATAAGAATGCTTTTCCAAGCAATGCTACTGGAAATGCCTTGGATAGCTGAGCACCAGTAAATCTCCCAGATGAAAGGACCAGAGAGCCACGTGGAGACACAAGAAGACGTGACTACTGCTTAGAAGAACGCAACGGCTTCTTTGGAGATCCGGATGAAGCAACCGTGTTTTCTGCAAACACCACAAGTGTTGTATGGAGCAAGCCAGAAATGTCTCAAAGGGTCCACACCCAGAAAGACAAAGTGAAGATTTTGCGTAGTTGTTGTTCCAGTATGGAGATAGTCGAAAACAAATCTCAACACCATTGGAGTCTTAGGGAGATACCTGCAGAGATCAAAAATGAAAAGGTCTATCTCTATTCCACCACTGCTACCAATTAAAAGTCAGGAATATCCGCTACCACTTTATCAACAAAACGTGTAGATCCTGAACATGGCGTAATTTCGAGAATTTGTACATCTACAACAACAAAGGAGGCTTGACCCATCTTCAAATCATCATAAAGGGTTCGCCTATTATGTCAACCCGGACAACAGCGAGGCACTCCCTTAGGTGTGACACCTCCGATCACCATAGCCAGAGCCGTTGCCGCCACCAATATTTCCTCGAGCATGACGTCCCCGGTCATTACTAGAGCTACTACCACTTCCCCATCAGGACGAGTGACCGGAGGAGCCATAGGAGGCCAACCCCCTATCACCATTGTTGATTTAATGGAAAGACGAGAAGTTACCGCTAAGGCTCAGACGGACATGTCTACAACTCGGAAAGAGGTACTCACTTTCCTCAAGACTCTAATGGAGCGACTACAACAAGAACCGTGTTATCCCATAGAACCAATGAGGAGTACTTTCAACACTTTTGGCGCAAGCACTTCAACAGGGCGTGCATTCATAGATGAAGAAATTCGTGCTGCTCATGAGCGCTCAAGGGAAAGGAATCATCCGTCCAATTTCATCACGCATGAGGTTCAAGAACGACTTCTCCAGCATCGAGGCAAGGAAAATTCGGTAGACCTGCACCAAAATTAGCCTCCTTATCCTCCTGATGTGTAAAGAGTTCCTCTTCCGAGAGGATACTCTTCTCCTCAATTTTCCCTTTATGACGGAACTGGTAATGCTCGTGAACACATCTCTCGTTTTCTGGAGTCATTAGGAGAACACGAATACAATCATGTCATCCGCCTGAAAGAGTTCTCAAAGTCACTTACTGGGAGAGCGTACACCTGGTACAACAACATTGCACCAAACAGCGTATCCAACTGGTGTGAGATGGTAACCGCTTTCTACAAGAAGCATTTCTTCGTATCCGAGCAAATCACCTTTTCAGATTTGGGGAGGATGTTCCAACGAAAGAATGAGCATCCAAATGATTATGTCAAGAGGTTCAAAATCCAGGCACTGGATTGTCACGATCCAAATATGATTAAATAACGATTGGTAAAATTATGCATTAATAGGATGGTACCCATCTATCGTGCTATGTTGGAGAATCTGCTATTTCAGACATCCTCTGAACTTCGTGAAGCTGTTAAACGCTCGGCTACAAAAGCACCTGCCCTGCTAGAAAGAACCAGGCCTGCCAGGAATGAATATCCTCATGATATTCGTAGAAGCATACATCTCACCAACAGGCAGTACAACCTTCATCCTTCTGTAAGCAGCTTCACTGAAGCATCAAGAGGAAAACCACCGAGATACAACATCCCGCGCATCCAAAACCGCCAACTCCAACCTCAGTACCACATGCACGACTATCACAATGATAAAACAACATCCGAGATATTTCATATCTTGCTTGACGGCAACAAAATCGGTGAGAGACGCTTTTAGAATTTCATCTCTCGTAGAAGAAGTAGTTGCATTACCGATGGAGGTCGCACCCAAGACTTAAGAGGTACATACGAACTCTCCATGTCAAGAGCTTCTTCATATTTGCACAAACTGTTAGTTAAGTCATCCGCATGAGGGAACTTCCCTAATCCTCGAAGACATGATCCAAAGATGATAAAGGCAAATGAGTGTGGTTGGGGACTTATCAACACTACACATCTCAAATATGCAAGCAAGCTATCATTATGATTCCAAGATGTCCAAAAACGAGGACATACTCAAGAGAGAAGACGTATTGTCAAAGACCAGCGATATGCATGGACGTCTATTAAACGCAACGTAGACGCAAATATGGTCTCATGATCAGAAACTCGTACGATCTTCATCAACATTGGGTTCAACTCCAAGTCTCTTCCAAATTATTTCTTCAGAAACCCAGCGCATTTATCAAGTTGAAAGCTCAATAGATACTCGTGGGCAGGGGACTGTCTCCCTCTTCTCCATTCCATGAGGAAACATCAAGGAAGCTATCGATTCCATCATCAGCTTCTCCCTCTAATAATGAGACGATCTCTACCATTATATGAAGACTTCGAAGTTCGTGCAAGTAGCTACCACGCCTCTCCCTACCGGTCTCTTCTGATCACAGCTAATGCCAAGAATCGTTGTTGCTCGCCAGAGCTTCACCATAGCAAAAACCACTACGGACAGAGATAGAGCCATGTAACTCACGCTTGGGGACTGAGGTTCGACACAAAATCCTTTCACTGTCAAAGACTTCTTCAACACAAGAGAGATGGTCAATCAAGAAGCATTTAATTTGCAAAGGAAAATCAAACTGAAGGTTGGTCGAATCCTTGACCATTATTGTTATCTCCCCTATTTCGAATTACCGGAAGAGAGCGTTTCATGCGTTGAGATGTTACAATAGAAACGATATTCTTTCCCATAAGAGAAAACATGACTTGTCGGCCAACACTATTTGTGTGTCGTCCTACCATCTGCCATATCGTATAGCCTCAGAAGAATGGGAAGAACTCATTTTTCGAAATTAAGGGTTAAGGGTGCCCTCACTGGAGTTCTCTCCAGAAGCCGCTTCAACGCACGCTCCTGAAGCCGCTTCAACGCTCTCTCCAGAAGAAGCCGCTTCAACGCACACTCCAGAAGAAGCGCTTCAATGCACGTTCTCTCATGAAGGCTCTCTCCAGAAGAAGCCGCTTCAACGCACGCTCTGTCCTGAAGCCGCGTCAGCACTCTCTCCCGTAGCCACTTCAGCGCTCTCTTCAGAGGCCGAAGCCGCTTCAACACCTTACCATAAAATGCAATGAAAGTACGTCTTTCAAGAGAGAATAAGCTCGGGATAATTACACATGGGGACTGCCAGCACAGGATGCCTTCACGTCCCTCAACCAGTTTATTTCTAATATCAGCAATTTGAAGCTTTACGAGCCGCAGAAAATTCTCAACATGAAGACGTACATGTGCATCAAAGACTCCAAAGTACAAATCAGAGATGTTTTCACATGTCCAGCCACGCCATCGATTCTGAAGTGTAACTGGGGACTGCTCATCGCATCCCATTCCATACAACCATCCAAGATTCAGAAGACGATTCAAAAGATGTCGCTTGGAACGAAGTCCTTAAGATTCGCGGCACAACGTCCATCCGTCTACCTACCTAGCCGGCACGCCACAAGTCTTCAAGAAGCATGTAGTCTGCAAGGGGAATGTCGAAAAAAATAATGGGAGAGCTCAGATTGCAAAATCATGTACACAGGCTCTACTCTAACCTTACCGAGGAGCGTTACGTCTAAATTTTCGAGCATGAATGAGGGGTTATTATTCGATCAAGACCTGGCTCCATCCACATGAAACAAAGACTACTAAACATCAAAGAAGTTTCATCAATGCCAGGGACAATGGCGCTTGAAGCCGCTTCAACATCCTCTCCGTAATCCGCTTCAACATCCTCTCGATATGCTTCAACATCTTTTTCAGAAATTGCTTCAGCATCCTTTTAAGGATATTCCTCATGAAAGGGCTTGTCCACATCAGAGTCGAGGACTATGACATCGTCATGAATAAGTCAGGAAATCTTGGACACGCTCTCGAGCGATACTCAAATGTACAAGGGACTTGGAATACAGTTGGAGATCCTAACCAACAATATGCCTAATCTACCCGAGGCCAACCGACATCATGCTAGGGGAACGCTTACCTGGACGCCTCTTGAATGTGACATGTTCTAAGGACAGGCCGACCCATCTCTCCTAGTAATATCTAACTTTGTCTCATAAGTTTTACCTTTACTTGTCACCATCTAGTGCTTACCCCGCAATAGTGTAACTATTACGTGCTAAGCAGGGGACTTAATGTTGATGGTGGTTTTTAGCTCAAGGCTATAATTGTAAAACCAGTATTTAATGCGCCCTGCAAGGGGTAAAGCCATTTGAAGAGTGATGAGTGCAAAAAACCCTCCTCGCTCATTGAGAAATTCAATATATATATATATATATATATATATAATTCACTCAGAATGGTGCGCATATTAGCAATCCCAAATATTCTGTGAATTCTATTTTTGCCAGCATTACCAACTAATGCATGACTTGCCTAGTATTTGCATATGTTATGTTCCAGCCGAACTTTCATTATTGACATGACATGACGATTAAGTGTTCACTCTCAGCAGAGTAGCACGAATCTCCCGAAGTGCCAGCATTGAGATCTGCATGAAAATACCCACACAGGCTACATCACTCTCTGACAAAGAGATTTTCGTATCGACGCACTTTTAATTAAAGATAGCTCGAACGAACATGTTTAAATTCCTTAAGGGAAATCTAGACTTTCCATATCAGTCACAAAATGATCATGGCCACACAATTTGGCCGCGCAATTCAACAAGCCTAGCCAAGCCCTGGCAGAAATAGGCGATCACCGCGATGACCGTCGGCGGGCCCACTAATACCCCGGCGGGTCGGACTTCATCTAACATACTTTAACTTCATTGAACGCCAACCCCAAACATGGATGATCGCGCGCTGTTGAAGAAGAGCTCAAACGAGCTAGACTGTCCAAAACGGTCTCAGAAATATCACGGTCGTCCAACTTCGCCATCCTAGTTGGACGGCTTGGATCTTCCTACAAACGATCAAGGAAGTGCCGGCATGTTCATTGGCGGCCCAACTCCCCTTGGCCGATCGACTTGCCTATAAAACGCTCAACCGTTTGCCCAGACTCGAGCAAACACGCTGTGTTCAAAACCTTAATTTGGTCGCGGCAGTATACAAATGTCGCAAATCGATCGTGTTCGTCCAACTTAACCAGCCTAATTGGACGGCTTAGATCTCGTTTCAGACGATTAAGAGGGTGCACATGAGTTCACCACCGGCTCAATTTTATCTCCACTCGATCGACTTCCCCAAGGGAAGTCAATGGCACGCCAAACCGCTTGATCGAACTAAGGTGGATGTGGTTGTCTCAAAACCCTAATTAGGGTTTACGGCAACACACTACTGCCGCATATTGATCACAACCATCCATCTTCGCCGGCCTAAACGGGAGGTAAAGATCTAATTTCGGGCGGTCCCGAAGATGTCAGTGTGATCACCGTTGACCCACCTTTACACATAGCCTCCCGTCCTGCTCAAGCTATAACTCAATCCCTCGAATCGCTCTCCCAAAGAAGGGATGGTCGTGCGGCTTCAAACCCTAAAATATAATCAGCGGCAGCGTACAACTGTCGCAGATCATCTTGTCCAACCAACTTTGCCAGCTTGGCCGGACGGTTTAGATTGGATTCTAGATGGCCAGTAGAGTGACGCCATGATCACCGGCCACCCCTCCTCCACAGGGAGTGATCGACCAAGTGGTAGTTCATCCATAGGGTTTCCAAACGATCACCCAAATATGGTGGGACATGCTACCTTTTTAAGACGCTCAATCCGCGACATATTCAATCAAGCCCTAAAACAACGATGCTTCATGTACATCAATTATTTTGAGCTGCTTTCTCTCGAACACATACGATGTTTTATGAATATCGGTTCCATAAAACAACTTAGCAGTTCAACCTAATGGCACCATATGCTATTCTTTGCGGCGATTCCCACGACTTGACCCACTTACTCGAGACATCAAACATGTCACAAACTGGGGGGATACTTACTGGGTTATTGGTCTGGAAGTTTACAGCGTGCGGCGTGCAACGCGCCCATTATGAGAATGTGTCAGGAAAGGACGGGCGGTTGACAACGATGAGAGTAGTGGACGAAGATGTGACCACGTGGATAAATGTTGTAAACACCTTGATATTTATCTATTGTTTATGCTTTCTTCGCGAGTTTTCGTGTAAATTATGTATCTTATCTTTGCTTTTAAGTTATTTAGGTTAATTCGAGTCATCCAACGGAAAAGCGAAGAAATGGAGGCTCATGGCACCAATTGGCAACATTAGATGTTCGTGCAATCCAAGATGGCAAGCACACAATTCTTTTAAGGCATTAAAAAGGAGGATTATGCAGGAAACTCAAATGTCAGTCTTCCAAGAGTGACATTGAATAGAGATTGTTGAGGCAGCCCTTGTATGAAACTCTAGGTGTCTTAATCCACCTCTTGTCCACAACCATAGATATTGGTCGAGAAGAGAATCATTTATCACATTCTTCCCCCTTCCTTCCTTGTTCTCTTCTACTAAAGAAGAACTCCGATTCAGATGGGTTTTCGGTGGATGGAATTTAGACACTGAGAAGAACATGGGTCTGCTGGTTAGAGATGTGGATTTGACTAAGATGGGTATGAATTTAATGAATCAGTAGAAGATAGGGAAGAAACAGATTTGTTGCTGCTGATTTCTAGGGTTTTATGGAGATGAAGATTTTGAAGCTAATTGAGACTCTAAATGTGAAGAATTGGGGATGACTTAAAGACAGGTTTGAGTCGATCTCAAGACGGATGTGAAATTGTATGTGGTGGTGGTTCTAATGGCTGAGGAATTACAGGGAAAGAACATGGATATGGTGGTGCATGAAGGGCGTTGTTCTTAGGGTTTGAGTTATGTTGCAGGAATTGTTGAGAAATTACAGAAGATTTGAGAGTTATTGAACTGAAGATGCAGGATGCAATATAGAGAAGCTGAGAGATACAGTGAAGGCATTGGTAGTGCTGAGTTAGGTGGTGGTCTGGTGAAATTGCAGGATAAGAAGGGAACAAGAGATGTTGATGGTTGATGCTGTAACAGTTTTCAAATGGGTTTGTGTTGATTTTGAAGGAATCTGAGAATGACATCAGATGCGAATGATATGGGGTTTCTGAAGTGGTGTTTGAAGGCTTGTTATGGTGAAATATTTATTGCTGCTGGTGGAGATGTTAAAGGGTTCCGAAAAGAAGCATATGAATTGAAGCTGGTGGTTCAAGATGAGCTGCAGAAGAAATTGCAAGTGATTGAGCAAGATTAGAAGAATGAGTTGAAGCCGCAATTCAAAGAAGATGGCTTGTGAAGCAGAGAGCAAGGGAATTCATGGCGCAACCATGATTCTGCTGGGAACAGTTGCAATCTGGTGATATTGGTGCTTGTTGTGAGCAGTAGAAAAAGAAAAGGAAGCTACAGGTTGATATTGGCCTAATTGTTTGCTCTAGAGTTACAAGGATGGTGGTGCAGTTCAAAGCCAAGAAAGGTTGCTGGTACCTGTTGAGCCTTTATGTGACAGGAATGGATGTAAGAATGGGTTTATAGATGAATGTTAAGATCCAAGTACAAAGTGAAGTGGTAGAGATTCAAGTTAAAAGATAAGAGGATGTTGTCGATGCTGTGCTTGTTGAGTCAGGATTGAGAAGCGCAGAAGATGTTGAATGAAGCAGTAACGGAAAGAGCTGAAGGTGCACAGTCGAGAAATGGAATATGGAAGTACAATGAAAGTGTGGCTGAGATTGTATGCTTCATATGGTTATGCGAGTATTTTCAAGGAATGCAGCGCCATCTTGGCGCGAGATTGAGCAAAGTTATGTGGTGGTTCTGAGGTATAAACTACAGGGGTGCTGGTAGTGATATCTTGAACTTAAGTTAAAGCTGCATAATTGGGCTGAGCTTGGTTGCAGTTGAGCTGAACTGAGACGGAAAAGGTTCTGGTGGAGTGATGCACCGTCACGGATGGCACTTGAGCTGTTTATGGTTGTAGCGCCCCCTAAGCTAGCAGCTGACTAATCCAAGAGATTGACTAAATAAAGAGGCACTACGAATCTAAATCAAATACTTAAACATTCAATTAATAAATTTGCTACAAAACTTATCCCAAAACTAACCCCGCTCAGAATATATATACATGAACTTCTCTCAAATGATACATATACAATATTCAATTGGTTTACAAATACAATAAACAACATAATAAACATAGAAGAAGTTAACTAATTAACGGAGTCAACACTTGTGGCTTTCGCTGCGCAACTCTGATATGTCTCTGAAAACTGAAAGTGGGAATAATTAACATTTAACTTCTAAGTAATCATATACAAGATTAAGAAAAACAATAATGTTTTCCCAGACATTAAATAGTGACCAAATCACTAAGATACACAAACACTAATATGGACAAGCTCTTTCTTAAAACAATGTATACTATGGTTGTGCAATTCCGAACTCGCAAATCTACACCTAATCGTAATTATGGATGTCGACAATTCCGAACTCGTAAATTGTCGACCAATATAATCATAAAAGATGAATTCATGTATATATAAATGTGAAAGAGCATATCCTCAATGAAATAAACAAACATGTATATGGACAAACTCCTTCTTCAAACAATGTATACTACGGTTGTGCAATTTCGAACTCACAAATCCACACCTAATCGTAAATATGGATGTCGACAATTCCGAACTCGCAAACTGTCGACCAATATATCATAAAAGCTCTAGGTATAAATATGAAGGAGCGTACCCTATATACCACACGTGGAAATTCTTATTTCCCATAAAAATTCATATTGACCACAACACATTACAGGTCCTTTCCAAACCATGGAAAGATTAATAGAATCAACAGAATTATCGTAAAACAAGTTAAACAATGGATAGAAGGCACAAACAGAAATACATGAGTTTGTTAAACATAAACTTTTGTAAAGGAAAACAATAATGGCTACCAAAGAGTCAAATGTATTCCCACCTCTTTTGATGACAAGCCACGCCTACTTCGAGATCCACGATCCACTGGTTCATCCTTTGAATCGATCGTTGTTAATAACTAACTGTTAATCACACAAGAATTCTAAGATTCTAGCCAAAATGGCTCACACAAGTATTATACAAGTCTAACTAATAGTTCTAAGCCCATTTAGGACTTTACACCTTCCATTCTCTATCTTTAGCAAAACTAAGGTTTACTAACTGTATTAGGTTGATTCTATAGTCCATTAGCTAAGCCAAATGAATATCTAGAACTTTGTAGAAGAAGCCAAAGTCTAATTCAGACCATAAGGGTTTAATACATCAAAATAAGAAAACTATACCTAGGACCAAATTCATTAAACAAGCCCATTACACAAGGCCTGGCTCACTAAGGTCAACTAATGGTCACTAACAGTCCACGGGGTCAACTGATGGTCAACGTCTAAAAGTCAGGTCCTGGTCAAAGGTCGAATCTAAATCGGTCAACTTAGTCAACTCAGGCCAAGTCAGGTAACTCAGTGGGTCAATACGATTCAACTCAGTCAGATACTGAGTCAGACAAGAACTAATCTGAGTCAGACTGAATAAGCTCAGTATGACAAACCAAAGCTCTACTACAGACTTCATTCCATCCCTTCTATAACAATATCAATATCTACCTCAAATCAGTTCTAACAATCAATTAACACAACAATACATAAGCTTAATTTAAACTTCATAAATCATTTACAACAACAACTTTGATTACCTGCAATTGTAGTAGTTGCAAGCTTCCAAGCTTTCACAGGAATACAATCTACAATTCTATAATCACTAATAAACTAAGCCCAACCTCATCTTCATCAATACAAGTCATCTAAACCACCAATTCAACTCACAACTATATACCCTTCATTAGCAGTACCAAACCATCACACTTCTCATTCCAACAGTTCAATGCAGCATCATTACTTTAACACGATCAACACCAACAGTTCAGTTCCATTACCTCCAAGTTCATTTCAACTCCATTACCACAACCATACACTCCGCTCTAACACAATTCTCATCTGCACTCATTACAGTTCACCTCCATAACAATTCTTAACTCAACATCACCTGAAACACCATAACAATCAAGTCCTTTCTTGTTCACTGCAACACATAACCACCACTAATATCTGCAGCAACAATATTCAATCCAGACTAAACACAATCTCTTCAACAATTAAACATTATCATATCATCACCTCAACCATCTACAGATCCATTCATTAAACATCTATAACTCATTTAAATGAAATCAAAACTTTACTGACATACTGAAAAGTAAATTACCTCAAAAGACTTTCTCCCCCAATTGAAATCAACCCCTTCTTTAGATTGATTCGACTCAGCTCATCACGGTCTAACCCTTAAACCACAGTTCATCACAACCAATTCCCAAAATCTTCACTCAAACAGAATCATAACCCCAGTTATCAATATCTTATCAGTCACTATACAAAAACCCAACATCCACACTAACTTCAACTACATCTCATTATAACATCACTATTCTTCAGAACTGTAACTTCAAGTACCACATCCACAAGCCTAAACTATAATCACAGCTCTGACATACACCAATCCCAAAAACAATTGCATCTGCACTCAGCATAACACAAAACATCTATCTCTAACTCCAGTTGAACACAACTGGGCCACTAACAACTTCACCTGCATCTCTATCACAGCACCACCGGCACCTCTAACTTGACATCTTAGGAATTTCAGTTTCACCCCTAATAGCATCCCAAGTTCCCTTCAAGTGAAAATCAATAATCTACCAATCCTACACATTCATCCAACCGTTCCCATCATCAGATTATACTAGCACCAGCCTAACACAAAACTGATTAACAACATCACTATTAACTCCATTTACTTCAATAACAACTCCCACAATACCACATAGTCATCCATATATTCAATTCCATTAGATCTAATAGCTCAATCATTCTCATTATGAACAACTCCTCTACGGTTGCACACCCCTACAATCCAACTCCTAGCATTCATCTTAACCACAATTCAACATACATACATCCCAATTTTTAAATCAATTATCAAACATATTAACTCAGTAATGAACTTGAAAACCATTAAGAACAATTACCTCCAATATCAACTCAGAATTCTGCTTCTTCCTTTAACTGTTCAACATCAGGCTCATCTTTCCCATCTGCAACCCAAACTCATGGACCCTAATTCCATAATCCATTTGAAACCCTAATTTACTAATTTCAACGGTATCTTGAAATCTGAAACCTGAACTATCAGTTACAAACTATTCTTCAACTTCAAGTTCTAATTTAACTCATACCCAACTCTAATCACTCCCTTAAATCCTCAATTTTATCTTAATCTTCAATTGAATCCATATCTCAGAAACCCTAATCCCCAAATCTGTCGAATAATTGTTGTTCTTCCAAATCAAACCCATAACCTTCCACTTCACATCAGATTCACTGAAACCCATACCTTAATATTTTCTTATTAAATTAAATCAGCTCATCTTCAACTCACAGAACCCTAACTTATAATTCTCCTCAATCCAACTTCCTCATAAACTCTCACAGAAACAACACCGCCACCATCAACAACTCCATGATCTTCTCCACCTCCTACCTACCACAAAACCTCCACTTGATATTTTATCCGCTCGCATAAGAGAAGGAACAGGGGAAGAAAGAAAAAAGGAAAGAAGACTCAAGAAGAAGAAGAAAGATAAAGAAAGAAAAGGAAATTGTTCTCTCGATCGGCGTTGGGATATATGAACAACCACAAAACTGAGGCACCCAATCTTGGATAAGGGATGCCAAGGCGGCTAACCGCAAAATGACTATTTTTCCCTTCAAACAACACTGATGATATCTTCTTCGTCTGATATCCGAATGGCACGTCTGAGTAGTCCATTCTGCGTAACTTTTCGTAACCTATTCAATGATACTAATTTCGTATCTAGATCGTTTTTAGATTAGTTCCTATCAATTAACGTTCATGTTAAACTAATCGAGTTATTATCGGCTAATTCGTCACTTGATTATCGCTAGATCGAGTCTTGACTGGTCTAATAGCGTTGACGAGCTCGAGGGTCCATACATTCTCCCCACGTTATACATTTTCGTCCTCGAAAATCAAACCACCTTCTAGTCTTCAAAACTCTCCACCTTATAGAATCATCCCATCTCTAGGCTAAGCGCAAACAACATGAAACAAAGCACAAACCTATATGACTTTCTATAATTAAAATTTGTGGCTTTAGGTTCAACTACGTTGATTTAAATTCCATCAAATAGGGAAGTCTAAATTTTCTTACCACTAATTTATATAATGGGAAAACTATAAGTTTTAGTCTTTAAACTCCTTACACTACTTTCTAATCTATAAAATACCTGTCTCAAATTACAAGGGAGATTCCTATGAGTCTTTCTAAGTGAAATTATATCTATCGGTTTCCTAAATAATTATACCAAGCTTCTATGATCAGTCATCTCTGAATGCAGTTGCCTGTCAAGGTTGGCCAAGCCCAACAATGCCTTCCTACGAACGGAGAAAACACAACCTTCACTATTCCTCAGTGCTGGATTAACTAAGTATTAATTTATTAATATTAATTAGTCCCTAAACTTTTATCGTAACTGGTGTAAGTCTGATAAATTTACTTCGTAAAATATACATCATTTTAAGCAATATAGTCATCTGAATTTATTTATTTTATTTATTTATTTTTCCAATATAAGTAATCCTAATTCGAGTTTACGTCAATTTATAATATTTGATAATTTTAAATTTGTTGTAATATCATATATAAATTTTCCCAATATTATCTATTATAAATTTCCTACTAGCCTAATTATTCAATTACTATTATCAACTGTATTATTATTCTTCAGTTAATCGTCCAATTGGTACACTAAGCCTTAATTTCCTAAATATAATTCTACATTCACGTAAAGATTGCTATAATAGATTTTATTTATTCATATTGAATCCATATTCTATATCTTGCTAAATATTGACGTTGGTAATATATTATGGTTTAAATTTGAGTCCGCATAAAACTATAATATATCCTAATAGTCTTTAGATTTTGTTATTAATGTAAATTATATCCTATTAGTATACGAATTTATTTTCTTTCAATTATAATGTTATACTAAACAACTGAATACTATTACTGCCACTTCATGTATACTTGTTTCATTTTAGAGATTTACTAAATTATTTGCTAGACTAAAAATACTTTTGGTACAAAGTTACTAACAAGTTAAGTCTTTTTATTTTGTATATTATATCATCATCTTTTTACATCCAACGCCTAATAAGTATCATATTAACTATCTAGTTTAAACACAAAACGTATATTTCTAATTTATCACCGTAGATGAGTGTTAATAATTTCCCACAGAAATTTAATTGTAATTATTATTTTTATTGTTAACATTGACGGTTGAACTATTATTCTAACAACTCTTACAAATATTATTGAGTCCCAAAAATACTATTAACATTTATGTAACTATAAACTGTTGATTCTATATATGAGTAAAGGTACTCAGTAAGTTTCTATGTGACTTTCAAGATTTATTAGTATTACTAATTTCACTATTTTTATAGTATTAGATTATCTACACGTTCATATTTTATAGATTAATTATTCTTAAAATCCTTATTAGTTAAAGTTATCGGGGTAACCTAATTTTTTTACTTCAATACATAAACAGACAACTAAACAAACAAATCAATCAATCAAACAATCTTTTAGTTATTGATAGATTTTAATGATTAAAATTTATCTCACAACCCATCCCAGTTCTAAACTAATCTAGTTCACTAACTGGGACTGGCTAATCCTATTGTCACCCATATAAGATCTAATAGTGAGCTCTGATACCAACACTGTAGCACCCCCTAAGCTAGCAGCTGACTAATCCAAGAGATTGACTAAATAAAGAGGCACTACGAATCCAAATCAAATACTTAAACATTCAATTAAGAAATCTGCTAAAAAACTTATCCCAAAACTAACCCCGCTCAGAATATATATACATGAACTTCTCTCAAATGATACATATACAATAGTCAATTGGTTTACAGATACAATAAACAACATAATAAACATAGCAGAAGTTAACTAATTAACGGAGTCAACACCTGTGGCTTTCGCTGCGCAACTCTGAAAACTGAAAGTGAGAATAACTAACATTTAACTTCTAAGTAATCATAAACAAGATTAAAAAAAACAATAATGTTTTCCCAGACATTAAATAGTGACCAAATCACTGAGATACACAAACACGAAATGGACAAGCTCTTTCTTCAAACAATGTATACCATGGTTGTGCAATTCCGAACTCGCAAATCCACACCTAATCGTAATTATGGATGTCGACAATTCCGAACTCGCAAACTGTCGACCGATATAAGCATAAAAGCTGAATTCATGTATATATAAATGTGAAAGAGCATATCCTCACAGAAGTAAACAAACATGTATATGGACAAACTCCTTCTTCAAACAATGTATACAATGGTTGTGCAATTCCGAACTCGCAAATCCACACCTAATCGTAAATATGGATGTCGACAATTCCGGACTCGCAAACTGTCGACCAATATATCATAAAATCTCTAGGTATAAATGTGAAGGAGCGTATCCTATATACCACACGTGGAAATTCTTATTTCCCATAACAATTATATTGACCACAACACATTACAGGTCCTTTCCAAATCCTGGAAAGATTAATAGAATCAACAGAATTATCGTAAAACAAGTTAAACAATGCATAGAACGCACAAACAGAAATACATGGGTTTGTTAAACATAAACTTTTGTAAAGGAAAACAATAATGGTTACCAAAGAGTCAAATGTATTCCCACCTCTTTTGATGACAATCCACGCCTACCTCGAGATCCACGATCCACTGGTTCATCCTTTGAATCAATCGTTGTTAATAACTAACTGTTAATCACACAAGAATTCTAAGATTCTATCCAAAATGCCTCACACAAGTATTATACAAGTCTACTAATAGTTCTAAGCCCATTTAAGATTTTACACCTTCCATTCTCTATCTTTAGCAAAACTAAGGTTTACTAATTGTATTAGGTTGATTTTATAGTCCATTAGCTAAGCCAAATGAATATCTACAACTTTGTAGAAGAAGTCAAAGTCTAATTCAGACCATAAGGGTCTAATACATCAAAATAAGAAAACTATACCTAAGCCCAAATTCATTAAACAAGCCCATTACACAAGGCCTGGCTCACTAAGGTCAACTAATGGTCACTAACAGTCCACGGGGTCAACTGATGGTCAACATCTAAAAGTCAGGTCAACTGGTCAAGGTCAGGTCCTGGTCAAAGGTCGAATCTAAACGGTCAACTGAGTCAACTCAGGCCAAGTCAGGTAACTCAGTGGGTCAATACGATTCAACTCAGTCAGATACTGAGTCAGACAAGAACTAATCTGAGTCAGACTGAATAAGCTCAGTATGACAGACCAAAGCTCTAATACAGACTTCATTCCATCCCTTTTATAACAATATCAATATCTACCTCAAATCAGTTCTAACAATCAATTAACACAACAATACATAAGCTTAACTTAAACTTCATAAATCATTTACAACAACAACTTTGATTACCTGCAATTGTAGTAGTTGCAAGCTTCCAAGCTTTCACAGGAATACAATCTACAATTCTATAATCACTAATAAACTAAGCCCAACCTCATCTTCATCAATACAAGTCATCTAAACCACCAATTCAACTCACAACTATATACCCTTCATTAGCAGTACCAAACCATCACACTTCTCATTCCAACAGTTCAATGCAGCATCATTACTTTAACACGATCAACACCAACAGTTCAGTTCCATTACCTCCAAGTTCATTTCAACTCCATTACCACAACCATACACTCCGCTCTAACACAATTCTCATCTGCACTCATTACAGTTCACCTCCATAACAATTCTTAACTCAACATCACCTGAAACACCATAACAATCAAGTCCTTTCTTGTTCACTGCAACACATAACCACCACTAATATCTGCAGCAACAATATTCAATCCAGACTAAACACAATCTCTTCAACAATTAAACATTATCATATCATCACCTCAACCATCTACAGATCCATTCATTAAACATCTATAACTCATTTAAATGAAATCAAAACTTTACTGACATACTGAAAAGTAAATTACCTCAAAAGACTTTCTCCCCCAATTGAAATCAACCCCTTCTTTAGATTGATTCGACTCAGCTCATCACGGTCTAACCCTTAAACCACAGTTCATCACAACCAATTCCCAAAATCTTCACTCAAACAGAATCATAACCCCAGTTATCAATATCTTATCAGTCACTATACAAAAACCCAACATCCACACTAACTTCAACTACATCTCATTATAACATCACTATTCTTCAGAACTGTAACTTCAAGTACCACATCCACAAGCCTAAACTATAATCACAGCTCTGACATACACCAATCCCAAAAACAATTGCATCTGCACTCAGCATAACACAAAACATCTATCTCTAACTCCAGTTGAACACAACTGGGCCACTAACAACTTCACCTGCATCTCTATCACATCACCACCGGCACCTCTAACTTGACATCTTAGGAATTTCAGTTTCACCCCTAATAGCATCCCAAGTTCCCTTCAAGTGAAAATCAATAATCTACCAATCCTACACATTCATCCAACCGTTCCCATCATCAGATTATACTAGCACCAGCCTAACACAAAACTGATTAACAACATCACTATTAAATCCATTTACTTCAATAACAACTCCCACAATACCACATAGTCATCCATATATTCAATTCCATTAGATCTAATAGCTCAATCATTCTCATTATGAACAACTCCTCTACGGTTGCACACCCCTACAATCCAACTCCTAGCATTCATCTTAACCACAATTCAACATACATACATCCCAATTTTTAAATCAATTATCAAACATATTAACTCAGTAATGAACTTGAAAACCATTAAGAACAATTACCTCCAATATCAACTCAGAATTCTGCTTCTTCCTTTAACTGTTCAACATCAGGCTCATCTTTCCCATCTGCAACCCAAACTCATGGACCCTAATTCCATAATCCATTTGAAACCCTAATTTACTAATTTCAACGACATCTTGAAATCTGAAACCTTAACTAAAACTATTCTTCAACTTCAAGTTATAATTCAACTCATACCCAACTCTAATCACTCCCTTAAATCCTCAATTTCAACTTAATCTTCAATTGAATCCATATCTCAGAAACCCTAATCCCCAAATCTGTCGAATAACTGTTGTTCTTCGAAATCAAACCCATAACCTTCCACTACACATCAGATTCATTGAAACCTATACCTTAATCTTTTCTTATTAAATTAAATCATCTCATCTTCAACTCACAGAACCCTAACTTATAATTCTCCTCAATCCAACTTCCTCATCAACTCCCACAGAAACAACACCGCCACCATCAACAACTCTGTGATCTTCTCCATCTCCTACCTATCACAAAACCTCCACTTGATATTTTATTCGCTCGCATAAGAGAAGGAACAGGGGAAGAAATAAAGAAAAGAAGAAAGAAGACTCAAGAAGAAGAAGAAAGAGAAAGAAACAAAGAAAAGGAAATGGTTCTCTCGATCGGCGTTGGGAGATAAGACCAACCACAAAACTGAGGCACCCAATCTTGGATAATGGATCCCAAGGCGGCTAACCGCAAAATGACTATTTTTCCCTTCAAACAACACTGATGATATCTTCTTCGTCCGATATCCGAATGGCACGTTCGAGTAGTCCATTCCGCGTAACTTTTCGTGACCTATTCAATGATACTAATTTCGTATCTAGATCGTTGTTAGATTAGTTCCTATTAATTAACGTTCGTGTTAAACTAATCGAGTTATTATCGGCTAATTCGTCACTTGATTATCTCTAGATCGAGTCTTGACTGGTCTAATAGCGTTGACGAGCTCGAGTGTCCTTACAATGGTGAAATTGCAATGGAATCGGTTGTGTGTGTGATGATTGGTTGAAGAATGAAGGGTTTAGTGATTTGTTGGGTTAGATGGAAACTGGATGAAGAACAAACATATGGGTGGACCTGAACTGTTGCCGTGGTTGGATGTGTACAAGGCATGATTGCCATTGGATAGGAGTTTGTTTGAAGTAGGTTGTCGCTTCTTTAGAACTGACAAGACAAATATTCAGTGAGATAATGAGCTGGACCGAAATTGCCAAGAGTTGTGGGCCGAGTTAAGACAAGTATGTGGTCAAGTTTCAAACGTGACCAGTTGAAGCGGTTAGGAGAAAAACAGGAAGTCTATACAAGGGTTTCACATCTCATATATGGAAGATCTTATCTTATCTTTACTTCTACTTTTGTTCTAGGGTTTTAGAAATATGATAGGTTTTATCTTCCTTCTTGTGATGAACTCTTTTAACATGAGTACTTAATTTTATCATTGGTTATGGATTAGTTGGATTTCCAAACATGGGTTTTTGTTCAATAAATTAGTTTTGTCTCCATGCTTTATCGTTTATGTACACCATTAATATCGTTACATGATTTGAATGCTTGTTTAGTCGAGTTGCGAATCGATTGAGTTTACTTTCATCTCTATTGCTAGATTAGAGTTTATTATACGCAAAAGTGATAAATTTCTGATTGCAAGTAGCATAATTGTGAATATTGCTTATAGTGATACATCCTAGTAGTCACAAGTGGATCATTGATAGGTGTGGTAAACGCCTTGAAATTTATCTATTGTTTATACTTTCTTTGCGAGTTTTCTTGTAAATTATGTATCTTATGATTGCTTTTGAGTTTATCAGGTGCAATGGAGTCATTAGAGCAAAAAGAAGTGGAACTAGCTCAAATCCAGGATTTCTTGATATCATCTCGAAGAGCACGAAAATAAGAAGCCAATGGCGAAAGAATGGAGTCAATCCGACGTCGTATGAAGAATCTGGAAGCATATGAAGCAAGCCGAAGTTGTCCAAAACTTGAGAACCTACAGAACTGTTATAGGCACCCGCTCAGTTTACTCAGGGCACCTCCCTCTTTATAGGTCTTAACGGATGAAGTAGTCCATATTTCTGCGATCTAGAATTCCAAATCTATGTTGCTGCGACCAGTTTCAGGCAAGTTCTTTGCCTTGGCAGCCAAACCAAGTCAACTGCCATGAATCTCATGGGTCCATCGATGTGGTATAATACCCGCAGGAGACTTCAGGCCAGGTAAGACAAGCACAGAACAACAAGAGGTTGTAGTTCTCTTGTTTTATGAGAAAACAGGTTCTGATGGTGATTGTTGCCATTTGAATTCGGAGATAAAGAAGGAGTGGGATTTCAGAAGTGCAATGAGGTTTAGAACTATGGGTTCGTCCCAATTGCAGGGAAGGAGATGGATAAAAGGGTTCGAGTCAGCAGAGAAGTCATCTTCTTCACCACCAAAAAAACTGCACACAAAGTGCTAGGCTAAACGCCTGAACGATGGCACGAAGGCAGTGTTGCTGCTGCCGATAGGAAATGATGGAAGCTCGATAGTCTTTGGCAGTAATGAATGGCAAGAGTGGGAAGTAATGATGGTGATACGGACTGAAATGGAGCTGAGTTGCTGTTGTGATTCGCTGTCGACTGTTAGTGATGCAGAAGGCTGGGTGATGGTGGCTCGAGTTTTCTCGATGGGAAATGATTGTCGTGGTGGCTGTATTTGAGACAAGGCATGAAGGAAGTTCTGCGGTGAAAGTGGGTGGTGATGATCGATAAATGTTTTGCCGCAATCGGTTAATGGCAAGGAAGGAGTGAGTGTTAGCTGCCAGTTGATGGAGATAAACTCAGATGAAGAAGGCTGTGTTGCTGCTTGCGTTTGTTAGAAGCTGGAGGCTGTGGTGATCTATGGAGTGTGGTACATCGAGATTGAGAGTTACAAACTATTTGAGACTGGATATAATCGAGAATTATGAAGGGTTGAGAGCTCCATTAGCAGCTGTTTGCGGGGGGTACGATCTGTGGTGCTTTCGACCACAGTACTCGACTAAGAACGGATTGGTTGGTCAAGTTATGTGTTTTGGCTTGTCAGAATTTGTTGTGATGATGAAGACGGACCAGTTAACAAGGAAGCAAGTTGAGACAGTTGAGGAAAGAAAGGTGCTTTGGTTGGACGTAAAATGGAGTACAGGCAGAGATGGTTGCAGTCGTGGTGCTGTTGTTGTGAAAAAAATGATGCTGCAGTCGAACTGGTTGCTGCTGTTCAATTGAGAAGGTTCGATGGCAGTGATTGATTGGCAGCAAAGCTAAGTTCCGTTGGTGGAGCTGGCTGTAGAAGGAAATAAGTGAACTTAGCGGGACAGAAAATCAAGGAGATGTTTATGGAAGCCGTACACAGTGGTGGTTGTCTCGATGGTTGAACAACCGGTGGTGCCAATGGCTAGTTTGTTGGTTGGCTCGAGTTCATTCTGTTGAGTTCGTTACAGCAACAACGATGGTAGCAGCTCTCGGAAATCAGATGTAGACAATGATGATGATATTGCTCAAGTTTGGGAAGTTTGGTGGAATGTGGAATATCAACGACAGAGTTGCTGTCATTATTGGCAGTCGATGAGTGAGCTAGAAAAACAGGATGTTGTTCATGAATTGATGCCACTGTAATGCATGCTGGTAGAGACAATGGAGAAACTCGAGTTATTTGTTGCTGAGATAGAATTGAGCTGAACAGGGTATTACGTTGGTGTTTCTGTCATCTAGGATGGTTGGAGGTTGACTGCAGCCATATGGATCTCAAGATAAGTCGAACGGTTGAGAGTATAATGAGTTCAAATTGAGTTTACGAGGACTGCATGGCAGTGATGGTTGGCTGACGAGATGGAGTTATGCTGAGAAGACCGACGAAGAAGCTCGAGTTTGGAGTCTGCAGCTGAGAGTAAGAGAAACAGTGAATGGTGGAGTCGAGCTGTGGGTGATGTTGATGATGAAGACTGCCGGAACTTGATTATTGTTGCTGGTGAAGCCGGAGATGGGTTTAGCCGAGTCGAGAGTGTGCAAGAAAAGAAGAAAGTGCTGTCAGTTCCATGGAACTGACAGTTGAATGGACAGGCCAATGAAGACGTGGGCTGGGCTTCTACAGTTGCTGCATGAGCTCAATTGGCAGTTAGGCTACTTCTTTACATGAACAGCCTTGGACGTTTGATTTTGGCCAGAGTTTGGCGATCTACTTTGCACGGGGTTTGATGCACGGGACACAATTTTTAGGAGGTGCACTTTCCTATTTTTGTTAGGTTTTCTAGTTTTTTAAAGAAGAGGTTACAAAACTCTATATACAGGGAAGCCTAGAAATTTTGGGGAGGATCTTCTAATTTTAGCCTAGGGTTTCGAAACATGGGTTTTCTTTTTCTCCTTGTGATGAACTCCTATGCCATGAGTACTTAGATTTTATTATTGGTTAAGGAATAAGTTGAATTTCCAAACATGGGTTTTGTTCAATAAATTAGTTTTGTCTCACAATTATCGATTACGATTCATTAGAAATATCACATGTATGATTGATTGTTAGTTTCATCAAGTTGCAAATTGGTAGAACTCGTAATCATATCTATTGCTAGTTTAGGGTTTATTATACGTAAACGTGATACACCTTGAATACAAGTAGCACAATTGTGATTATTGCTTGTAGTGATACATCCTAGTAGTCACATGTGAGTCATAACCTTTGTTAAATCGGATTAGTGCTTTTACACGTTCGATTGCTTTGGTTGGCCTGATTTCATAAAACTTAGTGCATCTAGGGAATTAAACTTGATAGTGCTTTTACACGTTAGGTTGTTCTCCTAGGTAGAATTCATATTCGCATCTTTTAATGTGTTTGTTGATGATAAGAGGAAATTAGCGGGATATTCTTGCGATCAAGGTATCCTAGGGCCTTTGATAAAAGTTGAGATTAAAATATCAATTCTAGTTATTGTGTAGAAAACATGTTTGTGAATGAAGATGAAATCCGTAACCAATATTTTCTCATCCTCGATTTGATTCGTCTACCTTTATTGTTTGCTTTTATTTATTTTTAGTTTCATAAAAACAAAACATCCCCCTATTATTTGCTTAAGTTACCAAAACATATTGATAACCTAGTCCTCTCTTTGGGAACGATCCTTTCTTACCCTTGCTATATTGTATATTTTAAGTTGTGAGAAAGTAATATTATTTTTGACGCATACGACAACGATCAATCATAACCTCTGTTAAATCGGATTAGTGCTTTTACACGTTCGGTTGCTTTGATTAGTCTTATTCCATAGAACTCAATGCTTTTAAGGAGTTAAACTTAATTGTGATTTTACACTTTAGGTTGCTTTCTAGGAAGAATTCACATGTGCATCTTTTAATGTGTTTGTTGATGATAATAGGAGATTTGCAGGATATACTTGCGATCAAGATATCTTAGGACTTTTAATAAAGTTGAGATTAAATATCAATTTTCGCGCCACTGCCGGGGAAGGCAGCGGTTGTCACTTGTTTTTGGTTTCTTATTTTTATTTTTAGTTTTAGTTTTATATTTGTTTTTATTTTCTTGTTTTTAATCTTTTTTTGAGAATCGTGTTTCAGGTACCAATTTTAATGGATGGAGCATATTGGAATAATGGATACGGATTCCAACCTCAACAATATGACAATGACCAACCATCCCAGGGGTACAGTCAAAACCAAATCATTGGTTATGATCAATATCCTACGGAATATTGTGGTCCTCATACATATCAACAACCTTATTACGGGTATGTGTGCGAACAACCACAAGGATTGGAGGATTCTTATGCTCGTGAACAACAAGTCTCTAACTTGTCAGAGAAATTTTCCGACTTTGTACGATAAGAGTTTCAAAAAGATAAAGAGACTACAAACGAACAACTCCACGAACTTCGTGAAGGTATGTCTATCTTACGAAGAAGCATTGATGAATACAAGGAAGAAATGTATGAAGAAGATTTTTTTTTTCAAAGCAATAATGTGCTTGTGGTTTGTAATGAATATTTGTTTGATGCTGATGTTGAAAAAGGCCAACCTTCGGGGACTTTTGTTGATAATTGTGTAGCTAACTCAACTCTTGATCTTAATAATGATCATTCACCTATTCAAAAGGATGAGTTTGAGACTACCAACATTAAATTCAGCGACAACCCATCTTATGTTAATTATGAAAGTGACAACGATTGTGAAGATACATTGCTTGAAGCAACTCATGGTGACATAACCCAAAGGTGTACTACATAATCTTTTTGGGATCAAGACGAAGAGGAATATGATGACACATATGTAGCTTACTCAAGCCTTGATCTTTATAATGATCAAGAACCTATTCAAAAGGTAGAGCTTGAGAATGATGCAATGAGTGTTCTAAAAAAGTTCCTGATGGATAGAATTGCATCCGCAAAAGAGTATGTGCCGAACAACAAGGTGGAGTATGTTGAGAATGAAACCGATTTGACCAATATTGTGGAAGACCCAATTGAGCATGCAAAAGATTGTAATGAAGGTGTTGATGTCAAGACTTTGGTTAAGGCAGAAACGAATGAAGAATTGTTGCAAGGTTAATTTGATAGAGGACCACGATGTGCAAGAGGTAAGTAATTCATTTGAATTCTTTAAGGATGAAGAGGATACCATAACACAACAAAATGTGATAGGTTTGTCTAACCATTTGCCTATTAATCCTTCTCCTTTACCTCTTATTGGATTGGATGTATGTGCTTCGAGAATATTGTTAAATGACTTTGTTTCTCGATATCCGCCATTACAAACATTTGATTCTCATACTATGGATGTTTGCAAATAAGAAACCATAGAAGTTCCCGATTTTTATGTTCCTTGTACACTTCCAAGTGTGGACAAGATTAAGTGTGGGGGGAACTTTTATTGGGCTATAGCTTCACTTTTGCTTTATTGTACTAATGTTTGTATGAAGTTACTATTTACAAAACAGGTTCTATGGATGGATCCCAACTTTTCAGATTATTGGTGTATGGGGAATTCATCTTGCAAGTTGGGGTGACGACTTTAAACCAAGCGCTAAATGGGAGGCAACCCATAGGATGAGTATTTCCTGTCTTGTTTTTATCTTTTTCTTGTCTTGCATTTACTTTTTCTGATTTCTTGTCACAATATCATTATAAGATTTCCCACCTTGACTTTCTTTGGAAGATTTAATTTACATTGAGGACAATGTAAAGTTTAAGTGTGGGGAATGGTTAAGTATTTACATTGTAAACTTTTCACAATTTTCAACTTTTGTGTAAATTAGTGAATAAAAAAACTCCAACTTGTAGTTAGTTTAGAGTCACATAGTATACATGTCGCTAAGATTACATCGAGATTCTCATAAGAGTGACCGAACTTAGAGATGACAGAGAACATGATCGGGTTTCTTACTTGTATGAGAGTTAAAGTTGGATTTAAGCATGCCAGTGGCAAATGAGGTGCAGACTGAATTCGGTATTAGATTTGTGATCCCCTATAGTGGAGACTACCTATTGTTACATCATGTGAGGCACCGGCCTTCATTTTTTGTACCTGTCTAAATATGTGCTTTTAGAGTGTGTGTGTCACCGTACGTAAACTCCGGGTAGAATGGTGAGCTACTCAACCTCCCACCAATAGAAGCACTATTTTGATATCTTGAGTGTTATTTTATCAATCATGATGGTGATATCGAATTTCTAACTTACGTATCACTTGTAATCTTGTTCGCAGTTAGCACCATCCACTCTATCTCTCTCTACACCAACAAGTCCATAGAAACACCATCATCATCAACAAGAGGAGCATCACAAATTCGAAAGAAAGTTGAAGACGTTCAAGGTTTACAAGCAACAGTACAGAAATGAGCAGATTTCAGATTAAAGCAAAGCAACAAGACAAGGAGCAGAATTTTTACAAGTTGAAGACTATTGTACAAGAGCGAAAATTATCAAGATGAGAATTCAAGAAGTTTGTGATATCAAGACATACAAGTTGTGAAGAATCAAGCAGTAAAATACTTACACCATGGACTTTGTACTTCCATTTTTATTTGTATTTCATTTTCTCTTGTCAAAAAAAAAATGAAGAAAAATGAAAAGAAACAAAAAGACGAGAGAAAATTTTGTTAGGTTCATTATTAGTTTTATTATTTTGTTTTGTTTTCATTTTACATTTGTTTTGTTTTTCTTGTCTCAATAAAATAAAAGAGAAAAAAAAAAGAGACAAGAAAAATGTGTTATATCATATTTTGGTTTGTTTTTAGTTTTGTTCTTTCAATAAAACCAATAGAAGAAGGAACAAGGAATTAGAGGAAAGAATCACATTGTCAAGATTCTATGAAGTTCAAGAGTTATCATCGACAGTTAAAGACCGAAGACGAAGATGAATACAAGGATTGATGACCGAAGACGTTTCTATGGATGTTGTGAGAGTGGTGCTAGCTTCCCGTCGAACGGATAACGAGGTAAGTAAGCATATTCCCACCTTCATTAAGTGGTTGATTTCCTTTTTTAAAGATCGTCAAAAAGAAAAAGGGTTTTTAAAATGAATAAAACATGTGGGTTTCAAGCCGATTCGGAGGGTTTTACCTTCCTACCATTCAACGTGTCGCAGGATTCTCTCTTCATTCCTACCTGGACAAATGTGTGACCCATAAAAAGCTATTTATTATTGAGCGCAACTTCATAAAACCCTTTCTTGTGAGGCAGAGTCGAGACTTTTGATCACTCTGAGCCCGAATTTCTTTCGATAAGGGATTGTTATTTCTCTCTCAAATTTTAAGGATTAGATTGTGTTCATTTATGTGTCTAACTTCTTATGACTAGTGTGCAGAATTTCTATGTCTTCTTAGCGCGTTGGATGCATTTCGGAGAACTAGTAAGTTGGAAAGTAGGTTTTGTGGGTATAAGTAAGCCCTCACGAGACTATAACTCGTCCACTAGGGACATCTAGGGGTTCAAAGGCTTGTTATACATGCTAAATGTGACCGTAGCCTCGACGACTCGGAGTTGTATGTATGTTCTAGAATTGTTTTGTTTGATTTGCTCGAGGACTAGCAAAGTCTAAGTATGGGGGAATTTGATAGGTTTTGTAAACACCTTGATATTTATCTATTGTTTATGCTTTCTTCGCGAGTTTTCGTGTAAATTATGTATCTTTTCTTTGTTTTTAAGTTATTTAGGTGTATTGGAGTCATCCAACGGAAAAGCGAAGAAATGGAGGCTCATGGCACCAATTGGCAACACTGTTGCTGCTGATTTCTAGGGTTTTATGGAGATGAAGATTCTGAAGCTAACGGAGACTCTAAATGTGAAGAATTGGGGATAAATTAAAGACAGGTTTGAGTCTAATCTCAAGACGGAGGTGACATTATCTGTGGTGGTGGTTCTAATGGCTGAGCAATTACAGGGAAAAAACATGGAGATGGTGGTGCTTGAAGGGCGCTGTTCTTAGGGTTTGGTTTCTGTTGCAGGAATTGTTGAGAGATTACAGAAGATTTGAGAGTTCTTGAACTGAAGATGCAGGATGCAAGATAGAGAAGCTGAGAGAGATAGTGAAGGCATTGAGACAGAATTGGTAGTGTTGAGTTAGGTGGTGTTCTGGTGAAATTGCAGGATAAAAAGGGAACAAGAGATGTTGATGGATGATGTTGTAACAGTATTCAAATGGGTTTGTGTTGATTTTGAAGGAATCTGAGAATGGCATCAGATGTGAATGATATGGGGTTTCTGAAGTGGTGTTTGAAGGGTTGTTATGGTGAAATATTTGTTGTTGCTGGTGGAGATGTTAAAGGGTTCTGAGAAGAAGCAGATGAATTGAAGCTGGTGGTTCAAGATGATCTGCAGAAGCAATTGCAAGTGATTGAGCAAGATTAGAAGAATGAGTTGAAGCCACAATTCAAGGAAGATGGCTTGTGAAGCAGAGAGCAAGGGAATTCATGGCACAACCATGATTCTGCTGGGAACAGTTGCAAGCTGGTGATATTGGTGCTTGTTGTGAGCAGTAGAAGAAGAAAAGGAAGCTACAGGTTGATATTGGCTTAATTGTTTGCTCTGGAGTTACAAGGATGGTGGTGCAGTTCAAAGCCAAGAAAGGTTGCTGGTGCCTGTTGAGCCTTTATGTGACAGGAATGGATGTAAGAATGGGTTTATAGATGAATGTTAGGATCTAGGTACAAAGTGAAGTGACAGAGATTCAAGTTACAAGATAAGAGGATGTTGTCGATGTTGTTCTTGTTGAGTCAGGATTGAGAAGCGCAGAAGATGTTGAATGAAGCAGTAACGGACAGAGCTGAAGGTGCACAGTCGAGAAATGGAATATGGCAGTACAATGAAAGTGTGGCTGAGGTTGTATGCTACATATGGTTATGCGAGGATTTTCAAGGAATGCAGCGCCATCTTGGCGCGAGATTGAGCAAAGTCTTGTGGTGGTTCTGAGGTATAAACTGCAGGGGTGCTGGTAGTGATATCTTGAACTTGAGTTAAAGCTACAGAATTGGGCTGAGCTTGGTTGTAGTTGAGCTGAACTGAGATGGCAAAGGTTCTGGTGGAGTGATGCACCGTCATGGATGGCGCTGGAGTTGTTTATGGTGAAATTGCAATGGAACCGGTTGTGTGTGTGATGATTGGTTGAAGAATGAAGGGGTTAGTGATTTGTTGGGTTAGATGGAAACTGGATGAAGAACAAACATATGGGTGGACCTGAACTGTTGCCGTGGTTGGATGTGTACAAGGCATGATTGCCATTGGCTAGGAGTTGGTTTGAAATAGGCTGTCGGTTCTTTAAAACTGACAAGCCAAATAATTAGTGAGCTAATGGGCTGGACCGTAATTGCCAAGAGTTGTGGGCCGAGTTAAGACAAGTATGTGGTCAAGTTTTAAACGTGACCAGTTGAAGCAGTTAGGAGAAAAACACGAAGTCTATACAATGGTTTCACATCTCATATATTGAAGATCTTATCTTATCTTTACTTCTACTTTTGTTATAGGGTTTCAGAAACATGATAGGTTTTATCTTCCTTCTTGTGATGAACTCTTTTAACATGAGTACTTAATTTTATCATTGGTTATGGATTAGTTGGATTTCCAAACATGGGTTTTTGTTCAATAAATTAGTTTTGTCTCCATGCTTTATCGTTTATGTACACCATTAATATCGTTACATGATTTGAATGCTTGTTTAGTCGAGTCGCGAATTGATTGAGTTTACTTTCATCTCTATTGCTAGATTAGAGTTTATTATACGCAAAAGTGATAAATTTCTGATTGCAAGTAGCATAATTGTGAATATTGCTTGTAGTGATACATCCTAGTAGTCTCAAGTGGATCATAAACTCTGTTAAATCGGATTAGTGCTTTTACACGTTCGATTGCTTTGATTAATCTTATTCCATAGAACTCAATGCTTTTAGGGAGTTAAACTTAATTGTGATTTTACACTTTAGGTTGTTCTCTTAGATATAACTCATACTCGCATATGTTAATGTGTTTGTTGATGACAATGGGAGATTTTCGGGATATACTTGCGATCAAGGTATCCTAGGGCCTTTAATAAAAGAGAGATTAATTATCAATTCTGGTTATTGTTAAAAAGCATGTTTATGAATGAAAACGATATTCTTAACCAATATCTTTACATCTTAGTTTGTGTGCTTTATTTTCTTTTATTTTAGTTACTTTTTAAAATCAGAAAACCCCCAAATTGTTATTATAGGAAACCGAAACAACTTGAGAACCTTAGTCCTCTTTGTGGGAACGATCCTTTCTTGCCCTTGCTATATTTATATATTTTGAGTAGTGAGAAAGTAATATTATTTTTGACGCATACGACAACGATCACACGTGACCCCACTACTCCACTACTTAACCTCCTCCACTTCCTACGATATCAGGGTTGCGCTCAAATGACTTGTATAAATAGGTTTTCGGCCTATTTCAACAACACGAGAACACAAGTGTTATCAGCACAAGTATCCAAAAAACACCAAGAACTGATAGCTTACATTCTACAAGCCAGTTCCACATTCTGATACAAGTCATAAACAACCACACCTTCATAATTCAACATTTCGATCTCAAACACCTTCTTCGCTTCCTCCCTAAGATCAACCCTTCTCCTTCACTTTGTGCCCGGATTGAATCTGGAACGGTCATTTCTTGGTTTAGGCCAGAGTCTTACAGATTGATCTCTCGAATCTAAAAGTAATCCCGTGCAGTGCATTGTTCAGGGTTTGAATTCGTTTCTCATCAACACACCCAAATTTATCAAAAACAGCAGAACCAGTTTTTACCCTCAAACACCTTCGTTTTTCTTGAAGGCTTTTGCTTTTATATCTTTGTTCGATATTCTGATATCTTTGGTCTGCAGTCTGCCCCTGCTTCTTCTGCTGGAATTGCTCCAGGTTTTGTTGCTAGGACTGCTCGGGGCTCTGCTGGTAATTCCGTAGCCACTAGGACTAGGAAGAGAAAGGCTTCGGCTAAAGTAGTTGCGCCAACACCTGCGTAAGTAAGGATCGTTGCCGTACCTTTGTGCTTGTAGGTTCCTTAGTATCTTTCCGCTGATCCTTAGCTGACGCATGTGTTTTTCCACAGTCCTCCAAGAGAAAGGGAAAGTTGAAGGATGTTATTGATCTTGAGGCATCAGATAAGGATCCCAAGGTTGGTGAGGAGGTGCCGAATGATGAAGATATGGAGGACGTTGAGGATACTGGCCTCAACCCTCATTTGGATGATATTGAGGAAGATTTTTCCAAGGATAACCCCAGTCCTATCCGTGCTGGCTCAGTGGAGGGTGAGAATCTCCTCGCTGGTGGTGATGTTCCGTTGATCAACCCTGTTAGTGTCCAAGCCCCTGATCTTAATTTTTCTCCAAAGGTGCCTTCGTTTTCTTCTCCTGGCAGAGCATTTCCTGTTGTCTCAGCTGCTACTGAGGCTGCTTTTGTGGCTTCCAAGAGTCTTCCTCTGTCTCCTGCTACTTCGCTTCAATGAAGTGGTTCGTTTGCTAAGGTTGTTACCCCAGTGGTGAGGGTTAGCAGTTCAGACTCTCAGCCGAAGAAGAAGGTAGTGATTTCACTTGCCAGATTCTCCTTTAATGCTACGCCGACCTCGTTAGGGAGCGCTCAATCTGTTTCTGCTTCCCCTGTTAGCAAAGTTGTTTGACCTTCGCCTTCGTCACCAGATTGGACCGTACTGGGCAATCTTCCTTCTGCTGGTGATATGGACTTAGGTGGTACTCAAGCTTTTTCTTCGGTTCCTAGCTCGTCCACCATGCCGTCTCGTCGTCGTGGTGAGGGCTCAGTTTTCGTGCCCCATGTTCGCTCTCAAGTGATCGATGGAGTTGCTGCTGAGTCTAGTAAGGGTAAGCTTCCTGTGAATTTGAGCCTTGGTAGTTCTGACAATGCCATCCTTAAAGCCATTTTGCGGGACTCGAAGGGTCCTTTTTCTGCTGAGGTTGATCGTCATCATCTGGATAGCTCTTTTGAAGTAGCTTCGCAGTTGGATGTGCTGTCTGCTCAATATCGTGCGGCTAAGGATCTATTCTTTGACCCAGATTGCCTTCGCTCCAGCCAGAGCTTTGGTGAAATCCGCAGGGTTAGTAACCAAGAGATGGAGGCTTTCATTGACACCTATGCTGATTTCCTTCCCCGTCTCTCCGCGTTCTAAGTAAGTGAATCTTACTTTACCGTTTTGCCTTTTGTTTTGGTTCTTCATCTGTTCTTATACTCCTTTGTTTGCATCTTTGCAAACAGATAGAAGTTGGTTGTACCTTGTCCAAGTTCTACAAGGATAAGTGTACTCACTTGAGTGCTCTATTGGAGCGTGCTCGTCAAGAATATGTCCTCGTTAGCACACAACAACCTTCATCTATTGATGCTGCTTCTGCTTCTAAGATATCTTCGTTGGAGGACGACCTGAGGAAGACTCAGAGATCCTTGGAAGCTTGTCTGTTGGCTCTTGAGAGAGCTAACAATTCTGCCAAAGTTGCTGAGGATGGACGTAAGGCTGCTGATTCTGCCTTAGTTGTTGAGTCCTCTAAAACCATAGGTTTGTTTCTTCTTTCCTTTAACTTTGTTTTTGGTCTTTCTTGGTTGCATAGTCTTGAGACAACCTACGCCTGCCAGCTGGTAGCTTTAGTGAGCTTAGACACCTCCGGGAGCATATAAGCAATTTGACGTCCAATGTTTGGTATTATCAGAAAAAATCTGATAGGTTAATGAACGTGACTGTTCATAACGAGGCTCAGATTTCCCTTGGATCTACTCATAACGTGGATCTTGTAAAGCAGATGGCCTTGCACCGTGAAGAGCATGATGAAGCCCTTAAATGGAAAGATCGTCTTATTTTAAAGCAAAAGGAGGATATTTCCTTAGTTGAGAGGCGCCTATCCGCCCAAGAAATCATCCATATGAAATATCATGAAGATTTTGAAGATGCTTGTGCTTCATTAGCCAAAGTTACTGCGGAGCGTAATGTTTTATCTTCTGAGGTCTGTTCTCTTAAGAGCAGACTTGTTGAGGCAAGCTCGGCATCGTCTTCCATGTCCCATGCGTCCTTAGTTAAGAAGTTGGAAGAGTTAGAGAATGTTTACCAAGTTCTATCCTCTGAGAACGCTTCGCTCCGGATAGATGTGGATGACCTCCGGATTGAACGTGATACCCTTGTGTAAGATCTCGAAGCAGCTGAGGTGGACCTTACGGAGGCCCAACATAGTTTAGAAGAATCCGTTAGCCATGCAGGAGGAAGTTTAGGGTCCTTATTTTCCAGCAGCATCCTTTACGTCTTTTACTGCTTATTCTTATTGCTTACACCCTTTATACTCGCAGGTCTCCAGGAGAAGCTGGTGGGTGCAAATGCCAATATTAACCGTCTGGAGGTCAAATATATTCGTTGGAGATATCCCGCCAATTTGACGTTGCTGCTAAGTTCATGGCTGAGGCGCTCCAACAAGCCAATGATCAGCTTAGTGCTCAGGTAAGTGAACTTAATAAAAAATTTGCCTTTGATTTGGCGACTCAGGCCTCCCAAATGAAGTTTCAGTTCGAGAAGTCTGATATTCATTATATCATGACGCCTTTACGGAAGCTGAACGTCAGGCTGAAGGAGTTGTCTTTCCTCGTCTTCCTTACCCGTGATCGTGATGTGTCTAGTCTGTCTTAACTGAACTCTTTGTTGTATTATTCCCCCAGCCGAGGGGCCTTTGAATCGTCTCCTTTCCTTGAAACAATGCTTCGTGGTGGTTGGAACCTTTGTTATCTGCAACTTTTAAGATGTGTTAGTCATATTTTGGTAACATTATTATCGTACCTTTATTATTGCATGAATATTTTGTTTGTAGACGTATTGTTTCTAGTTGGTTGCACATTCAAGTAATCACAAGGTGCTAAGGTATATTTAACCTTGGGTGGAACATTCATCGTCTTACCTAAGTATCCTTTGGCCAGAAGGTACCGTGGTGGAGAGGGCTCCTACGTGGGCAATAGTTTTCCTGCAACCCTACGCGTTCAGCGCAAAATATGCTTTACTTTGACAAGGTATCTCTATAGGGGATACATTACTTTTTTCTTTTGCCTCACGAATGAATCTATCACTCCGAGGATCCGAGTATTGACATATGCGCAGTTATGTCTTGCCTTGTATTATCGTCAATCCTGACGGAGGGTGTCTATTCTAACCCAATTTGTACCTAAAAAAAAGACTCTCTTAGAAAAAAGTTTCTTTCATTGATTAGTAAGGTTTATAATACCTTCGGTCAGGGATAGAACATGGTGGGATATTACCCATTCCCTTCTTCTCATGAGTAATCACCATTCTCTTACGGGTAGTACTTTTTTAGCTACATTGCATTCCAAGGGTGTTGCAATACTTCACCTTTGAGGGTCCTTAGGTAGTATGACCCTTTCCCAGCAATGTCATGTACGATGTAGGGTCCGTCCCATGTCGGAGTTAGCTTGCCCCACTCCTTCTTTCTTTGATATGGTGGTATTTGACGAAACACGTATTCTTCGACCACGAAGTTTCTAGGGATGACTCGTTTGTTGTATTCGCGAGCTAGCCTTCATTGATAGTTTACCATTTTTTGCAAAGCCACTTCCCGCCTTTCTTCAAGATCGTCGAGATTTTCTAGCATTAGGTCCGTTGTTAGGTTCTTCTCCTAAGCCTCCATTTTTGTTGTTGGAAGTATTATCTCTATTGGGATGACCGCGTCGGCTCCGCAGGTTAGCAAGAATGTAGTTTCTCCCGTATCTGCCCTTCTTGTAGTTTGGTAGGCCCATAGGACATTGTGCAGTTGTTCGCACCATCTCTTCTTGTATGCTCCAAGATTTTTCTTTAAGATCATCGCTATTGTTTTGTTAGTCGCCTCCTCTTGTCCATTTCTCTTAGGGTATATGGGAGTGGACTTGTTTTTCTGGATGTTGAAAGTATCAAACAACATATCTATGTTTTTTCCTTGCAACTGCTTTCCATTGTCAGAGACTATGGCGGCTGGTATCCCGAACCTGCATATGATTTGCTCAAACAAGAACTTGAAGACATTTGTGTCCCTAATTCTTGATAAAGCCTTGGCTTCCACCCACTTGGTGAAGTAATCCGTAGACACAATAAGATATTTTCTATTCGAGGTTCCCTCTACCAAGGGTACGACAATATCAACCCCCACTTGAAAAATGGCCAAGGGCTGATAACTGAGTTGAGCTCCGTTGTTGGTGCTTTAATCTTCCTGGAAAAGCGTTGGCATATCTCACAATGCTTAGCCATGTTCTTTAAATCTTCGTTCATGCTTAGTCAGTAGTATCCTTGAATTTTGGCTTTGATCGCCAAGGACCTTCTTCCACTATGATTGCCGGCTTCTCCACTGTGGATATCATGTAGTATCCTTCTACCTTTGGTTCGTGATAGGAACCGCATTAGAGGCCCGAGAAATCACCTCTTATACAGTATTCCATCACGAAGGTTGTACATTGCTGCTTTTGATTCGAGTTTCCACGCCTCTTTGATATCTGCTGGTAATGTACCTTTGTCGAGGTACTGGTGAATTGAAATCCTCCAATCATCTTCCGCTTCGTCTTCATCGTCTCCGTCCGACATAGGTTGGCCTTTTTCAGATTCTTCGACTTCGTTATCTGGTTCTTCTTCGTCTTCTTTTTCTTTCTCAGCTTCTCTCATGGCTCGAGTTTGAACGGCCAAAGTCTCCTCAGCTCCTAAGATTGGTCCTTTTATCGAAGGCTCATATATCCTTCTGATTTGCACGGAGGTGGTACTTCTGTCCCTTAGCATTGATGATATGAATTCCAAGGCATTTGCGTGTCTGTTATCTTTTCGACAGACATGTCTGAATGTCACGTTGTTGATCTTTGATGCGTGCTCCTGTGCTAACTTTAGGTACGAAGATAGTACCGGATCCGAAGTTTGATATTTGCACTCAATTTGTCTAATGATTAACTGGGAGTCACTAGTCAAACGAACATTTGATAAGCCTAGCTCCCTTGCCAAGCGTAGACCATGTACGACAACCTCGTACTCTGTGATATTATTAGTGTATTGTTCGAACTCTAACCTGAACTTATAGATGAGTCGGTATCCTGTAGGGGTTGTTATTACAATCCCTATTCCTGCGCTTTCTCCGTTGGAGGAGCCATCTACGAATATCTCTCACCTTCGTGAATTCTGAGGTTCCAAGAGGTCTTCTGGTTCCTGCTTGTATTCCTCCATTCCTGGGATGTCATCTATCTCTGCTTCTTCGTTGAGAGGTAGGTCCGCTAGAAAGTCTGCTAAGATTTGTGATTTCTCAGACTTCCTTGTTTCAAAGATTATGTGGAACTGCTTGATCATGGCATTCCATTTTGCCACCCTTCCAATTTTCTCCGTGCTATCGAGGATTTGGCTTATCTGAGACTTTGTAAAGACTCGGATGGTATGTGCGTCGAAATATATCCTTAGTTTTTTTGTTTCCACTACTACGGCATATATAAGCTGCTCCACCTTGGTATAGTTACGCTCCGCCGCACTGAGTGTCTTGCTGATGTAGTATATGGACTGTTCTCCTTGGTCTCGTACCAGTACTGCGCTTACAACAGAGCTTGTTACTGCTAAGTACAAGGTGAGAATTTCTCCTGGACCCGGCTTCTATAGGATGGGGACTGAAGTCAGATATTACTTGATTTTCTAGAAAGCTCGCTCGCACTCTGTGGTCCACATGAACCTGCTTCCTTTCCTTAGTGTATCGAAAAATGTTTTGCATTTATCTTATGATCTTGCTATGAGTCTTCACATGGAAGCTAAGATTCCATTTAGATTTTGTACTCCTTTTAGTGTTTGTGGAGATGGCAATTCCATTATTGCTCTGACCCTTTCGGGGTCCACTTCTATTCCTCGCTTTGCTACCAAGTATCCTAGGAATTTTCCTGAGGTTACTCCGAAACGTATTTTTCCAGGTTTACCTTCATGTGAAAGCTTCTCATGACTTCGAATATTTCCCTTAGGTCAGACAAGTGGTTTTTTGCCTATTTGCTTTTGACAAGCATATCGGTCACGTAGACCTCCAGTATCTTGCCTATCCACGGCTTAAATATTTTGTCTACCAATCGCTGGTATGTTGCCCCCGCGTTCTTTAGTCCAAAAGGCATCCTTGTATAGCAATACAAGCCTCGTGGGGTAAAGAACGCAGTATGCTCCTGGTCTTCTTCTGCAAGGGCGATTTGGTTGTAACCTGAGTATCCATCCATTAAGGATAGCCTCTGGTGACCTTCTGTTGCGTTGACCAGTCGGTCAATGTTTGGCAGTGGGTAGCTGTCTTTGGGGAGCGCTTTGTTGAGATTGCTAAAGTCGATGCAAATGCGTACGCCTTCGTTTTTCTTGGGCACAATCACCATGTTGGATATCCACGTAGGATACTTGAATTATCGTACGAACCCTGCGGTTAGTAACATTTGTAGCTCCTTCTCTACCGCTTCTTGGTAGATGTCTGCCACCTTACGGATGTGTTGATTGAATGGTGGTATTTCTGGTTTGAGCCGAAGGTGGTGGGAGACCAAATTCGGGTCAATTCCAGGCAGGTCTTCCATTGACCATGCAAAGACATATGCGTAGTCCCTTAGTATCCTTTGTAGTTGCATCTCCTCTTCCTCTTCAAGTAAAGTTCCGATGCTGATCATTTTTGTCTCTGCTTCCGTTCTGATGTTGATTTTCTTTGTTGGTTCCACCAATGAGAAGGTTTGTTTCTGAGGATGTTGAGGAGTGATTTTCTGTAATTCTCATTTGGCAGAGATGTTCGGCTCTAGGGTGGCGGAGGTGCTTGTCTCTGGTACTGAGATGGCTTCGGGTACTACGAAGGATCCGTCCTTCACTTCTTTGGTGTTTGCCTTTCTTATTTTTCTTTTGCGATGTTGAGCAGCAGCTCTTTCTTCGTTGAGTCTGACTTCTGCTAGATTGCATAGCCTCGCGTCTTGCTGATCACCTTTGATTTCCATTTCACCCATGGATGTAGGAAATCGAAGGTACTGATGATATGTCGAAGTTGTTCCTCGTAGTCTATGGACCCATAGTCTGCCCATAATTACATTGTAGGGCGAAGGTGCTTCCACCACGCATAACCTTGTATTGGTTACTAAGGGTCCTGCATGTACCTGCAAGAAAATTTCTCTTTTTGGTCTAGAGACTGCTCCATTGAAACCGTATATTGTGCAATTGGAAGAATCCATTTGCTCCGCTGTCAAATCCGTGCGTAGGTAGGGTTCGTAAAACAATACATTTAATGAGCTTCCCCCGTCAACGAGGACCTTCGTAACGTTCCATCCATGGATTGGAAGAGTGATCACAAGTGGATCGTTGTGCATTTCGACCTCCTGATTGACGTCTTTTTTTGAGAATATTAATGGTGTGGCCATCCATTCTTCCCAAGTGCTAGTAGGTAGTCCGCTTAGCTTGAACACCTTGTGGGTTTCTAGCTTTCTTTTGTTTCGAGCTAACTCGAGGATGTCTTCGAGAAGTTCTTCTTGACCTCCGCTTGAGAAGGTGATCATGTTGATGTACTTGCCGTCCTGAGGTAATTCTACCCTTTTCTTCGGGGTCACCTCAGTTTCAGCTAAATGTATCTGTACGTACTCCATGAATTTTCCTTCGTCTATGAATCTCTGGATTGTGTTCCTTAGGTGATAGCATGTATCAGTTGTATGGCCATAGTACTGATAGTACTCGCAATACTCCTTAGCCTCATTTGTTTTGTCTGGTTGCTTTCCCCTAGTGGTAGGGTAAGTAAAGCCCGGCTTTGCTCCTTAGAATGGGGTATTTAGCTTTTTGTAGATCTTGTCTACAAACTCGTCTCTTCCTTTTCCTCTGCCTTTGCCATCTTCGTATTTTGATCTTTTTTCCCGAGATCTTGTTCTGCACCCAGTCTCTTTTTGCCTCTTAGGCATCTCCGGAATTGGTTCCAGAGAGTTGGTTCGTTGCGGACCTGTTGTTGTCTTTGCTTGTGTCCTGGGGTTGTCCTTCTGGATTTCTTCAAGTCTGATGTAGCGGTCCTGGACGACCTTGAGCTCTCCTTAGGAATCGAGGGCTTTGTTGTGAAGCTCCACAAAGATAGCTGAAGTTCTATCAAGTCTATACTTATAGCAATTAATGCTAATTTATGGATTGACTTTTCCAATTGATTGGCACGTCTTTTGCCACCTGTCTGTGTATTGCATCAATGTTTCCCGGGGTCCGATAGCTAAAGCAAATAGCCTATCTAACCCTGCCTTTGTTGATTTGTTATACATGTATGTCTCCAAGAACACCGTAGACAATTGATCAAAAGAGTCAATTGAGTTTGCTGGTAAATTGTCATACCACGCCAATGCTGATCATGTCAAGCTTGCAGGAAATTACCTACAAAGTACTACCTCATCTCTTTTCCAATGGGAAAGGACATGGGTGTAGTATCGTAGGTGGTCTGCACGATCAGAGGTACCATTGTAGGTCTGAAACGCGGGTATTGGGGATTTCGCAGGGATAGGCTCCCTCAAAATGCGGAAAGACAACGGAGATGTTGTCACTTCATGGAGTACTTCTTCTAGGCTTGCGCCTGCATGGCCGGTTTTTAGCCATTGTATTTCTTTCCGCATATTTTCCATTTTCTCCATAACCATGTTCACATTGTGAGCATCTCTGAAAAATGCCCCATCGTAGTAGGATTGAGAGGGATTGTAGGTTGGATCCGTCTCGTCTGGATCGTGGTGTGTTCTCCTGAGATAGCTCCATTGTCACGCCTTTTTAACGGAGGGTGAGTTTGAGAACCTTCGATCTGTATGACTAGCATGTCTTTGAGATTCTGATTCTCCTGGTCCATCTCGTGCATTGCATCCTCATTCTCCTTGTTACGGAGTAGTAAGGCTGCTACTTGTGCTGTCATTTGTTATTCGTCGTGGATTCCACCACCCTGAGGAGTGCTGTCGGCCGGATTCTCAGAGTTATCCACACCTTCTTCTATGACCGGTGCGTCTGGATCTATTTGGATCAGAGTTAAGTTTCCCAACCCTCGTCCCGTAGGAACTAAGGTTCTGGGTAACCTTGCGTTGGCCGCAGGTGGCTTCGTAATGGTGGGATGCTCTGGTAACGGCATGTCGTAAAGTGGTTGAGCTCCTGATGTTTGTCCCATCCCTTCAGTGGGAATAGGTGATTTGTTAGTAATCGTTGTTCTTGCTATTTCACTTTGTCCATCCACTGCTTCGGTTCTTTGGTTTTCTTGTGACGGTTTTTGAGATCTTCCTCGTGTAACTGCTGGCCGTGAGCTTGTTGGTATATCACTTGGTTTCTGCATGCCTTCGGCTCTTTTTATCCTGCGGTTACAGAAAAACGACAGAATTTTGCTACTTGGGTGCCTTTGTCAAAAGTAGCAATTAATGCTCTGACATAGGAGACGGCTAAGCAGCGCTTTTCAGAAAAAGGACTGAAATGACGTTTTGAAAGACGGGTATTAAATTTTTATGATACCCTTGGAAGAAACAACCTTAAACGTTGAAAACCAATTAGAAAAGGGATGTCAGATCTCCCAAAAAACAAGGTTATTAAATGCTTTAAAAGATATTTTTTCCTTAAAATCTCACTGAGATTTCTCTGCAGTCAGAGGTACTCAGATCTAACGGATGCTTTGTCGGAAAAGGCTAACTTAGTACAAACAAAAGATTTGATGTTTTGTGAGTGTGTTTTTGTGAAAACTTTTGTAGATCTGTGAGATTGCTAGTCTTTAGTGGCTATGAACTCAAAGAACTTGCAAAAACAATGGATGAACCAATCACTAGAGAGTGAGATTCGTCTCTGTTGAACTCAGATCTCGTCGTCTAAGAAGACGTGTAAGTAAGGTAAATGAAGGAATATAAAAACTCAAGATGGTGAGGAAAACCTTCTAGCGCCAAATATAATGTAAAAGGAACTAAGTTATCATGAGACACAAGAGATTACGTGGTTCGACTTTAGTCTATGTCCACAGGGTAATGAGTGGTTGTTTTGTATTATGTTATGTTGGTTACAAAGATCTTAAATGCTTCCCAAAGTAATAGAGAGAACTCAAGTTGAAGTAAATACTTAAGTTCTAAACATTAAAGAGGTATAAGCTTAAGACTAGATCTTCTCTCCTAGGTATTGAATGCCTCTAGTTTGTTGGCGAGGCTTGGTATTTATAGCCCCTTCTGCTCTAGATGTATCTTCGCTGTCTTTGGGTACATTGTTTCCTGATATACCTTCCGTACCAATGGTACCTTCGTTCGCCGCGTGCTTTCTCCAGTCGAACTTTGCCACCTCAGCTGACCCACGTTCCTTCGGGAACTTCCCAACCTTAGTACAGATTGTACCTTCGTTCACCGCCAGCCTCTGCCAATCTGGTATTGCTACATCTTCTCTCTCCACGTGCTTTGATTATGCATGTAGATAAGAGATTTGTGCATTTAATGATGATTAGATATGTTATCTACCTCTGTCCCTTCACCAGCTGCTTCCTCATAGACTAGGCTTTTACTCTTTTCATCTTAGCCGTCGAGGTATCCCTTTTTGGGACAAGATAAAGCAGATCTATGAAGGTATCCTCTGTCACTTGGATTGCTCTGTATATCGAGGGCTACATAGTTATCTTGTATGCGGTCACTAAGATCTTGACACGTGCTCCACATAATATTGGTATTCACACCTTAGATAGAGAAACTTTCGAAAATCTAAGAAAATCCATAGGGATTGTCAAGGTACATTAGGACCTTGTGCGTACGGTTTTCAACCTTTCTCTGGTAAAGGTTGGTTGTTGTTATTCTCTTGTTTTGCATAAGGATGACAACATAATGATATTTCGATATCAATTCTCCCTGGAAGAAGATGCAAACATATTGGAGAAGAGGATGTGAAATTTCAGGCAACGAGTTTGTGAGTTAATCGTTTTCCTGTTTAAGAAAAGCCTGATTTTATTGCGTATATTTATTGCTTTTGCTTAACAAAATTTTGATACAATTGATGTTTTATTCGATTATTTGTGTATGGATGTGTGTGTGATTCAATTGTTTCCGGTTAAGAAAAACCATTGTTATCTTGTTTATTGTGTGGTATCAATTGTTTAGGTTTACAGAATTTCGGCGCAATTGCGGTACTTTAATGTTGTTTCAATTGCTTCCGGTTGAGGTGAATAATTATGCAAGTTGATTTATTTTGGTTTGTATGAATTATTTATGGATTAACGAAAGAAAAGGTTTACGGGATGAGTTGTTTAGTCCAATTCGATTCCGGATAAGAGAAACTAAGTTAATTCTGATCTTAGTTAGACTTATCAAAGTGGAGGGTTGGGTTATTCAAGTCCAATCGAATGCCTTAACAAGAAATGCTAGTTAACTAACCTAGTACTTGTCTTGTTTAAAAGGTAAAGGTCTAAGTTATATGGATAATTAGAACCTGATGAGAAAAAAAAAAGTTATCTTTATTTTTGTCTTATCGAACAAGCGATTGTATTTGTACAATCGATTTAGAAAAGGAACTAAGGCGCTTAGTTAATTTTTTGGTTTGCTAAACTATTAGGGAAAATTGTTTCGGACAATTGTTTCCTTAATAACATATCAAAATAAAACTACTTGTAGTTTCGGTTTTGATATTGGTTATCAAAAATGGTATGTGGAACCCTCGTGCTTAACCCTATAGGTTGCAAATCTTTCGAGATTCGTAAGATCCTTTCGGTTTGTCCTTTATTTTTTCTTTTCTTTGTAATTTTGTGACAAAAAGGGGGAGAAATATATGGAGTAGACAGGTGATACTGGTATTGATTTATATTGATTGGTATCACTAAGGGAAAGGACATTTGTGCTTAAACGTTTATCTAACGAAAGAGTGAAAGCATAGACTAAGGGGGAGTAGCATATCATACAAAGGAATAACAAAGACGTGCGGATTGAAAATCTACCCATCTTACCTTTAGGGTGAGTATTAGCTTTGTTATTATAATGTCAATAGAGGCGTTTAAGGATTGAATGTATACAGGCTATTGTGTTGTTGAATTCGGGAATCAAGCGTATGTGTAATGAATTCTTGTAATTTGTATATCCATATGATATAAGGGTTTTGTCACTAAAATTGACAAAGGGGGAGATTGTTAGAGCATAGATCGGTTGAACCCACCAAGCGTTGGTATGTCAAGTTTGGTTGTCATATTTTAGTGAGCCAAAACTCATATAAGAGTCGCTTGATTATGTACTAGAGTCAACTTCGTATAGGTTAGCTTGAAAATATTAGGATATGAGACATTACAAGTATTGAGAAGACTTAAAGAAGCAAGGAGCTACAACGACAACATCATATTTCTACTTGAGGTTAGTGATATTTGACTTGAACTGTTTCTTTCCCTAACATATCTTTCAAGTCGTGCATATTGAAAACAAAACTGCGAAGCATGAATAAACTCTAGATAGACATAGTATTAAGGAATACAATACGAGGTTTATTGCTTAACCATTAAACCTTGTAGATATGACATCGACATAATCGTTTGAATGCTATTGTGATTATATATAGGTATAAGGTGAAGATTTTATCCTAGGAAACAGTGTTTTACATGTGTTTTAAGGAAGTAAATTTATGAACTTGTTTTGTGAATCGAAAGGAAAATCGCCAGGCATTATTGGTATTGTTATTCATTGCATATCTTTTGAACAACCAATATGTGTGATTAGTATAACCGCTCATGACTTGTTTGTGTTCTTAGTAAAACTATTCACAAAGGCTTGACTTTTGTATTGGTATGACTTTTATTAGTGAAACTGATCTTAAGTAATCACCTGACATGGTATGACCGAGTTTGTGATTTTGTGTATGACCTACTTTGGGTAAAGGGGAACCGATCCTAGTAAGAGGTGAAACAAATCACAAAGGGGAATCGATCCTTGTATGAGGTGCAGCAAGTTTATAACAGAAAGGGGAACCGATCCTATGGACATGTGCAACACGATTTTAGGCAAAGGGGAACCGGTCCTATGCACATGTGCAGTAAGTACAAGTTAGATACCATATATATGTGAGGAACCGATCCTAGTACCTAGTCAACCGAATTTTGGAAAGATAGTGTGACTATGCACAATACTCACATGGAGGTAGAACCGACACTTGTTTTGGTAGAACCGTTAAACCCATGATTTGTGATTGAGTGTTCTTGATGAATCACATAGTTCTTGAAAGTCAGATGAACCAATTCTAAAATTGTCTGGAAGTGTGGCAAATCGTTTTCAAGATTATAAGTATGAAAGAGGACTTACAAAGTAAGGATGTCGACATACTTTGAACACGTGCAGTAACGCTAATCTTTAATTGTTCAAAGTTATTCCTTAATAGCTAAAAGAAGAAAATCCCAGATCGAAAAAAATAAATTGAGAATCTTTTATTTAAGGTTTTTAATTTTATTTTTGGAAAATGAAAATTAGTAATGTGCATTTACTAGTTGGAGATTTTCCAAGAGATTTTCGATCATTATTTTGGACAAAGCATTTCCAGGAATTATGGAAACCGAATCTGGGCATTAATGCATATCTTGAGAATATTTTCGGTTTTAGAAATTCCTTGGTGTCCAAACTTCCTTGGTCTATAAATATGAAAGTTTGCATTTCGAGCAAACTAATCCTTCGTACAACAAGAACTATCTCAGATGTGCTGTTACCGGTGAAGCCGCCTATTCGGAGAGGAGAGTAACCTAATTAGGAGAAATCTCTTATGGCCGCTCAGTTTAAAATCTTCTTTGGGATTGAGAAGCTCTATTAGTACCGTTGGTGGGAAACTAGATAATTACGGTTTATCTTTTGTTTTCGATTGATTTGATTGACTAACGGTGGTTGAACTTTGATTGCACCTAGTTTGTTTATGCTTGAGAATCTTCTCTTCTAATATAAGATTCACTCAAACTAGATCGAAGTTTTGACAGGGATATTTAGACTGTTTGTAAATCTAAATGTCTTGTGATAATCCATTGTTAACAGACTCCGTTCTGTACGTAATTGATCACAAGAGATTCAAGTTGATTGTGTGCAGGTGTTTATTGAAGATCTAAGAATATTTGAAGACAAAGAAAACTTTGAAGATTTCTGATTTGGGATTCATAATCTTTGGTGTGCACAATACTTGTTTCGGTAAAAGAGGAACCAACTATAATCGGTTTATCCTTGTGGTAGATTAGATTGATTAATTGTGTAGACCGGCATCAATATAATTCTTTGTGATTAAAAGTATTGATTGCAAAATCTTAACAATTACTTTGGTAATTGATAATAAGATAGATCTTAGAACCTGATGAATGAGTTTATTGAGATAAACATAAGAGCCTTTGTCGAACTCACATCACTTGGTTGAAGAGAGTTGATACCAAACAGATTTGTTGTTCCTTTACTGTTTGGAATACGAACCAAAGGAATTGTTCCAAGTACGTGACTTATTACAAGTTAGAGGCGTGGGAATACATACAGAACTAGGTGAACTATAGGTTTATTTGCTTGGTCTCAACTATACGAAGTTGGTTTGATTTTGTATAGCGGCTTAATCCTGAGAGTATGCAATTCTGGACAAGGTCCCGGGGTTTTTCTGCATTTGCGGTTTCCTCGTTAACAAAATCTTGCTGTGTCATTTACTTTTATTTTCCGCAATTATAATTGTTGTTATTATAATTTAAAGTAAATTACACAAACGTTAATTCCTGTTTACTTGATAAGTAATCCTATTGTGTTTGGTTAAGTCTGAACCTTTTATCAAGTAAACATACTTCGTTGTTGTATTGACTCGATTTTGTATCCATAGACGATAATAGGAAGTGTGAACCGATTAGTTGTATAGTCTCGACTCAGTCCATAAACAATCACTTTCGGAGAAAGGACTTATAGGTAGGAAAAGTTTTAGATTGAGGTACATTTGGGGACCCTCGTCTTTCCAATGTTTATGTGAAAAGATTAATGAGATCTAATGTAGAAACAACAAATGAGATTTTCATGTTTTCTTGATGCATAGTAAGTCACAACTATCAATTATCAATGCACAATAAGTCTCAATTCTTAGTTAGTTGTAAGTTGGATGTGATAAATATGTATCAAAAATAAAAAGTTGGATGATTAATATTTCTTAAAGATTCTTACAACTATTCATTATTTTAGAACCTATTGATTAAAGCAAAATGGTATTGCATCAGTTTTGAAGAATGTTTGATCAATGTGTTTTTCGAATTTACATCTTCCACGATCAAGATGCTTGATAAGCACGTACTTGCGACGTATTTTCGCTCATAACTACATTAGTTGAGACTCATTTTACCACTAATAAACATGTTTGTAGGTATTTTTGGCAAATAAAATCTTATGGAAAAAGTTGCTCGAAAAGTGGTTTTTGGACCCCCTAACCCCCCCCCCCCCCGAAGGAATGTTACAGGCGCCCCAGAAATGTGTTGGAAACACCCCAAAAAAGTGCTAAAGGCACCGCAGAAAAGGCGTTAAAGGCACCCTCACTTTGGATAAGGGCACTTCATCGTCTACATTTTGAATTTCACTTTTGGCGGGAAATAATTACAGCGGAAGAACAAAGTTAGGGTTTGCGTTTTGAGCTTGTTTCAGTGAGACTAAAGGTCTGGAATTAATTTGGTTTATCCCTCAGGGCTAGACATGGATGGTATATGTGTTGGTTTCGATTCAGCTGGGCTAGATACTCAGATTCAAAACAAAACATAGAGAGTTATTTCTGCGGTATTCCTTGGATTCGGTTCGCATGAGTTGTACACGGATTTGGTTGCTGATTTGACTTGGAATAATCCTGTTAAGCAATAACAGGAAAGGTATGTGTCCTGGAAACGAAAAGTAAGGAAATATTACGTGCAAACACACGAACCAGGGTAAGAAGATGTTCTCGGTTATTTTCTGCGCTATTTTTGAGAAATTGTTACGTAGTTGTAGCTTGTTTATTCTTGTCTGAGAAGAGGAAGGGAACGTGTGGGATCGTGTTATCCAGAGAAGACAACATGGAGGAGATAAAGAAGGAAGTTAAATCCCGTGAATGGAAAAACAATAATTCCGAATTATTACGAGAAGATAATGAATTTATGGGGAAATATTTTGTCCCTGACGTGTATAAATAAGAGGGTTTGAAGTCAGAAAGGATACAGAGAGATATGGGTTAGTTTAGAGCAACAATAGAAGTGATGGATCGAGTTGGAGAGAATACTTTTCTGCTGCTGCTGTGAAGAACATGAAGAACAAAGTGCTGCCTATGACAGTCGTTTTGCTACAGTGACAGCGACAGTTTATCTTTATCGTTCTCTGTAACAGTTAGTTTGTAACAAATATAAGTGTTACAAACCCGGTTTTATCATTTTTCTCTCATTTCATCTTTGTAAACACCCTTTGAGCAATAAAAATGAACTTTTAACGTGTTTCCATCATGATGAGCTAGACCCACACTGGCACGACAGAGGAAGCCAAATTTTCACGAATGCGGTAATTATATTAATTCTTTTTATGACTAATTGCATGGTTATTTAATTTAATTATGATTATCATTGAATAGTTGCCATTTCAATTGATGGATTATGCTTGCTTAAATGTTTTGATATCCCATACTTTAGATTTACAACAATTACTTTCGAAATCTACTTTAGGCAATGAATTAGAGTCAATTAAACTTTATATTATGAGCTATTATTGTTTAGAATTGGTATTTGAACTGCATGAAATTGAAGTCTGGTGGAATCCTGAGTCCCGATCATCTCTACGTCTTGTCAACTTTTGTATATATTTTTCTTTATTTTTAGTATTTTCATATATTAAATCTGAAATCAATCTCATCAATTCCGAGCGAACGACAACCTTATTTACCACTATCTAAAATTTCAATCAATTTTTGGCGCCGCCGAGGCGGACTTGTGTTTAGATTTGTTTTGGGTTTTATTTTTATTTTTTGTTCTTTTTTACGCGTTTTGGTATTTTTTTTGTTTGCTTTCAGACTTGGAGATGAGCTAAAGGAAGAGAGAAAAAGTGCCCAAAAGAAAAGCAAAGCCAAAGAAGGAAAGAAAAGAGGAATCAAAAAGGAGTGAAGAAGAAGATTTTGTATATAATTATTTTATTAGATTTTATTTTTATTTTTAGAAACTGTAATTAGGATTGTATTTTTTTAATCTTTTATTTTTGGACGCTTTTGAATTTTAAATTTTGGACATTGGACATTATTATTTTTAAACCCTAAGGAAGGGTTAATTTAAATAAAACTGCTACAAGGAAGGACGATAGTTACCATACTGTCACTACCCCTCAGGTTGGTACACTGACATAGGAGTCGGTGGCCTGAGTCGACTTCAACGGTTCATCGCCCGTCTGGTACGGGAGGTAAGACTCTATCCACCCACAAGTCCCCTGTCAGTGGGTTTTATTTTGTGTTGAAACTCTGGATATCAAACTGGTATAACAATAGCCAATACAATGATTATCCAACTGAACAATATGGACATCATTCTTTTTATGACCACAATGTGAATAGTGGTTGGGAATGCCAAACTTTTGAAGGTTATGGTCCATACCATGGTGAGCCCAATTACTATCCACATACCCAGCGGTAATACGAGCAAAATTCTTATAATTCCTCTCCTCTAGATGAGGCACGTAAGATACTTGAGTCAACGTGCTAGTTACTTGAGTCGACACATAAGTTAGCGGACACAAATGACTTAGTTATGGACGAAAGAACGGTAACAATGAGTGAAACATTTTTAGAAGATAACCTCAGGAAGTTAGCTGAGTCAACATGTGAGTTAAATGAGTCAACACGTGAGTTTTATGAGTCGACACGTAGGTTTGAATTAGAGACTGAAGAAAGAATTGCTCGAATTACTCTTGATTTCCAATATATTCTTTCCAACATCACCCGTGAAAATGAGGATAATTTTTGTAATCAAGATGACGAGGTTAGAATTGGTAACTCTTGTTTAGATGAGGTTTGATCATTTTCATGTTATTATAATGATGATTATGATGAGGATAGTACTGATGAAGAATATGAAATATGTAGGCATAGTGATCAGGAATTTGTTACTCTGATTGAGCTTTATAATGATAATGTTATTTATAGTACAAATCCAAATAATTTTAATAATTATTCACCTATTTAAAAGGACGAGGATTTGACTAGAAATACCCCAGTTTTAGACGATGTAGTATTTCCTTTTTACGAAGCCAATGATGGTTTAGAGGAACGGGTTTATTTTGAGCCTAGCAATTTCGAAAAAATAGTCTTAGACAAAGAAAGTGAACTTGTATAGATGAGTGAGGATGAACCTGATTTAGAAGAATCAATTGACCATTTCTAGGAATTTGATGACCTAGAAATTATGGAAGTTGTGACTAGTTTTTCTAGAGACACTGAAAACTCTAAGTTTGGGGGTGATTATCATTCTTTTTTTTTCTTTTTTTTTTCTTTTTTTAACGAAGAAAATTTATTAATATAACTAAAGAATTACAAAATCATAAGGAGCCAAAGAGAAAAACGGACAACATGTCCTGCTGGACGAAAAGTAAAGAGGCAAATATAAACAACATGTCTTAAGCCCAATATAATTTAAATGAAGATAGAAAAAATGTCTCAAGCTCATTTATAATCTGCAATTTAGAACCTGTAGTAGACTTTATCAGGCATTTCCATTCTATGCATATTAGGTGGTCTGTTAGAGAACTTCATTACCTGTCATTTCATTAGATAAACACCTTTCTTGGCAAATAAATCAGCAGGGAAGTTAGTTTCTCTGTAAACATGGTTAAATTTAATGGATCTCAGCTTCTTGCAGATAAAGAACCATCTGGTCCATACACATGGAAGTTTTTTTTTCATGAAAGTAGAAATGGCAGCTGTAGAATCTGAGTTGATATTTACCTTGTCTTTAGAATTTAACACAGCCCATTCCAGTGCACCAATAATCCCCAGAACTTCAGCTATAAAATTTGTTGATATACCAAGTCCCACACTTTCAGCAAAATTGAAATTTTCTTCACTGTCTCTAGCAATGAACCCATAACCAGCACATCCAGGGTTACCTTGAGAATCTCCATCATAGCAAAGTATCTATCTGTGGTAAGTAGGGAGAAGGTACACTCCAATGCTCTAAAGGATTTAACTCTCCTACAGCCAATGTTAAAAAAATTCAAAATTTGGAGGTCATAAGCAGAGTTATTCATGTTACCTTTCAATCTGACTTCACAATCATGAATTATCCATGCTATCCTTTGTTTTTCTTTTCCACTATCAGGGAGTATATCTTCAAAGAACAACTTATTTCCGGTGAATCAGATATCCACTAGAATATTAAAAGGTGTTATATGCCATAATTCCTGTATCACTGAACTTTTGTCTTTGCAAGCATACATGATATCATCAAAGGATTTAGGATTTTTAAAAGAAAAAACTCCCCCTATCCACTTCCAAAGAATTTGCCCATAATCACAAGACCATAATAAATGAGGAATGGTATCTTGGTCTTGTAAGCATAAATCGCATCTAGAAGCAATATTTATACCTCTTTTCTGCACATTTTCATCAGTTGAACAAGCCCCTCTGGTAATTTTCCACACATTTGCAGCTGTTGAAGGATGCCAACATTCTTTCCAAATTCTTTTATACCATCTCAGTTTTGGGTGTTTTTGCCTAATTACATTTATTGCACTGTGCACTGAGAAGGATCCATCTTGAGTTGCAGTCCAAATTAATTTGTCAAAATCTGCAGATAGTAATGGTAATTCCTCAACTGAAAAGAATTTAAGCATATTTTCTGGTGTATTCCAAGTACCCTCATTGATCAATTGATCCACTTTCATATTAATATTCTGTTGAATGAATTCATCTTCAGGGAAAGCTTTTATTATGCTAGATTCCAGAATCCAATTGTCCCTCCAAACTGAAATATGTTGCCCATTACCCACCAACCATCTGGTATTATCTTGAAAGTATTGTAAAACCCATTTGATCCTAGGCCATATAGAATATTTTTTGTAATGAGTAATCCAACAACCATTTTTGTCTTGATATTTGGGTAAGAAAACTCTTTCCCATTCTTCATCAGATGTACTAATTTTCCACAATAGTTTCAACAAGAGAGCTTTATTAATGTCTTCAAATCTTCTTATACCTAGCCCACCTTCCTCTACAGGAGCACAAACTTTATCCCATGAAATTGTAATAAACTTCTTATCTTCAGCATTACCACTCCACAAAAAATTTCTTAGTATTCTTTCACAGGCTTCAATAACTTTTTTAGGCCATTTATATATTGAAATATTATATATGGGAATACTACTCAAGACAAATTTTATGAGAGTTAATCTAGCTTGAAAGTTTAGGAATTTACCAATCCATGTAGCTAGTCTTCTTTGCAGCATTTCAATAAAAGACCACAGATTTTCAGCTTTTATTCTTCCTTGAACTAACATCACTCCCAAGTATTTATCTGGAAAAAAGGATAATTTCATATTCATAAAATCAGCAATTTGATTTTTTCTAAGATTTGATGTTCCATCAGCAAAACATTTGCTTTGGATAACACTCACTACTTGACCAGAAGCATTTTGATAATCCATGAGTAATTGTTTGAGATGACTGAGTGTTTTCTTTCCTCCATTGCAGAAAATAAAAATGTCATCAATAAAAAATATATGTGAAGGATGGATACCTTTCATAATGACCATAGGCTGTATTTTACCCACTTGAATAGAATGAAGTAAGTTTCTACTAAGCACATCAGATGCAAGAACATAAAGGATAGGGGATAGGGGATCACCTTGTTTAACTCCTCTGCCAACACCAAAATAGCCAATAGGACCTCCATTTAACATAAAGGATATATTAGTAGTCTTTAGCAGAGTCATAATCCAATTACAGCTGAGAAACCAAACTTATTTAGAACAGCTCGCAAAAAATCCCAGCTTATAGTATCATAGGCCTGAGAAATATCTAATTTCAATCCTACATTCCCTCCTCTTCTAGTAAAATGCATTTCATTAACTAGCTCAGAAGCTAAGAGGACTTGCTCATGTATATTCCTCCCTTTGATAAAAGAACATTGATGTTTAGATATCAACTTATGTAGTAGCTTGCTCATTCTTATGGTGATAATCTTTGTAAAGATTTTAAAACAAAAGTTACTCAAACCTATAGGCCTGAACTGGTTTACCTTTTTTTGCTCCTTTGACTTTTGGAAGTAACACCAAGAAATTTGAATTTAGACCAGCAGGGATAATTTGGTTTCTCCAGCAATACTGAATAGCAGCAATAAGATCTTCACTTATAATATCCCATGAACCTCTATAGAAAATACCAGAAAACCCATCAGGACCAGGTGCTCCATCTTGATTCAATTCAAATACAGATTTTTTAATTTCATCCTTTGTAGGCAGAAGCTCCAGGAAAACATTATCTTCATCCGTTACTAAATGAGGAATTGCTTCAAATACATTTTCAGCAAAATGAACTGGTTGGGATGTAAATTAGCTTGGAAATAATCAATCAACATTCCGGCAATGTGTTGTTGATTAGTCACAATGTTGCCAGATTCATCTTCAATCTCATCTATATTATTTTTTGCTTGTCTTAACTTGATAGAAGTATGAAAAAATTTGTATTAGCATCCCCAAACTTTATCCAGTCAATTCTTGCCTTTTGACTCATCATTGTATGGTAATTTTGAGCAGACACATTTCTAATTCCTATAGTAGTAATGTAATTATTTAGGAGCTCCAAATTAGCAGGTTCAGCATCAGAGAGTAAATTAGTTTCAGTGACTTTTTCCTCTGCTTTCTTCAAGTTTTCATTAACATCACCAAAGACCTCCCAGTTCCATTTTTTCAGAATTATTTTTATCCTCTTTAACTTGTTCATGAAAATAAAAATAACATTACCAGTCATCATTTCTTTCCAAGAATTTTCCACCACTTGAAGAAAATCAGGATGATTAATCCACATTTTTTGAAATCTATAAGGAACATTGCTTGGGTATGACATATATGCCTCAACTATTTTACAAGATTATCTTCATTACAATTTTTCCCGAACCTCATGATGTCCAGAATGAATCTCAGTTGTTAGAAACCCATCTTCTGGTTGATGTGGTTAACCCAGGCTATGATACCAAAATTGACTTTGTTTTCCCACCAAAAACGTTTTTTTCAATTGTGGGACATATGAGTTACAGATGTGTCAGTTATTAAGTTTTGAGACTAAACCTAATTACTTTAGGAGATTAGGGTCGACACATTTTCTTAAGAATGACCACCACTGTGGTCAACTGTGTGAGTCAAATCTGATTGACTTAGAGGATTCTCAATTATTCAGGTTATTGTTATGTGCTTCTAAGTTCTTAGTTGAGTATTTTCATACTCTACAACCTGATCTTCAGGATCCTTCCTTTGAGGAAGTCCAGCCTATGAAAACATTTTATCTAGACCCTTTTATAAAACCTGAACCTGAACCACAACTAGTTATAGTTGTCTTAATTAAAAAATTAGATAAGGGTATGTTCGGTATCTTCATGGTCTGTTGTAATTTCCTCTTCCTTTGGGTAACAGTTTTTGATCCAGATGACCCGCAGTTGTTCAATTTACTTCTTTATGATTCTATGAGGTGACTAAGCCTTTCCTAGTCTGGCTGAAGACTTTAAACTTAGCACTTGCTGGGAGGTAACCCATGTTTTCAACACTCTGGTAATATCCTTCCTCACTTCCTTTAAGTAATAACAGTTTCTCCTTGTCCATGTTTTTAATTTCATCCTTAAAACATAGAGGACAATGTTAGATTTAAGTGTGGGGGAGTGGTTAACCTTTTACTTTTCCTTTTCAGGAATAATCTTGCAATTTATGACCAGCTGTTGAGCGGGACTATTGTAGGTATATTATGACCAGCTGTTGAGCGGGTCTATAAAGAAAAAGAAAATTATGATTGTTAGGGTAATGACCAGTTGTGTAGGGGTTCTTTTTCTTTCTTTTTTTTTTCTTGCATGTTAAGACAAGCTGTTTAGCGGGTCAAAATTAAAAAAGAAACAAAAAAACAAAAAAAAATTGATATGACCAGCTGTATAGCGGGTCAATTTTCTGTTTTGCTCGAGGATTAGCAAAATGTAAGTGTGGGGGAATTTGATAAGCACGTAAGTGCGATGCATTTTTACTCATAACTACATTAGCTGAGACTCATTTTATCACTAACAAACATGTTTGTAGGTATTTTTGGCAAATAAACTCTTATGGAAAAAGTTGCTCGAAAAGTGGTTTTTGGACCCCCCGAAGGAGTGTTAAAGGCTCCCCAGAAATGTGTTGGAAACACCCCATAAAAAGTGCTAAAGGCACCCCAAAAAAAGGCGCTAAAGGAACCCTCATTTTGAATAAGGGCACCCCCAGGATCCCAGCTGTTAAAGGCGCCCATGTTTTGGATCAGGGCACTTCATCCTTTATATTTTGACTTTCACTTTTGGTGGGAAATAATTACAGCAGAAGAACAATGTTAGGGTTTGCAATTTGAGCTTGTTTCAGTGAGACTAACGGGCTGGAATTAATTTGGTTTATCCCTCTGGGCTAGACAGGGATGGTATATGTGTTGGTTTCGATTCAGCTGGGCTAGATACTCAAATTAAAAACAAAACAAAGAGAGTTATTTCTTCGGTATTCCCTGGATTCGGTTCGCATGAGTTGTACACGGATTTGGTTGCTGATTTGACTTGGAATAATCCTGTTATGCAATAACAAGAAAGGTATGTGTCCTGGAAACGAAAAGTAAGGAAAGATTACGTGCAAGCACACGAACCATGGGAAGAAGATGTTCTCGGTTATTTTATGCGCTATTTTTGGGAAATTTTTACGTGGTTGTAGCTTTATTATTCTTGTCTGAGAAGAGGAAGGGAACGTGCGGGATCGTGTTATCCGAAGAAGACAGCATGGAGGAGATAAAGAAGGAAGTTAAATCGGGTGAATGGAAAAACAATAATTCCGAATTAGTACGAGAAGATAATGAATTTATGAGAAAATATTTGGTCCCTGGCGTGTATAAATAAGAGGGTTTGAAGTCAGAAAGGATATGGAGATATAGGGGTTAGTTTAGAGCAACAATAGAAGTTATGGATCGAGTTGCAGAGTATACTTTTCTTCTCCTGCTGTGAAGAACATGAAGAACAAAGTGTTGCCTAGGACAATCGTTTTTCTACAGGGACAGCGACAGTTTATCTTTATCATTCTCTGTAACATTTAGTTTGTAACAAATATAAGTGTTACAAACCCGATTTTATCATTTTTCTCCCATTTCATCTTTGTAAACACCCTTTGAGCAATAAAAATGAACTTTGAACGTGTTTCCATCATGATGAGCTAGACTCACACTGGGACGACGGAGGAAGCCAAATTTCACGAATGCGGTAATTATATTAATTCTTTTTATGACTAATTGCACGGTTATTTATTTTAATTATGATTATCATTGAATAGTTGTCATTTCAGTTGATGGGTTATGCTTGCTTAAATGTTTTGATATCTCATACTTAAGATTTACAACAATTACTTTCGAAATATACTTTAGGCAATGAATTAGAGTTAATTAAACTTTATATTATGAGATATTATTATTTAGAATTGGTATTTGAACTGCATGAAATTGAAGTCTGGTGGAATCCTGAGTCCCGATCATCTCTATATCTTGTAAACTTTTGTATATATATTTTCTTTATTTTTACTATTTTCTTTTATTAAATCTGAAATCAATCTCATCAAGTCCGAGCGAACGACAACCTTATTTACCACTATCTAAAATTCAGTCAATGCTCATACATATTTTCCTTTATTGATTATGTAAATGAGACAACTTCAACTTAATAATTTATGAAGAAGATCTAAGCCTCCTAATCAGCCGCTAGAGTTTTCTCCGGAATTTTCCAAGGTTCGGTAAATAACTTTGCCATGTGGGTATGACCCTGTAAATAATATTTTTCATAAATTAACGTCCCTTCATGAAGTTGTCGACACAAGGAAAAGGTGTAAGGCTCACAAGAAAGAGCTTATGGAAGTTAAACTAGATATGTCGAAAACATTTGATAGGATCAAGTGGAGTTTTTTAATTACTACTCTTAGAAGACTAGGTTTTCATGAAAATTGGTGTGAAATGATTTTTGAATGTGTTTCAACTGTTTCTACATCTATTCTTCTTAACGGAAGTCCAGGTGATTTTTTTTATCCTACAAGGGGTCTTAAGCAGGGAGACCCCTTGTCCCCATATCTCTTTATAATCTGTATGGAATGCTTATCTCATCTTAGTGTGCACACTGAGGAAAATGGTAGTATCCAAAGAATTAGAGTTACAAAGACTATCCCTTCTATTAGTTATTTGTTTTTTGTGGACGATTTTTTAATTTTTTTTTCTAGAGCTACCATATCTGCTGCCAAACAGTTAGATGACATTATCCATAGATTTAGTAAATTCTCGTAGCATTCAATAAATTTTGAGAATTCTGGTCTAATATTTAGTCCCAACACTGATCCTAATATTAAGAGTGAAATTGCTAGTATTCTTAACATTAGGAGAATGGCTATGCAAGACAAAAATTTAGGTGTACCGCTTTTGATATAAAAAAATAAGATGGAGACCTTTGGGACCTTAATTAATAAATTTGATAATAAACTAGCTTTATGGAATGGTAAGCATCTTAATCATCCAGGAAGGACTGTTCTTACTTGGTATGTGCTAGGCTTCTTAGCTTCACATCACTTAGCTGTGTTTCCAATGCCTAAGGCTCTCACTAATAAGATTGATAGAGTTCAAAGGAATTTTTTTCTTAATAAGTAACAGAATGGTAGGAGCATAAAACTGATTAAGTGGGGGATTGTTGCCCAGCATAAAGTTTTAGGTGGTTTAAACATTAAGAAATCTGAAGTTATGAACTCTGCCCTCCTTAGTAAACTTGTTGGAGGATGATCACTGAAACTGAGTCTAAGTGGGCTTCCACTATGAAGTGTAAGTATTTTACACATCATAATCCCTTTCATTATTTTGATAATAAAAAAGGCTCTTGGATTTGGAAGTCCGTGTGTGGAGGACTTGGGATTGTTAGAAAAAACTACTATTGGGAAATTGGGGATGGTAAGAATACTTTCATAAGGAAAGATGTTGGATACCTGGGTGAAAGAAACCACCAAGTTCGCAATTTGTTTCATCTTCACTTCAACTTGTAGACCAGTTAATTGATCATGATACTAAAACATGGAAAATTGATGTATTAAATAGTTTTTTTGAAGATTGAATATTTAGAGATATCCTTTGTATTCGTATTCCTTTTAATGTTAAAGACCAGCTGAGATCGGTACTTTCATCTACAGGTTTTTTCTCTATTAAGACTGCATATAAAGTTATTGATACTAGTAACAACATAGTAAACAACACTACTGCAGTAACTAGTTTTCCTTGGATTAAGTTCTGGAGAACTAGTCTCCCTCAAAAGATTTTGCATTTTTTTGGAAGTGTGTGCAGGATAGATTAGCTAGGCATGTAGATTTTGTTAATCCCATCCGCTCTCTATGTGACAGGGATAGGGAGTCTACACAACATCTGTTTTTGGAATGTGATATAGCTAAAAATATATGGTTGCCTGTTGATACTAACATTACAGGACTGCTTAATGATTTCTCTCTTAATGTGTGGATAGCTAGTTGGTATTCCGCTGGTGATAATACTGTTTTCTATCAATATGAACTAATACAAATGAAAGGTTTTACACTATGGCACATTTGGAAGATGAGATGTGCAGTGGTTTTTGATAATGATTAAGTAAATGTGCGCAATATTGTTGGACATATCAACAAAAGTAGGGCTGACTGGCCAGTAATCAATAGCCGTCACTTAAGTCATATTAATCCAGGACTTAGGGCTAGGCCTCATGTTCCTTGGAGAATACCACAATCATCTTTTATAAAAGATTAATTTTGATGCCCTTTTCTTGAAAGAATCTAAACTTATGGGTATTGGTCTAATAATGGTTGATGATGCGGGGAAGTGGAAAGGAGCGGGATGCATACCAGCAGTAACTCAATATGCAGAAAAGGCAGAAGCACTTGCTTTTTTGGAAGGAATTAGGTGGGCAATAGCGCATCAAGTTCTGAACTTACAGCTAGAAGGCGACTGCGTCAATGTGGTTAATGCTAATGACAAGAAAGGGTCTGTGAAATGGACTCGAATAATATTACTTATAATTGTTTATATTTAGTTCAGTTGTTCAATAAATGAGAATGTCGTTATGTCCCAAGAGAAACTAATGAATAACGTATATTTTGGAAAAAAAAAATGCAATTCTTAGTAAACAATCTGTTTTCTGGTTACCTCCATGGTTAACCTTTCTTATAAGATGCAATTCTTACGAGTATTCATATTAAACTAAAGTCTAGCTTTTACAAGATGCCAGTGACTCCAAAAAGAAAATGGTCGTGGGCATTGACTAAGGTCAAGAAAATTCTACATTCATATCAACATCTCCTTCTGCTTCACTGGTTTGAAGATTACACACCCAATTAGATTGGTTCTTCAGTTTAATTCAATCGATACCTTCTACATTCCTTCTCGGGAACAAAATTGGGAGTATTCGTATAATCTTCGCCAAGACAAGGTATTGTCTGATTTACTGAAGCATAGATTTTATCACCTTTTTGCTCAACCTCCATAAACACCCAATGAACTTTCAACCAGCTCCATCTTCCACCGGTACAACCCCTACACCTGCTGAAACAACCATGCAACACTATCCATTATTTACGATAAAATTTGAAAAAGAACCTGGGAAGACATAACAAATCTCACTCATATCACGCGAAGATACAACGAACCCAGATAATCAAAAAAAGAGAGAATAAGAAGAAAGCTTCACCTTCTCATTCTTCACAAACTTTTCACTCAGCTCAAGCAACTTCGAACTGTGAATCTTCTAGGCCTCAGGAAAAAGAAGACACTCATTCAAACTTTCACAGAAATCAATCACTGCACAATCATTTCCAGAAAAAGAAAAGTAACTCGTGTTCTTCAACAGCACCAGTGATAATTAACCGAAAAAAAAACTTCTCTTCAACAGAAAAAAAATCTAGCAACTCCGATTTTTCAACTCTCTGAAAGGATGTAAAATCGCATGCAAACCCACAATGAACACTCTTTGGCTCTCAAAGTTCTCGGAGGAACAATGGATTTCTACCAGCTCAAAAAGGCACTATCAAATAGACTTTTTCCCATTCACTTTCAACACATGGAAACGAGCTCAACCCTGCATGTATTTCAAATGTCCATGAAGCACCAGAGAGACAAAGAGTTCATACTGGAAAACCAACCATGGATTGTTGGGAACCAGGTGGTATTATTTGAAGACTGGGAACTTTTCGTGAAACATCCTGAAAACTGCTTCAGATTTTCCCTTTCTGGCTACAAGCATTAAACGTACCAAGGCATTTCCATGATGAAAAATCCATTTATGATCTCATCGAAAGGTCAGAGACAGGTACAGTACTACAAATTGATTTATCTGGATCACCCCCCTCGAGTTTATGTGATGATGGACACCAAAAAGCCTTTCTTACTAGGAGTTTTGCTCAACATAGGAAAATGTCAGTGGGTACAATTTGCTTATGAAAACATCCCTCTATTATGCTTCCTTTGTGGATTTACAGGACATGTGTTTAAGCACTGTACAAATTTCCTGGGAGTGAACAAGCCGTGAGAAACAACAGGTTCTCCAACTACCCATATGGTCGTCTCAATGCAAATATGAAAGCAACTTTCACCAAAACCCAGAAGATCAACTACATGCAAGGAAACAAAATGTAATACTTCTACCATGGAGAAGCCTCATCAACTTAATCCACGGCCAAGGAAGGAGATGCACAACAACAAACATAACACCATCAAGAACAACACATACCAGTAAAAATGGACCCTAAAGGAAAAGGTGAAAACACAACAACAAGAAGAACAGAATCCAGTTAGGGTTAACGTTCCAAATAGCCTAAAAACATTCCCATCTCACTCTCTGAGGAGATGAATCGGCGTGGACTCACCTGGAAATCGGTACTGCCTAAGACAAAGTCTGACAAACAGACTGCCATAAGCAAAGGAACAGAGCCGCAAACGCAAAATTTTGGAACTCGTACCCATGCAAAAGCACCTGAAAACTTCCTGACAGCAGTATTAATGTCGGATATCAACCTACCCATCAGGGACCACATGATACCACATCATCAAAGCCACCTAAACCAGCTTCCAAATCTGTCACCCATGTGACAGAACACATGAGAAAGGCCCCAAAGCTTCGGGCCAGAACCAATGACAAAGAATAAGACCAACAAACTGAGACCCAAACTACAGAGTCCGGTTCAGCGAGTCAAAAATCGGGCCGAAATTCGGATCTATCCACCAACCCGAAATCAATGCTTGGACTTAGCAGAATGTTGTCCTTTTTTATAACTGATTACACTCAAGTTCTATTGAATGTTTTGCAGAGACGAGATGGAAAGGTTAATCTAATGGTCCACAACATCAATGGAAAACCTGAAGTGATTGTTACTACTAATGCACGGCAGGAGTACCGCCACCATATGATGAAACCACTTTTTACCTACAAGAGAAGGACCATCAGAATACCAACAAAGTTACCAGAACATTTCCAAATACCTAACACTCCTAATTTTGCATCACAACCACCACCACCAAAAAACACGAAATATGTGTCCATCTCTCAACTACAGTAACACACATGGATGATAACACCAACATTTGAGATTCTTACACCAAGATCCAGGAAGCCAAGAAGTACATGAGAATCAATCAATAACCACCAATATGTGCAACCAGCTGCCCCAGTACCATCCTACACCACCTCGGCTGCAACTAGACCTGCTTGGAAACTTTCCTTCGATGAAACGACTGACACGACATGCCTTTCAAAAATCCAGCGAGTTGTTGGAAAGGTCCAAAGCTCGCAGCAACCATGAATTACTTAGCTTGGAACTGTCAAGGGGTGCATAACCCTTTGATAGTTTCAAAATTGCGTAAGTTTACACGCAGATTTCATCTGATCTTTTGTTTTTATCAGGAACTTTAGGTATTGTAGAACACATGTATTTTTTGCAATATAGTCTAGGATTTAGTATTTCCTTTTTTGTACCTTGTAATGGACATAGATGTGGCCTCTGCATGATGTGGAAATCCCATCTCAATGTCTCAGTGTTAGTTGCTAATCAAAGTATGTTACATGCTTACATCTGCCACAACCAACTACATGATGCACAACCTTGGATGTTTACCGAAATTTATGGACCACCTCAACCGGCAGCAAGAAAATACCTTTGGAAGAATTTTAGCACCTCCATAACAACTCCAACGTTACCTTGGCTCATAATGGGAGATTTCAATGAAGTTATAGCACAACATGAGAAAAAAAAGGAGGAAAACCTATCACAAACTCTCGGGTAAAACCTTTCAACAATTTCATCAATTCAAATGCACTTATTGATCTAGGATATCATAAATTGACAAGTAGATACAAATTTCATAATGGAGAGGCTTGATAGAGGACTGACAACACAACAATGGCTTGAAAACCACCCGCAAGCGTTAATCAGGCATCTCCCAAGAATCAGCTTGGATCATGCACCCATTCTGTTGCAAGAAAAAACCATTTCAAGAAAGACAACAAGAAATTTCAGGATTGAACACTTATGGTTCTTACATGCTGAGATGAAAAACATTGTCGTCACTGCGTGGCAACAACATGAGTCCGCTGATCTGGCCAACAATCTACAACGAAAAATGAAAGAGACGGATCAAGCACTCCAGCAATGGCATAAATAAAAATTCGGTAATCTACCACAAATTATAAAGGATGTTGAGTTCCAGATACAACTGGCACAATCCAAATGTGCTACATATGTGGAACTGAACTTTTGTTTTGGCTAGAACACGGGAAAGAAACTCGCAACTCACATTTGATGCTACAACATTGCTATGATACGTATTGGAAGTGGTCAAGAATAGAATGGCTGAACAATAGAGACCTCAACACATTATTTTTCCATACCAAAGAAACTATAAACCGAAGAATCAATCGTATAAGCCAACTAAAAGATGACAACAAGTTATGGGCGCACAATTAGAGGCAAGTAGTAACCATGATGATAAACCGTTTTGAATAACAATATAGCGCAACACCAACCACTATCAACATGGATTTGTTTGGAAACTTCTCCTCGAGAATTTCAAATCATCATTGCACAGAACTTTTGAGACAACCTTCAACTGAAGAAATCCACAAAGCATTATTGATCATATTGGTTCAGATAAAGCTCCGGGACCGGACAAATATACAAGTAAGTTCTTCAAGGTTTATTGGGACATTAAACATCCACAAGTTATTGCTATGGTTAGGATTTTTTCGACAAGGTAGAATTATAAACCCCTTTCAACCACACAAACATTACCTTGAGCCCAAAACAGATAATCCTACAATACTGAGTGCTTTTCGACCCATTGACTATGTAATGTAGTATATAAGGTCATTTCAAAACTGCTCATGGATATACTAAGACCCTTACTCCAATTTATAATTAGCCCTTACCAAAGTTCCTTTGTCCCAAATAGATCCATCCATGATAACATTGTCATTGCAACTGAGATCTTTCACCATATCAAGATTTCAGCTCCCATACAAAATCCAAAAATTGCTCTCAAGTTAGGCATCAAAAAAGCTTTTGACAACCTTGATTGGGGTTTTGTGAGACAAAGTTTGGTGTCTCTGGGTTTTCCAAGTAAGTTCATCGGATATGTAATGTTGTGCAAAAATACAGTAACTTATTCAGCGTACATAAATAGCACACCTCAAGGAAAAATTAAACCAAAAATGTTAGAGCATTGCTCGGTCGAACTCGGAAGCGTTGGTATCTCAAGCTTGTTTGTCAAGTTTAGTTTCCAAAACTATAAGTCTTGATTTCTAGTATACTTATAGCTAAGTCTCAGATTAGGATAGTAAGTGTAGTTGAGATTTAGACTCTAGGACGTTCATCGAACGAAGAACTACTCAAGGGAACTTGTGGAACTTCATCAACAAAAGGTATGTGGAGACTTGAACTTATTTATCACTCAAAAGTCTATCTATTCTATCTCCTACTTGAGACAAAAGTCGTATTGCTATATGGACTTCAATTATACACATTTGCTATTTCGAGCTGAGTTTAACTCAAAAGTCTATCTATTCTATCTCCTATTTGAGACAAAAGTCGTATTGCTATATAGACTTCAATTATACACATTTGCTATTTCTCGAAATATGTGTTGGTAAGCTTTCGCTTTAACCAAGTTCATCTTTACTTTTGACGAAAGTCATATTGATTATTTTAATAACTTAAAAATCGCTTTGATGCAAATAGTTTGTGGATAACAACTATTGTCATCCTCTAAGAAAGTTTCAATGATTGAAATGAGAGTTTAGAACAAGTAACCATGTTTGAATATAAACATAGCGCATATTCACATTTGTGTAAAATCCAAAACCGGGAACCTAAGTATACATATCCGTAGGCGTACTGGTTGGTTGTTGGAAGTCCGGAACTTAGGTATGCGTACCCGTAGGCGTACTGGAGGAAGTTTGGGTTCCGTGAATTTCTGCTGGAGTTTGGAAGTATAAATTGGTATGCGTACCCGTACGCATACTGGTGTAACCAAACTCGGTACGGCTACTTAGGTATGTGTACCCGTTTGCATACTTAAGTAGGTTACTCTCTAAAATCGGTTTGTTCAAGAACTAAAATATTTATATAATAAGGAATGCAATCTTTTGCAAACCCTGGATATGATGTTCATGAATTGATTCGAGTGAATCAAAATCGATTTTGCTTCAATTGTGTCTTGCATATTTCTATGAGATCTAAGCAATTGAACAACTCTCTACCTAGTTTCATTTGAGTCATTTGAACTAGTTATGTTAAAGATGAATAAGATTGATATGAAAGTGCTCATATGGCTAACCATTGGTTAACTATTGTTGAACCGACTAAGTGTACACATTTAGGTACGATTACTCAAACCTAAATGAAGGCACATTTCATTTGTGTATAACAAGCTAAGTTCGATCTAACGGTTGAAAGATATTAGCTTAAATCTAATCAGGTTTTCATTTAATGGTGAATATTGAATGCTTTTGTTAGAGCACTGCTCGGTCGAACTCGCATGCGTTGCTATCTCAAGCATGTTTGTCAATGTTAGTGATCAAAACTATAAGTCTTGATTTCTAGTCTACTTATAGCTAAGTCTTGGACTATGATATAAAGTGTAGTTGAGTTCAAGACTTCATGGCGATCATCATACAAAGACGAAGAACTACTCAAGGAACTAGTGGAACTTGATCGAGTAAAAGGTATGTGGAGACTTGAACTTATCTATCACTCAAAAGTCTATCTACTCTATCTCTTATCTTGAAACAAAAGTCGTTTTTCTATATAGACTTTGATTATACACATTTGCTATTTCGAGCCGAGTTTATCTCACTTATCTATTTCTCGAAATATGTGTTCGTAAGCTTTCGCTTTGGACAAGTTCATCTTTACTAGTGATGAAAGTCATGTTAAGTTTCAATTACTTGAAAATTGCTTTGACGAAAAATAGTGTGTGAACAACAACTATATAACGTCCTCTAAGAATGTTTCAATGATTGAAATGAGAGTTTAGATTATATAACCATTGTTGGATATAAGCATTGTGTGGTAACTCATAGATGTATAAGTCCTTATTCCTTGAACCAAAGTATGCGTACTTTGCTGCTCAGGAAAACCGGAACAGAGTCCGCGAACCCAGTCCGCTTACTGTCAGAGGTTCTCTTCCCGAGAAAATCTGCTGGAGTTTGTGAACTGTTTACGAACTTATTCCGGGTACATAAGTCTGCGTACCAGTCTGAGTACTTAAGTTGGTTATTTTCTAAAAACGATTATTCGTGAACTTATATTTATATAAACTAAGGAATGCAAATTTTCAAACCGTGGCTATAAAGTTCATAAATCTATTCGAGTGAATCAAATCGTTTTTGCTTCTATTGTGTCTTGTATACTTCTATAAGATCTAAGCAATTGAAAAACTCTCTAACTAGTTCATTTGAGTCATTTGAACTAGTTATGGTAAAGAAGAATACGGTTGAAATGAGAGTGCTCACATGGCTAACCATTTGGTTAACTATTGTTGAACCAACTAGATGTACATGTTTGGGTACGGTTACACAAACCTAAATAAACGTGCATTTCACTTGTGTATAACAATCTAAGTTTCGATCTAACTGTTGAAAGATATTAGCTTGAATCTAATCAGGTTTTCATCTAAGGTGAATATTGAATGCTTTGTTACTATGCTAACATTGATTGTGAAAAGGCGAGGGTACCCAAATATACCTCAATCTAAAACTTTTCTTACATATAAGTCCTTTCTACGAAAGTGATTGTCTATGGACTGAGTCGAGACAATACAACTAATCGTTTCACACTTCTTGTGATCGTCTATAGATACGAGATCGAGACAATACAACTACGAAGTATGTTTACTTGATATAAAGGTTCAGACTTAACCAAACACAATAGGATTGCTTATCAAGTAAATAGGAATTAACGTTTGTGTAATTTACTTTAATTATAATAAAACAATTATAATGCGAAAAATAAAAATAAATGACACAGCAAGATTTTGTTAACGAGGAAATTGCAAATGCAGAAAAACCCCGAGACCCAGTCCAGAATTGAATACTCTCAGGATTAAGCCGCTACAAAAAATTACACTTAACTTCGTATAGTTGAGACCAAGTAACTAACCCTAAAGTTCACCTAGTTCCGTCTGTATTCCCATGCCTACGACTATATAACGTCCTAGTTCATCTTTACTAGTGACGAAAGTCATGTTAAGTTTCAATTACTTGAAAATTGCTTTGACGAAAAATAGTGTGTGAACAACAACTATATAACGTCCTCTAAGAATGTTTCAATGATTGAAATGATGAGAGTTTAGATTATATAACCATTGTTGGATATAAGCATTGTGTGGTAAATCATACATGTATAAGTCCTTATTCCTTGAACCAAAGTACGCGTACTTTGCTGCTCAGGAAAACCGGAACAGAGTCGGCGAACCCAGTCCGCTTACTGTCAGAGGTTCTCTTCCCGAGAAAATCTGCTGGAGTTTGTGAACTGTTTACGAACTTATTCCGGGTACTTAAGTCTGCGTACCAGTCCGTGTACTTAAGTTGGTTATTTTCTAAAAACGATTATTCGTGAACTTATATTTATACAAACTAAGGAATGCAAATTTTAAAACCGTGGCTATAAAGTTCATGAATCGATTCGAGTGAATCAAATCGTTTTTGCTTCGATTGTGTCTTGTATACTTCTATAAGATCTAAGCAATTGAAAAACTCTCTAACTAGTTTATTTGAGTCATTTGAACTAGTTATGGTAAAGAATAATACGGTTGAAATGAAAGTGCTCATATGGCTAAACATTTGGTTAACTATTGTTGAACCAACTAGATGTACATGTTTGGGTACGGTTACACAAACCTAAATAAACGTGCCTTTCACTTGTGTGTAACAAGCTAAGTTTCGATCTAACGGTTGAAAGATATTAGCTTGAATCTAATCAGGTTTTCATCTAACGGTGAATATTGAATGCTTTGTTACTAAGCTAACATTGATTGTGAAAAGGCGAGGGTACCCAAATATACCTCAATCTAAAACTTTTCTTACCTATAAGTCCTTTCTACGAAAGTGATTGTCTATGGACTGAGTCGAGACAATACAACTAATCGATTCACACTTCGTGTGATCGTCTATGGATACGAGATCGAGACAATACAACAACGAAGTATGTTTACTTGATATAAAGGTTCGGACTTAACCAAACACAATAGGATTGCTTATCAAGTAAATAGGAATTAACGTTTGTGTAATTTACTTTAATTATAATAAAACAATTATAATGCGGAAAATAAAAGTAAATGACACAGCAAGATTTTGTTAACGAGGAAATCGCAAATGCAGAAAAACCTCGGGACCTAGTCCAGAATTGAATACTCTCAGGATTAAGCCGCTACACAAAATTACACTTAACTTCGTATAGTGGAGACCAAGTAACTAACCCTAAAGTTCACCTAGTTCCGTCTGTATTCCCATGCCTACGACTTATGAATAAGTCACGTACTTGGCACAATCCCTTTGGTTCGTATTCCAAACAGTAAAGGAACAAGAAATCTATTCGGTATCAACTCTATTCAACCAAGTGATATAAGTCGGACAAAGGCTCTTCCGTTTATCTCAACATAAACTCCTTCGTCGGGTCTATACCTATCCTATGTTCAGTCACCCAAAGGTAATCGATTAAGATTAAGCCAACAACACCTTTAATCCGAAGAACCGTGTTGATGCCGATCTACACAATTAATCAATCCAATCTACCACAAGGATAAACCGATTATTAATTGGATCCTCTTTTACCCGAACAAGTATTATGCACATCAAAGATTATAAAACCCAAGTCAGATCTTTAATATCTTCTTTGTCTTCAAATCTTCTTAAATCTTCAATAAAAACCTACACACGATCACTTGAATCTCTTGTGATCAATCACGCACAGAACGGAGTCTGTTAACAATGGATTATCACAAGATCGTCTTTAGAACTAACAACAGTCTAAAGATCCATGTCGAAACTCTGAACTAGTTTGATTGAATCTTATATCAGAAGAGAAGATTCTCAAGAATAAACAAACTAGGTGCAATCAGATTTCAACCACCAACTGGTCACGCTAGAGCTTCTCAATCCCAAAGAAGAATTTAAAATGAGCGGCCGTAAGAGATTTCACCTAATTAGATTACTCTCCTCTCCGATAGGCGGCTACACCATTATTAAAGACAAAAGAGGAAGTCTATTCTTACGAAGGATTAGTTTGCTAGAAAGGCAAACTTCGTGTATTTATAGACAAGGAAGTTTGGACACCAAGGAATTTCCAAAACCAAAAATATTCTCAAGATATTCATAAATGCACAGATTCGGTTTTCATAATTCCTGGAAATGCTCTGTCCAAAAATAATAATCGAAATCTCTCGAAAAATCTAATTAGTAAATGCACATTACTAATTCTGTAATTTTCCTACAAAGATAAATTAACAACCTTAATTAAAAGATTCTTAACTTACTTATGTTTCGATCCTGGGATTCTCTTCCCTTAGCTGTTAAGGAATATCTTTGAACAATTATAGAAATAAACATTCACAGCACGTGTTCAAAATTTGTCGACATCTTTACTTTGTAAGTTCTCTTTCACACTTACAACCTTGAAACCGATTTGCCGCACTTCCAAACAAGTTTAGAATTGGTTCATCTGACTTTCAAGAACTATGTGATTGATCAAACAATATTCAATCACAATCATGGGTTTACGGTTATACCAAAACAAGTTTCGGTTCTACCTCCATGTGAGTACTACGCATAGTCACACTAGATTCCCAAAGATTCGGTTGACTAGGTACTAGGGTCGGTTCCCCACATATATATGGTATCTAACTTATATGTGTTGCACATGTCCATAGGATCGGTTCCCCTTTCTGCTATAAACCTTGTTGCACTCCATACAAGGATCGGATTCCCTTGATGTACTGCACCCCTTACAAGGATCGGTTCCCTTTCCCTTACTAGGATCGGTTCCCTTTCCCCAAGGCAGACAATCCGATCATACCACATGTGATTACTTAAGATTGGTTTTACTAATAAAAGTTATACCAATATAAAAGTCAGGACTTTGTGAATAGTTCTACCAAGAACACAACAAGTTGTGAGCGGTTATACTCTATCACACATATTGGTTGTTCATAAGATATGCAATGAATAACAAAACCAATAACTACTGGAAATTTCCTTTTCGGTTCACAAACAAGTTTATGAACTTACTTCCTTAGAACACATGTAAACATTGTTCCCTAGGATGAAATCCTCACCTCATACCCATACATAATCACAATAGCATTCAAATGATTATGGCGATGTCTTATCTACAAAGTTTAATGATTAAGCAATAAACCTCGTATTGTATTCCTTAATACTATGTCTATCTAGAGTTCATATATGCTTCACAGTTATGTTTTCAATATGCACGACTTGAAAGATACGTTAGGGAATGGAACAGTTCAAGTCAAATATCACTAACCTCAAGTAGATGGATGATTGTTGTCTTTGTAGCTCCTTGCTTCTTCACATCTTCAAGACTTCGCAATACTTGTAATGTCTCATATCCTAATTCTTTCAAGCTAACCTATACGAAATTCAACTCTAATACATAATCAAGCGATTCTTAACATGAGTTTTGATTCACTAAAATATGACAACCAAACTTGACATACCAACGCTTGGTGGGTTCAACTGAGCAATGCTCTAATAAGCTCCCCCTTTATCAATTTTAGTGACAAAACTCTTACATCATATGGATAAAAAAATTACAAGAATTCATTACACTTCGATTGATTTCCGATTCAACGGCACAGTAAAACTGCTTACATTCAATCCTTGAAAATGCCGTTGTTGACATTATAATAACAAATCAAATACTCAAGGAAGATAGGTAGATATTCAATCCGCACGTCTTTGTTATACCAATCTATATGACATGTTACTCCCCCTTAGTCTGTGCTTTCACTCTTTCGTTAGATAAAACATTCAAGTACCAATGTTCTTTTCCTTAGTGATACCAATTAATATAAGATCAATGCCAGTATCACTTGTTTACTCCATATATTTCTCCCCCTTTTTGTCACAAAAATGACAAAGAAACGAAAAAAAAATAAAGGACAACACGAAAAGAATCTTACAAATCTCAGAATAGACTTGCAAACCTGTAGAGTTAGGCACGAGGGTTCCACACATCACGTTCTGGTAACCAATATCAAAACCGAAACTACGAGTAGTCTTATTTTGATATGTTACCAAGGAAACAATTTCCCGAAACAATTTTTCCCATTTAGTTTAGCAAACCAAAAACAACTAATCACATTAGTTCCTTTGCTAAACCGATTGTTCAAAAACAACCGCTTAATTCGATCAAAATAAAGATTAACTCCATTTTTCTCACCATGTTCTAATTATCCATAAACTTAGACCTTTCAATTTTAAACAAACCAAATACTAGGTTAGTTGACTAGCATTTCCTTGTTTAGGAATTCGATTAGACTTGAATAACCGAAACCTCACTTCGATAAGACAAACTAAGATCAGAATTAACTTAGTTTCTTATCCGGAATCGAATTGGACTAAACAACTCATCCCGTACACATATTATTTCATTAAGCCATAAATAATTCATACAAACCAACATAAATTAACTTATATAATTATTCACGTCAACCGGAAGCAATTGAAACAACATAGACATTAAAAGCACCGCAATTGCACCGTAATTTTGTAAGCCTAAACCATTGAAACTATACAAAAAAGCAAGATAGCAATAGTTTTTCTTAACAACCAATTGAAACACACATCCACATACACATCATGGAATAAATATCTATTGAACCTAAAGTTTGTTAAGCAAAAGCAACAAATAACATAAACTCAGGCTTTTCGTAAACAGGAAAACAATTAACTAACAAGATTGTTACCTCAAATTTTGCATCCACTTCTACAATATGATAGCATCTTCATCCAGGGAGAATTGATATCGTAATATCACCACGTTGTCATTCTTATGCGTAAACAAAAGAATAACAACACACCTCAACCTTTACCAGAGAAAGGTTGAAAACCGGTTTTAACAATTGCAAGCAAAAGTTGAAAACCGTCGAAACACATATGCTTTTATGCTAAACCAAAAAACGATTCAATATATTGTAATTTTTCACATACTGTTTCTATTAGAACCCCTCATAATCCTTTGATAAATCCTACCTACTAGGGCTAGAACTTAATCCCGCTAAATCAAAAAGTCACCCAAACCATGAGGGTTCACACGGTACTAATGTACCTTGATAATTCCTATGGCTTTCCTTAGATTTTCAAAAGTTGCTCTATCTTAGGGTTTAGTAAGAATATCAGCTAGTTGACGCTCAGATGGAACGTATTCCAATTTGATAACACCATTCTCATATAATTCTCTAATAAAATGATATCTAATGTCTATGCGTTTAGTACGCGAATATTCAACTGGATTCTCAGTCAAGCGAATATCACTTGAGTTATCACAAAGGATGTTCATAGATGGAATATTTATTCCATAGTCGATGAGCATCTGTTTCATCCATAATAGTTGGATACAACATGTACCTGCAGCAATGTATTATGCTTCACAGGTTGATAAAGACTGTGAATTTTATTTCTTGCTATGCCAAGCAACAAGATTTTGACTAACATAGAAGCAACCACCCGAGGTGCTTTTTCGATTTTTCTACACACCCTGACCAATCAGCATCTGAATAGGCAACAAGATTATTGTTTGTATCTATAGAGTATGATAGACCATAATCTACAGTACCATCAACATATCTTATGATACGTTTTACATCATTAAGGTGTGATTCTTTAGGATTTGCTTGAAATCTGGCGCAACATCCCACACTGAAAGCAATGTCTGGCCTTGTTGCAGTTAAGTACAGCAAGCTTCCGATCATGGATCTATAGAATTTCTGATCAACAGATTTTTCTCCTTGATTGTATTGATGTTTTCCAGTAGTTGGCATTGGGGTTGCCATAGGAGTTGACTTGTTTAGTTCGAATTTCTCAACAAGGTTCCTTGCATATTTTTCTTGAAATAGAAGAATATTGTCTTTTGTTGTTGTATTTGCAAACCAAGAAAATATGACAATTCTCCGACATTACTCATTTCAAATTCTCCACTCATAAGATTTAGAGATTCATTTGTTAGATTTTTTGAGGTGGATCCATATATGATAACATCTACAAATATTTGAGCTATAAGGACATGGTTGCCGCACCACTTGGTAAAAAGAGTTTTATCAGCACCACCTCTAGAGAATCCTTTTTGAAGTAAAAAGGATGTCAATTTGTCATACCAAGCTCGTGGAGCTTGTTTTAGACCATACAAGGCCTTCTTAAGTTTAAAGAAACGATCTGGGAACAATGGGTCTTCAAACCCTTTCGGTTGAGCTACGAATACTTCTTCTTTTAAATCTCCGTTTAAGAATGCAGACTTGATATCCATTTGAAATAATTTAATCTTATGATAGCATGCACAAGCAAGAAAAAGTATAATAGATTCCAAACGAGCAACATGAGCAAAAGTTTTATCAAAATCAATACCTTCAATTTGAGAATATCCTTGAGAAACAAGTCTGGCTTTGTTTCTGACAATTGTTCCGAATTCATCTGATTTGTTTTTATAGATCCACTTCGTTCCAACAATATTGACTCCTGGTTTTGGAACAAGTTCCCACACTTCTTGACTTTTAAACTGATTGAGTTCCTCATGCATAGAGTTGACCCAAGCAGGTTCACTAAGTGCTTCCTCAATATTCTTTGGTTCTATTGGCGACAGAAAACATGAATAGTGACAGACATTCTGAAGTTCTCTTCGGGTCATAACTCTTGCATTGGCATCTCCAATAATGTCTTCAGTAGAGTGTCTTTGATGTACCCACTTAGAAGGTTTTTGAACACTATATTCAACATCATTAGGTTGTTCAACAATACTTTCATTATCATCTTTGTCATCAACGTCACTAATTAGAGGAACCATAGATGGTTCTTCTACAGTCTGTTTTTCTTTAATAACAGTTTCAGAGGGAGGAAGCTCTGTTGCAGTGTGGTTTTCTTGACAAAAGTCACTAATGTCATCGATAACAGCATTAATAGATTCCATCATGACCTTGGTTCTGATATTGTATACCCGGAAGGCACGGCTATCAGAGGCATAACCAAGAAAAATTCCTTCATCACTTTTGGAATCAAATTTTCCTCTATGTTACCTATCCTTGAGAATATAGCATTTGCTTCCGAAAACCCATAAGTAGCTCAGACTGGGTGTTCTTCCATACCATAGTTCATATGGAGTGTTTAGAGTTTCGGATCTTAAGTAAACTTTGTTTATTAGATAACAGGCTGTAAAAACAGCTTCCCCCCAGAAACTCAATGGTAGGTTTTTATTGTGAAGCATTACTCTTGCCATTTCTTGAATATTTCTATTCTCTCTCTCAGTTACACCATTTGATTGGGGTGTGATAGGAGCAGAGAATTGTTGGGTAATCCCTAGTTCATTACAGTATTCATATACTTTCGTATCCTTGAATTCTGTACCACGATTGCTTCTTATTTTTTTAAGCTTGCGACCTTGTTCATTCTGTATCTTGTTCACAATAATTTTGAATTCCTCAAGAGTGTCATTCTTGTTTTTTAGAAAAGCAACCCATGTGAACCGAGTGTAATCATCTACCATTACTAAGGCATATTTATTACCTCCAACGGAAGCTTATTGGATTGGACCAAACAGATCCATATGAATAAGATCGAGAGGAGCACGAGTGGCTATGTCTCGAGATGATTTGTGTGAAATTTTTCCTTGCTTACCTTTTTGGCATGCTCCACAAACACCTTCTACTTTAGTGTTGATTTTTGGGACACCTTTGACAAGTTCACGATTAATGAGCTTTCCTTGCATACGGTAGTTGATATGACCAAACCGTTCATGCCATAAATGGGTTGACTCAACCTTAGTCAAGTTACAATACAGATTGGACTGTATATCAAGAAGGTAACAATTATTCATACTTCTACGTCCTCGAAAAATTATTTTTCCGGACTTGTCTTCAATATCACAACCTTTCATATTGAAGATAACTTTGTTACCTTTATCACAAATTTGACTTACAGACAAAAGATTTTCTTTCATCCTTAACGTAAACAACATCATGAATTTCAGGAATACCAGGAAGTTTGATTGTACCTTTCTTGCTAATAATACAGCTGCTTCCATCTCCGAAAGTTACCGACCCTCCCTTATAGTCTTCTGTCCTCGTGAACCAGGAGAGATCACCTGTCATATGTTTACTACAACCACTAACGAGGAACCACTGGAATGGTGAATTTGTTTTTAAAGTGAAAGCTCCCAGACATTGTTCACCAGGTTTAAGAAGGATTGTTAAGATCTTATGAAGATTCATAACGCGATTAATCAGAAGTTTTGTTAAACAAATGAAACCATCCTTCTTGAAAGAAATTCCTGGACTGTTTCTTCTTAGTCTGTTTACAACATCTAGATGTCAAAATTGAACAATTTAAAGGATCCTTGGAACCATCCAAAGTTTTTGCCAGTTTTTTATCACTCATGATATTACTGATTACATCAACTAGCGACTGGTTTTGTTTAGTCACGTTGTCTAAGATCTTGACAAGACCTGTAGAGTATTCATCAGAGTATTGTGAAAGATCTTCTGAAAATCTTGTGACGTTAATTGCATCAGACATTAGATTCACTTCTTATAGGTTGGATCGTACCAAACACAGATTGTTATATCTTTTCGTGTTTTCCTGCTCTGATACCAATTGAAAAGGCGAGGGTACCCAACTATACCTCAAGCTAATACTTTTCCTACCTATTAGTCCTTTCTCCGAAAGTGATTGTCTATGGACTGAGTCGAGAGAATACAACTAATCGGTTCACACTTCGTGTGATCGTCTATGATACGAGATCGATAAAATACAACAATGAAGTATGTTTACTTGATATAAAGGTTCAGACTTAACCAAACACATTAGGATTTCTTATCAAGTAAATAGGAATTAAAGTTTTTGTAATTTACTTTAATTATAGTAAAACAATTATAATGCGGAAAATAAAAGTAAATGACACATCAAGATTTTGTTAGCGAGGAAACCGCAAATGCAGAAAAACCCCGGGACCTAGTCCAGAATTTAATACTCTCAGGATTAAGCCGCTACACAAAATTACACTTAACTTCGTATAGTTGAGACCAAGTAACTAACTCTATAGTTCACCTAGTTCCGTCTGTATTCCCACGCCTCTGACTTATGAATAAGTCACGTACTTGGAACAATCCCTTTGGTTCGTATTCCAAATAGTAAAGGAACAAGAAATCTGTTTGGTATCAACTCTATTCAACCAAGTGATACGAGTCGGACAAAGGCTCTTCCGTTTATCTCAACATAAACTCCTTCGTCGGGTCTAGATCTATCTTATGTTCAATCACCCAAAGGTAATCGATTAAGATTCAGCCAACAACATCTTTAATCCAAAGAACCGTGTTGATACCGATCTACTCAATTAATCCAATCTACCACAAGGATAAACCAATTGTTAATTGGATCCTCTTTTATCCAAACAAGTATTGTAAAACCCAAGTTAGATCTTCAATATCTTCTCTGTCTTCAAATCTTCTTAAATCTTCAATAAAAATCTACACACAATCACTTGAATCTCTTGTGATCAATCACGCACAAAATGGAGTCTGTTAACAATGGAATATCACAAGATCGTCTTTAGAACTAACAACAGTCTAAAGATCCCTGTCGAAACTCTGAAATAGTTTGAGTTAATCTTATATCAGAAGAGAAGATTCTCAAGAATAAACAAACTAGGTGCAATCAGATTTCAACCACCGTTAGTCAATCAAATCAATCGAAAACAAAGATAAACCGAAATTATCTAGTTTCCCACCAACGGGTCGCGCTAGAGCTTCTCAATCCCAAAGAAGACTTTAAAACGAGCGGCCGTAAGAGATTTCACCTAATTATATTACTTTCCTCTCCGATAGGCGGCTACACCAACAAAGAAAAAAGAGGAAGTCTGTTGTTACAAAGGATTACTTTGCTAGAAAGGCAAACTTCGTGTATTTATAGACAAGGAAGTTTGGACACCAAGGAATATCCAAAACCGAAAATATTCTCAAGATATTCATAAATGCACAGATTCGGTTTTCATAATTCCTGGAAATGCTCTGTCCAAAAATAACAATCGAAATCTCTCGGAAAATCTAATTAGTAAATGTACATTACTAATTTTGTAATTTCCCTACAAAGATAAATTAATAACCTTAATTAAAAGATTCTGAACTTACTTATGTTTCGATCCTGGGATTCTCTTCCCTTAGACGTTAAGGAATATCTTTGAACAATTATAGAAATAAACATTCACAGCATGTGTTCAAATTTTGTCGACATCTTTACTTTGTAAGTTCTCTTTCACACTTACAACCTTGAAACCGATTTGCCACACTTCCAAACAAGTTTAGAATTGGTTCATCTGACTTTCAAGAACTATGTGATTGATCAAACCAATATTCAATCACAATCATGGGTTTACGGTTCTACCAAAACAAGTTTTGGTTCTACCTCCATGTGAGTACTACGCATAGTCACACTAGCTTCCCAAAGATTCGGTTGACTAGGTACTAGGATCGGTTCCCCACATATATATGGTATCTAATTTATATGTAGTGCACATGTCCACAGGATTGGTTCCCCTTTCTGCTATAAACCTTGCTGCACCCCATACAAGGATCGGTTCCCCTTGATGTACTGCACCCCTTACAAGGATCGGTTCCCTTTCCCCAAGGCAGACATAATCCGATCATACCGCAGGTGATTACTTAAGATTGGTTTTACTAATAAAAGTTATACCAATATAAAAGTCCGGACTTTGTGAATAGTTCTACCAAGAACACAACAAGTTGTGAGCGGTTATACTCTGTACCTCACTACTTCCACTACTTATAAGAAAATCATTGTGTATCATCAATACTATAAATAGGCCAGTTATCTTATTCAGAAAAACAGAACAAGCTTATCATATCCAAAAGCTATGGTATTCTTCTTAGTTCAATAACCAAATACAAGATTCAATACCACTACAATTTCTCTAACTTTTCTGCTTCCCTCCCCTAAAATCAACCCATCTTCTCTCCTCGTGACCGAAGCAACACCGATCGGTTACATTCGTGGTTTAGGCTTGTCCTGTTCAATTTTGATTTTTGAACCTAAAGACAAAGTACCACATTGGTACATTTGTTGTTTCTATAAGTAATTTTTAGGCACTAACAATTGGTGATCACATACGGAGATCAACCTCTCGGTAACGAAATTAGATTTTTCAACCACCTGAAAACATGGTAGAGCATAGATCCGGTGAAAGTTTTGATCCCAGTCCCAGTAACATCAAGGGTGCAAGTTCTAAGAACCCTCCCCAGAATGTCACCCCGAAAAATAACACCACTCCTCTCACGATCGACGTAGAAGATGTTTTCAACACTGAAGACATCAGATATGGTCACCCCCGAGCATAGCAGACCTGATGCGGAGACATAATGACATAGCCAAAACGGAAACAAAGATAACGACTGCTCAAACATAAGTTCTTACCTTCCTCAGATCTTTGATGGCATAATTAACTCCAGAACAACGACAATCTCAAGTGGAGCAAGCCCATAATGTCTCCAGATTTGCTGCTAGAGTTAGCACGTCAAGGGAGCAACTTAGATAAGATGATAGTGCTCGCATCGTTATACCAGAAAACAATCAACGACCGAGATTTATCACCCGACATGATTTGGAGAAACTTCTGCGAAACCGTGGAAAAGAAGATTCAACACTATTTCACCAACATTAGCACCTTACACGGATAACGTGCAGAAGGCCCATATACCAAGGGAATATACATCCCCTACTTTCTTCCTTTATGATGGAACAGGTAACGCCCGAGAACATATCTCTCAATTTCTGGAATCTTTGGGAGTGCATGAATACCATCAAGTGATGCGACTCAAGGGATTTTCCAAGTCACTCACCAAAAGAGATTACACCCGGTACAACAACCTCTCTCCCAATAGCATCTCCAACTGGTCTGAGATGGTGAATGCCTTTTATCGGAAGTATTTCTTCGTTTCCGAGCAAATTACTCTTTCGGGCCTGGTAAGGATGTTTCAGTGAAACAATGAGCATCCTAATGACTACGTCAAAATATTCAGAGTTCAAGCCCTAGATTGCCATGATCTGAACATAACGAAGCAGCAGCTGGTGGAGTTATGTATCAACAATATGATTCATGTTTACCGCGCTTGTGACAGACTGGAAAATTACGCCTAACGGGATAGGGCGCACATGCCATAACTTCCCCGACGTGCTACTCTGATGTTATCAACCGAGCCTTAAAACTAAGAAAATGCACATGAATTTTCCCTTGCAATCATACTTGACAAGCATGATGCATCTAACTAAGCTTCCACACCGTTCCAACTTACTATGATTCTGCGAAGGGTTTAAAGCCATAGAGGCTGATTCCGATGCATTATTTAATGCATCACTGGCATGTGAGTCCTTTCTAGGCATGAAACATGCCTTGAGATTGCACGTAGACCATAGATGACTAGTTCTACCTTATTTACTAGCTTAGCCATTGTTGAAGGAATGCACATGTCTTGCTCATTCCTAGGGTGCATCAATCAGGCTCATGCCGTACTTTTCTTAGGATTATGCAAGCTCCGCTAACTTGCATCTTGTTGTATCTTAGTTTCCTGGCCATGCCCAATGCGTCATTGGTACATGCCTGTGTCGAACACCTTGATAGCAAGTATGAGCATCCAAGTAATGGAATGAAACTTTCCCCATCAAGTATGGCCACCATCATATCTTGCATCGCATTTCCGATCCAGATGATATGAGAGAATAATATACCACAATCATCTCTCAATTAGATGATATGAGCAACAATGTGCTGGACTGGCAACGCTGCAACTCATTGCGGATTACTACGTACTCTTTCATACTCTAAAGGGATCAATCACTGACCGTCGTTCATCCTTGAAGAGACAACAACTTAAGCCAACCTGTTTGCAAGGTCGTGTCCAAGCAATAATGGTAATGGATTATTCTGTGTAGGTCGTTCCGTCAAAATGCACAAAGGATGCGCATCACTGAGTACACGGCATGGCATAATAATGCCCATGCTTAATATGTTCTATTGGCAAGTCTACACAGCTGTAATTGAGGCATAAGCATCATTTATGCTACGGGTGTAAATTCGGGCAGTCCGGGCCGCCTGGCCTGTTTTTTATATCAAGCTACGTTGGACGGGCATGAAATTAAGTTACCCAGAAGGTCTTCCAGGCCGGGCAGTAACACTAACTTCCATGCCCAATGCCTTCCCAAATCCCAAATATTAAACAGGTCAGGCCAGGCCAAGCAGGCCGGACAGGCCACCTTTTTCTTGCCTGCCATTTGATTACTGAAGTGAGATTCATATTCATGTTTGAATCACAATATAACTAAACAAGCTCACTGTCGAATGTCAAAACAATGTAACGAAACAAATACTCAATAGTCTTGGAGGATGCAGAAAAAGAAAAACAAAACAAGCATAAAATTCTTATCAAAAGAATAACTAAAACTCTAAGAAAATTGTTTGTTCATAATTAGAAAAGACTATCCATGAGCTCCCAGGCTTCTCTATGTCCAAGAACTTCTTTATTCGTGTATTCCAACAACTTGGAACTCTATGCTCCTTTACCTACACAGATTAAAAAGAGAGCAACATTAAAGAGTTATACAGTAAAATCTTATCACAAGAAAAGAAAAATATGCTTTGGTTGCCTACTCACTAGTTACTTTTGTTATCTTTTTATAAAATTATCAACTGAACCAATGCTATATACTAGATAATTATGAGTTAGAAAAAATGTCAGAATCAATAATAACATAGAAGTCATATATATTTTGACTGTTAACGGTAATATACCATAAAGATAAACTGAATCAAGTGCCCACTTGATTGTCTTCACCTTCCATGGAAATATCTTCGTTCAATGGATCTATCATTTGAAGGTAATCTTTAAACACAGATTTCCACCAATCTTTCAAACACACACAACACTCTAATATTTTTGGCGTTAAAAAGTTACGATAATCACCTACAACACACTTTCCGAGAGAAAACGCTGATTCAGATGGAACTGTAGACACCTGGACTGCTACGACATCACGTGAAATGCAAGAAAGAACTGGATACCTCTTTTCGTTTTGTTTCCACCAAGCCAATACATCAAACCTTTTCATCTCCTCTAAACTTGGTGGTGGCTCAGCATAATACCTTGTAAGTTCTTGTGATACTGTAGCAAGTGGGTCACTTATATGCCTGCCTACTTCGAGATTCCCAAAAAATGTCTTTAACTGAGGAGCTAGTATCCCCTGAAGTGCCCTGTAAAGGTGGCTGTGTACTAGGGAGAGTTGTAGAAGTATTCGAAACAGTATTAACTTGTCTGTCCACTTCCATGGCAGATATGTACTCAACAAAAAGACTTTTCAACTTTTGGGATATTAAACTGCTTTGCTCCTTATGACATCGAATTTTACATGTAGAAGTACTGAAACATTCCTCAATGTCAGAAAAGTAGTTTCCATACCTTTGAAGTGGAGCTGAGGATCGAATATCCAAGTTATCGCAAACAAATGAGGAGTCCCACCCCAATATTTTACGAATTTTTCTTCTATCGTAGCAATAATGACCTTCAAACTAGGAATATTTCTATGAGTTGAAAAAACTTTTTCGATACCAAACAAAAATTTAAGAACAGAGTTACTTGTCGCATAATCAATACTAGAAATGTAGTTAGTTGCTTCATAAAAAGCTACAAAAAATTGCACAACAGTTCAACATGTTCCCAATCAGAATTATTTACACTGTAACGACATGCCATATCTGCTGGACACCTTTGAATTTCATTACGGTATGGAAATACATCTTTTAACATCATATAAGTGGAGTTCCACCTATGCTCACAATCAGTTTGGAGCTTTTTAGGAAGCACACTCACTAACTGACATGCATTTCTGAACATCCCATATCTCGCAGAAGAAGCAAACATAAAAGCTATAGTATCTTTAATATTTTCAAGCACATCCTTAAATTCTCTAACTTTTAGTCCGTCTTGAACAACTTTATTTAGTATGTGGCAGCAACAACGCACGTGAAATAAATCCCCTTTCAATGGAAAGTTAGGCATTAACACTTTCAAATGTTTGATTGAAAAAGTATCTGCACTAGTGTTATCCATCGAATGAGAAAATACTTTTTGAGAAATCTCCCAATCACTAACTAAAATATGATTAATCATCTCAAAAATTTGTTCTCTAACACATCGATTAATAAATAAGACAAGATTCTTTTTCTCATCACTCAATCCTTATCAATAAAATTGCTAGTTGAGTGAAATATAGCTTAATTTTGACGTTTTGATAACCAAATATCTGAAGTCAACAAAATTTTTCCTGAATGTTCCAAAAGAATTTTCTTCAAATTTTCTTTCCCTTCTTTAAAAAACTTCAAAATATCATTTCGAGCAGTAGTTCGACTAAAACTAACAAAACTAGGATGAAAGCTGTCGTTGATACACCATGCAAAAAATTTATCTTCAACGAATTGGACAGGAAGTTCACGTGAGATAATTTGTTTAATGATATTCTGTCTTGCTCTAACTTGACTAAACTGAAAAGAAGTGATGTTACCTTCCGCATCCCTGGCTATTAAGGTCTGCTCGAAATCAGTTCTTTGCTTTTTCTGACAACTTATAGTATGTCTATTGAGATGTGATGTGCCAGCACCAGGATCCCCAGAAAAATAATTTTGCATATTTTGTAATGTGCCCTCTTTAAGTATTTGGTAGGGTTTGTTGGATCTGCCTTTGTAAATCGTTCGTAATCATCCCACACCTTTGATCTCAGCTTAGATTCTTTTTGGTTCTCTTGTTCTGTGGTTATAATTGATGGATTTGAGGAAACAACAACATCACTGTTCAAGTTAGTCCCATTATGTCCTTGAGTATTCATTTGAACTTCATTTGTATCCATGTTGTATGTTTCTTCTAACAACATAACATAGGTAGTTAAGTATATGTAAAATACACCTAATGCACCTACAAAAGTTGTACTGCAAAAAAAACAACTAGTAAATTAGGAACAATGCTTATGTACTAAAACATAACTTCAATTGGTTATTAACATTAATCAAGACATGCAAACAATGATCAATCGAGCAACTTGGATCAAGCTTGGTACTGACCAAATAAAACTTCAATTAGTTATAACCATTAAGCAGAGGTTAGAAACTAAAAGGTCAAAAAATATCAAACTACGACTTAACTAGCAACTTGGACCAAGCTTGGTACTTTCCAAATATTAATTATTGTGTGCATCAGAAAAAAACTTTTACTTTTGAGATCTAACTGATTAAATGAAGCAGTGAATACAACTGATTTGGTTTGTAAAGGAAATTCAAGTATTCAACTACGAGAGTGAACTTGGACCAAGCTTGGTACTGTCCAAATATTAATTACTATGTTGCATAGAAAGCTTGTATGTTTGAGTCTAACTGATTAAAAGAAGTAGTGAGTACAACTAGTTTATTCGTATAGGAAATTCAACTATGAGACTAAAATTAAGTTCATTAAGCTCTCTAATTAAAATTGAACATACAATTGTCATTTTCAGGGTCAATTAGGAGGGATGATTCAATTATAGGAGGAACGATGAGTGGGTTAAACAATATGAAAGAAGACAGTATATAATGCAATTACTTGTTTTAGACAACTCTACAAACAATTGATAAGCATGAAATTCATTTCTCAATAATACTGTTAACTTATTACTAGAAATTAAAACATTAAATTGAGATCTAAACGATTAAAGGAGGTACTCCCTCCATTCCTAATTAATAGGTTGGTTTTGTTTTTAGAGAAAATTAAGGAAATTAAGAGAACTAATCATTGAAAGTGATCCTCATGACACTTGTCAATAAAAGAAGTGAAGTGAAATGATCCCCATGACACTTGTCAGCAAAAGAAGTAAAGTGAAATGGTCCACATGACACTTGTCATCAAAAGAAGTTAAGAGAAAAGTGGTCCCAGAAAACTAAAGTAACATTTGACTTTCCCAATTAGGAAACCGGCCTATTTTTTTGAAACATCTATTTATAGAAACCAGCCTATTATTTAGGAACGGAGGGGAGTAGACAAGATTCAATTTGGCTAAAACCAAAATCACATGATTCATACCCAAGGGCTATCGACGGATTCATCAAAGACAAATAAAAATTTCTAATATGAACCAAATCACAAAAACAAAAAACCTATTTTATCTGTACATTAATAACAAAGGAAAAAGAAAGAAATGAAGGCAAAGAATATACAAAAACAAGGACATGAAATTGAGAACATCATTTCCAGTAAACATGAAATTTAAGGCATGCAATTTAAGAACATGAATTTTTCTTTCGAATTGAACATCATTATCAATAGAACATCAAATTGAAAACAAAATAAGATGGAAAGTTAAAAGAAAAAACTTACAGGCTTCACAACCGAACACCTTCTTGTTGTATCTTTGTTGACTAAATTGTAATTTATTACTGAAACCCTAGAGTTAGAGATGAAGAAAATCTCAAATCTCATATAAAAACGAATCACCGCACAGAAATAATGATACTTTCCCAAAATTTTAAGAAATATAATTTTTTTTCAAAGATTTGGGATTTTCTTTCCCTGGTATGTGTAAACCAAAATCGCAAGGAGGATTGTGAATAAAGAACCCTCGTAATTTTAATATAGATTTGCTAACGAAGCTAGCTAATAGAGTTATGTCGGAAAAAGAGTAATTATGGGTAAAACTTCTGGAAGCGAAATATTACCATAACTCTAACCCTTTCGAACCTTCGAGAAACTATGAGCTCTCTTGGATTTGGACAAGCATTCAAAAAGGTCTCAATATTATAAAAGGGAATTTTATTTGGCAAGTAAAAAATGGAGCCAAGACAAAGATATGGGAAGATGATTGGATACCTAATTCGGAAAACATTATTAAACCAACTGATAGAATAGATCCTTTGCCGCAAAAAGTTCAAGAGCTAATAAATAACGAAGGGACCTGAGACTCCGAAAAATTAGATGAATTCTTCATGCCAGGAATAAAAGAAAAAATATTACCTATCACTCCGAATAAAGAGTAGGAGGACAGGATCAGATGGAAACACCATAAATCTGGGGATTTCACAGGAAAAACATCTACAATTACCTCATCAACCAAAATGATGACAATGTGGAAAATATGGATTTCCTTTGGAAAAAACTATGGAAGTTACAAGAAATTCCTCGAATTAGGCTCTTTATTTGGAAACCGTCCCAAAAAGCGCTTCCAACCAATAGCAGACTAGCAGCTCACAACCCGGCGATCTCTCCCGAATGCACTATGTGCAATAACCAAGCTATAGAAAATGAAGATCATATGTTTAGAAAATGCCCTTTCACTAGATCGATTTGGTTTGGTTGCTCTATGGATGAGATCAATACAAAGATTGACACAGTCTCTATAATTAAATGGGTAGAACAATGGATAACAGACCCAAATTTTTCGGATTTTGGTGAACAGATTGCTACCATACTTTGGTTTATTTGGAAATATATATATGAAGTAGTGTTTAGGAAAATCATCCCTAATCCAACATCTCTGATTCATCAAATCAAGAATTTCATCTAGTCCTCTTCTTTCTTCAAAGATTACAAAAAGAAAGATGTCCAGAAACAGAAATCATCTAAACTCTCTTGGAACAACTTCAAAGCAGACTGGATAATTTTCACAGCCCGTCTTATAATAAAGATAACTTATCCATGGGATATGGATTCATTCTTTACTCGGTAGATCAAGAGGCATTCTTGCATATTTCTGCAGGTTCAGATTGGACCTCTTCAGCTATGCACACAGAAGCAAAAGATCTTATGTTAGCGGTAAAATGGCTACAAGTAATATTTTATCCAGTGTAATTTTTTCTACAGATTGTAAAGTGTTGTCATACTTCATCAACAAAAAAGGAACAAACTCTTCTTGGGCGGAAGAGAACACTTTAGGAGAAATTACTTCAATTCTAGATAAACTTCCACAAGCAAAGGTAAATTTTTTATTAGCAGAGACCACAATGCTTCAGCAGACTCAGTAGCTAAATAAGCAAGGTCATAAGACTACAACACAGATCATTGCACCGCATCAGCGGGTGCAAAAGGAAAGCATTAGCTCTAATATTTTTCATAAAAATGAAATTATAGACCTTCTGTACTTTATTGCTTAATTAATATAATTTACCCTTCTCATAGAAAAAGAAAAATAGATTTTCTTTCCCTAAATTTTGATGTTTCCCAAATATTGATGTCGTGTTTTAGGGATTAGACTTTTAGACAGTACGAGACCGACTCTCCAATGTAAAGTAAACTGGTAAAGTTAAGTTATTTTTTCGGGCACTAAACATGGGTACCAGGCCGGGCTACACGGGCGGGTATCAGGCCGGGCAGTGAAAAAAGAAGTGAAAGCCTGAGCCCTCCCAATTCAACTAAACATGCCAGGACGGGTTGCCCATGACAGTATGTAACAGGCTTTGGGCTTAAACGGGTACATGCAGGTTCAGGAAGGTACATGCATGCCGAGTATTTTCGGATAATATTTACACCCCTAATTTATACTCTTCCGGCTAAGCTATGAAGCTTACTTGGTGCATAGTCCGCATATGCACCTTCAACCACCCCTCCATTTATATGTCTTAAGAAAATTTTCACAACTTGAACTAGGAGACCAGATTGACATTCACCAAGTTACATTTTTGAGGTGCTTGCTTTACTATTCATGGTCGTATCCATGTACTTCTGAAAAATTGGCAATAATTGTTGTATTTATGTTCTGGCCCATAGGCGAACTGCAATATTGCGCGATATTCTCTCGGCCAGCTCGCTTTGGCATATTGCACCACTGTTGTGTAATATTGTCTCTAGGCCAATAGACTGCATAATTCGCCAAGGTAGCGCTATAACGCTCAAGGCCATCTACCCAACTGACCTAGTGCATCATTTGATGCAAGATTTTCCTTTGACCAATATAGTTAGCAACGTGATATTGGCCCTTGGCCAATATGCCTAACATAATGCGTCACTTTTATGTGATATTGGCCTTGGGCTAATAAGACTCTTTCCACGTAACAAGAGCTCTGGATTAAGCTCCATCTCAGTCCATGGCGCATCTTTGAGCATGCGCTATGCTAAAAACACGGGGTGTTACATCATTCACCCCTTTAAAGAATTTTGTCCCCTAAATTCAAAACAAAAACTATTATGGACAAACTTTAGAATACAACCCGAAGGAATTGTACCAGTGCATGACTCTTGAAGTCGGAAGCGAAGGGATATTGAGGGAACTAAGTATCTAGGGGTAGTCTGCTTGGTCTCAACTATACGAGGTTGGTTTAGATTTTGTATATCGGCTTAATTCTAAGAGTATTCAATTTTGGACTAGGTCCCGAGTTTTTTCTGCATTTGCAGTTTTTCTCGTTAAAAAAATCTTGTTGTGCCATTTATTTTACTTTTCCTCATTATAATTATTTTATTATAACTAAAATAAATTGCATTTTAAGTTAACTCCATTACTTGATAGTGATCCTATAGAATTTGGTTAAGTACGAACCTATTATCAAGTAACATACTTCATTATCGTATTATCTTGTATCTATAGTCAATCACACAAGTTATCTTTTTGTTGTATTGTCTCGATCTCGTATCCACTGACAATCACACGAAGTATGAACCTATTAGTTGTATTGTCTCGACTCTGTCCATAGACGATCACTTTCGGTAGAGGACTTATAGGTTGATACAAAAAGATTGTGGTGTATTTGGGTACCCTCGTCTTTTCAATTGGTGTCAGAGCAGGTAAACACGAAAATATCTAACAATCTGTGTTTGGTGTGATCCAACCTATAAGATATGATTCGAAATAAGAAAAATAAAGATAAACTTATGAAGGACTCAGTTAACGTACATCAAGATGTTGAGAATAATCTCTCAAAAAGGGTCAACGGAAATTGGTCCCATAATTCTTTTCTGAAATCAAGAACAAAGTCTATGACTGAAAACTTGAAATAAGTTAAAGAAACTCTTAGGATATAAAGGACGTCAGCTGAGGAAATCAATTGCGCGAAGTGCTGCTGGGATTCAAGCACTACAAAAGGGCTCTTAGGACGGTCAGAAAACCGTCCCAAGTCCCCAGATCCACCGTCACTAATAGTTCTGGGGAAGGCTTGGAGCTCTAGGGACGGATTTACAAAACCGTCACTAATACTTTTAGGGACGATTATGGGGATGTAGGGACGGTTTTCTTATCCGTCCCAGGAGTATTTCTAACAATCATTTAGTGACTAATAGCAACTCCTAAAAAACGTTGCTAAAGTTTGAAAAAATTTGGATTCTCTTTTCAGTTTCTGGCAGGATGCCTTTCCTTTACCTATTAAACACTCATTCAGACTGCATTTTATCCCAAAATAGATTCTCATTTATGAAATCAAGTTGTTGACAAAAAAGATTCGGTCATTTACAGCATCAAGTCTCATACAAAAAAAAAATACAAAAAATCTGAAAAACAACCAAAATGTGATATTTTCAGACTTCCAAAGTTGTATACAACGAATCCAAGAATTTTATAGTACATTCTCAGTTGTTAAGTGACTTCTTAGAACAACTCCCAGGAGACTTAGATGATTTCGCGCGTTTCCTCGCACAGCTTTTGGTGCCTGCCAGACAATTGGTCAAAATATGAGATTGACAAACTCGATGCCTGGTTATGTTTAGTTCTCTAGTTATGGATACAAACTAAAAACAGATATGAGATAATCAATGTCACCTGGTTGCAAAGTTAAGAAGTGGCCGTATCTCTTTCTTTGAAAGATCTCGAATCATGCCAAAAATCTTCTCTGCACATGCAGCTAATTGTTGTTTGAAGAGTACAGCTAGATACCTGACTTCAATTGATGTGTTCTCGTCCTACCCAGCATATCTAAAAGAGGATTTTAGCCCCTGCAGAAAACCAATCTTATTGTGTCAGTATATAAATCAAAATAGACAAGTAGGCCAATTGGTGCAAAAAAAAAAAACACTAACATGTTTTCCTTAAATGGGTATCAACTAAAAGAAATTCATAAGCAGCTATGGAATTAGAGCAAACTGAATAACACTGGTTAAGCTAAGTATATGAAATTGAAGAAGAACAACGTAAATACCAGTAATGGCCAATTGGACCAACAAATCCAAAACCAAACCCACTTGTGATAGCAGCTCTTTTCCAATTGACATTGAACTTTTCATCCTCATTATCCTCATACTGTTACAAAATTAATCAAACATCGAATTCAAAGACAAAAAACATAGTATATATGGTCATATCTACTACCACTACCTAAGAGTGCCTGTTAAAAAAGATACTTCCACTACTGACTCTATGTAAAACACTTCTGAATCTATATGAAATACTGCCAAAAAAAGAAGTGAATACTGCATGATACCTCGAGTACTTCAGTGTTTCCATCTGGTGGCAATATTGGGACTTGAGCCTCCGATTCTGCAACCTTTTGTTCGACTATTCCTTAGCGGCTAATGCATCTTTTCGTCCACCTAAAACAACTCCAGATCCAGGTTGGCTAGCACGGTTATGCATTGCCACCATTAGATCTTACATGTAAATCAATTTCAAAAGTTAGGCCAATACTAATTACAAATGCAAAAAACAGATGACTCAAATGATCAAGCAAGCATAAAGGCACTTTCAGCAAAATTCAGCAAACATCTTCAACGAAGTGAAAAAAGAAAATCACCTTTACATTAAGAAACTGCCCAGATTGAAAATCCAGGATCTGTAATTTTTACAACACAAGACTTAGGCATAACAACTGAAGTTGAGCTTACAACTAATGGGTTTTATAGCAAACACTTGACTGAAATGCTTACTTGTGGTACATGAAGAAGACTTGAGATCATGGATCTTGCCAGTTTAGAAGCTATCATTCAAATCGAACCTGTCTGATTCCACGCCCGAACAACAGCTCCGGAGTACTCCCAGAAAGAATGAGACCAAAAGGGAACTCAAATTGGATTTGGACAACCAGTTTCCAAATGTATATCTAGGGTACAAACTACAAATAGAACAAAAGCAAAGAGAGAGAAAAATATTAAAATTTGTGATCCAAGTCTGGGAAAGAAAACCCTCAAAATGTATGGTAGAAGCAATAGAGAAATGGACCCAACCTCAAGGTTTCCTCCGCATTTTCTTATGAGAAACAAACCGAACTCGCTGCTTCCAAGTGTTAGCATTACCATAATCTAAAAGGACAGTTATAGTTGAAGTCCCCTCAAATGCAATTGTGAATAGCCCTCATCTTCCATAATAGGGGCTTTGGGCTTTCTCCACAGTAGGTGAAGGTCTCTTTCTTTTCAATCTTTGACCTCTGATAGAAGTCTGCTCGAGGCTTTGCGGATAAGGATTCTTAAATTCTAACTTCAGCAATGGTTTTGTATCTCTAGGCAATGACTCTAAATCAGAGGGTGTTCTATCATGTATACCAGTGAGAGGAAGTTTAAATAAGGATGTACTTATTCAAAAAGTTTGTGACTATAAAGCATTACCTATACCATCCTCGAATCTGGCAGTTCCATCTTGTGCTGGCTCTGCCCCATAGGACTTTCGTTGGCTTGTGTCTTCACTGCCTGTTCATAAACCCCAACCTTTGCTAATCAGTGCCTATAATTTGACTACCTGCTGAAGTTTTGATAACATACCGACCAGTACCATGAAAAAGATCACTCAACAGGTAAAGTGTACGCACCATTCGACGCCGTTAAATCCTGCTCCCTGTGATGATTATCACCACAGCATGAAACGAACCCTTAGTGCTACACTCATTCGCAGTAGTGCAAGAAATTACCTGTTCCTTTTTAATTTTATTTAGTTAGGCCTCCTTAGTCTGGAGCTCCTCCATTTTCTTTAAATCCTACATTCCAACCAAATATAAATTTAGAAACTGAGCTTAACTAATACACAAAAACAATGATATCAGATATAGAATATAATTGGGCGATAAGTTACAGTAACAAAACCAACAATAGTATCAAATATTCTCATCGACCCGAATCAGCCGATCAAAGAATCAATAGGAACCTAGTCAACGAAAAACCAGGAAGCATCATATCTTCAAACAATGTTTTCTTATGTTAGTCAATTTCACAAACACATAAAGGTCAGTTATAAACAATATTTAATTAAGAACCATATTTTGAGCCCAATAGAGCAGAAGAGAAGCCTAAATTCAATTGGAGACGAGGAAAAGATCTAGCAACTCCATTACTAGATGTACCATCAGTTCATTGGCAGTTGGACATTAAATGCTTAATTAGTTCCAGCACTTATGAACTGTTCTGGGACCAAAACAAAAGAAAACAATATACATGTGTATTAAAATCTGGGGAACTTGGTGGATAGGTTCTAAATAGAATCAAAAAACATAAAGAGACATATTACAATGCTCAAACATGTATTACAGGGTTCCCACAAAATCATCTCTCGAAAACAGAATCCCAAAAATCATAATACCCCTATTTAACACATTCCTAGCAATGTGAAACCCAAAAGTATCAATATCCCCACTCAGAGGCGTGCCATAGTCAACCACACCCTCAGTTAGAAAACATCAGCAATATACAATTTTGGACTTTCTATGAACTCGACAATTTGCTGAATGTAATTCACAACTTCTTTTCATTTTTATGATCGATCAGTTGAAACTATGATACTAGCATGCATGTGCACTTTAAGAGAGATTTCCATATCAGTAGTACTAATTTGTTGAAGAAATCACTAATTGCTCATATCAGTGTCTTACAATTGAGATTTGATATAAGAATTTACCTGAATTCAAACCCAAAATCGATGGAGATAGGGAGAGTGCGCTCTTGTAATTGTAATTCTGATTTGAAAACCCTACAATCGAAACCACAAACAACAACGTGAGATTTTCAAAACATAATTTGCAAACCCTAAAATCAAATCAATCGTGAGATTCAAAGAGAAGGAGAAAGAAATTTAACTGAGAAAGGCTAGCACGGACGAATTTGAGACCCAGATCGAGAGACCTAGATCTCAAAAGGGAAATCACAGAAGAAGGTTTTTCAGCAGAAGAGGAAGAAGGTGAAGAGAGATAATTGAAAAAAAAAATCTCGGCGATTTTATATTTTCAATGTACTGTTCATGGTCGGTTTCGGCTCGGTTTCCAGCCAAACCAAAACCGAAACCAATACTATCGGTTTCTAAAAATCTAAACCAAATCAATCCATTAACCATTGGTTCGGTTTCTTAGTGGTTCTAGCCGGTTTCGGTTTATTCCATCGGTTATCGGTTAACCGGCTGTTATGTCAGTTTCAGGAAACTGACAGTTGAAATCTAAAAAAAAAAACATAGTTCAAAATTTTTTAAACCTACCTACAGACTACAGACATTCACATTTCATACACAATCCAAATTCATAACATTCTGAAACACAATTCAAAAGATAAAGATTACATCTTCTTTTAGTTTCACCAAAACTTATATTAAAAAAAAAAAAAAACTAAGCCAGTGCCACCTAAGCATCCACAGTCTCCATAGCAGTAAACAACATCGACACTTTCCAGCTATGCATCCACAAAATCAACTGATAGCTTCAGAATTTCCAGGGTTGCTGATTGCATTAATCAACTAACATCAATCATTATAATGCTCCTGAGTAACCATTCACAAAACAGTTAAACTAGAGTATACAATGAATACATGATGGCAAGCAACTGATAGTTAGAATCTAATTCAGGTATATCTCTACTTATCACGATGGCAAGCAATACATGAAAATGGTAACAGTGAAAAGAAAGAAAGAAAGAAAACACTAGCCTGCTAGAGATGTTATACATGCTCAAATACCCTTTGAGAAAATGATTTGGCTCAACACTAGCCTGATTCCCCGAACTTTTTAAAGAAACTGGATGTGTATAACTTACAAACTATCCATGAAAAAAATGAAGGGGGATTTTGAGAACACGATTTATTCGGTTCACAACATTTAATCATACTCCTAGCGGCCTGGAATCAGTATGTGAAGGACTATTTATTATGTTGTTGATGATGCATTATATTCAGATGCTTCATACAAGTACTTGACAGAAATATATTAAGAAAATGGTCTAGACTAGAGACGGGAATGTTTACCTTAGACACATTGGTTAACTGCAACTTGCACTAACCTTTGAAAGATAATTAGGAATATTCAACTCAGTTCACAACCACCCGGAAGTCATGGGATTAAGTCCTGTCTTGTTATCATTATCATCATCATATTCAACTAAATTTAACAAGAATGAGCCCTAAGAATCAGGCCAAACTGTGATATGCAAGGTGCTGGATGCACCAGGCGCTTTAAACAAGACTTTTCGCATTGGAAGACCATATAATTTATATACATCACTATCACAAGCACCGTTGCAAACAAAACAAGAAGGGTCACTAAGAAACCCAAGGCTAGTGTTATAATAAATAAACGCAACAAATCTGCTCAAGAGAAGTTACATAGGCCTAAGGCAATTTGGCAAACAAAAAGCAAACCACGTAAAAACTTTGCTCACTGTTATTATGTTCACTGTTATGTTACACCCCCTAAACTAAACCATATGATTAGTTGTTGCCGCTGCTTTATTATTATGTTCACTGTTAGATTGTTATATAGCAAAATTGATAATCCAAAATTCACAAATTAATTATCAAAACCAGAATCAAACCCAAACTAGTTGTGAAATAGGAACCAACGGGTGTTGATTGTGAATCCTCCATGATTGAATCAAAGGGAACCTACAAAATCAATTATGCAAAATCAATATTCGTAAACCCTAGTTCTTAAAATTATAAATTATAATCTTAAATCAGCAAAATTATCGTCATCATCGAGTTGAAGTAACTTATAATGATGAAAATAATCAACCTATATAATCGATTCGGTTATGTGACAAGTGAGAAGATGTTTCTAAGTTTGAGAATTTCAGTAGAAGATTGAGAAGAAGAACAAAAACGAGGGTACTGCTTAAAGACGAAGAGAAGATTGAACTAGGGTGGTGGTTTCATTACGGCAGGAGATGGTGGTGGACTGGTGTGGTGATGTAGAAAATTGAGAGGGTTTTTTTTGCTTCTGGTGACCGGAGACGAAGAGAAGAAGAAGAAAAAAAATGAGAGTTATCTGGGGTGTAGGTTTAGAGTTTAAGAATTTAGGTTTACAAAGTGTGTGATGGACGGGATAGATTAAATCTATCTGATTTTAATCAACCACCTATATTTATCGGTTTTCCAATGGTTTTTGGTTCGGTTTTCAGGTTAAACCAAAACCAAACCATTAATTTCGGTTTTCAACTTTTTTTTACCATAACCAATCCAAATCTAAATGATTTGGTTCGGTTTCTTCCTTATTGGTCTGGTTCGGTCAGTTTCCAACGGAAAACCAAAACCATGGTCAGCCCTAATTTTCAATGCGGATGGAATTCAATCATCTTAACAATAGTGCCAGTTCATGTATTTGATGAGTAAGTATCCATGTTGTAGTGTTTAATTAATTTTGTATAATATAAAAGAAGAAAGAAAAGACAAAAGTGGAGAGGAAGAGGAACTGTGTTCCATTTCATTTTCATTTCTTCACGTACAAAGTGTCAAAGTGCCGGTTAGGGATTTATATAGACTTCGACTAAATTGAAGTCGGTATGTGGAAACTTCATGAATATTCCCATGTGGCATTACAAGAATATTCAAGCAGGTGACATGCTTATCTTAGTACACTGGGTTATTCTTAACCGTGAAGTATATCTAGTTTTATTGGATTGTTCTAGATATTGAAATGGTGGGCCATCCCACGTCATCCTTACATAATACTTTCCCTTGAGCCACCATTTTAATATTTCCCTGCTACACCTGAGTAAAATTTATTGCCTCGTCAAAATCTTACTAAAAAAAATCCATCTGAAACCAAAACTGGTTGAGGGACATGGGTAGCTTTAAAACGTTGCAGATCTCCATATATTTCTTTTTTGTTAAAACTACGTCAGGAAAAATCATTTGGAAAAAACCTGAGCTCTGAGTAAGATTGGATACTGTCACGAAATATTTCCTTTGCCGGAACTGTGCCAGGAAAATCACTTAGGAAAAACCTGAGCTTGGAGTGAGCTTGGTCACCGCCATGACTTCCGTCAAAATTGCATTAGGAAAACCTCTTTGGACAAAACCTAAATGCCTGCGTCAGGAAAACCACTTGGGACAAAACCTGAACGCCAAAAACTCATAATAATATTGACGTCAATGCAAATGTTGCCTCGTTAAAAACCTCGTTTGGAACACCCGTAGGACAAAACTAGACCAGAGGAAAAGAGTACAACGGACGTCGCCCGATACTGGTGTTGGACACGCATATGCTGCCTCGTTAAAACCTTGGCAAGGAAAACCCATTGGGACAAAACCTTAGTGAAGGGAAAAAAGTACAACACATTTAAGTCCATCTTATGCGAGTTTACTACCCCTGAAGCATGACTTCTTAAAGCGGTTGGTGGTGCAAATATTATACAGCCTTCAGAAAACTGCTTATAACCGTTCACAGTTTATGGAGGATTGACTGCAGGTCTTGCACCGGGTGCACCACTAACAATGTACACCTCGCATTTAGATCCTCCTTCCATTGCACACTAAATTCAGTTTGCCGCTTTGACTCCAGGCATAACAATGAAAGGCCTTTTGTAAACTCATAAATACCTTAGAATCAATTTCAGCCTCTAAAAGTGTAACCTGCAAAACAAAAGTTAGAAAAACAAGATATTGCATGCATTAAATCCGTAGATGGTACTTCTGGACCATAAAGTATTGTTTCTACGTACGTAACATATGGATCATTTTTCCACTCTACAGGATCCAAACTAATGGTGCTAATTTAGAAGCACGATAAGTATTACGAGTATCAAAACTAGATACTCTGGTATATACAGAAAAGTTTTATTATGCTAGCATGTCCTCAAACTTCAGGTCGACCAAATATTTCAATTTCAGCGAGATCTCAAAACTTAGCTCAAGCATGGATTTTAGTGCTGCCAAGGGCTCTTTTGAAAGCCAAAAATGATATCATCCTTTCATCTGGATTTTAACCTTATACCAAGGACTTAAATTACACAAAAGTTTGTTCATAAATTTCCCCTCTTAAAGGTGGTGATTATGACTAAATTTCAAGACTGACGTAATTCACAAAGTCAGGTGACTGCCTGATCTGGAAAAATTGAATCCTTCAAAGATTCAAATATAATCACCAATCATAAGTCATAGCAAGATGCAATCAGAGTCCTTCACGGACTACCACGCTAAAGTACATCAATATTAGGAGAATACTTTTAGTGATACAGAACCAATCCTGGGGTTCAGCAGGAAACCCTCAATCGCACTTAAAGAAATAATACCACTCTCTCTGCGCTTTATCTCAAACACCAACCTGTAACATTCAAGCCTCACAATTTTACAGCGTGAGTCGGATCCGATCTTTTGCTCTTTTCCGAGAGATTTCATCCTCCACCTTAGTTTGAGGGAACAGGTCATATGCCTACCAATCACAATGTCGATGTTCCTCTGCAAAGGGGTACACAACCACTATTGTAAACAGATAATCGACAATTATATAGATCCTACTGATGGTTTTTCAAATGATGTTGTAGTTGTGGTAAAAACTGGGTTCTTTTCAGACTTGTGAAGGAAATAATTTTTAGACTTAATAAAAATAAAGATAAAACAAATTAAATTCAAAGGTGATGTAAATATTATGGAAAGACCAGGGGTTAGGATTTCACCATTCACCAAAATTCATGTGATTCAATAATAATTATTATCATGCAATTCTAGACATTATAATTCAAATAAAAAAAAATTGTGATTCTAATCATTGCCTAAATCAGATTTTCAAAACATCCATTGTTAATCGCAAGCATGAAATATCAAAAGCAATAAACCAAGCATATTTCATCAAGAGAAAACATAATTAATTGATAAAAATCATTTATTCAATTTTCATTCGGTGCAATTAATCATAAAAGGATTGCATAAATAAATATGAACGAATTTTACCACATAACTTTTGGAAGAATGGCTTCCTCCATCACCCCTGGGATTGGGTTTAGCTCCTCATCCTAAAAACACATTCACAAGATAAATTCATGGCTAAAATAGGTGTTTTTATTGATGAATATATGATGAAACAGGAATTTGCAACGCTTTAATGGTGTTACAGCGCCACTGTTACAAAAGGGAAAGAGCTGAAAATTGAACGGTACTTTTCTGTTGCTGTAAAACAACGACACTCGTTTCTGGTTTTAAGACTGTTGAAGAACGACTGCCTTAGCAGGTCTGTTCTTCCTCTTCTTCTTCCTCCTCGAACAGCAGCAGCAGCAGCACTGTAACTCTCTGTAATCGCTTCTCCTCGGCTCTCCTGGACTCTAAACTCTCTCCTAAGGTTTTTCTAACCCTTCTATGACTTAAATCCAACTATTTGTAGGCTTTGAATCACCTTGAAACTCGATCAAACTCGTTGAAAATCTCCATTATTCTCTACGGGCAGTTTGAAGAATAATCCTCTTCTTGTTACGTTCCACCCTGTTTTTAGCTATTCTCTAGTCTCAAATATCTTCTAGGACTTCGACTCAACTTATTTGAAGTATATCCCACGCAAGAAAATCCCATAAATCTCTCTGATCAATCCCAAACCCTAAACAGAGAAGCCGTATCCTGTTGGGACTTTGATCAATTATTCCGACTTATCCAGCCCAATTGGATGGGTCTAGACGATTGCATTAGGCCTGTTATGTCTTCTAGAGTCCGTAGGTACCAAATATGCCCATTGAATCTCCTCCTAAGTCGCTCAAATCTCTGCTCAAAAACTGTTGTCGCTGCTGCCTTTTTTCCCCGCCAATTTCTGTTTTGAATTTTGAAGATGACCTCCCCCTATCCAGTTCCGGTGTCCCTTTAGTACATGCCCTGAAATGGGGTGCCCCTTATCCAAATTAGGGGTGCCTTTAGCAATTCTTCTGGGATGTTTTCCGCACTTTTTCAGGGTTCCTCCGGGGTATTTCCGGTACACTTCTGGGGCATTTCCAAGGGCCACATTTTTAGCCAATTTTGCCGCAAAGCCTTATTTATCCAAAAACACCTACAAAAGCATAAAAGACCATAATAAGTACAAAATCGAGCACTAATGATATACACAAATGAGATATATTAGACACATATATGTGTCTATCAAATACCTCCAAACTTATTATTTGCTAGTCCCGAGCAAATCAAAACTACAAAATAAAATCCTAACTCACTGTCGCAGGCATCGTCGATTGCATTTAGCGTATGCAATAAGCCTTTAAACCCATAGGTGGCCCTAGTGGCCGAGTTATAGTCTCGGGAGGGCTTACCAGAGATATACCCACAAAATCTTTACTCCAGGCCCTAGCTATCTACGCAGAACCTTGGAAGGCACTAAAGAATCTCCTTGGTTGACATACTTATTGACTACAGGAAGAAGTACCCTGAAGCGAAATTCCAATTGATGTACACGAGTTTGCACTCAAGCATACTAAAATTCATATAAAGTGACAGAGCTCTACTTAGATAGTTGCACTATGGACATCATATTCGGTGTCAAAACTAATCACATGGATAGATCAAGAAGATGGATATAGAAAAACATATATGGTTTTGATGTTTACTAAGTGAACGGCGTTTCCCATATCTGTCTGAAGGCCTCCGCCAAAATGAACCTATCCTAATGGATTGAGGTACTAGTCTGACTAATATCAACACACTGGCATATACAAGGGTACCAGTGGTCGATAACCTAACTCTAGGTCAACATAACTGGCATATACAAGGGTACCAGTGGTCGACTTTATTGAATTTATTCCTTTTGGTCAAATGGTCTGGTCTCAATTTATTTTTTTTATTTTTTTACTCAACTTTTTTTTTTTCAACTTTTTTTTTCAACTTTTTTTTTTTAATGGTATCTCAATCACTCTAATTCACCCTAGCATTGGTAACAACTTGAATCGTGAGCCCCACCAAATCACTTAGAAACATATTTAAAAAGAAAAATAAAAATAGAAGTGAAAAGGACTCAACGAGATATGGTGAAACTATCATGTTATTTCTAACACCTGAGCTTTGTGCTTTTATGAATAGACTCTTCTAGATGTTTCCATCTAATCAGATTGGTTCCTCAACTCCTACAACCAAAATGCTTCCATCCACTTAGATTAGTTAGTGCAATCCTTAATAGGCATAAATTTCTAGGCTCTGGAGTTTATTTATTATGCAACTAAAAAGTTTCTCCCATACCCCCAAACTTAAATCTAACATTGTCCTAAATGTTCTAAAGATGAAATTAAAAGCATGAACAAGGAGAAACTGTTACCAATGAAGCAAAAGAGATAAGGAAAGATATTACCGTGTTGCTTGAGCATGGGATACCTCCCAAGAAGTGCTAAGTTTAAAGTCTTCAGCCAGACTTAGGAAAGGATTAGTCAACTCGAACCATAAAGTAACAGACGAAATAACTGCGGGTCTTTAAAACCAAAAAGAGCTGACAAAAGGAAACTGCAGTGAACCAAGAAAATGGACAAGAATAGCATGCCCTTACCTAGTTTCCTGATAACTATCGCTAATTACGGTCCAGGTTCAGGTTCTATGAAAGGGTCTAAATAGAATATTTTCATTGGCCGCGTTTCTTCATAGATGGGATCCGAATCACTAGATCTTAGAGTCTGTAGAAACTCAAATATGATCTTAGAAGCGCACAATAATAACCTAAATAACTGAGGATCCTCTAAGTCAATAAGATTTGCCTTACAAAATTGACCACAATGAGATTAGTGGTCACTCTTAAGCAATTGTGTCGATTCTAATTTCCTAAAGCATTTAGGTTTAGTCTCACAACTTAATATTCGACACATTTGGAATATAAACGTTCCCACATTTGGAAAAAAACTATTTGGTGGGAAAACAAAGTCAATCTGGGTATCATAGCCTGGGAAAACCACATCAACCAGAGGATGGGTTTCTAACGACTGAACTTTTTTCAGGACATCATTAGGTTCGGGAAACCTAGTATGAAGATAATCTTGTAAGATGGTTGAGGCATGGATATCAAGTCCTATGTGAGGGGACTTTCTGAGAGTTAAAGGTAAAGCACTAGGAAAGTGATAATCACCCCCAAATTTAGAGTTTTCAGTGTCTCTAGATAGACTAGTCACAATCTCCCTAATTTCTAGATCATCAGATTCTTGGAAGTTGTCAATTGATTCTTCTAAGTTTTTATCAGGTAGTGCATCTTTACTCATCTCTACGGGTCTATGTTCTTCATTTAAGATTATTGTTTCTAAGTCGCTAGACTCTAAAACAACATTTTCAGAATAAACCCGTTCCTCTAAACCACTATCGGCTTCGTAATCAAAAGGAAATACTACATCGTCTAAAACGGTGGTATTCCTAATCAAATCCTCGTCCTCTTGAATAAGGGAATAATCATACAAATTATTTGGATTTGAAGTAGAAATAATATAATCACTATAAAGTTCAATTGGATTACTAGATTCCTGATCACTATGCCTACATATTTCAGATTCTTTATCACTACTATCCTCATCATCATAATAGTACGAAGATGATTGAACCTTATCTAAATAAGTAGTGTTACCAATTATAACCTCGTTATCTTGATTATGTGAAAAACTATCTTTATTCTCAAGGGTATTATTGGATACACTATATTGGCAATTCAAGTTATTTTGAGCAATACTTTCGTTCGTCTCTAACTCAAGTCTACGTGTGGACTCAGCTATCCTCTCAAGGGTCTCTTCCAAAGAAAGTTACCTTAGTGTAGGATCTAAGTTTTGAGTTAATCTATTGAGGATATCTTCTACAGATTCAGTTGTTGTTGCAGTTCTTTCGTCCATAACTACGTTATTCACCTCATCTAATTTATACGTCGATTCAGCTAACTGACGTGGTGACTCAGCTAAATTCCTGAGAGTCTCTTCTAGAGAAGGAACAGGAACTGAAGGATCATAATAAGGACTACTTTTCAATAGTTTGATTGTATCCTCTAGAGAAGAAGAACTAGTACTATAATCTTCTTGCTCGTATGACTGATGCACGTGTGGATAGTAATTGGTCTCACCATGGTATGACCCATAACCTTCAAAAGGTTGGCGTTCCCAACCACTATTCACATTATGGTCATAATAATGTCCATATTGTTCAGTTGGATAATTATATTCATTCTGATGGCTATTATAATACCAGTTTGACATTTTAACTGCAAGGGAATTCTAAACAAGCACAAAGAAGGTTGACCCGACCACGACAAGCCTATTTTATCTAGCAAACAAAAAGCATGATGGCTCCCTTAGATTGTTTCTAGACTAGCTTCTATCTCTCGAAGGGGAATTCGTTACAGTTTGAGCAAACCCCCCTGGAATCAATCCGAGTCAAAGTAAGTTGAATTGAGGCGAGGGAAGCTCAGTGAAGCTTTGATACCCAAGGCCTCACCGCTATCACAAGGCGGCGCAGTCACGCATTCAACTCACAGAAACCATCATGAACTTCGAGGTGTGCTTAAGAAAGTAACCAATATCCTTCGAAAAATTTTCCTGATAAGCGCGATACCCTATCGGTCTCGTTATAGTCAAGTTTTAAGCTTGGGTTCGCGTTAGGTTTCGTTTTCCTAAGGCGGGCAAGAAGGGAATGGTGATGAAATCCGAACCCTTATCTTGTATGGCTAGTACTTGACCTTTACTAGGAATTTAAAAACAGTCCAAATTCGTCCTCAATCAATGAATCACCTTAAGGAATACAGTAACTCGCTTACAGGAGATTTGCGAGTGTTTCGATGGACTTACCTCCCGTACCAGACGGGAGATGAACCGTTGAAGTCGACTCGGGCCACGACTCCTATGCCGTGTGCGAACCCGAGGGGCCGAGACTAGGGCTGCACAGGAACCGTCCCGTCCCATGGAACCGTCCCGGAACCGCAAGAACCGTACCGGTACCGTCCCGGAACCGCGGTCAGATGGGACAGGTACAAGTACCAAAACTGGTACCGTGTCATAGGGAGGTACGAGTAACGGTTCTATGCTATTCCCGTCCCTTCCCGTCCCGTAGTACCGAGGATCTCTATCCGTTGAAATTAGGGTTAAATCCTAGCCGTTGATAGTAGGGGTTATACCCTTTATCCATCGTATTCTCCTCATTTCCTGTTCCCTCTCTCAGCGGCTCAGCCTTAGGTTTTCATTTTCCTCTCAGAGAAGAGAAGAGGCCATCGTCGATGCACCAGTCCATCTTCTAAGTTCTAATCATCGATTGATCATAACCATCTTTTAAGTTCTAATCATCGATTCATCATCACCATCTACTAAGTTCTAATCATCGATTCGTTTTTTATTTACTGTAAGTCTGCAAGACTGCAACTGCAAGTCTGCAACAGGTAATAATAGTTAGGGTTTCTGCTTTTGTCTTGTTATGGGAGTAGGCTTCTTGAATTGAATGAGAATTTGGATTATGATAGCCATGTGTTCGTAAGAAGACCTCAAGGTTTTGTTGTTGAATTTTTAAATCGATTGGTTATGAGAAATCAATGAAATTTATGTCAAAATTTGTTGTTACAAATGCTTAAACTTAGTTGTGAGATTATTTTGGTTGTATCTTTTTAATTGTGATATATTGAGCCAACCCATGTTCGATTCATTGTAAAATTTCATTATGTTTGATGTAGTAGCATTTTTCAGGAATTTGTGGTTCAATTAGTAGGTGTAATAATGTTTTTTTAAATGGAAGATACAATGAAGAAGCTTACAAAAATAATGATATCATTTGATTCATGATATTATAGTATAGGGTTTAATTTAGTAGGAATTCAATCCATTTCATTCGTGTTGATGCATATCAGTTGAGCTCTCATCCGTTTTTTGTGCCTTATTATGTCCATGTCTACCTCTGTCACATATAGTTCGATTGACCAACTAAATCTGTGTCGCATAACATAACTACCTTTGTCCCTTTTTTTCATTTCAGATGGATGCAAATACAACTCAAAGTCGAGCTGCAACTGAAGTTGGTTCCTCTATTTACCCTACATTTGTACCTGCACCTTCTGCCGACGCTCAGTAAGCTGCACAAGGAGATCCAACTGAAGATAGAACTACTGCCGGTGATGCATCTAATTACAGTCAGGAAAGGTGTAGAATGGATCTTGCTATGTTTATCATTCTTGATGAGGTGCCATTCAGAATGGTTGAAGGTGAAGGGTTTAGGGCCTTAATGCAAGTGTTGGAGCCTAGATTCAAAGTCCCAAGTCGTATGACCATTTATAGGGATTTGTCAAAGCTGGTTGCGAAGACTCATTAAGAGGTCTTGGATGTTTGATGCTTAGAGATGAAGTTCTTTTCTTGTTGAAGCAAATTTATGGAAGTGGTCAAGTGCCAAAGCCGAACTGCCGAAGTGCTGTTTTTTTGCTTTGCTTTCTGTTTTTTCTACTTAAGTGTTAAACAATTGAATTGAACTTAGAAATTTGAAGATATGTATTCAGGTCAAATGCCAAATGCATTTTAAACTTATGGGTATGAAGTATGGATTCAGGTGTTAACAGTTGAAGTGGTTGAACTTAGAACTTTGAAGATTTTTTTGCTTTGTTTTTTTCTTATAATTTTACATATGCTACAGGTAAAGAACCGGTCCCGTCCCGTTCCCGTACCGAGTTAAACAGGTACAGGTCCCGTCCCGTACTGCACAGGTACAGGTACAAGTACCGGTCATAGGGAGGTACAGGTACTGAGTTAGGCAAAAACCCGTACCGTCCCGTCCCATGTGCAGCCCTAGCCGAGACGATATTGTAATCGTCGTCCTTCCCTGCAAACAGTTTATATTTAAATTTTTTTTTATTAATAATAAGACCCTTCCGTAGGGTTAAAAAAAATGTCCAAAAGTCCAAATAAAAAGTCCAAAAATTATGAAAAATAAAGCCTATTTACAAATTCTAAAAAATAAATAAATAAAAGCTATATACAAAAAAATAATAATAATAAAAATTAAATCCTAAAAAAAAAAATTATGTCTTTTTTTTCTTCTCTTTTAGCTTTTAGCTTTAAGCTTTTTGTTCCCAAGTCCTTAGTATTCCACTCCGAACCTGTAAATCAAAGACACAAAAAGAAACGTAAAAAGGAACAAATAAAAATAATAATAAAAAAAAATAAAAAAAAAATCTAAAAAAAAATGCTACCTAAACACAAATCTGCGTCGGCGGCGCCAAAAGTTTGATGGTTTTTCAAATGATGTTGTAGTTGTGGTAAAAACTGGGTTCTTTTCAGACTTGTGAAGGAAATAATTTTTAGACTTAATAAAAATAAAGATAAAACAAATTAAATTCAAAGGTGATGTAAATATTATGGAAAAACCAGGGGTTAGGATTTCACCATTCACCAAAATTCATGTGATTCAATAATAATTATTATCATGCAATTCCAGACATTATAATTCAAATCAAAAACAATTGTGATTCTAATCATTGCCTAAATCAGATTTTCAAAACATCCATTGTTAATCGCAAGCATGAAATATCAAAAGCAATAAACCAAGCATAATTCATCAAGAGAAAACATAATTAATTAATAAAAATCATTTATTCAATTTTCATTCGGTGCAATTAATCATAAAAGGATTGCATAAATAAATATAAATGAATTTTACCACATAACTTTTGGAAGAATGGCTTCCTCCATCACCCCTGGGATTGGGTTTAGCTCCTCATCCCAAAAACACACTCACAAGATAAATTCATGGCTAAAATAGGTGTTTTTATTGATGAATATATGATGAAACAGGAATTTGCAACGCTTTAATGGTGTTACAGCGCCACTGTTACAAAAGGGAAAGAGCTGAAAATTGAACGATACTTTTCTGTTGCTGTAAAACAACGACACTCGTTTCTGGTTTTAAGACAGTTGAAGAACGACTGCCTTAGCAGGTCTGTTCTTCCTCTTCTTCTTCCTCCTCGAATAGCAGCAGCAGCAGCACTGTAACTCTCTGTAATCGCTTCTCCTCGGCTCTCCTGGACTCTAAACTCTCTCCTAAGGTTTTTCTAACCCTTCTATGACTTAAATCCAACTATTTATAGGCTTTGAATCACCTTGAAACTCGATCAAACTCGTTGAAAATCTCCATTATTCTCTACGGGCAGTTTGAAGAATAATCCTCTTCTTGTTGCGTTCCACCCTGTTTTTAGCTATTCTCTCGTCTCAAATATCTTCTAGGACTTGGACTCAACTTATTTGAAGTATATCCCACGCAAGAAAATCCCATAAATCTCTCTGACCAATCCCAAACCCTAAACAGAGAAGTCGTATCTTGTTGGGACTTTGATCAATTATTCCGACTTATCCAGCCCAATTGGATGGGTCTAGACGATTGCATTAGGCCTGTTATGTCTTCTAGAGTCCGTAGGTACCAAATATGCCCATTGAATCTTCTCCTAAGTCGCTCAAATCTCTGCTCAAAAACTGTTGTCGCTGCTGCCTTTTTTCCCCGCCAATTTCTGTTTTGAATTTTGAAGATTACCTCCCCCTATCCAGTTCCGGTGTCCCTTTAGTACATGCCCTGAAATGGGGTGCCCCTTATCCAAATTAGGGGTGCCTTTAGCAATTCTTCTGGGATGTTTTCCGCACTTTTTCAGGGTTCCTCCGGGGTATTTCCGGTACACTTCTGGGGCATTTCCAAGGGCCACATTTTTAGCCAATTTTGCCGCAAAGCCTTATTTATTCAAAAACACCTACAAAAGCATAAAAGACCATAATAAGTACAAAATCGAGCACTAATGATATACACAAATGAGATATATTAGACACATATATGTATCTATCACCTACACAGTTCTCTAATGCATGCATATTCAACAAAATTTTCACATACTGGTACCAGCGCCACTTCAGGGGCATTATCATCTTCTCATTTTTTTTAATGAGGTATAAAGTTAGAGAATGTGGATCATATTTCGATAGTCTCCACGAGAACCATCTGTAGTCTCTTCAAGAGCACTACATATTATAAAAGTGATTGGATTCTCTTTTGTGAGGCATATATGAGGCATTCATTTAGGCCTCAAGTGTGTCTTAACACACGACTTGGTCATTGCGAGATGCATGATTTAACCTGCTGAGAAAACTTCCCGTGTCTGTATCCTCAAGAAAGTGACCATCAATATCTTCACAGAGCTACTGCAGTTATGTGTTTCAACCATGAGAAATATTCAACATCTCAATTACATCCAATATCTTGGTGTGAGAAAATAAATGAGATGCTTCACGCCAATTCTAGTGGCAGCCATACTTTCTTTGATCAGGATAAAAACTCAATCAGATAACCTATTAATTATCGACATTTCTTACTGCAACCTTTAAATGGTGTCGTTCATCTACATGACTTCAAGGGAAAATACTTAAATTTGTGGACATAATACGTGCCATCTTCAGACGGCAGTCTTTCTCCCCTAGTATAAGCGGGAAAAACCTTTTTAGGTTATCAACATAATTCTCACCAACTTCTTGTGATGACATTTATCCCCCTGATTAAAATGGAAGAACCTTAAAGGTTATCAACCTTACTCACGCCAACTTCTGGTGGCAGGTTGTCATGCCAACTTCTTGTGGCATCTTAGTTTTCTAGATCATGGCGGAAATATTACTATCTCATTTCTGGAAACTTCTGGTTCCATAATTACCTGATTTTCAAAGGCAATTCTGCTCATGATAGTTTTTGTGTTTTAATTTAACTACACAAAAAGTACCCAAAAACAGCTGCAGGATCGACAAGAGATGAGACATTTCACGCCGTTCCTCATTGACGGCTTACTTCCTCCCCCTAACGGCGGGAATACAATCTCATCTTCAATAAGACATTACCAGCACATGGTTTTAAATGTCTTATGAATCGAAACCAACATATATAGATAGGTGACGTTATGGACCAAACACGTAAATTGTAAGGTTGTTTCCCAAAATAGTACTGATGGTAAATAGTTGGTCGAGCAATCAACTAAGAATGCTTTATAAAGAACTCAACTAGACCATGTTGAGCGTGCACATGTGCTATTTATATGCTCGATATAATACCAACTAAAGGAAAAGCATCAAAATCCTATAAATTTACCACCAAAATAGATTGACTTAATTGGAAAGTCCAAAAATGGATACGCAACCACAAGATTTGCACAAACATTTCGGCAAAATCTAACATTACGTGTTAATATAACAAGAGACCATCTAGAAGATGTGTCTATTAATACAGCGAAGTATTAAAAATTGTCCACAATGCAGGCAAATAATCCCTACAAAATGCCACCATAAATCCCCTTTGCTATAATTTTGGTGATTCAGCTGGTTACCGTAAGGCTATTGTTAATGTCGGTTAAAGAGCCAAATGTCTCAGAGAAAGAATAACACGATTTACATCCTTATTTGACGGAAGCTTCAGGTTATGTAAAGGATGTCCATGAGCATTTTAAATTGTCTACTCATCTTGGTAGAACTTTGGTGTCCATATCGACCATGTCCGAGCATGAAAAAAGCGAGGTCATTAAACTTCTGGCTAATGACACTGTGAGATTCTATTGATATAATTTCCATATGGCACACCCCATAAACGAGAGAGCCCCAAGCTTCTCTAAATGTGCTTCTGGCACAAAAACAAATGAAGTAACAAAATACTTCATAAAAATGCTAATTTATCATTTCAAGGTGGTAACGCCAAATATTATCCAAAACTCAACAGATTTTTCGGGAATCCGGAATAATATAAGGCGTCAATAATGATGACTGTTATACCACAAAAATGATACACGCTCTTCCGGAGCCGTCTATCATATTATTCGAAACTGAAATGATGTATTACATTTCCAAAAAATCAAACCTCTTCAAGGTTATAAAATTATTATTGGTTCGAAAAATCATGTTTATTGTTCTGGTTTGTGAGACAGATATCTCTATCGTCTATTTAAAATGGATAAATTACTTCAGGAATCCATATCCATTGTCACAGATAGACGAGAGACGGACATTAATAAATCATTAACAAAATCATTACGTAACCATGGGCTACTTCGGGAACCCAAAATTTCGTGGCTAATTCCTGGAATCCAACTATTTCAGTAGACCACTTCTGGAGTATATTTTATGGATTACTACCGGAACCCATAAATTTTGGATTATTACAAGAAGGTATAAAATATATGTGGACTGCTTTTGGAGTCGACAACATTTCATGGATTGCTTCTGGAATCGATTACTTACAAAAATAAGCAAAGAAAATAAACAAAGGATAAAACAAAGGATAAACATCAAAACACATATGGCACTAATACAATATCAACAAATCTCCAACTTCGTCACCTTCAGGGTCAACGGAATATTAGTTTACAAGTGCACAAATGGATAAACTGTTTATGGCAAAGTTGCCTAGTTGGTCACTTCAGGGACCAGCGATAGGAATGGCTAGCACTTATAACGGGTCACTTCTGGGACCAACTGGCTAGCAGAGCACACATTTTGCACCCATATTATACCACGCGATGTTCCATCTTCTGGTGGAACAAATTTCTGGAGATTATCAAAGCAGAGAAAATCAAATTCATGCTATCCTTCATGTATGCGATAATTTCTTGCTTTACCGGTATTAAAACTATTAGTATCATAATAAAATGATAAAGAAAATTGACAAAGTTCACGGAGTTACGATACTTACCATCCCATACTTACCAACAATTACAAATTAAAATATATATCACGTTTATATATATATATATATGCGCCTTAATTAGGATAAAGTTCAATTTAACTGTACAAATCGAAACTTTAATCCGTTACGGTATCCTGACCACAACAAAAATAATATGGGTAAGTACAAAGTTAAGATTATATTCAATAAACATAAAACATAAAGAATTAGGGAAAGAAAAATAATAATTTCCGCCAATTATAGATGTTGCTCCCGCTACAACTCCTCTAATCGACCAAGGAACACACTGCAGCTATCGAGTAATTCGTGTTGATAACGTTTTATGTTTTCATCGAATACGGGTGGAATTCAATCATCTTAACAATAGTGCTAGTTCATGTATTTGGTGAGTAAGTGTTCATGTTATACTTTTAATTAATGTTGTATATAAAACAAGAAAGAAAAGACAAAAGTGGAGAGGAAGAGGAACTGTGTTCCATTTCATTTTCATTTCTTCATGGTTTGTACATAGTGTCAAAGTGCCGGTTAGGGCTTTATATAGACTTCGACTAAATTAAAGTCGGCAAGTGGAAACTTCATGAATATGCCCACGTGGCATTACAAGAATGTTCAAGCAGGTGACATGCTTATCTTAGTACAATGGGTTATTCTTAACCGTGAAGTATATCTAATTTTATTGGATTGTTCTAGATATTGAAATGGTGGGCCATCCCACATCATCCTTACATAATATGTGATATAATCAAAGGAAGAAATGGGGAATGTTATATTGTGGTATTGGGTGTAAGATAGTATATTACCGACGGCATGATGACAACCCTTGAAAGAATCCATCTATTAGGGACGGGAAGAAAAATTTAGTCCATACTAATGAACGAGTAGTGACGTACAGATGTAACTCTTCCCTACTAATGGACCCAATTGGGATGCATTTTTTCCAACCGTCCCAAAAACACACACTAAGGACGGGCACGTTAGGATGTCCCAAATAATCCTTTCTAGGGACGGTTTTTTGAGAAGTGGTCGTCCCTATAAGCCTTCTTTTTTGTAGTGAAGAGGCGTAAGGATCGCGCCTGTAACTGAATTGTTGTGAGGGTTTAATTCGGTCTCAACTACATTCTAGTCCGAAGTTAATTAGTAGTAGGCTAGTGTCTGTAGCAGTTTAATACAGTTTGGTGTTCAAATCTGGACTAGGTATCGGGGTTTTTCTGCATTCCCTTACATCATCCTTAGAAAGACATTTTCAACAGCTCCAGCTGCATCACTCAGTTCATATCCCACCTACAACATCACCTGCAACTCAAACAAAGCTACATCTCCATTTTTAAGCCATTCTTCACAGAAGCACCTGCTTCTTCTCTTGTTTTCTTGACTGTAGCAGTCACAGATATTGCCAACTGCAACACCATCTCTAGTAACAACACCACCACTTCAATACTGCAACAACCATTGTGACCATGGCTAATACATGCAGCTCATCCCATTTGTAAATTAGCTTAAGAACAAGCTCGTCGTACCTAACATACATCTACTTCAGCACTCAAGTCACCACTTCCAACTGCATCTGCAATGCTATTACCTGCAACAAAACCAACACATAAATTGCAGCTTCAATCACCAGATCCAAGGCCTCCTACAAATTTCATTCACCACTGCCTTCAGCCCTCAACAAATTCAATGGGTAACACAATCAATTTCAACTTGAACTGCAGCTCCATCAGATTCTTTAAGACCCATTCAATCAACAATATCATCAGACCCAAAACAACCCCATCTACAAAAATCTCTTTATCTTCTTCAGGGTAACAACACCAAAATCATCCGAGTTAAATTTGATACTAAAAAAATAACAAGCATGGGCACAAATATTTCTAACCCAAGCTCAACAATCGAACAAGATCAAGATACACGAACTATCAAGATAAAATATAGTTGGACCTGGCTTCACGAATCCTAGGTGAAGTATTTTTTAGTCGCTAAACCCTATAAGTGTTTTAGGAAGAGGATGACTCTAGTTTACAACTAGGACACACAAAGATAGTGTCAGGGATTCAAAGATCCCAGTTGCTTGAGGTTCCCCTTAAATAGACTTCCAAAGTATAGGTTGCTTTATGTTTAAGCTAAGATAGCTTTGTAACCAAGCAAACAATATTCACCGCTAGAGGAATCTTTGAAATGAGATTAACATATTAAGATATACACTATGATTATATTCCCATTTAATCTCTGCCTATACTTGAACTTCATCCGTCGAGAAGCAACAAAGAAGTCGACATCTGATTAACATCTCAAATCGAACCAATTTCAGGTCACATACATGGACACAACCTTGAATTTGCGGTTTCTTCGTTAACAAAATCCTGTGTGTGTTATTTACTTTACTTTCGCATTATAACTGTTATTATAAATAAGGAAATAATACTATAGTCAATCGATTTTATTACCGTAACTATTGTCAAGTGAATATCAAGTTGTCGTAGTGTCTCGACTATTGTCAGTAGACGATCACACTTGGTATTGGACTTGTAGGTTAATATTAAAAGATTATGGTGTATTTGAGTACCCTCGTATTTTCAAAACTTGCCTCATCAAGTATGTCCACAATCATCTCATGCTGAGCCATATGATATGAGAGGGCAATATGCTGGACCGACAAGTCTGCAACTCATTGCGGCTTCCTACGTACCCTTCCCTACTCTAAAGGGATCAAGCACTGACCGTAGTTCATCCTTGAAAATACAACAACTTAATCTAACTCGTTTGCAAGGTCGTGGCCAAGCAATAATGGTAACGACTTAAGCCGTGTAAGCCATTCCGTCAAAATGCACAAAAGTTGCGCATGGATGAGTCTGCGACATGGCATAGTAATGTACATGCTTAATATGCTCCATTGTCAAGGCTACGCAACTATAAATGAGGCCTGAGAATCATTTATGCTCTTCCGGCTACACTAGGAAGCTTAATTGGTGCATAGTCCGCATGTGCACCTTCAACCAACTACCCCTCCCTATATATGTCTGTTGATGGTGGTTTTTAGCTTAGGGCGAACACCGTAGATTAGTATTATGCTTTGATATTCAAAATTTTGTGCTTTGATGTATCTTCATTCCGTAAGGAATTTAAGTTATATATCAGAAATCTAGGGAGAGCCTATGCCTATCTTATTGTATACATGTAGCTGAGTTTATGAGTTTCGCCTGGCTGAACTCAAAATATATGTGTATGTATAACAGTGTTCACTGTGTAATGCAATACTCACATATGTAAAATTATCAGAACAATATTGTTACATATATTGCAATAATCCCAAGTGTTCTAATATCTCATCATGAAAACTCAAGCTTCTAGATGAATCGCTCACTAGTATAAAGCCAATTGAGTATTTATTTAGTGCTATGTTCTTAGTTGAACTCTTAATACTGACTTGACGTTCATGTTCATTCTTACATGAGCAACATGGATTCATGTCTAAATTAAGATATGCACGAAAGGCACCGCAAGTTGTGCCAGTAAGAGTAGGTGTGCTACATGTAAGAGTAGCCAAAAAATTAATGATTTTGTTAAACTTGCAAAATCCATCTAATTTACTAAATTTTGTGCCAATACACAAAATTTAATTATTTGACCTAATTTTGCGTCAACTCATAAAATTTGATTCCCCATAAAAACGGACCATGCACGATATCTTGATCCATATTGGTCGAGACTAAATCTATGCAAGCTAGGAATTTGCCCATCATAAAACCAGTAGGAGATGAAATCCTAACAGAAGCTGGAAAAATAAATAAAGAGGAAACCGTGATTGATTATGTCTGTCACGGAAGGAGCACGACCGCGCCACTTGGCCGGTCGATTTCCCTAGCTCGCGCCTTCCATGGCCGACCGGCCTTGCTTCATGTTGACCTCCTTGGCCAATCACATCGCTTCTAGCATGCAATCTACGCTTTAAATTGTTAGCCAAAGTAGGCTGGTCGAGCTGCTTAATTTCTTAAGAAATAAATCTTGGCCTGCTCAAGTCTGTCGCAAAATAATCACGACCATCCAACTTGGCCGGCTGAATTAAACAGCCTAAGGCCTTACATGCTCGGTAAATAGGGTATTGTAGTGACTACCAGTCACCCACCTATTGCCTCGACCAATCACATTGCTCCTATCCTACATGCTCCGCTCTAAATAGTGGACCAAAGTAGGCTAGTCGATCTGCCTATTATTAATATTTACATTTAAATCTTGGTCGTCCAAGTCAGTCTCAGAATGATCACGACCACACAACTTGGCCGGTCGATTTAATAAGCTTGGCTCCTTCCTGGCATGACCGAGCAAGCTTCATGATAGCTACCTATGGACCTTCTACTATTTCATCCAATCAGATCACTCCTGGCCTACATGCTCTGCTATGAAAAAGCGGGGGTCTAACAACAACACCCAATATTTCGCTTAGCAATCTGTATGGACAAACTCGAATATACTTTTAAGAGAATCAACAAGACTCAATCAATTAAAAGTATATTAACGAGTTTATATCTCTCTTCTTGATTTGATTTACTCAAGAAAGAACTGCGAGTTCTAATCATATACAAGGAATAACTCGGATGGTACCAAAGACCAATATCCAAGGATCAATGAATGACAATCAACAACCAAAGGTTGGATTACTCTAATTGATGATCTAACACACAACCTGTATTATTTCAATTATAAAGATAAAACAATATAATGCGGAAATTGAAATAACACAGACACCAGAAATGTTGTTAACGAGGAAACCGCAAATGCATAAAAACCACGGGACCTAGTCCAGATTGAACACACACTGTATTAAGCCGCTACAGACACTAGCCTACTCCAAGCTTACTTTGGACTGGACCATAGTTGAACCCCAATCAGTCTCCCACTGATCCAAGGTACAGTTGTACACCATATGCCTCTAATCCCAGCAGGATACTGCGCACTTGATTCCCTTAGCTGATCTCACCTACAACTAAGAGTTGCTACGACCCAAAATTGCAGCCTTTGACAATAAACATATCTGTCTCATACAGACAAGTCTATCAAAGGATCAATCTGTCTCCCACAGATAAACCTTAAAGGTTTTGTTCCGTCTTTTGATAATAATCAAGGTGAACAGGAACCAATTGATAATCCGGTCTTATATTCCCGAAGAACATCCTAGAGTTATCAATCACCTCACAACAATCTTAATCGCATGGTAGCGAAACAAGATGTTGCAGAATCACAAACAATGAGACGAAGATATTTGTGATTACTTTTTATATCTTGCCTATCGGAGATATCAATCTCAAGCCAATCAATCTGATTGTACTCGTACGATAGAAGATGCAAGATCTGATCACACAACTATGATAAAAGTAGTATCGGTCTGGCTTCACAATCCCAATGAAGTCTTTAAGTCGTTAACCTGGTTTTAGAAGGAGAAAACCAAAGGTTAAATGAGAATCAACTCTAGCATGCAAACTAGCATCACACGTAAGGTGTGGGGATTAGTTTTGCACAATACTAGATGTCTCATTTATATTGTCTTTCAAATCAGGGTTTGCAATTAAGTTACCTTGGTAACAAAGTAATCAATATCCACCGTTAGATGAAAACCTGATTTAGATTCAAGCTAATATTTCTCAACCGTTGGATCGAAAACTTAGTCTGTTACACACACTTGACGATGCACGTTTCTAGGTTTGTTAACCGTACCCAAACGTATGTTGGTTCAATAATGGTTAACCAAAAGGTTATCCATATGAGAATTTCATATCAACCATGTTCTTCTTCACCATAACTAGTTCAAATGACTTCAAATGAACTAGTTAGAAAGTTGTTCAATTGCAAGGAAATCTTATGTACTACACAAGACATAATTTAAGCAAAGATGATTTGATTCACTTGAATCGGTTCATGAACTTTTATAGCCACGGTTTGCAAACTGCATTCCTTAGTTTTTTTGAGTTTAAGTTCAGAAATCATCTTCAGATATATAACCTTCTCAAGTTCGCAGACTAGGTTCGCGGACTTAAGTTACAGGAAAGAGTTTACAAACTCCAGCAAAAATTCTCGGGTATGAGAACTTCGCCGGTTCGCGGACTGAGTTCGCAGACTTAGCTTCACGCAAGTAGTTTGTCAACTCCAGCAGAAATTCTCGGGTTTGAGAACTTCGGCAGTTCGCGGACTTGGCTCACGCCATTCTTCCGGTTCTCTTGATCAACAAAGTTCGCAAACTTTGGTTCAGGGAATAGGACTTATACATAAATGTGTTTCCATAACAATGCTTATGTCCACCATTGGTTATGTAATCTAAACTCTCATTTCAATCATTGAAACATTCTTAGAGGACGTTATACAGTTGTTACACCATTTCTCGTCAAAGAAATTTTCAAGATGATTGAAACATATCATGACTTTCGTCACATGGTAAAGATAAACTTGACCGAAGCGAAAATCTTATCAACACATATTTCGAGATATAGATAGGCGAGGTATACTCGGCTAGAAATACCAAATATGTATAATCCAAGTCTATATATATAACATACGACTTCTTGTCTCAAAGAGTAGGAGATAGAGTAGATAGACTTTTGAGTGATAGATAAGTTCAAGTCTTCATATACCTTTTTATCGAGAAGTTCCATCGGTTCCTTGAGTAGTTCTTTTACTTGTATGATGAATCGCCATGAAGTCCGTGAGCTCAACTACACTTTCTATCCTAGTCTGAGACTTAGCTATAATAGAATAGAAATCAAGACTTATAGTTTTGATCACTAACATTGGAAAACATGCTTGAGATAGCAACGCATGCGAGTTCGACCGAGCAATGCTCTAACAATCTTCCCATTTGTCAATTTTAGTGACAAAATCACAAAACTATCAATACATGTGGAATACAAAAACAGATAAAGAAACTTTAGTAGCTCCTATTCCACATGTCTAATATTCAACATTCCTCGAAATCTTCGTCACTTCCAAGTACTCCAATGATCCCAAAGGTTGTAAGTTTAGCATCACCCCTGTTGAAGATTCGTAGCTATAACAATGAGAAAACATAGTTCTCGATCATTTTTATACAGTGTCATAGTATTATTACACAGTGTCAAAGTTCAATTGTATCGCAACTTCAATAATAATACTATGGTGATATGTATCACTCCCCGTTAGTCAATACTTCACCTCACATGGAAACCACTCCCCATTACACAATGATCCGAAAACCATATGTATTTGTAGTGTGAACTACATATTAATTCTTCCCTTTTTTGTCAATCAAATTGTCAAAGGTACAAGAACGGGATCATAATGAAATTTCCGAGAGAGACATTTCATGACATAAGGAAAAAATACATACCAACTAATTTAGATGCAATCATAAATTCGAAGCTAAATCCATTCATCAAGGAGTTTAAAGATACAAGATAACCCCTCTAAAATTCCACAGCCGCACACCCCTCAAGATATGACCATCAAGCACAAGTTCAAAAGAACTCTCCCTCATAAATGTCATTCCCGAAAGAAAAACAAGAGCGACCTTAATTTCGAAAGAAAAGAAGGATTTTTATTGGACACCAAAAACCATAAGAATGATTTTCTATATCCAAAAACTGAACCAAATTAATCACAAGTAAACCCATGATTAATTTAATTGGAATACGTAATCAAATTAAACACAAAAAGTGATCAATTCAATTGATTGTGCTCAACATAAGAGAACTTATGGAGACACAAAAATACTCAACAAGATTAATTACAATAGAACCCGTAATTAATCTAATTGGAATACACAACCAAACTAATTACAAAAGTAATCAATTTAATTGTCGATTGTTTTGCTTGACATAAGAAAACTTACGGATCAATAACTAAATAACCAAACAAGATGATTAATTTAGTTCAGTATGCTCGACATAACATATCTCACGGAACAACAACTAAGCTAAGAAAATCAACTTGGTTGTATAATGCTCAAAATAAGATACATTACGGAGCCTCACAGTAATACATAAAAATATGGATCAGGGATGATTAATACTGCGGAATACACAAGGATTCATTCTATCTTCAATCACTATTTGCATAACGAAAATTAATAGACATAATCCTTGAAAACAAAAGATTTCAACCTATCTTCCATCAAAATATTTGATAATATAGGCTTAACTTTTGTATTTGTCAAAAGTCCATTCATTCTTTTACCAGTACGTGAATATCGAACATGAATGACTTTACTTTTGACAAAGTATGGGACAAACATAGTTCACGGATGTAAAAACCAATATCCCATAACAAATTACAGTATATCAAATCATAAAGATTAATACTGCAAAAACATCATCCTCCAACTAGTTTTTAGAATTTAATACCAATAAACTTAAAAAAAGAACAAGAAGATGAACAATAATAGCTATGTGTAGTCACAATCATTGCTATTCAAAGCACTAGTTATTCTTTCAACTAGACCAAAGAGAAGACATATTAGGCAACAATGTCTTTGAGAAATTCCTTATCATTCCTAAACTCCTTGTCGTCAACAGCCATTGGAAAATAAGGTTCGTGGAGGAAGGAGTCAATACCAACAAACCGTCTTGGCTGATAATGTCAAACCAGGGCAATCTGAATTTCCAAAGATCTTAAAACGCAAGCCTTTATTTCACTAATCTCCTTTCTTACTTCCTTCAACTCATCAAGAACATCGGAAAACTTTTGAGAGTTAGAAGGGACAGCCCTTGGCTTTCTTGTATTCATCCTCTTTCTTTTCAAGGAAGGAGTTAGTGGAGATTTCTCTTTTTCCTTGATTGATGGCTTAACAATCATATTTACATCTTTTCCATCCAAATACATGATGCTTAGAGCACAGTTATAAACAACTGGTTTTTGTGAGTGGAATTCACAATCTCATCAAGCAGTCTTAAGATATAAAGGATATTAGATAGGAAAAAGGAATATAGGGTTCACAACTTTTAAACAGGTTCGTGGACGCCCAATTCTAAACCATATAAAGAGTATAATTGTCGATAATAACCCTTTACTTTATTTGATAGACAGGAAAAACAAACCTAAGAAAAAAAACTTTTCCTAAAGCTGAGCGGTACACAATCTTATCTCTTTTGATCAGGCACATGACACAAGATTTACCAAACAACACAATTAATTTGTGATGTGATGAACAACAATTTGTCCACCATTTTCCTCTTGAGAGGAATCTTCCGACTTCTATCTATCAAAGCGATTTGACCATACCTTCTTCTCTAATGGTAATATGTTGTCTTTGGAAACCAACTTCTTAGACGAAGATAAAATCCTACATACCTCATCAGCCTTCTGAGCAAGTTTAAGCTTCCTTGTCAATCGATTTGCTCTTCGTTGAAGTTTTTTGGTGTGCCTCACTTGATGTTTGTACTTGTAACATCTTGATAGTTCATGACCTTTCTGAGAACAAAAGGAGCACGTCAAACTTGGATAGTATTCAGGCATCTGTGGTGTGAAAGCAGCCAGACACATAGTAGATCCTGAAACATTACAAACGGAGTTTCCAAAAGATGGGTCAATTGATTCTTCCATATTGATTGGATTCTATTCTTATCCGAAACCATCAAGGTTGATATATGTATTGCTACAATTACCAAAATTAATGTTTTCACATAGAAGACCAACACTTGATTTCCTATCTTCAACAGAATCATAGATCTCAGACATCTCATCAAGTGTTACAGCAAGACCTTTGTTCCTAGTGTATTTTCTACGATTTGGGCACTCGTTTGCAAAATGACCAAAACCTTTACACTTAAAGCAATGTGGCATATCCTCGTCATCAGCCTCGTCAGCATCCCTGTTTTTAGGAGGGATGCGATTGTGAGGTTTATCTGATGACCTAGGTTTGTCTCTTGAAAAACGTTTACTTCTCTTTAATAAAAGATCCCTAAACTATCTTGTGATCAAGGAGACTGATTTTTCAAGATCTTCATCCGAAAAATCACACTCAGAGACACATACACTTTTATTTTTATCAAGTAACTTAGTGTTCTTCAGTGCTTTAAAGGCAACATCCTTTCCAATTTTGGATGTATGCTCATGATCAAAGATCTTTAGCTTTCCAACCAATGTATTTCTGGAAATATTATCAAGGTTATTTCCCTCAACGATGGCATGCTTCTTAGACTCGTATATAGATGGCAGCGATCTGAGAATTTTCATCACAATGTCCTTTTCAGGAATATTCTTACCCAATGCAAAAGATGCATTAAAAATTTCAAACACTCTGTGATTAAACTCATCAAATGTATCTTCATCTGTCATACGAAGGTTCTCCCAATCGGAATTAAGGTTTTGAAGCCTAGCTTCCTTTTTACTGGAGTTACCTCCAAATACGGTTTCTAAGATATCCCAAGCATCTTTAGACCTAGTGCAATTTGACACATGGTGCTGAAGATTTGGGGTAATGGCATGTATGATGGCATTCAAACCGTCGGAATTTTGTTTTGCAGCAAGTATCTCGGCAGGATTATATTCACCAACATTCTTGGGAACGTTTACATCTCCAACTGCCACAACGGGAGCATCATAGCCATTAACAACATATACCCATGATAGAAAATCACGCGCTTGAAGAAAAGCTCGCATAACAATTTTCCACTATAAGTAATTAGAGAGCCATCGAAGACTGGTGGTACGTTAATAGAGATAGCACCTCTGTCCATAGAGTCAGATAGCTACAAACACAGACTTGTAAGATCTTGAACGTGTTTGCCTTCTCTGATACCAATTGAAAAAGCGGGGGTCTAACAACACCACCCAATATTTCGCTTAGCAATCTGTATGGACAAACTCTAACATACTTTTAAGAGAATCAACAAGACTCAATCAATTAAAAGTATATCAACGAGTTTATACCTCTCTTTTTGATTTGATTTACTCAAGCAAGAACTGCGAGTTCTAATCAAATAAAAGGAATAACTTGGATGGTACCAAAGACCAATATCCAAGGATCAATGAATGATAATCAACAACTAAAGGTTGGATTACTCTAATTGATGATATAACGCACAACCTGTATTATTTCATTATAAAGATAAAACAATATAATGCGGAAATTGAAATAACACAGACACCAGAAATTTTGTTAACGAGGAAACTGCAAATGCAGAAAAACCCCGGGACCTAGTCCAGATTGAACACACACTGTATTAAGCCTCTACAGACACTAGCCTACTCCAAGCTAACTTCGGACTAGACTCTAGTTGAACCCCAATCAGTCTCCCACTGATCCAAAGTACAGTTGTACTCCCTACGCCTCTGATCCCAGCAGGATACTGCGCACTTGATTTCCTTAGCTGATCTCACCCACAACTAAGAGTTGCTACGACCCAAAATCGCAGGCTTTGACAATAAACAAATCTGTCTCACACAGACAAGTCTATCAAATGATCAATCTGTCTCCCTAAGATAAACCCTAAAGGTTTTGTTCCGTATTTTGATAATAATCAAGGTGAACAGGAACCAATTGATAATCCAGTCTTATAGTCCCGAAGAACATCCTAGAGTTATCAATCGCTTCACAACAATCTTAATCGTATGGTAGCGAAACAAGATGTTGCGGAATCACAAACAATGAAACGAAGATGTTTCTGATTACTTTTTATATCTTGCCTATTGAAGATATCAATATCAATCCAATCAATCTGATTGTACTCGTACGATAGAAGATGCAAGATCATATCACACAACTACGATAAAAGTAGTATCGGTCTGGCTTCACAATCCCAATGAAGTCTTTAAGTCGTTAAACTGGTTTTAGAAGAAGAAAACCAAAGGTTAAAGGAGAATCGACTCTAGCACGCAAACTAGTATCACACGTAAGGTGTGGAGATTAGTTTTGCACAATATTAGATGTCTCCTTTATATAGTATTTCAAATCAGGGCTTGCAATTAAGTTACCTTGGTAACAAAGAAATCAATATCCACTGTTAGATGAAAACCTGATTTAGATTCAAGCTAATATTTCTTAACCGTTGGATCGAAAACTTAGCCGTTTACACACACTTGACAGTGCACGTTTCTAGGTTTGTTAACCGTACCCAAACGTATGCACTTGTTGGTTCAACAATAGTTAACCAAAAGGTTCGCCATATGAGCATTTCATATCAACCATGTTCTTCTTCACCATAACTAGTTCAAATGACTTCAAAAGAACTAGTTAGAGAGTTGTTCAATTGCAAGGAAATCTTATGTATTACACAAGACACAATTGAAGCAAAGATGATTTGATTCACTTGAATCGATTCATGAACTTTTATAGCCACGGTTTGCAAACTGCATTCCTTAGTTTTTTTGAGTTTAAGTTCATAAATCATCTTCAGATATATAACCTTCTCAAGTTCGCAGACTAGGTTTGCGGACTTAAGTTACCGGGAAGAGTTTACAAACTCCAGCAGAAATTCTCGGGTATGAGAACTTTGCCGGTTCGCGAACCGGGTTCGCGGACTTAGTTTCACGCAAGTAGTTTGTCAACTCCAGCAGAAATTCTCGGGTTTGATAACTTCGGCAGTTCGCGGACTTGGCTCACGCCATTCTTCTGGTTCTCTTGATCAACAAAGTTCGCAAACTTTGGTTCAGGGAATAGGACTTATACATAAATGTTTTTCCACAATAATGCTTATGTCCACCATTGGTTATGTAATCTAAACTCTCATTTCAACCATTGAAACATTCTTAGAGGACGTTATATAGTTGTTACACCATTTCTCGTCAAAGCAATTTTCAAGATGATTGAAACATATCATGACTTTCATCACATGGTAAAGATAAACTTGATCAAAGCGAAAAGCTTACCAACACATATTTCGAGATATAGATAGGCGAGGTATACTCGGCTCGAAATACCAAATGTGTATAATCCAAGTCTATATATATAGCACACGACTTCTTGTGTCAAAGAGTAGGAGATATAGTAGATAGACTTCTGAGTGATAGATAAGTTCAAGTCTTCACATACCTTTTTGTCGAGAAGTTCCACCGGTTCCTTGAGTAGTTCTTCTACTTGTATGATAAATCACCATGAAGTCCTTGAGCTCAACTACATTTTCTATCCTAGATCGAGACTTAGCTATAATAGACTAAAAATCAAGACTTATAGTTTTGATCACTAACATTGACAAACATGCTTGAGATAGCAACGCATGCGAGTTCGACCGAGCAATGCTCTAACATGCTCTAAATTGTCGGCCAAAGTAGGCTAGTCGAGCTGCCTATAAGAGTCTTAATTAGGTCAACGACGACCCATAACTGCCGTAATTCATCTCAGCCGTCCAATTTGGCTAGCTGGTTTGCCGGCCTAGATCCAATCTTAGGTGACCAGTGAGGTACCGTGATTGCCACCTTCCATCCTTCTTCTTAATGGACCAACCACGTCGTTCGTAGCCTACATGTGCAACCACCAATGGCCGGCCAAAGAAGGGTGGTTACACCACTTTTTTAAACTATGAAATCTGCGACTAACTCAGGCATGATGTTACAACGATGCTTTGCATGCATCACTTTTAGCTGCTTACCTAACACGATGCTTCACATGCATGCTTATAATCGATATTTATAGGGCATCAATTACATAAATTAATTTTTTAACCTAAATCAACATGTGCTATTTTCTTGAGTAGTACTCACGACAAGTACCATTCGACTTGACTTGTCACTTATGACCACCTGCTGCCTAGCTTGCGCGTGATTGGTCGAAATATTTCTCTACATGTAGGTTTTACACACAAAACCCACAATACATATTAGTTGAAGGAATAGTCATATATTCATTCTTCCACTCTTCATAACCACTATGAGGGTATGGCAATATTCCTTCCGGCTATGGAATGTCCTGGCGAAGTTTATTATCGTTTGCACATGACTTGGCTCAAAGTGCAGTCTCAGAGACTGTAAACAAACTATGGGGTCATAATGAACCACCAAATTGTATTATGCGACGTCTCTTAGCTTTGCAGAGGATTAATATCAATAAAATGTCTATTTCTTCAGCAGGAAAAAAAAAAAAAAAAGACCTTAGTGTCAAAATAATTGTTCACGTCCCCGATCAATCCCGGACATCAATAATTACCTAATTACAAACCGTCAGATCTCAAACTACAAAAGATTCAGAATTCTACGGTTTAGATAACCTATATAAAAGTAAACATATATAGAAGTCGTAAAACATCAGTAAAATAGTCCTTTGTGGCGGCGACCTTCCTATCGAGAGAGAAACTAAACAAGTGTTTGTTTGGGGGGGAAATTTTTCTCATCCGCCACGGAAAAAAACTCTCTGGTAAGCCACATCTCTCATTTCTAGTTTTTTTTGTATTAATATCTTGGTATTAAACTACAGTTTTGCTTAATTTCCTTTGTCAGATCTACTGCTATCTTGAAAATTAGGTTTTTCATGAGTTTATAATTTATATAAAAAAGGTATTTTTCCCTTTGGGGTTGGGTTCGAGAATTTCGAGTTAATTAAAGTGTGGGGTTTGCTCAATTTCTTTATCAGATCTGTGCGTATTGATTTTAGGTCCTTTTTATTTCTGGAGCTCACTTCGAAAATTGGTAGATATTAGGTTTCTTCTCTTTTGGGATTGGGAATTTGAAATTGAGAAGATTACGAGTTGAAAAGAGTGGTGTGCTTCCCAGTTTCTTTATTGGATCTTTTAGAATTGAGTTTTAGGGTTTTTATCTTTTCTCTTTTATAGTGTTTAGAGTTTGGTGAATTAGGGGTTTTGGTGGTTTTGGATTTGGTATTTTGTGGTTCGGATATATATGGCTGCTGGAAGAAATGGGAGTTTTCGTGATAATGATTTGAAAGAACGAGAATCTGAAGCTGAAGTAACCAAAAGGAGGGATTTTTATTATCAAAAGGAAGAATATGATCGATTTGGGAACAATTGTGGGAGTGGTGATCGAGGAATGTGGGGGTCTCGAGAATTTGATAGGAAGAAAGAAAGGGATGCTGGTGATGAGGATAATAGGGAGAGATGTAGAGTTAGACAGAAGGATATTAAAGAGAGGGAAGTAGGTAGTAATGGTGTGTATCGTTCTTCTTCTTCTCCATCTAGTATGAGTAACTCAGGTAGTGGTGGTAGGCGAGCAGGAGCTGAGGTTTCTGTTAGAACAGCAGGTGATAGAGAACCCGGTGAATTGTCGAGCGGAAGTGGATCTGATGATGGGGACATTGTTTCAGAATCTCGGGTTAGCAGGGATAATGAGGTTTCGAAGCCTGAAAATGGTGTAGATGTAAAGAGAAAGTTTACTCCAATTGTGTGGGACCGAGAAGAGAAAGAAAGGAACAAAACATCTGCTGATCGGGTTACTGTTTCACTGAGCTCAAAGCTTCCTCCTCCACCAATGCCGAAATCTTTTCGTCAGTCACCTAATGTTGTTATTGATGGTGGTGTGCAGATTTCTCCTATTATACCTAACCGATTGCCCAGTCCGCTGCCTTCACTGGCCAAGCCTCCCATTGCTCCTAGTTCTGCTAGGTCTGCTGTATCTGAATCTTCAGAAGTATCATCCCCTTCACCATCTCATGAGCATCAGTGGAGTAATGATCAAGAACCAGGGCAGTTGGAAGAAGATGATTATGTTTCCACACGGAACATCTCAGCTTCACGTTGGGCGGATGAGAGTAATTCACCTGGTAATGTTGGGGAAAGTTCTGACCATGAAGACATGTCTAAAAGAAGAAAGAAAAGTTCAGTTTCTAGGTTGTTCAATGGCAAAGTGAAGACGAAGGCATTTACACCTGAGCTTGATGAGCCCAGAAAAGAAGGATCAGTTGGTAACCGAGTCAGATCATCTGAGTCTGGCGGAGGTCGCAACACTGGGTCTGCCAGTGAAGGTGAGTACCCTGATAGAGAATCGGGTAAAATTGATTATATGGAGGTTGACGAAGAGGATATGAACAGAAATGAAAGTGCTTACCGTTCAGACTCGGATTCTGATGAAATTAGGGATTCTGCTCGAACGCCAGAGCCAATAGCCCCTCCACACAGAAGTATAAACATGCTACAGGGGTGTAGAAGTGTTGATGAATATGAGCGGCTTAACAAGATAGATGAAGGCACTTATGGTGTTGTTTATAGAGCAAAGGATAAGAAGACGGGTGAAATTGTTGCTTTGAAGAAGGTGAAAATGGAGAAAGAAAGAGAGGGTTTTCCTTTAACTTCTCTGAGGGAAATAAACATTCTCTTGTCTTTCCATCATGAGTCAATTGTCGATGTCAAAGAAGTTGTCGTAGGGAGCAACCTTGATAGTATTTTTATGGCGATGGAGTATATGGAACATGACCTCAAAGGGCTGATGGAATCTATGAAGCAGCCTTTTAGTCAGAGTGAAGTAAAATGTCTGATGCTACAATTACTGGAGGGTGTTAAGTATCTTCATGATAATTGGGTGCTTCATAGGGACTTAAAAACATCTAATTTGCTTCTGAATAACCGTGGTGAGTTGAAGATCTGTGACTTTGGGTTATCTCGTCAATATGGGAGTCCGTTGAAGCCCTATACTCATTTGGTAGTTACTTTATGGTACAGGTGAGGAACAATTTGTGTTTTGTACATCTTGCTTCATGCTGGTATTGTGAATATTACCTCGTTGGTTTTCATGTTTTTGTAGTTGTATCGTTATATGCAATCCCATCTTGGATTTCAGTCTGATATGTTGTATTTTATTCTCTTTGCAGGGCACCTGAACTTCTATTGGGAGCAAAATTATACTCAACAGCTATTGACATGTGGTCCCTGGGTTGCATTATGGCTGAGTTCTTAGGTAAAAAACCACTTTTTACTGGGAAAACTGAAGTAGATCAACTAGACAAGGTAATCTTCATGCTGTAAGTCTCTTTGGTTGTTCTTGCAGGCTCGATGCATCTGATTTTTTCCGTCTGACCTGCAGATTTTCCGGATTCTTGGCACACCGAACGAGACGATCTGGCCAGGTTTTTCAAAATTACCTGGGGTGAAGGTCAACTTTCTTAAGCATCCGTAAGTCTTATCTTTTCTTTATTTTAAATAATTTCTTGCAATTACGCAGTCCACGAAGTTCTATTTTCATCATTGTTTTCTCAGGCTTCCTGCTTAGGTGATTCTGGTCAGGCTTCTGGTTTGCCTTGGTGGCATTCTTTCAGTTTGGCAATAAATGTTTCATGTTGTTAGTAACCTCTGACCTAATTATTTCAGGTATAACCTACTGCGTAAGAAATTTCCAGCCACATCTTTCACTGGATCCCCAATCCTGTCTGATTCTGGATTTGATTTACTGAATAAACTTCTCACATATGACCCAGAAAAGGTAATTCCTTCACGTTTCTAGCATATTAAGATGATTATATTTTTACCTCGAACCCAACATGTCAAAGTTCAACTTTGGGAAGTTATCTTGTTCCATCCTTGCTTTCAAGTTAAGTTTTCTAGTTTTTAAGGGTAATGGTGCTGAGCAAGATATCTTATCCAAAAAAAATGATGCTAAGCAAATGTATCTACCATGTCATGCAGAGGATCACAGCAGAAGATGCCCTTAACCACCAGTGGTTCCGTGAAGTTCCTTTACCTAAATCAAAGGACTTTATGCCAACATTTCCTGCTCAGCATGCTCAAGACAGGTATTTTATAGGGTATTGATTTGTCTAGATAAAAGGACTGATAAACAATCACCCAGCTTAATTGCTTTTACTTTGTTCAAAGCAAGAGAGACTTTTCTTTTGTAACTTGAAATTTCTACCTAAAACTTGGAGTTACAAGGCCATGATAGGTATCTAGAAGAATTCGTGAAATTAGATAATCCCCCTAGAGAAAATAATTAGGTTTGAAACCCAAAGAAACCATACTCTCCACACAATAATTGGTATCCAAGCCAAAGTCCTCAACTTCTAAGCTAACAAGCCACGCTATTGTGAATTTGTTTTAGAAACAGAACATAAGTGGCTTAGTTTATAAACAATCACCCAAATTAGTTTCTTTACCCTTTGAACATGATTTGAAATTTTTATTGGATCACTAGGAAATTACAAGATAGTAAGATGTATTTAGTTGAACCTCTAGAAATGATTCCAGTTCCATTTGGAGAACAATTAGGATTGAAGGAGAGAAACTCATTCGCATTCATCTTCATATAAAGTTTAAAACTGTAGCAAAAAGTTCATAAATTCTAAGTCAAACATTTATTTATACCAGTATCTGGGACGTAACAAATATTTTTATATTGTTCGGGACATCCATAATGCATCAGGTAGTCATTAGTGGCCGATCAATTTTAGCAATAAATACGGATTTAGGTTCCTTCCAATTGAAACTTTTTTCCCCCTGGTCGTAGGCGGCTACGAAGAGTTATGAAGAGTCCAGATCCATTAGAAGAGCAGCGAAGGAAGGAGTTGAAACAAAGGGAGTTGGGTACCACTGGTTTGTTTGGGCAGGATAGACAAATATGATTGTCCTCAACAGCTGGGCTTCAGATTCCAGTGCCATCCAGCTTGAAGTGAGAGATTAGAGTTGCAGGATATTCATTTTCCTCAGAGCCCTGATGACTTTAATGCACTCTGTTTCTTTTGATGTCAAGGTGTGGCTAAATGACTTCCATTGCTAAAATCAGCATAGTTTGGCACTTTGTAACATATAACATATATCTAGTTACAATGCTGGATAACATGTAACATATCTCTTTGGGGCATTGTAAATAACGCTTTATAATTGGGTTTATCTAGTTACAAAAATCATGTGTTTGCCGTTCCTTTTCTTTTAACCTTTACATTGTGTTTGCAAGAGACAGTTGATGTGAAGTTGGGGACTGCGACCTCTGGTTTTCATACCTGAAGAAGTTTGATGGAATTACGTTTTCACTTCAAAGGTAATTATATCCAAATAGTTGTGGAATATAGAGCAAAATTTGGGGTTTTGCTTTTCCAGTCGGGATTATCTACCTTCAGAAACATATTTTGAACACTTGGTATTCTGATGATGATAGCTTGGTGCTTACAGGCTCTGTTACAAATAATGTTGACGTGATGGGTGAATTTGTGTAGGCTTTAATTTTGTTTCTTACTCGAGGGAATTGGAACTGTTTACAACTTCGCTAGGGCAATAGTGACTATCTTTTTGTAAGAATTTGATGTGGTCCTGGCATAGATGTAGGTAAATGCATTTGAAGGTGATCACCAACGTGAACTCATAGCAGTACCTGCTTTTTGGTCATCCCGTATTGAACTTCAATAGCTATCTGGCGGGAGATTTCTTATGGTCATTGCCTTGCTTCACCTTCATTTCTCTTCAAAAACTGATCTGGGTTCCCTCGAGTAGTCAGAGAAGCTTACCAAAGTGTGCATCACTACAATCAGCAATGACATATGTGCTCTGATCTCCTTATTCTTCTTTTGATTCTGTTTTCTTTTGTCTTACGCAAATCCTTGCCAGCGTGTTTTGGTAGATTCTTGGCTTAGATTTCAAGATGTAAAGGGGTGTGGGATGTATTGCTTTTAAGTGGTAGTTTGACCAATTTGAAGCATTTTGCTGGCTCCGTGATTACATGACGCTTGTATGCAAATGCCACTGCAGTGTCAAACAACGCAGATTGAGGAGAATGGCAATCATTCAAGAATCTGTAGAACTGCAGTCGTATTTTCGGCGCTTCAGATATCTATTCCATCATGTCTTGCTCATTAGAGGTACTATACAAACCTTAATTCATTGTTCCGTACAAAGTTTAATATAAGAAGGGATGAAGGGTTCTGTATTGACATCTACAATTCTCAATTTTCTTTTCTTTTTAGTACTTAAAATAATATACAGAAGGGCTTATGTTTAGGTTTATGTTGTAGACGTCAGTCGTGATAATACTCCCTCCATCCACAAAAATGTCGTGATAATACTCCCTCCATCCACAAAAATAGGTCGTTTCAGTTTTCAAATTTTGCTTAAATATAGGCAAACCTTGTAAAATGAAAAGACCCATTTTTGTGGGACGGAGGGACTACAAGATTGATGTTGTTTTGACGTAGTATACTTTTTAATTATAGGATTACTCGACGCCAGTAAAGTTGATTAATGAGAAATATTTATGGAATATAAACTATCTGACTACAATTGCAAACCATGAACTAGTAATCCAGAAATTAGTTTGATTTGTAAAATAACCAGTGAAAGCCACTATGATGAATTAGGCTATGAAACTGTCACATCTATGCAGTGAGGCAGAGTGCTTATTAAGTATTGTGAGGTAGAGTGTTTACTAACAAATCGTCAACGACTTATGTTCACTTAAGAAAAACCAATGATAGGAAAGTATGTAGTTACATATTTATTAACATAGTTTTTGGCTTTTTGCAGTTCTAGTTATTTGATTAGTAATGTACCACATCCTGTTTGTGGATGTTTACTGTATAAATGTGCAGTGTGTATTGATACCTAAGATTCTGAATACATATTTGGTTCATCCGTGCTCTAAGGCAGCATCAGTAAATTTACAGTTGAGCATAATCATATCTGCGCAACAATTGTTATATCTTATTGTAACCATCATTTTATCTTTTCATAACCACTGTGCTTCATATGAAGAGATCTAGCTAAGTAACCATTGAAGGATTATGACACGGTTCTGCAGTGAAATCCCCCTTGGCGAATAACCAGAGAGAGTTTAGTTGTCCGTTCATAATTTCTTAGTTTTTGCTTTTGAAAGGTATTCACTGCACTGGAATAGTTGAGGAGTTGCGCAGAAATATGTCGATAACGTGAATATTATTCGATTATTTTGTCTGTAACATGCATTTGCTCCTCTTTGGATCCTCGATTTATAAGGCGCATATTAAATGTCATTCATCTTCAATGAGGTGGGCTTTCTTTAGGCTGAGGATGTGTAAATCTTTGGTCGTGTTTGTTTTAGTAACCCGTTATAGGGGCGGAATGGTTTATTAAAGAGGCGGCATTCTAATAGGACAAAAAGGGTCATTACATGATTATTCAAGGTGCCCTTATTAAAAAAGTACTGGAAATGACAAATTAACCCTCATAATTGATAACCTAGTTTAGTGATGATAATCAAATTTAGTGTTAATGATTAATTTCGCTTATATTAATTCAAAATCAAAACCACAATCAGATTTTTAGAGTTAAAAAAGAAAAGTTTAGGAGAAGGTCAATCTCAATCAATTGAACAAATAACCAACAAAATGAACAACCAGGACCTGAAAATGACCGGGTATACTTCTAAATTAGTCCCAACTAGCTTTTTGTTGCTCAAAGTTATCTAAAGTACGTAAAAAATTTCAATCTTTTTACATTTTCAGAGCTAATTACGGTTGGAATTGTGCTCATAACCAACCATAAATCGAAGTTACGGTTCGTAAAAGACGAACTACCAACCGTAACTGGTTAAATTTGAAGAAAACCCAATCGTAAAACCAGTTACGGTTGGTAACTAAATGTTCGATACGAACCGTAATTGATCGATACCAACCGTAACTGAAGAAAATTCTCAGATATAAGAACATACGGTTGGTAATTGAACTATTACCAACCGTAACTCACATGAACCTCGAAATTTCAATTTCAATTTGCATCTAAAACCTAATTTTCGATAGAAATTAAACTTAAATCGAACAAAATAAACCAAATCGTAACTGGGTTTTCAAAACATACCTCATATAAGTTATTACACTACACTTGATTAATTTTCGAATCGTCGATTAACCGAAGACGATGAAATTTTGTGTTTTAATGGAGGTTACGGTTGATGGGAGGAGGAGAAGAGAAGAAGAAAAAAAAAACAAAATTTTAATTTAGTTGATTTAGGTTAAAAAATGGGGAGGATAATCCAGTTAATTTACATCCCCTATAGGACATCCCCTAACCAATTAGAGGGACATTACTATCACACTGCCGCCCCTCTAATAAACCATGCCGCCCCTATAACAAGTGTTTTAAGAGGAAGCTTTCAAACCCCAGAATCGGGGGTACATCCCAAATGGATGTCAGCAAGCTGTTAAAAAAAAGGTGAATACTTTTATTTGATTCACAACTTGAGAGCGGTTTCGTCAAAACCGATCTACCATCAGCTTTTCCTTGATCCAAAGAATGTATGCTCACAAAAGGAATGGTGTTTTTCTCGATCAAAAGAGAACGCTCACACTTGTGTGTTCTTTTCACCCCCTCAAGAGAAGGCTGTATCATCCTTCTCTTAATATTAAGACTTTGAGTTTGATTTTGATTTTTATTTTGCGACCAGATATAGAGAAAAAAGTGCAAAAATATGCCGATCTCGCTAATAGTTAATTTAGTTTGCATTGTTTTTAAAACAAGGAGGAGAGAGGAGTATTTTTAAGTATTTTGTAACAATTATGTCACTGATTGATAATATTATTTTATAAAATTTAGGGATGTTGTATTATGGGGGGCCATCATCTCACCGCCTAAGAAGAATCAAGATAGCTCGAGTTAATTTTCCACCTCCTTTTTGCCGGACAAGATAAAGATCCACCCACGTCAATCTATGGATGGCCCACCACGAAGGCTATCTGGAATCTGGATTATTCCTATACAAGTCGTGAAGATAAACATTCAGGGAATAACCGACTACTTATCAACTTAATTGTTAAGCAAAGGTTGTAATACAAACAAGTAGATCCTACACGTGTCGTTGTATGACATAGTCCTTGCCATGCTGGTTCTCCTATAAATACCGCATGTGCTTTCTCGTTGTAAGTTAATAAGAAATGAAAAACCAAGTAACAGAAACTTGAGAAATGAAATGCTTCCTTTGTTCCCACTTTCAAAGTTAGTAAACAGTTTAGTAAACTCGTGTTAAATAATCACTAGTACATATAATACTTGTATCCTAGATTCCTAGCCTTTCTGTATCAGTACGGTGAGTTAGTATTGAAACAGTTGTTACCTAGTAATATCATTTCATAAAATGTTATCAGGACGGATCGCTCGTCGGCCGACGGTCAAGTTGCTATCGTTCAACAACTAAAAAACTAAAGGGAGTATAGGTAGCTGTTGTTCCTTTTATTACTTTTCTTAAATGGCAAATCTAACGAAATTCGAATTCACAGGTCTCAATATATTAGGAAATAACTATATTTCTTGGTCACTTGATGCCGAGCTTTATTTGGAAGCTAAAGGCCCGGGACATACTGTTACGGAAGGAAACAATGCGTCCAACATGGACAGCGCTACCGCTCCAATTTTCCTTCCCATCATCTCCATGATGATTTGAAAAATGAATATTTAATAGTTAAAGATCCATTTGCTTTATGGAACTGTCTGGAAAAACTGTTTGACCACCTGAAGTTGGTCATATTTCCAAAGACTCGGAATGATTGGTTGAACTTGCGGCTGCAAGATTTTCGATCAGTGACAACTTATAATTCTGCTCTGTTTAAAATCACCTCGATATTGAAATTGTGCGGTGAAACTGTCCCTGACGAACAAATGTTAGAAAAAAAATTTACAACCTTTCATGCCTCGAATGTGCTCCTGCAGCAGCAATATCGAGAGCGCAAATTTACGGAATATTCTGAGCTAATTTCTTGTTTGTTGATTGCAGAGCAGAATAATGAGCTTTTGTTGAGAAACCATGAAGCTCGTCCCGTTGGTTCCGCAGCGGTACCTGAACTACACGCAGCAACGTCTTTTGGACGGGGAAATAATCATGGTAACAAAGTCAAACGTGGATATGGTAAAGGAAACCAACGTGGGGGCCACAAAAATGAACGGGGAAAGGGTACGCGTTACCAGCCGTACCAACGGCCACTAAAAATTGCGGAACCAAAGGAAACGAGACAAGAAAAGGGAAAGGGTTCTTTTATTCAACCTCCTCAGAAAAATGTTTGCTATCGGTGTGACTTAACTGATCACTGGCAGCGTACCTGTCGTACGCTGGAACATTTTGTTAAGCTCTATCAGGCGTCGCTGAAGCGACCTGCCGAAGTCATAGAGACAAATTTGATAGAAGCCAGTGCTCCTAGCACAACTAATACCCATTTGGATGTATCTGATTATCTCGTCGACCCTGAAGGTGGCGAGTGATAGACGCATTTATGTGTCTATTTTGTTCTCAATTTTCTGTATTGTTAGACTCGATCAAATACTTATTGTGTTATTTTGTGTTCTTGTAGATGCTTTTAGAGAAATAAGCTCTTGTGGCGAAATGGGCTCGAAAAAGTAGTGTTTTACACCCCCGGGATAAAGTATTAAAGGCACCCCAGAAATGCACCAGAGAAACCCCAGAAAAATTACTGTTTCAGCCCCAAAAATTACTATTTCAGCCCGAATTGCTAAAGGGACCCCAGGAATGGATTAGGGTCGAGAGGACGTGTTTTGGAAGGAAAACAAGGAACCAAATCTTCTCATAATGGTTGTTCTATAAAACAGGGAATAAAAAGTTACGGAATATTTTGTGATATTTGGAAGATACGTAAGCTTTAAAAGAAGATATTCTCCAGGGATTCATGTATACTATTGTTTAGGAAATATATTTACAACTGCAGAGACGTGTGAGAAGAGAAGAAAGAAAAGAATGGAAATAAAATCTCGTCCACATGCAGCGAAGTAAACAAATAATATATGGAGTTATTACAAGGATTTTTCTGGAGCTGTGGAGTATAAATAGAGTTCTTGTGTATCCTATAAGGGTGTCGAGAGTTTGGGGTCGATTGGGAGACCACAGGGAGGGTGCAGAGGCGAAGAGAAGAACTGCAGGAAAGTTTCCTGCTGCTGTTGAAGAAGAAGGAGAAGACGAAGAACAGACGTCCGAGGACCGTCGTTCTTCAACAGTGTCAACAGCAGCAGCTAAGTATCGATGTTTTACATCAGTTTACTTCTATCGTTGATTTCTGGACGCCTTTTGTGGGTCGTAGATTCACTGTTTTATACTTTTCACTCTTTTAATCAAATTTTGAGCATCAATTATGTATTTTGAGAACATGATTAATATGACGAGTTAAACCCCAAGCACTGGGACGACGTAGGAGGCCGTGTTTCATCCATGTGGTAATTTAAATTAATTCTTTATTTACTTTTTGCACCAATTTTAATTGAATTAAGATTTTAATTAATTATTTGTGATTTTATTTGATGGAGCATGCTTAGTCTTAGGGATTCTTGATGCGCCATGCTCATAAAATACAAGTAATATTTTATAGAATCTACTTTGGCAAAGAATAGAGTTAATATTTGTTTTGTTTTGAACTATAATCGCGTAGAATTAAATTCTGAACCACTTGAAAATGAAAAATGGCCGAATCTTTAGTCCCAGTTTCTCGCACCAGTGTTAATATTTTTATTGTATATATTTTTTTTATTAAGTTTAAAAAATTATCCTTCACAAGTCCGAGAGTTTGAACCTCATTACTACAACCCACGAAAAATCATTAATCATTTTGGCGTCGCCGACGCGGATTTCTGCTTAGGTAGAATTTTTAGGTTTATATTATTTTTTATTATTCCATTTGTTCTTTTTACGTCTCTTTGGTCGTGTCTTTGTATTACAGGTTTGAAGTTGGATACTAAAGACCTTGGAATCAAAGCTTAAAGCTAAAAGAGAAGAAAAAAAAGACAAAGCAAAAAAATAAAGAAAAAAGAGAGGAAAAAAAAGAGAGAGAAATTGTTTTTAAGAGACTTTCCATTTTTTTTTGTAATTATTATTATTAATTTTTGTATTTCTTTTCATTGGACTGGACTTTGGACAATTTATTTTAATTTTAAACCCTACGGAAGGGTTATATAAATTTTTTTTTTTAAATATAAACTGTTTGCAGGGAAGGACGACGATTACAATATCGTCTCGGCCCCTCGGGTTCGTACATGACATAGGAGTCGTGGCCCGAGTCGACTTTAACGGTTCATCCCCCATCTGGTACGGGAGGTAAGTCCATCGAACACTCGCGAATCTCCTGTAAGCGAGTTACTGTATTCCTTAAGGTGATTCATTGATTGAGGACGAATTTGGACTGTTTTTGAATTCCTAGTAAAGGGCAAGGCCTGGCCAATACAAGATAAGGGTTCGGATTTCATCACGCTCCCTTCTTGCCCGCTTTAGGAAAACGAAACCAAATGCGAACCTAAGCTTAAAATTTTGACTAGAACGAGACCTATAGGGTAACGAGCTTAGTAGGAAAGTCGTTCGAAAAATATTGGTTACTCTTTTAGCATACTTCGAAGTTCATGATGGTTTCTGTGAGTTGAATGCGTGACTGCGCCGCCTTGTGATAGCGGTGAGGCCTTGGGTATCAAATCTCCACTGAGCTTCCCTCGCCTCGATTCAACTTACATTAGCTCGGATTGATTCCAGAGGGGTGTGCTCAAATTGTAACGAATTCCTTTTCGAAGGAATAGAAGCTGGTCTAGAAAACAATCTAAGTGGAGCCATCATGCTTTTTGTTTGCTAGATTCTATAGGTTTGATTTGGTCGAGTCATCCTTGTTTGTGTTTGTGTAGAATTCCCTTGCAATTAAGAATGTCGAACTGGTATGATAGAAGCCAATACAATGATTATCGACCTGAATTTGAATATGGACATCATCCTTTCTATGACCATGTTGGGAATAGTGGTTGGGAACGCCATCCTTTTCAAGGTTATGGTTCATACCATGGTGAGCCCAATTACTATCCACACGCGAATTGGTCTTACGAGCAAGAAAATCAGGAACACTGTAGTACTGGTTACTCGTTTTTGGAAACTAGTCCTGATTATGATATTTCTGAACCTGTTCCATCTCTAGAAGAGACCCAACAACGGATTGAAAGGACGTATAAACGTTTAGTTGCAATGAATAGTTCAAAAGAAGAGTGTACACGATATTCTGAGATGATAAACGAGAGTGGTAAACGTATAAGTGTTATGCTCAGTGAAATTCAGGCTCGTCTAGAGGCAGAAAATGAACAGTTGGCTAATGCTGCTCGAATTAATCTAAATTTCCAAAATAAGGTTTCTAATTCTACCCTTGATATCAATAGTGAATATTTGCCTAATTTAGAGGACGAGGCTAGAATAAAAGACACTACTTATTTAGATAAGGTTCAATCATCTTTGTACTATTATGATGATGAGGTTAGTAGTAATGAAGAATCTGAAATATGTAGGCATAGTGATCAGGAATCTATTAATCCAATTGAGCTTTATAATGATTATATTATTTCTAGTTCAACTCCAAATAATTTTTATGATTATTCACCTATTCAAAAGGACGAGGATTTGATTAGGGATACCACTGTTTTAGACGATGTAGTTTTTCCTTTTGATTACGAAGCCGATAGTGGTTTAGAGGAACGAGTTTATTCCGAAAATGCTATTTTAGAGTCTAGCGACTTAGAAAAAATAGTCTTAGATGAAGAAAATGAACTCGTAGAGCTATTAAATATGAGTAAGGATGCGTCGCTTAAGTATAACCTCGAAGGAGCAATTGACTATTTTTAGGATTCCAATGATCTAGAAATTAAGGAAATTGTAGCTAGTCTATCTAGAGATACTCAAAAATCTAAGTTTGGGGGTGATTATCATTCTCCTTGTGCCATACCTTTAGCTCTTTCAAAGATCCCTCATTTTGGACGATATCTCTGCCTCGACCATTTTACAAGATTACCTTCATACTCATTTTCCCGAACCTAATGATGTCCAGGAAGAAGTTCAGTAATTAGAAACCCATCCTCTGGTTGATGTGGTTTGCCCAGGCAATAATACCAAGATTGAATTTGTTTTCCCACCAAATAGTTTGCTTCCAATTGTGGGAACGTATAACTTTCAAATGTGTCACTTATTAAGTTCTGAGACTAAGCCTAAGTACTTTAGGTTGATAGAATCGACAAATTTTCTTAAGAGTGACCACTACTCTCATTGTGGTCAATTTTGTAAGTCAAGTCTTATTGACTTAGAGGATCCTCAGTTATTTAGGTTATTATTGTGCGCTTCTAAGATCATATTTGAGTTTTTCCAGACTCAAGGACCTAATGATTCGGATCCCACCTATGAAGAAACGCAACCAATGAAAATAATTTATTTAGACCCTTTCTTAGAACCTGAACCTGAACCACAATTAGATATAAATTTCTTAATCAGGAAACTAAGTAAGGGCATGCTAGTCTTGTTCACTTTCTTGGTTCATTGCAGTTTCCTTTGGTCAGCTCTATTTAGTTTTGAAGACCCACAGTTATTTCGACTGTTACTTTATGGTTCGAGTTGACTAACCCTTTCCTAAGTCTGGCTGAAGACTTTAAACTTAGCACTTCTTGGGAGGTATCCCATGCTCATGCAACACGGCAATATCTTTCCTTAACTCTTTCGCTTCAAATGGTAACAATTTCTCCTTGTTCATGCTTTTAGTTTCATCTTTAGAATATTGAGGACAATGTTAGATTTAAGTTTGGGGGTATGGGAGAAACTTTTTAGTTGCAATTAATAAACTCCAGAGCCTAGAAATTTATGCATATTCAGGATGGCACTAACTAATCTAAGTGGATGGAAGCATCTTGGTTGTAGGAGTTGAGGAACCAATCTGATTAGATGGAAACATCTATAGAGTCTATTCATAAAAGCACAGAGCTCAGGTGTTAGAAATAACATGATAGTTGCACCATATCTCGTTGAGTCCTTTTCATTTCTTTTTTTATTTTATTTTTTCATTTTAAACTATGTTTCTCTAAGTGATTAGGTGGGGCACACGATTCAAGTTGTTACCACTGCTAGGGTGAATTAGAGTGACTGAGTTACTAAAAAAAAAAAAAAAAAAGAAAAAGAGACCGGACCAGTTAGACCAATCGAAATAAGTATTAACACTTGGATAGCAATATGCGTGTGTTCTCCCTGTTTCCGTCGCCTAAGCAAGCGTGGAATGCAGGACCCGTGGGAACTATCGTGTAATCTGCTGAAAGCATGCGCTTGGATCAAAAAGATCTATTCATGCCGTTAAGTTAAAAAAAAAAAAAAAAAAAGGTTATTGCTCTGTGTAGTCAACTGCTGGTTCCCTTGTATTTGCCAGTTTGTTGATCTAGATTTAAGTTATTGACCACTGGTTCCCTTGTATATGCCAGTTGTGTTGATATTAGTCAGACCGGTATCTCAGTCCATTAGGATAGGTTCATTCTGGCAGTGGCCTTCAGAAAGATATGGGAAACGCCGTTTACTTAGTAAACATCAAAACCATCTATGTTTTTCTATATCCATCTTCTTGATCTATCCACGTGATTAGTTTTGACTCCGGATATTGATGTCCATAGTGCGACTATCTGAGTAGAGCTCTGTCACTTATATATGAATTTTAGTATGCTTGAGTGCAAACTTGTGTACAACAATTGGAATTTCGCATCAGGGTACTTCCTCTTATAGTCAATAAGTATGCCAACCAAGGAGATTCTTTAGTGCCTTCCAAGGTTCTGCATAGATAAGGTAGGGTCTAGAGTAAAGGTTTTGTGGGTACACTTCTGGTAAACCCTCCGGAGACAACACTCCGCCACTAGGGCCACCTAGGGGTTCAAATGATTTTCCTTTCTAGAATAAATTTGCTCGAGGACTAGCAAATAATAAGTTTGGGGGTATTTGATAGACGAATTTATGTGTCTACTTTGTTCTTAATTTTCTGTATTGTTAGACTCGATCAAATACTTATTGTGTTATTTTGTGTTCTTGTAGATGTTTTTAGAGAAATAAGCTCTTGCGGCGAAATGGGATCGAAAAAGTAGTGTTTTACACCCCAGGATAAAGTACTAAAGGCACCCCAGAAATGCACCAGAGGAACCCCAGAAAAATTACTATTTCAGCCCCAAAAATTACTATTTCAGCCCGAATTGCTAAAGGGACCCCAGGAATGGATTAGGGTCGAGAGGACGTGTTTTGGAAGGAAAACAAGGAACCAAATCTTCTCATAATGGTTGTTCTATAAAACAGGGAATAAAAAGTTACGGAATATTTTGTGATATTTGGAAGATACGTAAGCTTTAAAAGAAGATATTCTCCAGGGATTCATGTATACTATTGTTTAGGAAATATATTTACAACTGCAGAGACGTGTGAGAAGAGAAGAAAGAAAAGAATGGAAATAAAATCTCGTCCACATGCAGCGAAGTAAACAAATAATATATGGAGTTATTACAAGGATTTTTCTGGAGCTGTGGAGTATAAATAGAGTTCTTGTGTATCCTATAAGGGTGTCGAGAGTTTGGGGTCGATTGGGAGACCACAGGGAGGGTGCAGAGGCGAAGAGAACTGCAGGAAAGTTTCCTGCTGCTGTTGAAGAAGAAGGAGAAGACGAAGAACAGACGTCCGAGGACCGTCGTTCTTCAACAGTGTCAACAGCAGCAGCTAAGTATCGATGTTTTACATCAGTTTACTTCTATCGTTGATTTCTGGACGCCTTTGTGGGTCGTAGATTCACTGTTTTTATACTTTTCACTCTTTTAATCAAATTTTGAGCATCAATTATGTATTTTGAGAACATGATTAATATGACGAGTTAAACCCCAAGCACTGGGACGACGTAGGAGGCCGTGTTTCATCCATGTGGTAATTTAAATTAATTCTTTATTTACTTTTTGCACCAATTTTAATTGAATTAAGATTTTAATTAATTATTTGTGATTTTATTTGATGGAGCATGCTTAGTCTTAGGGATTCTTGATGCGCCATGCTCATAAAATACAAGTAATATTTTATAGAATCTACTTTGGCAAAGAATAGAGTTAATATTTGTTTTGTTTTGAACTATAATCGCGTAGAATTAAATTCTGAACCACTTGAAAATGAAAAATGGCCGAATCTTTAGTCCCAGTTTCTCGCACCAGTGTTAATTTTTTATTGTATATATTTTTTTTATTAAGTTTAAAAATTATCCTTCACAAGTCCGAGAGTTTGAACCTCATTACTACAACCCACGAAAAATCATTAATCATTTTGGCGTCGCCGACGCGGATTTCTGCTTAGGTAGAATTTTTAGGTTTATATTATTTTTTATTATTCCATTTGTTCTTTTTACGTCTCTTTGGTCGTGTCTTTGTATTACAGGTTTGAAGTTGGATACTAAAGACCTTGGAATCAAAGCTTAAAGCTAAAAGAGAAGAAAAAAAAGACAAAGCAAAAAAATAAAGAAAAAAGAGAGGAAAAAAAAGAGAGAGAAATTGTTTTTAAGAGACTTTCCATTTTTTTTTGTAATTATTATTATTAATTTTTGTATTTCTTTTCATTGGACTGGACTTTGGACAATTTATTTTAATTTTAAACCCTACGGAAGGGTTATATAAATTTTTTTTTTTAAATATAAACTGTTTGCAGGGAAGGACGACGATTACAATATCGTCTCGGCCCCTCGGGTTCGTACATGACATAGGAGTCGTGGCCCGAGTCGACTTTAACGGTTCATCCCCCATCTGGTACGGGAGGTAAGTCCATCGAAACACTCGCGAATCTCCTGTAAGCGAGTTACTGTATTCCTTAAGGTGATTCATTGATTGAGGACGAATTTGGACTGTTTTTGAATTCCTAGTAAAGGGCAAGGCCTGGCCAATACAAGATAAGGGTTTCGGATTTCATCACGCTCCCTTCTTGCCCGCTTTAGGAAAACGAAACCAAATGCGAACCTAAGCTTAAAATTTTGACTAGAACGAGACCTATAGGGTAACGAGCTTAGTAGGAAAGTCGTTCGAAAAATATTGGTTACTCTTTTAGCATACTTCGAAGTTCATGATGGTTTCTGTGAGTTGAATGCGTGACTGCGCCGCCTTGTGATAGCGGTGAGGCCTTGGGTATCAAATCTCCACTGAGCTTCCCTCGCCTCGATTCAACTTACATTAGCTCGGATTGATTCCAGAGGGGTGTGCTCAAATTGTAACGAATTCCTTTTCGAAGGAATAGAAGCTGGTCTAGAAAACAATCTAAGTGGAGCCATCATGCTTTTTGTTTGCTAGATTCTATAGGTTTGATTTGGTCGAGTCATCCTTGTTTGTGTTTGTGTAGAATTCCCTTGCAATTAAGAATGTCGAACTGGTATGATAGAAGCCAATACAATGATTATCGACCTGAATTTGAATATGGACATCATCCTTTCTATGACCATGTTGGGAATAGTGGTTGGGAACGCCATCCTTTTCAAGGTTATGGTTCATACCATGGTGAGCCCAATTACTATCCACACGCGAATTGGTCTTACGAGCAAGAAAATCAGGAACACTGTAGTACTGGTTACTCGTTTTTGGAAACTAGTCCTGATTATGATATTTCTGAACCTGTTCCATCTCTAGAAGAGACCCAACAACGGATTGAAAGGACGTATAAGCGTTTAGTTGCAATGAATAGTTCAAAAGAAGAGTGTACACGATATTCTGAGATGATAAACGAGAGTGGTAAACGTATAAGTGTTATGCTCAGTGAAATTCAGGCTCGTCTAGAGGCAGAAAATGAACAGTTGGCTAATGCTGCTCGAAATAATCTAAATTTCCAAAATAAGGTTTCTAATTCTACCCTTGATATCAATAGTGAATATTTGCCTAATTTAGAGGACGAGGCTAGAATAAAAGACACTACTTATTTAGATAAGGTTCAATCATCTTTGTACTATTATGATGATGAGGTTAGTAGTAATGAAGAATCTGAAATATGTAGGCATAGTGATCAGGAATCTATTAATCCAATTGAGCTTTATAATGATTATATTATTTCTAGTTCAACTCCAAATAATTTTTATGATTATTCACCTATTCAAAAGGACGAGGATTTGATTAGGGATACCACTGTTTTAGACGATGTAGTTTTTCCTTTTGATTACGAAGCCGATAGTGGTTTAGAGGAACGAGTTTATTCCGAAAATGCTATTTTAGAGTCTAGCGACTTAGAAAAAATAGTCTTAGATGAAGAAAATGAACTCGTAGAGCTATTAAATATGAGTAAGGATGCGTCGCTTAAGTATAACCTCGAAGGAGCAATTGACTATTTTTAGGATTCCAATGATCTAGAAATTAAGGAAATTGTAGCTAGTCTATCTAGAGATACTCAAAATCTAAGTTTGGGGGTGATTATCATTCTCCTTGTGCCATACCTTTAGCTCTTTCAAAGATCCCTCATTTTGGACGATATCTCTGCCTCGACCATTTTACAAGATTACCTTCATACTCATTTTCCCGAACCTAATGATGTCCAGGAAGAAGTTCAGTAATTAGAAACCCATCCTCTGGTTGATGTGGTTTGCCCAGGAAATAATACCAAGATTGAATTTGTTTTCCCACCAAATAGTTTGCTTCCAATTGTGGGAACGTATAACTTTCAAATGTGTCACTTATTAAGTTCTGAGACTAAGCCTAAGTACTTTAGGTTGATAGAATCGACAAATTTTCTTAAGAGTGACCACTACTCTCATTGTGGTCAATTTTGTAAGTCAAGTCTTATTGACTTAGAGGATCCTCAGTTATTTAGGTTATTATTGTGCGCTTCTAAGATCATATTTGAGTTTTTCCAGACTCAAGGACCTAATGATTCGGATCCCACCTATGAAGAAACGCAACCAATGAAAATAATTTATTTAGACCCTTTCTTAGAACCTGAACCTGAACTACAATTAGATATAAATTTCTTAATCAGGAAAACTAAGTAAGGGCATGCTAGTCTTGTTCACTTTCTTGGTTCATTGCAGTTTCCTTTGGTCAGCTCTATTTAGTTTTGAAGACCCACAGTTATTTCGACTGTTACTTTATGGTTCGAGTTGACTAACCCTTTCCTAAGTCTGGCTGAAGACTTTAAACTTAGCACTTCTTGGGAGGTATCCCATGCTCATGCAACACGGCAATATCTTTCCTTAACTCTTTCGCTTCAAATGGTAACAATTTCTCCTTGTTCATGCTTTTAGTTTCATCTTTAGAATATTGAGGACAATGTTAGATTTAAGTTTGGGGGTATGGAGAGAAACTTTTTAGTTGCAATTAATAAACTCCAGAGCCTAGAAATTTATGCATATTCAGGATGGCACTAACTAATCTAAGTGGATGGAAGCATTGGTTGTAGGAGTTGAGGAACCAATCTGATTAGATGGAAACATCTATAGAGTCTATTCATAAAAGCACAGAGCTCAGGTGTTAGAAATAACATGATAGTTGCACCATATCTCGTTGAGTCCTTTTCATTTATTTTTTTCATTTTAAACTATTTTCTCTAAGTGATTAGGTGGGGCACACGATTCAAGTTGTTACCACTGCTAGGGTGAATTAGAGTGACTGAGTTACTAAAAAAAAACAAAAAAAAGAAAAAGAGACCGGACCAGTTAGACCAATCGAAATAAGTATTAACACTTGGATAGCAATATGCGTGTGTTCTCCCTGTTTCCGTCGCCTAAGCAAGCGTGGAATGCAGGACCCGTGGGAACTATCGTGTAATCTGCTGACAAGAAGCATGCGCTTGGATCAAAAAGATCTATTCATGCCGTTAAGTTAAAAAAAAAAAAAAAAAAAAAAGGTTATTGCTCTGTGTAGTCAACTTGGTTCCCTGTATTTGCCAGTTTGTTGATCTAGATTTAAGTTATTGACCACTGGTTCCCTTGTATATGCCAGTTGTGTTGATATTAGTCAGACCGGTATCTCAGTCCATTAGGATAGGTTCATTCTGGCAGTGGCCTTCAGAAAGATATGAGAAACGCCGTTCACTTAGTAACATCAAAACCATCTATGTTTTCTATATCCATCTTCTTGATCTATCCACGTGATTAGTTTTGACTCCGGATATTGATGTCCATAGTGCGACTATCTGAGTAGAGCTCTGTCACTTATATATGAATTTTAGTATGCTTGAGTGCAAACTTGTGTACAACAATTGGAATTTCGCACAGGGTACTTCCTCTTATAGTCAATAAGTATGCCAACCAAGGAGATTTTAGTGCCTTCCAAGGTTCTGCATAGATAAGGTAGGGGTCTAGAGTAAAGGTTTTGTGGGTACACTTCTGGTAAACCCTCCGGAGACAACACTCCGCCACTAGGGCCACCTAGGGTTCAAATGATTTTCCTTTCTAGAATAAATTTGCTCGAGGACTAGCAAATAATAAGTTTGGGGGTATTTGATAGACGAATTTATGTGTCTACTTTGTTCTTAATTTTCTGTATTGTTAGACTCGATCAAATACTTATTGTGTTATTTTGTGTTCTTGTAGATGTTTTTAGAGAAATAAGCTCTTGCGGCGAAATGGGATCGAAAAAGTAGTGTTTTACACCCCAGGATAAAGTACTAAAGGCACCCCAGAAATGCACCAGAGGAACCCCAGAAAAAATTACTATTTCAGCCCCAAAAATTACTATTTCGGCCCGAATTGCTAAAGGGACCCCAGAATGGATTAGGGTCGAGGAGGACGTGTTTGGAAGGAAAAAAGGAACCAAATCTTCTCATAATGGTTGTTCTATAAAACAGGGAATAAAAGTACGGAATATTTTGTGATATTTGGAAGATAGTAGCTTTAAAAGAAGAGTATTCTCCAGGGATTCATGTATGTGTTGTTTAGAAATATTTACAACTGCAGAGACGTGTGAGAGAGAAGAAGATGGAAATAAAAATCTCGTCCACATGCAGCGAAGCAAACATAATATATGGAGTTATTACAAGGATTTTTCTGGAGCTGTGGAGTATAAATAGAGTTCTTGTGTATCCTATAAGGGTGTCGAGAGTTTGGGGTCGATTGGGAGACCACAGGGAGGGTGCAGAGGCGAAGAGAAGAACTGCAGGAAAGTTTCCTGCTGCTGTTGAAGAAGAAGGAGAAGACGAAGAACAGACGTCCGAGGACCTTCGTTCTTCAACAGTGTCAACAGCAGCAGCTAAGTATCGATGTTTTACATCAGTACACTTCTATCGTTGATTTCTGGACGCCTTTTGTGGGTCGTAGATTCACTGTTTTATACTTTTCACTCTTTTAATCAAATTTTGAGCATCAATTATGTATTTTGAGAACATGATTAATATGACGAGTTAAACCCCAAGCACTGGGACGACGTAGGAGGCCGTGTTTCATCCATGTGGTAATTTAAATTAATTCTTTATTTACTTTTTGCACCAATTTTAATTGAATTAAGATTTTAATTAATTATTTGTGATTTTATTTGATGGAGCATGCTTAGTCTTAGGGATTCTTGATGCGCCATGCTCATAAAATACAAGTAATATTTTATAGAATCTACTTTGGCAAAGAATATAGTTAATATTTGTTTTGTTTTGAACTATAATCGCCTAGAATTAAATTCTGAACCACTTGAAAATGAAAAATGGCCGAATCTTTAGTCCCAGTTTCTCGTACTAGTGTTAATATTTTTATTGTATATATTTTTTTTATTAAGTTTAAAAAATTATCCTTCACAAGTCCGAGAGTTTGAACCTCATTACTACAACCCACGAAAAATCATTAATCAGCGAGCCTAGTCAGTTTTCTTTTGATGAGCTGTAAAATTGTTTATTCCTTAATGTCTTGTAGTTTATTCCCTTGTGTTTTTTGTATGTTTTTTTTTTGTTTTTGTTGTATTTTTTGGTATGTGTTTTGTTGATGTATTCCACATTTTTTGGTGTATAATACAAGTGGATTTTTTTTGGTAGTACTTTTGTTAATTCTTCTCGTCTATTTGTATTGAAGGATATGGATTCCAGTTGTAATCTATCCAAGATAGACGATGAGAATGTTTGTTTGGTTGACAGTGGAACAACAAACACAATTTTTTGAACCCACAAATATTTTATAACCTTGAAGAGGTTTAAGGGTAATGTGAATACCATTTCGGGTTCAAGTAGTATGATAGACGACTCCCGAAGAGCGTGTATCATTCTACCAGGTGGTACAAAATTAATTATTGAAGACGCCTTATATTCTACCAGATCCAGAGGAATCTGTTGGGTTTTAAGAATATTCAGCGTAATGGCTACCACCTTGAAACAACATATGAGCATAATATGAAGTACATGTATATTACTTCATCCGTCCCGCGCCAAAAGCACGTTGTAGAGAGGCTTAAGGCGCTATCTCTTCTGGGTTATATCTTATGAGAATTCGAACAGTTGAATCTCATGTTGTCATTAACCAGAAATTTAATGACCCTGAATTATTCAAGCTTTGGCATGACCGTCTTGGACACCCACGTTCTACCATGATGAGTAGAATAATACAAAATTCCCATGGACATCCGTTGTAAAACCAGAAGTTTTTGTTAAGCAAGGATATAATTTGTGTTGCTTGTTCCCTGGTAAAACTGGTTATAAAACCATCCTTAACCAAAGTTATTATTTAATCACCAACGTTCCTACAGAGAATACATGGTAACATTTGTGGGCATGTCCACCCACACTGTGGTCCATTTCAATACTTTATGGTATTGATAGACGCATCTTCTAGATGGTCTCATGTCTGCTTATTATCAACACGTAATGTTGTGTTTACTAGACTGCTTGCCCAGATTATTCGGTTGCGTGCCCATTTTCCGGACTTCCCTATTAAGTCCATCCGACTTGATGGCGCTAGTGAATTTACATCTAAGGATTTTGATGCTTATTTACTTTCAGTTGGTATTGATGTTGAGCATCCTGTAGCACATGTGCATACTCAGAATGGACTAGCTTAGTCCTTTACAAAGCATCTTCAGTTAATTGCTCGGGGACATGCTATTTTGGATGCATCGGATTTAGTCCGGCTTCGACCAACTGCTAGCCATCAATACTCCCCTTTACAACTTTTCTTGGGGAAGCAACCAGATATTTCGCATTTACGTGTCTTTGGTTGTGCTTTTTATGTGCCTATTGCACCACCACAACGCACTAAATTCGGTCCACAACGTCGCCTTGGTATTTATGTTGGTTTTGATTCACCGTCTATTATAAGGTATTTAGAGCCTTTAACATGTGATGTCTTTACAGCTAGATTTGCAGATTGTCATTTTGATGAGACACTTTTCCCGCCGTTAGGGGGAGATGGCAAGCCGTCAGAAGAACGACGTGAAATATCTTGGTACACACCAAGTTTGTCTCATCTTGACCCTTGCACTAATCAATCTGAAATTGAGGTGCAAAAGATTATACGTCTACAAAATATTGCAAACCAATGCCTGATGCATTTACTGATACTGGTCGAATTACAAAATCCTATGTGCATGCTAGAAACGCTCCAGCTCGGATTGATGTACCGACAAGACAAATCGGGAGCTCAGCGGCAAAAAAATTATCAAAGCCACGCCTAAAGCATGAACAACCAGTTGGTTCAAAATATTCTGTCCCTCGAAAGAGGAAGAGCCAATCTGTCTCAATCAAAGGTAGCGCTCCTGAAGAGTCTACAGATAGTGCTCCTGAAGAGACTATCAATGAACAATCCACTTTCTCTGATGAACCTCCTGAAGAGGATAAAGTCTCGGCTGAGACACAAGTACCCGTGAATGAGGAAATTTCCATAAATTATGCATGCGACATAGAAGTGTGGGATTGTAATATAGTAATTGTCGATGATATATTTTTATTATCAGTAGCTACTGAAATCTCCACAGATTATGATGATATTGAACCATACTCTATAGAGGAATATCGACAAAGAGACGATCGGCCTAAATGGAAAGTGGCAATCCAAGCTGAGTTGGAATCTCTCACTAAACGCAATGTTTTTGGGCGCCCAATACAGATACCAGAAAATGTGAATCCCGTGGATTACAAATGGGTGTTTGTGAGAAAGCGTAATGAGAGAAATGAAGTCGTTCACTATAAAGCCCGACTAGTGGCAAAGGGTTTCCTGCAGAAACCTGAGATTGACTATGAAGAGACATACGCCCTTGTTATGGATGCAATTACCTTTCGATATCTAATTAGTCTGGCAGTCTCTGAAAGGTTTTACATGCATCTAATGGATGTGGTTACGACGTATCTATATGGCAAGCTAGATACAAATATTTAAATGAAACTTCCGGAAGGATTCAAGTTACCTGAAGGGAAACCACGTCATATGTATTCACTTAAATTAAATAGAGCTTTATATGGATTAAAACAATATGGGCGAATGTGGTATAATCGCCTTAGTGATACTTAACAAAAGAGGGATATGTAAACGACCCAATTTTCCATGTGTGTTTATTAAAAAGACAGAATCTGGAATTACAATAATAACTGTATATGTAGATGCAATCAACTTGATTGGATGAACTCTCCAAAGCAATTGAATGCTTAAAGAAGGAGTTCGAGATGAAAGATCTCGGTAAAACAAAGTTTTGTCTTGGCCTACAACTTGATCATTATGAAAACAGAATTCTTGTTCATCAATCCACTTACACGGAGAAAATCTTAAAGCGTTTTAGATGGACGAAGCATATCCGCTTAGTACCCCAATGGTTGTAAGATCTCTTGATCCCAACAGAGATCCATTTCATCCTAAAGAAGAGGATGAAACACTGCTTGGTACAGAAGTACCATATTTAAGTGCAATTGGAGCTTTGTTATATTTAGCTCAATGTACTAGGCTTGACATTTCCTTCGCAGTAAATTTACTAGCCAGGTATAGTTCTGCTCCAACAAAAAGACATTGGACAGGGGTAAAACAGATTTTTCGTTACCTTCGTGGTACTACTGACATGGGTTTGTTCTACTCGAAAGATTCTTTAGACTATCCACAGATAACAGGGTATACGGATGCTAGATATTTATCAGACTCGCACAAAGGAATCTCTCAGACAGGGTATGTTTTTACCGTTGGCGGTACTGCAATCTCATGGCGTTCCTGTAAGCAGAGCATCCCAGCTACTTCCTCAAATCACTCCGAGATAATTGCTCTCCACGAAACAAGTAGAGAATATGTGTGGTTGCGGTCATTAATCGAGCACATCAGGAGCTCTTGCGGTCTGAATTCCACAATCAGTGTGCCAACGACAATTTGTGAAGACAATTCAGCGTATATAACACAAATGAAAGAAGGCAACATCAAGGGTGATAGAATAAAACACATTTCACCAAAGTTATTTTATTCTCACCACCTCCAGAAAAATAAGAAGATTGATATCCAGAAGATACAGTCATGTGAGAATTATGCTGATCTATTCACCAAGTCTCTGACAACAAAAGTTTTCCGGAAGCTGGAATATGGAATCAGAATGCGCCACTTGTACAAGCAGACAAATTAATGGAGGTTTCGATCAGGGGGAGTTTTGGACTATAACGCGCTATACTCTTTTTCCTTCACCAAGGTTTTGTCCCACTGGGTTTTCCTTGTCAAGGTTTTAAAGAGGCAACATATGTGCGTCCAACACTGTTCTAAGATTTTTGTTGTACTCTTTTTCCTTTTCTCGGGTTTTATCCCACTGAGTTTTACCGGCAAGGATTTAACGAGGCAACGTTCTTAGAATGGTGGTCCAAGGGGGAGTGTTGTATTATGGGTGGCCCACTATCTAACCGCCTAAGAAGAATCAAGAAAGCTCGAGTTAATTTTTCACCTCCTTTTTGCTAGACAAGATAAAGATCCACCCACGTCAATCTATGGATGGCCCACCATGAGGCTATCTGGATTATTCCTATACAAGTCGTGAAGATAAACATTCAGGGAATAACCGACTACTTATCAACTTTTTTTTAAACAAAGAGACATAATATTACACAGTAAGGTTGTGTACATCATAATCTATATGAGAAATTAAGACATCAGCTGAAGTCAACCACCATTCCCCGCACAAACTATGTTTACGTGCAGCTTTAGCTAAAACATCGGCCACCTTATTACACTCCCTATTAACAAACACACAATACCATACAAAGTTATTGGTACATAAATTTACACACCTCTTAAGAAGAGGGACACTCTTCCAAGGAGACAGAGTAGACTGTTGATGCAGATAAGAACTGATATTCAGATTATCCGTCTCAAATATCACTTGTTTCCACCCATAGTATATAGCTAGTTCTATTGCTTCAGTTAAAGCCCAAGATTCAGCTTTATGCATATTAATAGCTCTTTTCACAGTCCCTTTTCCCATCACATGTTGTCCTGCATGATTTCGAGTTTTTATACCAATACCAGCTAAAAGAGAAGGAGGATTAAAAGCCGCATCAATATTAACTTTAAGCACATCAAAAGGAGGAAGCTTCCAAGTACTATGCACAGAGGATCTAACAGTAATGGAGCGAGAAACATGATCAGAATTAATATCTAAATGATGCTGGGCAATATAGTGGTTAATCTGATGTATGATAGAGTTAGTGTTGGGGTAAGATTACTCTACACCTATGTTTCCAGATATTGTGCAAAATGCAAGCTATGACATGAGTGGTGACATGGGTATTGTAAATGTTAACAAGAGAATTTTAGACTGCAAACTCTGAACCCAAGAAAGAAGAGTTGAACACTGCATCATTGAAGTAAAACCATTGGGAAAGAAATATCTCCAACTATCTTGAGCAAAAGAACAATGAAGCAATAAATGATCCAAATACTCCTTGTTAGCAACACTCCACATGACACAATTCTGATGAGAAAAATCCATATGATGAAAAATTCTGACTTTGACCGGAATTCCATTATGAAGGCCTTTCCATATAAAAATTTGAAACTTATATGGAATTTTTAGTTTCCAAAACTTGAACCAAAAGTGAGGAGACAAATTCAGAGAAGCATTGTCGACGTTCTCTAGCTGACATAGAATTTTATAAGTTGAGGAGGTTGAAAATATACCAGTTGAAGTAAAAGGCCAAACAAGAGAGTCTTTTTGATCTAACTGAAGTGGAATAGTAAGGATGAAGTTCACCTGGGCATCAATAGAAAGTTGTCGCAGAAAAGCAATATTCCATTAATCTGTATGGTTATCTGTGAATTGTGAAACCCATTGATATTTATTTAAATTAAGGTCATTCCAATCTTATAAAGCAGTTGCCATGGAAGGGATACAATTGGCAGTCCAGATGTTGCGTATCGACTTAATTGTTAAGCAAAGTTTGTAATACAAACAAGTAGATCCTACGCGTGTCCTTGTAAGACATAGTCCTTGCCATGCTGGTTCTCCTATAAATACCGCATGTGCTTTCTCGTTGTAAGTTAATAAGAAATGAAAAACTAAGTAACAGAATTGAGAAATGAAATGCTTCCTTTGTTACCACTTTCAAGGTTAGTAAACAGTTTAGTAAACTCGTGTTAAATAATCACTAGTATATATTGTACCGGTATCCTAGTCTTTCCAAATTTATCCTTACCTTGTTCCGGTACAAATATTATTTTATATATCTCTATCTCACATGTAAAATTAGATTGTATCGTACCCATGCATCATTAATAAGAGTGTATGTGGAAAAAACAACTTTAAAAATAGAACGCCTATCTAATGGTACTACAAATTTTTTAAACTCTGCCTATATAATAGATACGGAGCGGGAGTAATATAAAAAAGGATGATTTCTCTTGTTTTTTTGAAAGGAAAAACATGATTTATCCTTCAAGCTATATATCACGACATCACAAATTTTATACCATTAAGATTCTGACTTTGGAGTATGATTTTCATCTTCTGGCCCGCAAATGAGAGTGGCATTTTTCTTTCCTTGAGAGCAGACTCCATGTGGCATTTTTCTTTCCTTGTAGTTGGTGCACTCGATATAAACTAGACTAGAGTCGTGCAATGCAAGTGGCACCCTGTGATTATCCAAATTCAGCCAAGTAACTGAAAAAAAAACAAACATAACAAGTTCAGAATTCTTGTTGTTAGATTCCCATTTTTAACTCTTACTCAGACCGTGGTTGTTCAATATTTAATTCAGTATCGTCTACGAATAAAACCCTATCAAACTCTCCGTCTCTCTAATGGCAAAGATTGATTTTCAAGCAATGGAAATAGATCCCAAGAGTGGATTCTGTTCAGAAACAATAACCTACCATAGTCTCAGACCCATAGTTCCACTTCCACCAGTGAATTCATCTCTCTCTATCTATGACTATGTTTTCTCTCTTTTCCGCAGCATCTCTAATTCCTCTCCAGAAACAACAACTGCGTTAATTGATTCTGAAACCAATACTCGAATATCATATTCTGTTTTGATTCAAAAGATTGAATCGTTATCTCATCATCTAAAATCAGTTGTTGGTTTATCTAAAGGAGACACTGCTTTCATTCTCTCCCCTACATCACTTCAGATACCCATTTTGTATTTCTCTCTTCTTTCCATAGGAGTTGCCATTTCTCCTTCTAATCCTAAGAGTACTATTTCTGAGATTTCTCATCTGATTAGCCTTTCCAAACCTATAATTGCTTTTGCTACGTCGAAAACTGCTCATAAACTCCCTTCAGTGCTTCACCATGGTACAATTCTCCTCGACTCGGCTGATTTTGAGCTCATGATGACCGAAGAGGAGAGAACATTGGTTGATTTAGTAGATAAGGTGAATCAGTTGGATACTGCAGCGGTTCTGTATTCTTCAGGGACTACAGGCAGAGTGAAGGGTGTAATGTTGAGTCATAGAAATTTTACATCACTAGCAGCTGGAATATATGGTTCACAACTGAAAAATAGAGGTATGGGTACTAGTGATGTGGTTGTGCTGTGTACAGTTCCATTGTTTCATGTCTATGGGTTAGTTTGTATCCTAAAAGCAGCGGCAATGGGTGAAACTTTAGTAGTATTAAATCAAGAGAGGAGGTTTGAGGTTGAAAGGTTGATGAAAATAGTGGAGGATTACAAGGTTACGAATTTGGCGGTGGCACCACCTGTTATATTGGCTATGTGCAAGGGGCCAAGAATGGACCACGCTCATGATATGAAATCGTTGACGACAGTTGTTTGTGGTGGAGCTCCTCTGCTAGTGGAGGTCATTTCAAGGTTTAGAGACCGGTATCCCAATCTAGTCGTGGCACAGGTTTACAATACAATATCCCTGAAAATTATAAAAATATTTCAAGTTCAATGGTAGTAATGAGAATCGGAGGTATACCAATAACTACACTCTTATTAGCTTATACATGTTGTTGAATGAAGGCGTATGGACTGACGGAAACAACTGGTGGAGTATTCAGGACATTAGGTGCGGAGGAGAGTCGTAAAATTGGGTCAACGGGCAGGCTTTCATCAAATATGCAAGCGAAGATTGTTGATCCTGAGACTGGCGCTGCTTTGCCTCCTTGTAAACAAGGGGAACTTTGGGTTAAAGGGGAAGCAATTATGAAAGGTATTGTTAAGTGCACAGAAAGTTGAATTTCTTGGAATTTTCTAGCTTAACGTCTTTAAGAGAAGTTGCTCTGGTAGATGCTTAGCTTCTTTGTTTGGGGTTCTTGTATGTAGGCTACGTCGGCGAGGAAAAGGCAACCTTGACAACTTTGGATACAGATGGATGGTTGAAGACGGGTGACCTCTGCTATATCGACAATGAGGGTTACCTATATGTTATAGACAGGTTAAAAGAATTGATCAAGTACAAGGGATATCAGGTATCGAGTCAGTGGTACTATATCTTTCCAAAAATAGTTTAACATTCCAGATAGTATCCGGAGAACAAGTTCATATTTCTTTTTGTCTCTAAGGTGCCATATTATCTCTGCATTCATGTATTCTCTAGGTTGCTCCCGCCGAATTGGAAGAATTGCTTCAATCCCATCCAGATGTTCTTGATGCTGCTGTAATTCCGTAAGCATCATATACCTTCTTAATTCTTGACTTCAAGTAATTTAGCTAGTTATATTTACGTGTTCTACTAACCAAGATCTGAAATACACTGCCTTTGCATCGGTCATGGTGTGAGTTATAGATTATTATGAGTCCCTGGACTGAATGTGAATCACCTTTTAAAATTGTAAAATGTAACAGACTTCCGGAATTGCAGGTATCCAAATGAAGAAGCTGGTCAAGTGCCAATGGCATTTCTTGTGAAGCGACCTCATAGTTCTATTGATGAGCCACAGGTCATGGATTTCATCGCCAAGCAGGTAATTTACATTGATCTTAAACTTCAGATTTATCTGTAAACTTAACTTCTCATACTCACAGATTCACCAAAGTAAAACTAGCTATGTTCCTGCCGCTACGACAATACAGAGCCTTACATACATAGCTAGTTTAGAAAATCAGATGATTGAGCATTTTCCTTACATACATAGCTAGTTTAGAAAATCAGATGATTGAGCATTTTCCAAGACGTCTTGAGGATGATCTTGCTTTTGTGACCCTGGCCTGTCAATGGCCTTCTACGAGCCTTAAATACATGTCAGGCCATGACCAGCTATCTAGAAAAGTAATCGCAGTTATGATGAATAATTGATCAAGGTGGCTGTTTTTATTGTTGGTTTCATTCATGTAATGGTATGTGGTGAATGTAGGTATCGCCGTATAAGAAGATAAGGAAAGTAAAATTCATTGATTGCATACCTAGAAATGCTCCGGGGAAGATATTGAGGAACGAGTTGATCAAGCTTGCACTATCTTCAAGGACTACTAATACAAAAACTGCTGCAAAGTTGTAATCTTTTTGTTTGTTTGTTCTAATACAAGCAATTCTAAGTAGGTTGGTTTCTGATCGGTGAAATAATAAATGGAGGACAAAGAAAATGTAGTCATAACCTTTAAGTCTAAATCTAAGTATTGCGTGTATGGACTAAGAGCATGTTTGTTTTTTTTTGCTGACTCGGGGCCTGGATCTGATTCGATTTGTTTTCTTTTCCGAGTCAGATCTGATTCGTGATCTGAGTCAGACCTAGCCCCTGATTCGGATCTGTTTGAGTCAGGTAATAAAATATTTCTGACTCATGGGAACAAACCACTGACTCATGTTTTTGAGTCAGATGAGTCAGATCTGACTCAAAAAACAAACATATTGAGTCACATCCAGATGAGTCAGGTGATTTCAGTCAGATCTAGGTGAGTCAGATTCAGACGAGTCAGGTGAGTCAGGAGAAAACAAACATGGTCTTGTTAAGAATCATGTTGTCATACTAGAGTAATGTGCATATCTTTGCACATTCATTTTCATTACTCTAGGATATACCGAAGATATTCAATATATATTAGTTTCATTTTCATTACTCTAAGATATACTGAAGATATTCAATATATATTAGTTTTTTAGTTTTCTTCATATTCTGTAATATACTTATTTCCCTTTTTAGCATTGTATATCCTATATATAAGAAGCAGTGCTTCATTGTAACTTACACACCATCAATACATAGAAATCTCGAATCCATGACTATTCTTGTCATGGTATCAGAGCCAGGCCCCTCTCAACGCTGCCCGTGTGTCCGTGGTTTCCGTACCACTCCGTATCCCTGCCAGTGTGCGTCTGTGGTTTCCGTACTACTCCGTATCCCCGTCAGTGTGTGTCCGTGACTTCCGCGCCACTCCGTCAGTGTAGCCCTAGTCTTTGAGGAGGGGTGTTAAATAGTACCACATCGCCTAGGGCATCCTAGGTCTCGCGCTTAATAAGTCTTGGACAATCCTAACCTTGCAAGCCGGTTTTCGAGGTTAGTTAGGCCCGAGGATTCCTAACAGGTCTAAGTCATGCAGCCATGTACGCTTTGTTTCCATCTTTGTTGAGGTTTGAGCACAGTATGCCGAATGGACCAAATAATCTGATTATTGTTGGTTGTCTAGGTTGTTTGGCAACTCAATCTCATTTTACCGTATACACTTCAAAATTCATGGAACTTGTTCCACTGGCATACTAAAAAAAATGAAATCAAAACCACTCTCTCTGGGTGGTCCTGAAGTGAACTTGTTCCACTGGCATACTAAAAAAAATGAAATCAAAACCACTGTCTCTGGCTGGTCCTGAAGTGGTGAGGGTATTGAAAGCAAAGGCATGTGCTTGTAACGGTGTCGTGTACCTATAACCATTAGTCATTCATCGATGGTAACGAATGCTTCTACAGTTGGTTCCAACTAGGGAACCTTTTTTACTAGCTGGTTAGTGGTTTTCGTCCCGGTTTCCCTCCTTGTAACGGAGAAAGAGCAAACAATGATGATTGCTCCAAAGCGTAGTTTCTCTCCAGAGATAAAAATTTGCCATAGCTTACTTCCTCCATCAACCTCATCCCTTTCAATTTCAGACTATGTTTTATCCCTTTTACTCCAACACTACTAGTATTACTTCTGGCTTCTATCCTCGAAGTGTCACCGCACTTACCGACTCTGAAACATGTGATCGAGTTCCATACTCTGACTTCCTTAGCAGCATCAAATCTTTATCGCATTCCCTGAAATCGGTTTATCTAAGGAGACACTACTTCGTTCTCTTACCTACTTTTACTCGTCCAATATCTATATTCACACCGTAAAAGCCTAACGGATAGGTTAATTTTATTTTTTTTCCGGCTCGTCTAAATTGAACTCATTACATCTGACTCAAAAATAATAAAATAGCAAAGTTATTATTTTTATTTTATATTCCAGTCAGACATGTATCCGACGACGAACCAGGTACAAAATGATTACTTGACTCAAATAGCTCCGAATCGAATGTATTAGTCAAGTCGAAAAGACGCAATGGTCACCCTTTGCAAGATCCAAAAATGGCAATATCAAAGCTGCTGCAAATCCTGGTAATAAGATGAGGAAAACCAAGATTTTCTTACCAGAAGTTATGCCAATCATTTGACAAATGATGAGGCTTTAGAAGACGATGTCCTTTCCTTGGATGAGAAAATAAACCATTCTAGCCATATTTCTAGTCCACAGCTTCTTGTCAATGGTGCTTGGAATCAGGTTGGGTAATTTTCCTTGTTAATGGGCAATTTTCCTTCCTTCTATGCAACAACTCTTCCCAGAAGAATTATGATAGTTGAATACGAGCCGACCTCAAGTTTTCAGGTTGAGGTATTGAAAAATTAAAATTCAAGAGGATAATTCAACAATGCAGAGATGACACGTCAGTTAGCCTTGAACACATTCCCCTTGATTATAGTCTTGAAGCTGCAATTAGGAATATTTACATCATGCATGTTAGCATAAAATATGCTAGTAGTAGTAACCTCAGAATAGGTACTACCAATACCACCATGAATATATCCCCAATCATAACTTCTCATAAGCGAGGTAAATTCTCTCATAACGCTAATCCCAATGGTCTTCTAATCTTGCAGCTAGATTGGCCATCCACATCAGCTAGGGTAACCTCCTACGTCTTATGGATTGGCTAATCTAGCAGGTAGATTAGAAGACCATGTCAGTGGGATCACCATCTAGCGCTGCTTGGTTCAGCGCTGAGAAACTCAACCGTTAGATCAGAAAAATTTTTCCCAGCGCTGAATGTTCAGCGTTTTGGTTATTTTTTGAACGCTGAACGGTTTAGCTTTTGAAACTAGCTGCTAGTTGAACTGCGAGCAAATGCTAGGAGAGAGAAGTAGCAGGCACAAGTGTTGACTTTTCTCCCACACTTATTTTTTGATTTGCAACACTTTTTGGCCAATCTAGCAGCTCAATCTAGCCCATAGAGGTTAGCCTAAACGAGGTAAATTCTGATTCCTGAACTGTCATATCATAGATTCTTTCCATGATAATTCTCGATTACTATATTCAACATGATTGTTACGAGTATAATTACTAGTGAATTGCAAATAAAGACTAGCATCAAAGAAGGGTTCACGAACTTTTTGTTGAACTGTTTCAACATCATACTCATCATCACTGTTAACCATTGTTCTAATCCTTCCTGATACTTGTCCACTATTATTTCTTTTCCTAATAAATACTAGTAAGAACACACGTGCGATGCACATGCTTGAATTTGTCTTATTTAACAATATTAAATTTGAAAGCAATGGAATTTTTTGCGTAAAATAAAAATTTATTATAATTTTATAAAAATCAGGTGTATATTTTGAAAGATATGGAGTTTTTAAATATTTTGATCTATTTTAAAAATAATCCAATTTCCGTAAATATGTACATTTTTAAGGTTTTTTTTTTAATCCAGTGTTATTTAATATACATTTCCACCCTTAAGTTTGATTGAAATTACATGATATAATAGAGCTTAGTAATTAAAATGAGCGCAACCCAGCAATTTAGAGGGTCTTCTATCAAAATGACTATTTTCTTTATATATTTTTTTTTGCTTAATCAATCCTGAAAGTTATATACAAAACCAAAATAAACTGAAAGTTATATACAAAACCAAGTCAAGGAAAATTAAGTCAAAACTGAAAGTAATATACAAAACCAAAATAAACTAAAAATTTAAAAAAGAAAAAATAGGTCCATTAACCAGAAATGAACAACAAAGCCCATTTAAATTCTAAGCTTAATAGAATCTGTAGTATATTTTGTCAGGCATTTCCAGTGAAGGGAGAAATCTGGGTTTTGTTGTGTACTTCTGACAAATCCCCCTGCTTAGACCTGCATCCTTCTTAGCCATAACATCTGCTGTGGAATTTATTTCTCTCATGCTATGAACAAATTGAATCCTCCAGAATAGTAATTTTATTCTATGCCATCTTGCTTGAATTATCCGAGGAATCTTCCAAGATGTATAAGCTGTTATTGCTGCATTTGAATCAGATTGAATACAGAGATCAAACCTGTTATTTTCCACTGCCCATTCAGCTGCTCCAATGATTGCCATTATTTCCGCTATGTTGCAATACCCAGACCTCTTGATTCTGCATATATAAACTCTCCATTCTCTCCTCTACATACAAAACCAAAACCTGCTGCTCCTGGATTACCTCTAAAAGCACCATCACAACAGATGAGTATCTGATTAACTTCAGGGAGACAGAATCTCAGTTCAACAATCTCCTGGAGTTTTATTGGTTGCTTCTTAAGCTCAATTTTTTTGAAAATCATGTAGTCATAACTACAATCCCACATGAAACTCCTTATTCTCAATGCACAATCTCTAACATACTGTTTTATTCTCATCTTGATACTACCCAAATTCACTTTTTCATCTTCAAAACATATCATGTTCCTTAAAAACCAAATTTCCATCATTGTTATGGAAGCAGCCAGAATCCACACTTCTTTTACTGCACCACTTTTATGCTTTGAAAAATTCATTATATCTTCATAGGATTTAGGATTGCAAAGTAGAAAAATTCCACCCAGCCTGTAAGGACCCTTAAGCTCGTCAACGCTATTAGACCGGTCAAATGACAAATTAACCGATAACCACTCGATTAGTGTAACTCGAACGTTAATTATTAGAAATTAATCTAACAACGAACTAGATACGAAACTAGTACCGATAGATAGGTCTCGAAAAGTTACGTGGATTAGACTACTCAAACGTGTCATTCAGATACTGGACGAAGAAGATATCATCAGATTTGTTTGAAGGACAAAATAGTTGCTATTGGACCGACTGGGGCTGCCCTTATCAATCTGTTGGGTGTATCGGTAATTTGGCTTGGTCTTATCTAGGCCATATCGAGAATATAAACTCTCGTATTCTCTTACTCATCATTCTTATTTTTCTCTTTCTTCTTCTTTTCTTCTTCTTTCTTCTCTGTTCTTCTTCTTCCTGTTATTTCTCTTTCCCTTCTCTATTTCTCTTCCATCAAGAGTTTAAGAGCCATGCATAGAGTTTTGTTGAGCATAGTTAGTCCATGAAGGTGATGATGTTTTGGTTAATTAAGGAGGAAAGTTTGGGGTTTCTATTGAGATGTTGTAACAGAGAGAAGTAATTTAGGGTTTGTAGTCGATTGAATCTTCGGATTAGTGATTGACAAGAGGAATTCGTGGACTGGGTATGGTGTTATAATAGTTGAATCGAAGTTTGAATTTAATTACAGAGATGAAGGAATTGAGAAGTCAAATTAGGGTTTCTGAGTTTGATTCTGAGACGAATTAGAAGATGAAGTTGAGACTTTAAGTAACAGATTAAAGATGGGTTTGTCGTGGATTAGAGTTTTGATTGAAGCTGAGATGTGCATGCAGTGAAGTTTGGTTCAATTTAAGAGTTAGGGTTTCAGTTGAAATGCTGGGTAATTGATGAGCTTGTGATGAACTACTGATTTGAGTCGAGGTGAAGAAGAGTTTTATTTCAATTGCTTAAACAAGAGTAATTGAAGGTAATTATTATTCTCAGCAAAGTAGTAAAGTGTTTTAGTCTCTTGATTAAGTTATAAATGTAATTAGGTTATGCATGAGCTGATGTGGAAAGAAGTTTGGTTATGAAGTTCAGAAATTAAAGATGAGTTTTGTTGTGACTTGGATATTATGAACTGTTGGTGTTGAAGTTGTTTTAAATAAACTAAATGATTGTTGTTTGATTCTGATGTTGAGAAGGATTGGGTTTGTGTTTGCTGTAAATATTATGGGAAAGGTGTTAGTGGAAATCAAGAAGGTTTAAGATCTTGTTATTGAACTGAGTAGTTACAAATAATGATGAATGAGTTGTGCAGGTGAAATGGAAACTGAAATGGAGAATAAGTTTAGAATTAGAACTGAATTTTGATTGTAGATGGTTGTGTATTGATTGGTATGGCAGTTATAATAGTACTGATGGAGAATATTGCAGTTCTTGTGAATAGTGTTACTGAATTTACAGATTGTGCAGGCAAGAAATTAATGTATGGTTGTTTGACTTAAGAAGTTGCATTTATAGGACTGGTGGTAATGCATCTGAGTTGTTAAGTCATTATGGATGGAAGTTTTCCAAGTTAATATGTTGTTGAGTTGTGGCTACTGGAGCAGATACAATTAAGTTGTTACGGTTGCAATTTCAGTCTAGTGAAGAGATATAATTCTGAGAATGAGCTTAACTGATAATTGGGTGATGTTGACTTGAGGTGAAATTGGAGTTGCAAGTATTGGTTGACAGAGCTGAGATGGTGGTATGTATGAAGTATAGTAGTTGTTCTAGAGAAGGGATGCTAGAAGTTGAAGGCATGGGGTTGTACTGGTGGACTATGTTGGTTGGTTACCATTATTGTTGACTGTTATTGAGTTTGAGTCTGGATGTGTGTTGTTTGAGTTTTCGTCCAACTGATAATGAAGAGAAGTTGAATCTCTGTGAGATATCATTGTTGTTGAGGCTATGAGGATATGGTAGAAGTTTAGTTGAATGTGAAGAAGTTATGGCTTAGTACTGTAATTGCAGGTACAACTTAATTACAATTGTATTGAATTTATAGAACTCGGTTATTATGGATTATTTGTGTAATGATCATCTGAATAGAACCAGGTTAGAGTTATGTCTTGTAGCTACATTAGAGTTCAAACCTATTAGTTATCCCAGTCAGTTCATCTGACTAATTGTTTAGCTGATTCATTGTATCTGACTGAGTTCACTCATTAAAATAGACTTGACCTGGCATGACTCAGTGAATCATGACTAAGTTGGATTATACTTTGACTCGGTTGACCTGTCCTTGACCAGTTGACTAAACCATGGACTTTGACTGATGTTTACCGTTAGCTGACTCAGCTGACCGTTAGGGACCGTTAGTTGACTTAGGTGGACTAGACCTTAGTTATTGGGCATGTTTAGTGGACTTTGGTTTAGGTCTAGTTATCCTATGTTGATATTTTGGACCTTTTGTGGTCCGAATTGACCTTTGGTTTCTTCTACAAGTTGTAGATATTCATAAGACTTAGCTAATGGACTATAGAACCAACCTAATCGTATTAGTAAACCTTAGATATGTTAAAGATAGATAATAAAAAGGTGTAAAGTCATAAATGAGATTAAAACCATTAGATAGAATTGTATGATTCTTGTGTGATCCTTTTGGCTAAACTTTTAGAGTTTTGTATGATTAACAGTTAGTCTATTAACAACGATCGATTCAAAGGACGAACCATTGGATCATGGATCTCGAGGTAGGCGAGGCTTGTCATCAAAAGAGGTGGGAATACATTTGACTCTTTTGTAACCATTGTTGTTTCTTTTACAAAATTTTATGCTTAACAAACTCATGCATTGTCTAGTGTGCATTCCATGTTTTGTTTAAATCGCATTACTATACTTCTGTTGATTTTGTTAATCTTTCCATGGTTTGGAAAGGACTTGTAATGTTTTTTTGTTATATGAATTGTTATGGGAAATACGAATTTCCACTTGTGGTATATAGGATACGCTCCTTCACATTTATATCTACATGAATTCAGCTTTTATGTTTATATCGGTCGACAATTTTCCAGTTCGGAATTGTCGACATCCATATTTACGATTAGGTGTGGATTTGCGAGTTCGGAATTGCACAACCATATTATACATTGTTTGAAGAAGGAGTTTGTCCATATACATGTTTGTTTACTTCTGTGAGGATATGCTCTTTCACATTTATATCTACATGAATTCAGCTTTTATGCTTATATCGGTCGACAGTTTGCGAGTTCGGAATTGTCGACATCCATATTTACGATTAGGTGTGGATTTGCGAGTTCGGAATTGCACAACAATAGTATACATTGTTTGAAGAAAGAGCTTGTCCATATTCGTGTTTGTGTATCTCAGTGACTTGGTCACTATTTAATGTCTGGGAAGAACATTATTGTTTTTCTTAATCTTGTTTATGATTACTTAGAAGTTAAATGTTAATTATTCCCACTTTCAGTTTTCAGAGACAGATCAGAGTTGCACAACGAAATCCACAAGTGTTGACTCCGTTAATTAGTTAACTTCTTCTATGTTTATTATGTTGTTTATTGTATCTGTAAACCAAATGACTATTGTATATGTATCATTTGAGAGAAGTTCATGCATATATATTCTGAGCGGGGTTAGTTTTGGGATAAGTTCTGTAGCAGATTTCTTAATTGATTGTTTAAGTAAATGATTTAGATTCGTAGTGCCTCTTTATTTAGCTAATCTCTTGGATTAATTAGCTTCTAGCTTAGGGGGGGCGCTACACAGCCATTCCAAGATAAGCTGACTAAAATTACACTTCCACAAAATATGCTCTATAATGTCAGTATCTTTCCCACAAATGTAGCACTTTGAAGCTAAGTTAAAACCTTTACCTTGCATTTTCTCATCAGTTGCACATACCCCTTGGACTATTTTCCATATGTTACCGACAGTGGTAGGATGTAGCACTGGATTCCACACATATCTAGCCCAATCCACTTTATTGCATTATTTTCCTTATCAATTCACCAGCTGAAGATACAGTAAACTCACCAGACAATGTACCAACCCAAATTCTTCTATCCTCTTGGCCTGATATTACTGGTAATTCTCCCACCTGAATGTAGTTTAGCATTCTCTGAGTGATTCTCCATTCACCATTCACAATTAAGTCTGTTACCTTCATATTTACATTTTGCATCATATATTCATCTTTAGCAAATAATTCTTTCAGAGGCCTATCTTTGATCCAAGAGTCATTCCACACAGAAATTTGTGTACCAGAACCTATAATCCATCTTATGTGTTGCTTAACATCTTCAATGACCCATTTCAAACCAGGCCATATAGAAGACTTCTTGTAACCTGTAATCCATTCTCCTGTCAAATTAGTGTACTTTGCTCTCATAAATCTTTCCCACCCTGCTTCAGAATTTTTAATTTTCCACACCAATTTCATTAACACTGACTTTTTAACAACTTCAAGTCTTCTTATTCCAAGTCTTCCTTCCTCCATTGGAGAGTATGTTTTTTCCCATTTCAGAGTTACACATTTTCTCTCATATGGATCACCAGTTCATAGAAAATTCCTTATCAACTTTTCACATATTTTCACCACACTTGAAGGCCACTTATATACTGACATATTATAAATTGGAATGCTACTTAATATGGATTTCACAAGAGTTATTCTGTCCATAAAAGAAAGCATTTCACCAATCCAACTTGCCAATCTGTTTTGCAACATTTCTACCACACCCCAAACTGTACTTGACTTCACACTCCCTGGTTTTAAAACAACTCTAAGATACTTGTCAGGCGAAATATACACATTCATTTAATGCTCATTAGCAATTTGTTGCTTCCTTAACTCAGTTACTCCCCAAACAAACAGTTTCCTTTTTTCCTGATTTATCACTTGACTAGAAGATATTTGATAATCTTGTAACAACTTCATCACTTTTTTGTATATTTCTCTTGTGGCTATTAAAGAAAAAAAAACATCATCTTCAAATAAAATATGAGTTGGATGCACACCTCTGTAGTTGACCATTGGTGTAATCTTTCTTTCTTCTACCATTTTAGTAATACTTCTTCTCAAAACATCTTCAATAATCACAAACAAAATTGGTGACAATGGATCACCTTGCCTCAATCCCCTGCTAACTTCAAAAAAACCAACAAGACCACCATTTACTAGCACAAAATTCTAGCTGATATGAACAATTTATGGATCCAATTAACACATATTTGAGAAAATCCAAATCTCTTCATTACTTCAAAAAGAAACTCCCATCTCAGAGAGTCATAGGCTTGAGTAATATCCAGTTTTAAGCCTATATTACCACCTCTCCTTTTTGTATCCAGTTCATTAATCATTTCAGAAGCCAAAAAAAATTGTTCTTGTATACATCTACCTTTTATGAAGGCTCCTTGTTGAACAGAAACAATTTTATCCAACAGTCCATACATTCTTGTTGTCATAATCTTGGTAAAAATTTTAAAACAAAAATTGTTGAGGCCAATGGGCCTGAACTGATTTGGCCTTCTAGCACATTTTACATTTGGCAGAAGAAATAAGAAGTTAGAATTTAGTCCTCTTGGTATATAACCTTTTCTCCAACTGTATTGAATGCCTTTTATCAGATCATCACCTATTATCTCCCAAGCAAATCTATAGAAAAATCCTGGAAAGCCGTCTGGCCCAAGAGCACTATCTGCATCGAGTGAAAAGACAACATCCTTGATTTTTTGAGCCGAAGGGACACCTTCCAACATATTGTTATCTTCTGATGTAACTACTTCAGGTATAGCATAAAAAATCCCATCGGCAAAAGTTACATTTTTAAACTTAAACTTCTCTTCAAAATGTTGTTCTAGGAAATGTGCAAATTGATGTTGATTAGTAATTATTGAATCATTAGCATCCTCCAACTCAGTTATAGCATTTGCAGCTTGTCTATGAAGTACGGAAAAATCTTGTATTAGCAGCACCTTCTTTTAACCACTTCTCTCTAGATTTTTGTTGTAAAATGGATTGATGTTGTTGAGTTAGTATTTCCTGTTTCCCTCTGGACACTACCAAATTATTTAATAAGATAGTATCACTAGGATTCTGGTCTGACATTGTAGTTGCCTTTAAAACCTCCTCCCCTGCCTTTGCCAATTTAACTCTAACATCACCAAAAACAGTCCAGTTCCAATCTTTAATTTTTACCTTCATAATCTTCAACTTCTGCATAAAAACATACATAGGATTACCTCTTACTTCCTCAACCCATATTTCTTTAATCAACCTCTTGAAATCCTCATATTCTAACCATATTTTGAGCACTCTGAATGAAACATTTTTAGGTTTTGGAACATTAACACAAGATCCCATTAAGGGACTGTGATCTGAAACACTTCTCACTCCAACTTTATAGTTCTATCCAGGATATTTCTCAATCCATTTTAGGTTAAACAAAGCTCTATCCAAGGTGCAAACTATCCTTTTACTACCAGCTCTATTATTACACCATGTAAACTGTAAACCAGAACTTGGAGCCTGAATTAGATTACAAACATTCAAATCTTCATGAAAATCCTGCATTGCAACTCTTAAAGGTGTTCTCCCTCCCTTCTTCTCATCCACACTTAAAACTGTATTGAAATCACCAATTAACATCCATGGTAAGTCCATACTACTCACTTGCTCCAATTCCCTCCATAATTATTTTCTATCAGCAGCATGTATACCAGAAACTAAAACACCACCCACATTTACTGTTATCACTTGATTAATAATTGAACAACAGAAGGTTTAGTAATTGAAGCACTCCAAAATAGCCATATATTACATTTTCTCTCATTTGTAGAATTGTGTATTAACTTGTGCTACATTCCATGTAACTTTAAACTCTTACAATCCCTTGAATTCCATTTTATTTTTTGTTCCACCACCCAAACTAAAGTAGGACTTAACTATTTAACTAAACTTCGTAGTTTTTCTTTGGCTCTAGGTCTCCTTAAGCCTCTTCCATTAAGGAAGATTGTCTTCATTTGGAAATAGTGGATTGAGAAGATACAGGACTTCTCGTTCCTTTTTTCTCTTTCACTAAATTCATAGCAGCATTCTGTTTCCTTGTACTAATCAAACTAATAGGTTTAGGCTTTATAATCTTCTTAACTACTTCTTTTACAGCCAACTCATTTTTATTTTCCACAATAACATAATTAACAACATAGGAGCTACTTGATGCAACATCCAATAGTTTGTTCACACTAATAGGAGGAAAATCATCATTCATCAAGTTTTGCAGAATACGAAATTTACCTGAATTTTGAATTTCAGGATTAGTATTTTGAACAAGAAATTAAAATTTTCCACTGGAGGAATAATAGCATCAACTATTTCATCATCACAAAAAGCTTCATTCTCTGCATCCTTTGATTTATTTATTGTTGGAGATTGCAGATATCAAAACCAATAGGCTGAGGTACTGTTCTTTCTTTAATCTTCCAAACCTTTTTGGGAATAGCATAATAAGTATCATTTTCTTCAACTTTTTGTGCTGATTCCTTTCTCATAACTCTACATTCAGTAACCAAGTGACCCACTACCTTACAATGACTGCAAAATTTAGGTAACTTAGGGATCTGTACCTCTTGTTCAAAACTGCCATATTTAGAATTAACAACAACTTGATGAGGAACAGATCTTGCTAAATCCACCTCAACCAAAACATTGGCATAGTAACCCACTTCTCTTTTAAGAGTAGTATCATCAACTTTTATGGCTCTACCAATTGCATCACCCATGGACATAAGCATTTTATCTTTCTAATACTTAATACCTAAACCAGGGAAATTAACCCAAACAAAAGCTGTGGTAGATTTTTGAGCAACAGGATTGAGATTAGGTTCCCATAGTCTTAGTTTAAGCACCTGAGAATTCACCATCCAATACCTATTCCAAATATACTTCATATCAACTTTATTTTCAAGCTTGATAAAGAAAAAACCTTTACCAAGAGGAATTAATTGAAATTTACCTGTAGTGATCCACTGTTTTCTTAACTCTTCTTCAGCAGTTGCAAATTTAAACTTAACAAAATCCAATCTCCCAATTAGGCTAAATTTCCATTCGTTAATACTCTCATCTTTATCTTCATCTGGTATATATAACTAAGGAATTTTATAGAGATTTTCAGTATCAACATTCATCTTTTGTTGATCTGAAGAAAACTTGAAATTACTTGCATCTAAACTCGATCCAGAATTCATTCTGTTCGAAAAGAAGTATTTGAAGATTCACAAAAAACCAGATCCAAAAGTAGTTTCCTTCGATTTCAACATCTTAAAGACGGTACAGTGAAGAACTAGAAATTTAAACACCAATCATTAATGAAAAAATTGAATCACCTGGATTAACGATTTTTATTTTATTTATACTATTATTATTATTAGTATAACACGCACTCGTAATGCGCCTGCCAAACGAAACTAATGCTTTAACAATCTCAAACTGCTGAAAAAGAAAGTGTTAAGACAGATCATCCCGATCCTAAGATGGGACTGACGGGGCTAGAAACTGCAGAAATGGTACATAATACTGTATAAAGACTACCACATACAACATTTCATGTTGATCTCTGATTAGTATTTAATCAATTACTATATTTAGTACTAAATCATTTAGTCATGTTTGTGAAAGAAGTTAGAGAAGATACTTATACTCGATAATCAAATTACTGAACGGTCTACACCATTTAATTTTAAGAAGTCCGAGCGTTCATCTCAGCATCAAGACCCAAGGAGTTTCTTTTCATGACATATTTCAGATTTGCTCTTTAATGGCACTCCCAAAGATCAACATCATTGTGTAAGGATCATGATTAAACCAGACAGTTCCTGGATGATATAAAAGAAGCGGATCCAAAAGAGAACTTCCTGCAATACTCTGATCACATTTTTCAAGGACACCCGATTGTTTAAAGGCATTGTACTGCTAGTATGGAACATGCCAAAGTATAAATATCATAGCAGACCAATGAAGCATAGGATACTGCATAAAAGAAAAAGCATGGAACATATCAACATGTATATTTTGGAGATAAAAAATAGGTTAAAATGATAAATACCTTTTTGTGCCTATCATTTGGGGTCTATACGATACTCTTAAGTGTCATGCCACTACCGACATCAAGCCTACTTACCATACTTATGTTAAAGCTGCAATTGAGTTACGTGTATCACGGTTGAATCACAACATTCAATCTGTTCATAAATTGATTTATTTCTTCGCTAAGTTTAATCAAAATAATTTTGTATCATTCCAAATATTAGGTTCAAATATCAATTTAAATTTTTTTCTAAGGTGAACTACAAATTCATGTCTAAAGATTAATGGACTGCCGACTTTGAATGCCACCCAACATGATTTCACTTTTCTTCATACTACAAAAACATCCTAAAAGCAAAAAAAAATGAGTTTCGTAAGAAATAACTACTTGCTACATTTATATATAAAATCCTACTATAAAAGTTGCCATACTATAAATTGGCATTGCCTTCTACTGTGATTTTATGCCTTAGGCGCCTAGATGTCCAAATGGTTGCTGAAATTGCATCCTTTGTAAGTCTTCCCTTCTCCACTGCTAAAGTTTTTCATGTATTTCCAATAATAGGATGTATGATGGACTACGTTGTATGTGGCCTAGTAGTGCGTCAAAATAAAGCGCAATGGATCCTATGAAAGACCTCACAATGAATTATCATTAAAAGATCATTCAAAAGAAAATTAAAACCCAACGGATTTAAGAGTGTAAAAAGAAATCACACGAAAATGAGTCTCAAATGCTAAGGAAATAGTACATGATAGAATATATAACTCGCAAATGCTAAGACGGTAGCACAAAAATGAGATTCTCCTGACTATGATAAAAGTATATTTGAAATTTCCACAAACAATTAAAGCTCGTATTTAAATTCACACTATAAACGGTATCTCATTTTCATTTACCTGCAGAGTTCATATTGTTACCTAACTTATTCATCTATTCCCTGTCACAGCAACATCTTTTCCATATCAGTTGTTCCTGAATTTTATTAACTTCACTTAATTCATAAGATTTGAAACTTACTAAGAAGAGAAACCCAAAATAAGAATCACCAAAAACAGTTGATTAACCTAAATTTCAATTTTGCTACCCAGTTTATATGGTTTGAAAATCGGTGACTGGTATTCCCAAATTTAAATGAATAATATATAGTTAGGAAGTTGATTAACATGGGTTTAAATTTGATGTTAAGGTTTCAGATGTTTAGTAGGATAAGAAATGGAAAGCAATTGCAATGGTTTCTGAAATTGGGAAGCTAAAAGTCAAATTTTAGGTCAAAAATTTTGAGGTGGAAAGATTGAAATTCCTAAAATTAAAAAAGAATAGGATTCGAAATTGACTAACCTAGGTTTGAATCTGATGTTAGGTCTCAGATTTTACGTAGCCGTTGTTCTTCTTTCATAGTGGAGGCGTTTCAGAAATCATGACGGAGGTTCTCAGAAGTTTTGGCGAAAAACGTTTGAGACAGAGAAAACAAAAGCTGTTTTTCTATTGTTTAGTCTAGTTACGAATTCACCTTTTCTTTCATACTTAGATGGAGAAATAAGTCAGGGACATATTAGTAATTCAGGGTGGCCACGGTTGAAAAACCTCTCTTTTCTTTATATTAGTATAAGATAAGATGTTTAGTCAAAAGAAACACCAAGAATAATGAAGAACTCACCCGGTCCATGAACTATCGATGATGGTAGTTGCTTAACTTGGAGGTAGAAGATGAAATAGATGATCACACTTAGTACAAAAATTCGTGACAAATCCAACGTACCAAGAAATTGAAATATGGAGTAATACTGATCTTGGTATGAATCAACATTTTGAAACCTAGTTTTATTTTTCTTCAACTGTTCGAGAATCCAAGAGGAAGAAAAATCAAATGAGAGGGGATACAAACAAGTGTTGATTGTAGTTAATAATAATTGTATTAGATGTGAATGATTCAGTACAGAAATACTAGGACAGATAGTGTATTTATACTACACTAAAAATACAGACACAAAAAGAAAGGAGAAGGTGAAAGGTCGTACAGGACATGCTGTAACAGCTCACAGTTACCATACCGACACAGACACGAGTAACATCCACATGTGAAGAGAAAGAAGAAACATGAATAATGCCTCTACTATTACTTCCCCTCAAGCTGGAATTTCCTGAAAGGAGCAATTTTCATCTTGTGTCTTAAGAACTCAAATCTTGCTCCTGCTAAGCCTTTGGTGAATAAATCAGCTAGTTGCAGAGTGCACAAATAAGTAACCTGCAAGATTTTATTGTGAACCAACTCCCCGACAAAGTGATAATCAATTGTTAAATGCTTCATTTTCTATGAAAGATAGGGTTAGAGGATAGAGATACCGCACTTTGATTGTCACAGGAAATGATTGGTGTAATAGATATAAATAGATGAAGATCCCTTAAAAGTTGACAAACCCACACAACTTCAACTGCAGTATTGGCTAGAGACATATACTCTACTTATGTAGAACTTCTAGCAACTCCATTTTGCCTTTTGCTAGACCAGGAGATTGGGTTTGAGCCAAAGAAGATACAAAAACCACCAGTGGATTTTCTAGTGTCAACTGAGCCTGCCCAATCTGCATCACTGAATTCATGAATAGCTAAAAGTCCTTTTGTAAATAACAAGCCATAGTCAAGAGTGCCCTTTATATATCTCAATATCCTTTTAGCAGTAATGAAATGAGTATCAGTTGGTGCTTGCATATGCAGGCAAACCTGATTTACTGCAAACCCAATTTCAGGTCTTGTCCAAGTCAAATACTGCAAGGCACCTACAAGAGACCTATATTCACTAGGATCTGACAAAACTGTGCCATTTGACTTGGACAACTGAGAACGTGGAGATATATGAGTGTTGCATGGCTTTTCACTAGCCATATTAAACTTCTCAAGTAAATCCAGAGCAAATTTGGTTCGACTGAGAATAAGTTGATCAGAACATCTTTTCACCTGAAGACCAAGAAAGAAAAGTAGATCTCACAGATCTTTGATGGGAAAGTATGACTGAAGTTGCAGAATAAATTGACTGATATAAGCTTGTGAATTTCCTGTAATCAACATATCATAAACATATACCAGAATTATAGTAATTCTTGATCCATACTTCTGCATAAACATTGAGGAATCAACTACAGATGCTTTGAAGTCATGAGAGACTAGAACATTCAGAAATTTATCATACCAAGCCCTTGGAGATTATTTAATACTATAAATGGATTTGTGTAACTTGCACACATGATATGGTTTGTCTGGATCAACAAACCCAGGTGGTTGTTGCATATAAACATCTTCTTCTAAGTCCCCATGTAAGAATGCATCGCTCATATCTAATTGCTTGAGTTTCCAATCAAAGCTAACTTCTATAGAAAGAATTAACCTAATTGTTGTTGGCTTTGCTAAGGGACTGAAATTTTATGTAAAATCTATGCCCTCATGCTGATGAAAGCCCTTAGCCACAAGCTTTGACTTAACCTGTCTATAGTTCCATCAACATTATGCTTAATCCTAAAGAACCATTTACAACCAACGACATTGTAAGATGGGCCTGGATCAACAAGAAACCAAGTGCCTGCATATTTTAAAGTTGTATGTTCCTTAACCATGGAATTTTTCCATTGAGGTATTTTGATGGATTTAGAGTAGCATGTTGGTGTTGGTATAGCTGAGACAAGGTTAGAAGAGAGTACATATTTGGTATATAAAACCTTAGGTTTAAAAATACCTCTTCTACCCCTTGTGACCATTTGATGAGAATTAGAAACAACAGCTTCAGATGATGGGCTAGCACATACAGTGAGTATATATGATGTAGCCTGAGCAGGGTAAAGTAATTGTGTAATATTAACATGAGATAATGTAGTATTAGATAATGTAACAATACTGGAAGGTTACATATCAGCTGTAGAAGAAACAATAGTAGACTGTAACTGAATATTGGGAACTGAGTCAATTGGTATCAAAGGAAAACTAGCTTCATTGAAGACAACACGTCTGGAGATGTACACCTTTCCATTTTTAGGATCTAAACACCTGTAGCCCTTGTGCATTGAGCTATAGCCAATAAACACACAATGTACACTTCTTGGTTGTGATTTATGAGTATTAAATGGCCTTATCCAAGTGTAGTAAGGTAAAAACCGATTCTGCTGAAAATGGTGAATTGGGTGAACTGCCGAGAAACGAATCTAAACCCTAAACAAATATACTTCATAGGAGTACTTAAGATACAAACTTGTATTCACAAGAATTAATATGCTTAGAAGGAAGAATAACCTTTTGATTTACACCAAGAATGGTTACCATAAGTGTATGAAAAAGTTTCTTTGACAATAAAAACCAACATCCAATGGCTTTGATTATTGCTTCTAACCTGTTGTACTTAAGAATTTCAATCACAAATCAAGTTAGTTAATTAAGAATCATACACGTGGTATTGAGCCATATTCATCTTAACCATAACTAGTTCAAATGACTCAAATGAAACTAGTTCTAGAGTTGTTCAATTGTTTATATTCTCATAGAAGTATACAAGACATAATTGAATCAAAATCGATTTTGATTCACTCGAATCAATTCATGAAAATTATAGCCACGGTTTGCAAAAGATTGCATTCCTTATTATATAAATGTATTAGTTCATGAACAAACCGATTTTAGAACATAACCTACTCAAGCATGCAAACAGGTACGCATACCTAAGTGGGCGGACTTGGGCTGTGATTGCCAGTACGTGAACGGGTATGCAGACTGTCACACATCCAAACATCAGTTGAAATTAGTACACGTACGAGTACACACACAAAAGTCCCCGGACTTCAACTGAGTTCGCCAGTACGCGTACGGATACGCATACCAAGGCTCCCGGATTTTACCTGACCTTCCCAGTACGCATACAAGTATGCATACTATACCAGTCTTGGATCAACATATATGCAAGTACCCATACTATGTCTATAATCCAATTATGATTAAGTGTTCTAAACTTTATTTCAATCATTGCGACTTTCTTAGAGGATGAAAATAGTTATTTTCACAAACTATTAACATCAAAGCGATTTTCAAGATATTGAAATAATCAATACGAAACATTTTGAGTCTACATCAAATGACTGTATCACACAAATCATGTAAGATGTTACCAGGAGATTTTCATATGATGATCTTTTGAATTTCGTCAAGAATATAAGATGAACTTGGTTAAAGCGAAAGCTTACCAACACATATTTCGAGAAATATATAAGCGAGTTAAACTCAGCTCGAAACAATAAATTGATCCACATATTCAAAAATTACCCAACATAATATGTGCGCCCCAATTCTTTTGCAATCCTCACCGCATTTACTAGGGCTTCTTGGTGAGGATGCACTTCCAACACAATCAGGTTGTGTTGAGGTGAACAAAATCTTGCTCACCACAGGTATTCGAAACTAAATCATGCATGGAATCTAGGAATTTAACAACTTCCTTGAAACTTTCAATAACATACCTTTTTAAGATGTTATCCCTTGTAGAACTCTTGTCTAGGAGATCTTTCTTAATAGCACTCGTTGCTTTATTGATCTTCTTTGGTACCCATTTCTGAGAAGCTTTTGGAGCAACGTGTTTCTTTTTCTCCACAATATAATTATTAAACTTCTTGGGGGGAATACTGGAAGAACTGATATTACGAGACTCAGTTTTTCTCCAGTTTGAAACATCATATCTTGTCATGTTAATAGAATCAGATCTGCTTTTATCTCGTTTAAGAAATCTGCAATTGCTTTGCAAGTGACCTGGTTTTCCAAAATAAAATCAATGTTTAGTAGAATGGAAAAAGTTATGTTTAGTGTTACCTGAATGTGTATGTGCATGCTTTGGAACTTGACAGGATTTCCTCTTTTCGTCATCGGCAGTTTGTAGAGATACTTCACTTTTGTCAACTGTGGAAGGTTTTGGTTGAGAAGAAAATTTAGCTCTAACAAATTTTACCTCTTTGCAAATACCAGGAGCGTCTATTCCTTCATAGCCCAATCCTCGTGTATCACAATGAATTATACATGCTCCCAATATTGAGGTTAATTTACCGGAGCTGCTATTTCTAGACAAACTCTCTTTTAAGCTCGAGTTTTCCTCTTCCAACCTTTTTACCTTTTCAGACGCAATAACTAGATCATTCTTGGATGATTCACATTGAAATTTGAGATCTTCTCGTTCCGAATCAAATAACAAGTTCATCTCAATGTTCTCCAAGTTATCTAGCTTTGCTTGAAGAGTAACTTCCCGATCTCAACCTCCGACAATTTCTTCTTTAAGATTTCGTATTTCGCTGAGATAATCTCTTGCACCAATATAATCAAGTTGGTCTTGCAAGTCTTCATTCTGAATGCGAAGTCTGTCATATTTAACTTTTTTACTGAAAATGGTGCTTTCAGCTTCCGAGAGTTTCTGATGACATTCTTTAAGAAGATTATTAGCAATTGGATCTACATGGAACACTTCTTTCAGAATCAGAATCAGTATCCGAAAGAATTTTTCCTGAAGCTAATGCAACCTCGTCTGAGTACTCTCTGTGATCATAATATTCAGGTCCATCATCAAGAGTAGGCAAAGCTGCTGCATATGCCGATTTTCTGCGGCTCCAGCTAGGACATGCTGATGAAAAGTGCCTGAAACCACGACAGTTAAAGCATTGTACATCATCATTAGGAGATGTTTCACCTTTATAAAAAACTCTTTTTCCTGTCTCTCAAGATTTTTCTAAATTTTAATGGAGTTCTATCCTTAGCATCTGGCAAACCAGATGTCCCTAGAGGATTCAGAACTGTTTGCAGCTTTAAGAGAAATCACCTCTTTTACAGAACGGTGTTCATTATCAGAGATCTTTAACTTTCCAACAAGAGTATTCCTGGAGAGTGTAGAAAGATCATTTGCTTCTTTCAATGGCATGTTTCTTAGATTCGTATCTTGATGGTAGAGACCTGAGAATTTTGCACACAATAACTTTCTCCGGAATAGTTTTTCCTAACGAATATGAGGAGTTGACTATTTGAGAAAGTCTTTGGTTAAACTCATCAAAGGTTTCATCATCAGACATGCTAAGGTTTTCCCAGTCCGAAGCTAGGTTTTGAAGCCTTGCTTCTTTCTCTGCTGCATTCCCTTCAAATACGGTTTCTAAGATATCCTAAGCATCTTTAGACTTATTGCACATAGTTACGTGGTGTTAAAGATCTATGGTAATGGCATGCATGATAGCATTTAATCTGTCAGAATTTTGCCTTGTAGCATTAATCTCGACATCACTATAACTACCATTATCCTTTGCAACAGTTACACCGTCTACTATAACTGTTGGAGGATCATAGCCATTAATAATACGAACCCATGATTGAAAATCTCGCGCTTGTAAAAAGAACGCATAGCAATTTCCACCATAAATAGTTCGTGCCATCGAAGGCTGGCGGTACGATTATAGAGATATCACTTTTGTCCATAATAATCAGATTGCTTCAAACACAGACTTATAAGGTCTTAGCGTGTTTTCCTGCTCTGATACCAATTGAAAAAACAGGGGTCTAACAACCACACCCAATATTTGTTTGGCAATCTGTATGGACTAAATCTTAATAATATTCCGAGAGTGAAAACTCAATCAAAGAATAATACTAAAGAGTTTATCTCTTTTTCTCAAATCAATCAGCAAATCAAACAGATAGAAATCTATGATCCTGATTGATGTGGAAAATACTTGGACGGTACCAAAGATCGACCAAAATCCTACCAAACAAACAAGGTCGGATTTATCAATTATGATTGATTAACGCACAACCTGTGATATTTCAATTATAAAGATAAATAATATAATGCGGAAAAGAAATAACACAGACACCAAAAATTTTGTTAACGAGGAAACCGCAAATGCAGAAAAACGCAGGGACCTAGTCCAGAATAAACACACACTGATAAGTTGTTACACCAATTTCCTACTACATATTCAGACTAGATGTAATACCTGCTTCAGCTGTATTCAAGCACTTATAACTCCTAGCAGAACACCAATTCTCTTTAGGAATTCTTCTCATAAATCTTCTAGCAGAACGTTAGTTCTCTTTAGAAGATGCACCAACACGATTGGTACTTTTCGTTCCTTTGTTTTCACAAAACACCGATTCGATTTTCCTTTAGATGTGAATCAAGGTTTTGAAAATGTTGTTTTTGTTTTAGAAAAACAATTACTAGGTAAAGCAATATCAAAACAAACTTGTAGATTAGGGTTTATTATACTCTTCAAAGATGGAAGAGAAACCTAATTATTCTACAACAAGAAAAACTAGAATAAATCTAGAGATATCCTGTTTAAAACTTCTTAAGGATTTTTAGGAGATATCTTAATCGAAGTTTTCTTTCTATCTTCCGATTTCGACTAACAAGTGTTAGTATACGATCAGAAACTGAAATCTATCAAAACCTAGGGTTTTATATCAGAAGACAAAACCTTAGAATAGACAAGAGGTGAAAAACCTAAATTACAAGTTGTATAATCAATCACGAAGATTAAATCCAAATCGGCTTTGTGATCCCCAATACAAAGACTTTTATCTCACTCTTGTTCACGAAGAACAGAAGATATGGAAAACAACCTTATGAAGCTTACACCAATTTTCCAAAGGGGATGAAAAACGTGTAGCATTCATGAACCCTTTATTTATAGTGAAAGGTAACTTGAAAGCTAAGCAAAGTTATTTTCATTTTTCAAGATTCTCCTAATTTTGGGAGTCTTTCCTGAGTTACAACTCTTGCCAAAATAATTAATTAATTTAGCAAATATTATATTTATGTGAATAAATCACTATTTATCTTAGAAGGAAACACAAACACTTTAATATGGTAATAAAATATGTTTGAAGTAATAGATATCTTGCCTAGATAAGGAAACATCAAAAACTTGACCACAAATGGCTTCTAGTCACGTAATTGGGCTCAAGTCCGTGAATCGTTACAAACAATTCGTGGATTGTTTCCTACTAATGAACTGTAACAATTACAACAACACTTATAATTGTTACTTTAATAAATCACTCATAACTTCATCGTTATAACTCGGAATTGAGTGATTCTTGGCTCGTTGAATTCGTAAGCTCATTTACTATTACATGAGGTCCTTTCTAGGGATAAAGATTATTGTCACCAAAGTCGTGAATCAAATAACCTCAAGTATATGTACATAAATGTACATTTACCGTCATAGGAATTGTTCCATAGAGTGAGCATTTATTTCGATAGATTAGAAAGGTAGAATTGAACAAGAATCCAAATGAAATCAGTTACCACATACCTTTGTTGATGAAGTCCTTGTTGATGTCTTCTTGTAGTCTTCATACTTTATCCTTCAAGAATAGCTTCGATTATATTTCTTAGACTTAATCTAGTGCGAAACTGTCTATAGTATACTAAATCAAGAATGTATTTTGGCAGCTAAAATTGACAACTAACTTGACATACCAACGCTAGTGGGTTCAACCGACCAACGCTCTAACAGATTGAATGTGCTTTCTTTCGAGACTTTCTTTTACTCTGTCTAAGAGTTTTATTTAACTGTTGAACAAACAGTGAAAGAGTTGAATTAAAGCAATTCTCATCCCTTGCATCAACCATTTTAGGACGTAGAAATTTTTTATCAGATGTAGCAACCGGGTTTAGTAACAAGTGACGTTTCTCTATTTGATTCAGTTCAAGATCAAAATTCTATAGCTTTCCAACAAGAGTATTTCTGGAAAGCGTATCAAGGCTATTTCCCTCAATGAGGGCATGATTCTTAGAATCGTATTTGGCTGGTAACAAATTTTCATCACAATGTCCTTTTCAGGAATAGTCTTACCCAATACAAAAGATGCATTAACAATTTCAGACACTTTGTGATTAAAATCATCAAACGAATTTTTATCATACAAAGGTTTTCCCAATCAGAATATAGATTTCGAAGCCTAGCTTCATTTTCAAAGGTATTCCCTTCGAATACAGTTTCTAAGATATCCCAAGCTTCTTTAGACCTAGTGCACTAGTCACATAGTGCTGAATATCTGGGGTAATGGTATGGATGATAACATTTAATCCGTCAGAATTTTTCTTTGCAGTAAGAATCTCGGCAGCATCATATTTACCAATATCCTTCGGAAACGTTACATCGCTTTCTGTAACTTCTGGAGGATCATAACCATTAACAACATATACCCATGATTGAAAATCACGCGCTTGAAGAAAGGCACGTATATCAATTTTCCACCATAAGTAATTTGAGCCATCGAAGACTGGTGGTACGTTTATAGATATAACACTTTTGTCCATAAAGTCAGATCGCTAGAAACACAGACTTATGAGGTCTTAAACGTGTTTTCCTGCTCTGATACCGATTGAAAAAAAGGGGGTCTAACAACCACACCCAATATTTCTCTTAGCAATCTATATGGACTAACTCCAATATACTTTCAAGAGAATCAACTAGACAGTCAGACTCAATCTTAAGAAAAGTATATCAATGAGTTATATCTCAATTTATCAATTCAATCTGCAATCAAACAAATAGGAATTTGCGAGCCCGATTGAATATAAGAAATAACTTAGACGGTATCAAAAACCAATATCCAAGCGTCAATCAATTTAATCAACAACCAAAAGTTGGATTCACAATTGATTGAGTTTACGCACAACCTGTTATATTTCTATTATATAACAAAATATAATTCGGAAAACAAATAACACATACACAAGAAATTTTGTTAACGAGGAAACTGCAAATACAGAAAAACCCCAGGACCTAGACCAGATTTGAACACCACACTATATTAAGCCGCTACAGACACTAGCCTACTCCAAGTTAACTTCAGACTGGAATGTAGTTGAGCCTTAACCAATATCACACTGATCAAGGTATAATTGCGCTCCATACGTCTCTGAATCCCAGCAGGATTATACGCACTATATCCCCTTAGCTGATCTCACCCACAACTAAGAGTTGCTATGACCCAAAGTCGAAGACTTGATAAACATATCTGTCTCACACTGAAAAGTCTATTGAATAGATTAATTTGTCTCCCACAGATAAACCTGTAAGTTTATTTCCGTCTTTTGAGAAATCAAGGTGAACATGAACCAATTGATATACTGGACTTATATTCCTGAAGAACAACCTAGAAATATCAATCACCTCACAATAATCTTAATCGTATGGTAACGAAATAAGATATGGTGGAATCAAAAACAATGAGACGAAGATGTTTGTGACTACTTTTTATGTTGCCTGTCGGAGATTAAATCTCGAGCCAATCTTAGAGAAGATGGTACTCAATCACGATAGAAAATAGTAAGATCAGATCACACAACTACATAAAAAACAGTTGGGTCTGGCTTCACTATCCCAATGAAGTCTTCAGATCGTTAACCTACAGGGTTTCGTGAAAAACCTAAGGTTAAAGGAGAATCGACTCTAGTCGCAATTAATATCACACATGAGGTGTGGGGATTAGGTTTCCCAGTTGCTATAGTTCTCCTTTATATAGTCTTCAAATCAGGGTTTGCAATCAATGATACCTTGGTAACAAAGCATTCAATATTCACCGTTAGATGAAAACCTGATTAGACTCAAGCTAATATCTTTCAACCGTTAGATCGAACTTAGCTTGGTATACACAAATGAAATATACGTTCATTTAGATATGAGTAACCGTACCTAAACGTGTACACCTTGTTGGCTCAACAATAGTTAACTGAAGTTAGCCATATGAACACTTTCATGTCAACCATATTCATCTTAACCATAACTAGTTCAAATGACTCAAATGAAACTAGTTCTAGAGTTGTTCAACTGTTTATATTCTCATAGAAGTATACAAGACACAATTGAAGCAAAATTGATTTTGATTCACTCGAATCAAATCATAAACATTATAGCCATGGTTTACAAAAGATTGCATTACTTATTATATAAATGTATTAGTTCATGAACAAACCGATTTTAAAACATTATCCACTCATGTATGCGAACCGGTACGCATACCTTAGTGGCTGGACTAAGTTTGGGTTCGCCAGTATGCATACGGGTACGCATACCTGCAAACTCAGCAGAAATTCCCGGACCTGAACCTTACGCCAGTACGTGTACCGGTATGTGTACAAGGTTCCCAGACTTTCTAAAACCAACCAGTACGCATACGGGTATGCATACTATGGTTCCTGGACATGGATTACATATATACAAGTACGCATACTATGCTTAAATCTAATTGTTCTAAACTCTCATTTCAACCATTGAAACATTCTCGGAAGACGGGAATAGCTGTCTCACACAAACTATTAGCTTCAAAGCAATTTCAAAGTGATCAAATGATCAATACGAAACATTCTGAGTCTACATCAAATGACTGTCTCACACAAATCATGTAAGATGTTACTAGGCGATTCGTCAAGAATATACGATGAACTTGGTTAAAGAGAAAGCTTACCAACACATATTTCGAGAAATATGTAAGCGAGTTAAACTCAGCTAGAAATATCAAATGTGCATAATTTAAGTCTATATAGCTATACGAATTTTGTCTCAAATAGGAGATAGAGTAAATAGACTTTTGAGTGATAGATGAGTTCAAGTCTCCACATACCTTTTGTTGATGAAGTTCCACAAGCTCCCCTTAGTAGTTCTTCGTCTTCAATATATGAACGCCGTGAAGTCTAGGCTCAATTACACTTTCTATCCTAATTCAAGACTAAGCTATAAGTAGACCATAAATCAAGATTTATAGTTTTAGCAATAAACTTGACAAACAAGCTTGAGATAGAAGCACTTGCGACTTCAACCGAGCAGTGCTCTAACAATCTCCCCCTTTGTCAATTTTAGTAACAAAACTATCAACACATATGGATTACAAAATAAATAAACTTTGTAGCTTCTCATCCAAATGCTTGATCTCCTTGGTTATTCAACATTACTCAAAATCTTCGTCACTTCCAAGTACTGCAGTGATTCTGAACGTGTTCAACTCAGCATCAATGTTGTTGAAGATCCGTAGATATAACAATGAGAAAACAGTTGCTTTCAATCATTGTTATACAGTGTCATAGTATTATTACACAATATCAAAGTTTAATTGTATCACAACTTTGACAACAATACTATGGTGATTTGTATCATTACACCTTAGTTAATACTTCATCTAACATTAAAACCACTCCCCCTTACATAATGATCCATAAACCAACTTCGTATAATTGAGACCAAGCAACTAACCCTAGTTCACTTAGTTTCTACAGTATCCATGTGCTTCCGACTTTCAATGAGTGCACGCACTGGAGTAATTTCTTTGGATCGTATTCCAAACAGTAAAGTAACAACAAATCTGTTTGGTAACAACTCTATTGGTTCTTTCTAGATAAAGATATTTCAAATCATATGCAAACGCTCTTCCGTTTAAACTAATAAACTCCTTTGCCTGGTTAGGTCAATCTATCCAACAACTACCGAAGTAGCAGAGTTTAGATTTGCAATCAATCAATATAGAATATAACAAGATACTATAAACGATGCCGATCTCACACAACTAATCAATCGATAATATGACTCTAGTTGGATCCCAGACGATAAAGGTTTATGCTACACAAAGATATGAGAAACCAATAAGAAATCTTCTTCGTCTTCAAATCTTATTCGTCTTCAAATCTTCTTTAATCTTCAATTAAACCTGCACAACACCACTTGAATCTCTTGTGATCAATCACGCACAAAACGGAGTCTGTTTACAATGAACTATGACAAGACGTCTTTAGATCTACAAACAGTTCTAAATATCCCGTCGAAACTTCGATCTAGTTTGAGTGAATCTTATATCAGAAGAGAAGATTCTCAAGAATGAACAAACTAGGTGCAATCAAATTTGAACAACCGCTAGTCAATCAAAACAAACGAAAACGAAAAATAAACTGCAATTATCTAGTTTCCCAGCAACGGTACTCGTAGAGCTTCTTGATCCCACATAAGTCTTTAAACGAGCGGTCATAAGAGATTTCACCTAACTAGGGTACTTTCCTCTCCGAATTGACGGCTCCACTAGAAACAACAAAAAGATGAAGTTTTCCTGGCTCTTAGGATAGTTGATAGATACGCAAACTTATGTATTTGTAGACCAAGGATGTTTGGACACCAAGGAATTTCTAAAACCGAATATTCTCAAGATATGCAATAAATGCCAAAATCGGCTTTCATAATTCCTGGAAATGCTTTGTCCAATATTTAGAAAATCTCCAATCAGTAAATGCACATTACTAATTTTTATTTTCTAGAGATATGCATTTAATTGTTGGTAATTAAACCATATAAAACTAACAACCTTAATTAAAAGATTATTAATTTATTTTGGACTGGGATATCCATGACTTATTAAGGAATATCTTTGAACAATAAAAGATAAGAGTTATTGTTCGTGTTCAAAGTATGTTGACTTATTTTCTTTATAAATCCTCTTTCATATTTACAATCTTGGAATCGATTATATCACACTTCCAAAAACAAATTTAGAATTGGTTCATCTGTAATCCAAGACAAATACGTGATTGATCAATTATCAAATCACAATCATGGGTTCAATCGGTTATACCAATCACAAAGATCGGTTCTACCTTGATATGGATTACTTGTGATCGAACACACAAGTTACCAGGACCGGTTACACCAGTTACCAGCATCGGTTACGTCAATTACGTACCATATACTCGGTTACACAAGTCACTAGGATCGGTTACACCAATTACTAGGACCGGCTACACCAATTACAAGGATCGATTACACAATTCTTTTGAGATCGGTCACACCAATTACTAGGATCGGTCACACCAATTAAAAATATCGATCATACCATCTTAGATGATTATTTAGGATCGATTACACTAATTAATAAAAACTAGTCATACCCAATCATAAGTCAGGCACTGTGATTAGTCATACCAAGATCCACAAAAATTTATAATCAGTTCTAGTAAATCACACATATTGGTAATATAAGGATATGCAATGAATAACAATACCAATAAGCCTGACGATTTCCCTTTCGTTTCATAAAACAAGTTCATGAATGTACTTCCTTTAAACAAATGTAAACATTGTTTCCTAGGATGAAATCTCCACCTTTACCCATATACATAATCACAATAACATTCATACAATTATGTCGATGTCATATATACGAAGTTCAAAAGATAAGTGTTATACTTCGTATTCTAATTCCTTAACACTATGATCATATGATCATGTCTCACTACTAGAGTATAATAATCATTCACAGCTTCGCATTTATGTTTTCAATATAACACGACTTGAAAGATACGTTAGGAATGAAATAGTTCAAGTCAATATTACTAACCTCAAGAGGAAGGATGTTGTCGTCGTTGTAGCTCATTACTTCTTCACATTCTTCAGGTCTTCGAGTAATACTTGTATGTCTCATAATCCTAGACTTTCAAGTCTAACCTATACGAAGTTGTCTCTAGTACATAATCAAGCGACCCTTAGATGAGTTTTGGTTTACTAAAATATGACAACCAAACTTGACATACCAACGCTTGGTGGGTTCAACCGAGCTATGCTCTAGCAATCTCCCCTTTTGTCAATTTTAGTGACAACTCTTAGTACATATGGATAAACAAATTACAAGAATTCATTATACATACTCTTGATTCCAAGTTTCAACATCACAATAACCTGCATATATTCAATTCATAAATGCCTCTATTGACATTTGAATAACAAAGCTAATACTCCCCCTAAAGGTAAGATATATAGATTTTCAATCCGAACATCTTTGTTATTCCCCTTTTGTAGTCCCAAATAACTACAACAACAATATAATATGTTGCTCCCCTAGTTAATGCTTTACTCTTTCGTTAGAATAACGTTTAAGCACAATTGTCCTTTTCTTAGTGATTACAAATCACTTGTTTACTATATATTTCTCCCCCTTTTTGTCACAAAATGACAAAGGTTCGAGCAAATAAAGGTCAAACCGAAAGGATCTTACAAATCTGAAATAGTTGTACAACCTATAAGAGATAAGCATGAAGGTTTCACATACCACTTTAGATAACAATTATCAAAACGAAACTACAAGTAATTTGGTTTTAAGATGTTATCAAGGAAACAATTGCCCGAAACAATTTTCCCTGATAGTTTAACACTAAGAAACTTAGGTCCCTTGTTAAACCGATTGTAAACATACAATCGCTTATTTCGATAAGACCAAAATAAAGATCAGAATTAACTTTATTTCTCTCATCAGGTTCTAATTAAGCAGACAATACCTTAGACCTTTCACTTTAGACAATACAAGTACTAGGTTAGTTAACTAGTATTTCTCAAGGCATTTGATTAGACTTGAATAACCGAATCCTTTAATTTGATAAGTATAACTAAGATCAGAATTAACTTAGTTTCTCCTATCCGAAATCGAATTGGACTAAACAAATGATCCCGTATTTCGTTAAGCCATAAACAATTCATACAAACCAAAATAAATTGACTTGCACAATTATTTTTCTTAACCGGAAGCAATTGAAACAAAACAAAGACATAATAGCACTGCAATTGCACCGAAATTTCGTTAAGCAAAAACACTTGATATCAAACAATAAAGAAGATACCAAACAATAAGTCAAATAAATTGACACAGTTTTTCTTAACCGGAAACAATTGAATATCACACACACACACAAACCCATACATACATAATGGAATATATGTTAATTGTACCAAAATTTTGTTAAGCAAAAGCAAAATATATGCAATATAAGTAGGCTTTTGTTAAACAGGAAAATGATTAATTAACAAATTCGTTACCTCAGATTCCGCATCCTCTTTTTCCTAGAAATATATATCATTAAGCGCAAGTTCAAGTTAGAACTCTCCCCCAGTATGTTGTCAAGAACAAAAGAACAACAACAAAGAGCAACCTTTCCCAGAGAAAGGTTGAATCCGTTTTAACTAATGCGTGCCAATAGCGAATGTTGAAAACCTGAAACACATATGTTTATGCTAAACACAACTCATGTAAACACAAATTGATTCAAAATATTGTGAGTTTTTATATATGAGTTTCAATCGGAACACCTTATGATCCTTTGATAAAGCCTACCAACATGGGTCAAGAACTTAATCCCGCTAAACCAAAAAGTCACACAAACCATAAGGGTTCACATCATATGAGATCGAATATTAAGGTTATGAAAACCAAAATCAGACATCCCAAGAATAATAATTTTATACCGAAAACACATAGCAATAATATACCGAAAACACATAACAATAATATAGACATTCCATCACATGTTATGTAATCGGAAACTATCACAAGAACAATTATAAAATAATAATTTTATTCAATAATTGATAGTTTATTCAAAAATAGACCTTATACAATAATCGAAATAAATCAAAAAATTGTGTCTATTTTCTTGGATTAAGCATTACAACATATAACTTAATCTCTAGCGGTGCTCTTATTGTTCACTAAGGTTTCTTCACTGTTCAAACTCTTGAAGCGTGTCTCGAGAGACATGTCCGCAACCACTTCCTGTTTTTCAAGTTGTTCGACTTGAACCTTCATGTGTGCAAGATCAGCATTTGTTTTCTCAATCCTATCGTTGAGCCAATCTTGACGTCGAACTGTCATTATGAGATTGGTTCTTAGTTCTTCAAAACCATGGATATAGTCAGTCATACTATCAGAAGGTATCCACTTGGTTTTTGATGGATCTTGAAGGTTGTAAGCCAACAGACATGACTCATCTTGAGATCCAACAGAACTATCAGAATCATAATCAGACATGATTTTTGATATGATTTTCTTCTTCCTTTCTTTATTGATTCCTGGTGTTGATGGTGGATTTTAGTTCAGGGATAAAATTATAAAACCAGTATTTAATGCGCTGTCACCCTGCAAAGGGAAAGGCCGTCAACCACCATACCGGCAATTACAGTGGAAGTACATCTTTCAAGAGAAAATAAGCTCGGGATAATTACACTTGGGGACTGCCAGCACAGGATTCCTTCACGTCCCTCAACCAGTTTATTTCTAATATCAACATCATCAGTGTTGAAGATTTACGAGCCACATAAATTTCTAAGATGGAGACGTACATGTGCATCAAAGACTCCAAAAGTACAAGTCGGAGATATTTTCACATATTCAGCCACGCCATCGAACCTGAAGTGTAACTGGGGACTGCTCATCGCATCCCATTCCATACGACCATCCAAAATTTAGAAGACGGTTCAAAAGATGTCTCTTGGAACGAAGTCTTTGAAGATATCCCAAAAGCAGCCTGCTTCAATATTGAGACGGTGGCGCAGTACTCAGTGACAAAAGCAACATGAATGAGGGATTATTATTATATCAATCCCTGGCTCAAGCCGCATGAAACAAAGACTATTAAACATCAAAGAAGTGTCATAAACACCAGGGCAAAGGGCGCCTTCATTAGATTCCTTTCCAGAAGCTGCTTCAACATCCTCTCTGGAAGCCGCTTCAACATCCTCTCCGGAAGCCGCTTCAACATCCTCTCGAACCACTTCAACATGCTTTCCGGAAGCTACACTCAACAGCCTTTTAAGGATATTCCTCATGATAGGGCTCGTCCACAACAGAGTCGAGGATTACGACATCGTCATGAATGGTTTTAGATCCCAACTAACCATATGCCTAATCTACCTGGGGCCAACCGACATCATGTTAGGGGAACGCTCACCTGGACGCCTCTTGAACGTGACATGTTCCAAGGACATGACGACCCATCTCTCCTGGTAACATCTAACTTTGTCTCATAAGTTTTATCTTTATCTGTCACCATCTAGTGCTTATCCCGCAATAATGTAACTATTACGTGCTGCTAAGAAGGGGACTTAATGTTGATGGTGGATTTTAGTTCATGGATAAAATTGTAAAACCAGTATTTAATGCGCTGTCACTCTGCAAAGGGAAAGGCCGTTTAAGAAGTGATGAGTGCAGAAAACTTCCTCACTTTATTTGAAGTAATTTAATATATACATGAAATTCACTCAGAATGGTGCGTGCAACAGAAATCCCATGTATTCTGTGAATTCTATTTGCATTACTAATTAATGCATGATTTGCCTAGTATTTTCCGTGCTATGTTCTCAGCCAAACTCTCATCATTGACATGACATGACGATTAAGTGTTCACTCTCAACAGAGTAGCATGAATCTCCCGAAGTGCCAATATTGAGATCTACATGAAATACCCAAATAGGCTACATCACTCTCCAACAAAGAGAATCTTGCATCGACACACTTTTGATTAAGGTTAGCTCGATCAAGCATGCTTAAATTCCTTAAGGGAAATCTAGACTGTCCATATCAGTCTCAGAAACGATCGCGGCCACACAAATTGGCCGCGTAATTTAACAAGCATCACGATGGCCGTCGGCAGGCCCACCAGTGTTTCGACCAATCGTACCTTGCCCAAACATCTCCCAACACTGTCAAACGCCAACCCTAAGTAGGGTGGTCGCGCTCTTTGGGAGAAGCTCGATCGAGCATGGACTGTCCAAGAAAGTCTTAAAATCATCGCAACCGTCCAATTTCGCCAGCTTGTTTGGACGGATTAGATCATCCCATGAGTGATTAGGGAAGCGCTGGCATGCACACTGGCGGACCCACTTTCCCCTCACTCGAACGGCTTGCCCATGGCAAGGCCATAGGGTGATGAATCAATTTCCAAAAACATGGCAGGTGTGATGCTTCTAAGCCCTAATTTGGGTCGCGGAAGTACACTAGCGTCTTAAATCGATCACGACCATCCAACTTAGCCAGCCTATTTGGATGGCTTAGCTCGCATTTTGGACCATCAGGAAGGTGCACATAAGTTCACCGCCAGCCCAATATTGTCCCCACGTGATCGATTCCCCCAAGGGAATCCAACGGCATGCCAAACCTCTTGGTCAAACTCGTGTGGACGTGGATGTCTCAAAACCCTAATTAGGGTTTACGACAACATGCTTCTGTCGTAAATTGATCACGACCATCCATCTTCGCCAGCCTAAACGGATGGTGTATATATAGATTCAGGTGGTCCCAAAGGTGTTAACATGTCCACCATTGGCCCACCTTTACATTTGATCGGCCGGCCTGTGCAAACCAGGGCCAGATGCCTCGAAATGCATGCCTAAAAGGTGATAGGTCACACGTCCTTCAAACCCTAATTTATGCTTTGCGGCAATGTATTTCTGTCGCAAATTGATCGTGACTACTCATCTTCACCGGTCGAATTGAGTGGCCTAGATCTGATTTTTGATGAACCAAGAGGTGTATACATCCATGCCAGAAACCTGCCTCCATGCATGCCCGATCGGCCCGTGTGGATTAGCACTCAGTGCTTGGATTCAGTTGGAAAAGTAAGGACGGCGCACAGTCCCTAAACCCTAAATTTCATCAACGACAATGTACAACTTCCGTAAATCATCTTGTCCATCCAACTTTGCATGCATAATTGGATGATGTAAATTTATTTCCAGCGAACCTACAAAGCAGCATGACAACCACCAGCCACCTCTCTTCCATAGAGAGTGATCGACCAAGTGATGGATTGTTTACACAGCCTTCAAACGATCACCCAAAGATAGTCTGGCATGCTGCCATTTTAAGACGCTCAATCCGCGACTTATCCAATCAAGCTTTAAAACAACGATGCTTCATGCATATCGATTGTTTTGAGCTGCTTGTTTAAAAGCGATGCACCACATGCATCGAACATGTACGATATTTTATGAATATCAATTTCATAAATAACTTAGTTATTTAACTTAGCACCGTACACTATTTTTTGCGGCAAGTCCCACGACTTGACCCACTCACTCGAGACATCAAACATGTCACAAACTGGGGGATACTTATTGGGGTATTGGTCTGGCGATTTACAGCGTGCGGCGCGCAACGCGCTCATTACGAGAACGTGTTTAGAAATGATGGACGGTTGACAGTGATGAGGGAAGTGGGAAAAGGAGTGATCGTGTGACAATCACCATCCATACATGACCCCGCTACTCCATAACTTAACTTCCTACGAGATGAGGATTGCGCTCAAATGACTTGTATAAATAGGTTCTTAGACCTATTTCCAAACAACAGAAACCAAGTTGTTGTTAACAACGTATTCATAAAACACCCAGAACTGATAGCTTACATTGTGCAAGCCAGTTCAACATTCTGATACAAGTCATAAAAAGCCAACACTTTCACAATCTCAACACCTTCTTCGCTTCCCTCCCTAAAATCAACCCCATCTCATTCACTTTGTGACCGAAGCAAGTCTGGAACGGCCATTTCTTGGTTTAGGCCAGAATTGTATAGAGTCATCTCTCGAATCCAAAGTACTCCCGTGCAGTGCATTTGTTTAGGGTTTAGATTCGTTTCTCATCCATACACACCCAAATTTACCAAAACCAGCAGAAACAGTTTTCACCCATAAACACCTGGACAATCCTTAACCTTTGAGATTCCTCCTTATGGACCTTTGTACAACTGTGAGTTATTGGAGGCATGCTCAGAAATTTAAATAATAATTAATCAGGGTTTCTCAATATAAGCAAGAGATAGTTTCTCTTAAGAAGAGACAACTTTCGGACCGAAAATATTCAGGAAATTCCAAAAAATATATAGAATATATTTTGTTTCCTATGTCCGAACTTCTCATGCTGGAAAGTTTATTAAAATTTGAAAATTTTAAGTAAAACCTATTTTTGGAAGATCATGATAAACATGAACAATTTTTAGACAAATATGGATTCATACCTATCCAGAGATTGTCACAATTATTTTTTGATAAAAACACAATAAAAGAAATTGTGCTCTCGTTTTATGTGCTTCTCATCCCAAAAGTTATGAGCACGAACTTGGATGAGAGTGCACAATCTCCATACAACTAGGTTGTATCGGAGTAAGCCTTTTCTTGCTTACAACGAGTATCAGAAATATATTTCATATTCCTCTTTGGAAATTTCTGCCCAAAGTACTTCCTCCCAAGAAGATGATCATTCCTTGATCTAAAGGTACGATCATGAGGAGAAACTGTACTGATGTGAGAATTTTCAGAAATAGATAAATCTCTCTTAATTCTGTCGATGATGAGATTTTCATAAGATTTTCTCATTCTAAGGATTTCCTTATTATGCATATCAGTATGATTATTTGAAACAATTATCGGAAATTCATGATTGTTTCCTTTGACAGAGATTCTCTCTTTCCCTTTCTTCTGAAATCGTTCTTCATATAAACAGGGACTGTTTCGACATGAGTGAGGAGGAACCTTTTTCCAGAAGCAATTATCAACTCTTACTCTTATTTCTTTCGAGTTGACTTTATCGGATTGGGATATATTCTGTCTTTCTAATGAGGAATGAGCTTTCAGTTTTTTAAGACAAAAAACTTCTTTCTATACTTTTACTACCATAGTTTTAATAAGTATAAGTTTCATGTCAAGTGACTGAAAGCTGTATTCCTTCAGATCACTTTCACGGAATCGGTTCAAAGTTTTCATTGGACAAGATTTCGTTTGATCATCAGTATATGTAGAAGATGGTTTCTCATTCTCTTCTGACTTGATGTAGTTAGGCAGACTACAATCGTCATGATCTGTTTCAGATGTGACTAAACACGTTTTGTTATCACAATCTGTATAAGTCGAGCAAGAACTTTTAGTTTCCTCATCAGAAGAAATTATAACAGAATCATTAGTCAGAGTCATAGGATGAGTCTCTTGATCTTGAGTAAGAGATTTACCAAGAGATTTTAATTTGACAGTGAGATCCATATTCTCTTCTCTGATCTCATGCTTAAGAACATTAGATTATGTCTTTAATATTAACATCCGTGTAGACAAATATCTTATAGGCCTTAGTAGTTTCACCAACTCTTTATCAGTATCTACTTTTCCATCATAGATAGACTCATATGTTTTCGTAACTCCTGGATCATGAGTCAACGAAGTAGTAACATCTTCAACATTTGAGTATTCATACTCTTTCATAACGTTAATTGAATCAGACGTATATTCAATTCTTATAGGTTGGATCGCACCAAACATAGATTGTTAGATATTTTCGTATTTGCTTGCTGTGATACCAATTGAAAAGACGAGGGTACCCAAGTACACCAAAATATTTAAAATATCCACCTATAGGTCCTCTTACCGAAAGTGATTGTCTACGAAAAAAGTCGAGAAAATACGATAAATCGGTATTCACACTTTATGTGATCGTCTATGGATACGAGATCGAGACAATACAACAATCAAAGTGAGATTACTTGATAATAGGTTCGGACTTAACCAAACTCTATAGGATCACTATCAAGTAATACGGAGTTAACGTTTGTGTAATTTACTTTAAATTATAATAACAAAAACTATAATTACGGAAAATAAAAGTAAATGACAGATCAAGATTTTGTTAACGAGGAAACCGCAAATGCAGAAAAACCCCGAGATCTAGTCCAGAATTGAATACTCTCAGAATCAAGCCGCTATACAAAATCTAAACCAACTTCGTATAGTTGAGACCAAGCAACTAAACCTAGTTCACTTAGTTTCTTCAGTATCCCTGCGCTTCCGACATTCAATAAGTGCACGCACTATAACAATTCCTTTGGATCGTATTCCAAACAGTAAATGAACAAAAAATCTGTTTGGTAACAACTCAATTGATTCTTTCTAGATAAAGATATCTCAAGTAATATGCAAAGGCTCTTCCGTTTAAACTACTAAACTCCTTTGCTTGGTTAGATCAATTTATCCAACAACTACCGAAGTAGCAGAGTTAAGATTTGCAATCAATCAATATAGAATCTAACAAGAGACTATAAATCGATGATGATCTCGAGCAACTAATCAATCTAAAAAATCCGATTCTAGTTGGATCCCAGCCGATCAAGGTTTGTGCTACACAAAGATATGAGAAACCAATAAGAAATCTTCCTTGTCTTCAAATCTTCTTTAATCTTCAATTAAACCTGCACAACACCACTTGAATCTCTTGTGATCAATCACGCATAGAACGGAGTATGTTAATAATGGATTATCGCAAGATGTCTTTAGATCTACAAACAGTTCTAAAAATCCCGTCGACACTTCAATCTAGTTTGCGTGAATCTTATATCAGAAGAGAAGATTCTCAAGAATAAACAAACTAGGTGCAATCAAAGTTCAACAACCATGAGTCAATCAAATCAATCTAAAACTAATAAACTGCAATTATCTAGTTTCCCACCAACGGTACTTGTAGAGCTTCTTGATCCCACAAAAGTCTTTAAACGAGCGGTCGTAAGAGATTTCGCCTAATTAGGGTACTTTCCTCTCCGGATAGATGGCTCCACCAGAAACAACAAAAAGATGAAGTTTGCCTGGATCTTAGGATAGTTAGCTAGAGATGCAAACTTAGGTATTTATAGACCAAGGATGTTTGGACACTTAGATGAGTTTTGGTTCACTAAAATATGACAACCAAACTTGACATACCAACACTTGGTGGGTTCAACCGAGCTATGCTCTAACAATCTCCCCATTTGTCAATTTTAGTGAAAAACTCTTAATACATATGGATAAACGAATTACAAGAATTTATTATACATACGCTTGATTCCAAGAATCAACAGCACAATAACCTGCATACATTCAATTAATAAATGCCTCTATTGACATTTGAATAACAAAGCTAATACCCCCTAAAGGTCAGATAACTAAATTTTCAATCCAAACATCTTTGTTATTCCCCTTTTCTAGTCCAAATAACTACAACAACAATATGATATGTTGCTCCCCCTTAGTCAATGCTTTACTCTTTTGTTACATATAACATTTAAGCACAATTTTCCTTTACTTAGTGATTACAAATCACTTGTTTACTGCATATATTTCTCCCCCTTTTTGTCAAAAAATGGCTAAGGTTCGAGAAAATAAAGGTCAAACCCAAAGGATCTTACAAATCTAAAAGACTTGTGCAACCTATAAGAGTTAATCACGAAGGTTTCACATACCATTTTAGGTAATCAATATCAAAATCGAAACTACAAGTAATTTGCTTTTAATATGTTATCAAGGAAACAATTTCCCGAAGCAATTTTCCCTAATAGTTTAACAAATTGACTAAGAAACTTAGTTCCCTTGTTAAACCGATTGTAAACATACTGAAAAAGCGGGGGTCTAACAACCACACTCAATATTTCGCTTAGAAATCTATATGGGCTAACTCCAATATACTTTCAAGAGAATCAACTATACAGCCAGACTCGATCTTAAAAAAAGTATATCAAAGAGTTATATCTCAATTTCTCAATTCAATCCGCAATCAAACAAATAGGAATTTGCGATCCCGATTGAATATAAAAAATAACTTGGACGGTATCAAAAACCAATATCCAAGTGTCAATCAATTTAATCAACAACCAAAGGTTGGATTCGCAATTGATTGAACTTACGCACAACCTGTGATATTTCTATTATATAACAAAATATAATGCGGAAAAGAAATAACACAGACACCAGAAAATTTGTTAACGAGGAAACTGCAAATGCAGAAAAACCTCGAGACCTAGTCCAGATTTGAACACCACACTGTATTAAGCCGCTACAGACACTAGCCTACTCCAAGTTAATTTAAGAGTGGAATGTAGTTGAGCCCTAAACAATCTCACACTGATCAAGGTACAGTTGCGCTGCTTACGTCTCTGAATCCCAACATGATTCTATGCACTTGATTCCCTTAGTTGATCTCACCGACAACTAAGAGTTGCTATGATCTAAAGTCGCAGACTTGATAAACAAATATGTCTCACACAGAAAAGTCTATTTAATAGATAAATCTGTCTCCCATAGATAAACCTATAAGTTTTGATCTGTCTTTTAATAAATCAAGGTGAACAGGAACCAATTAATATACCAGACTTATATTCCCGAAGAACAGCCTAGAAATATCAATCACCTCACAATAATCTTAATTGTATGGTAGCGAAACAAGATATTGTGGAATCACAAACGATGAGACGAAGATGTTTGTGACTACTTTTTATCTTGCCTATCGGAGATTAAATCTCGATCCAATCTTAGAGAAGATAGTACTCAATCACGATAGAAAACACAAAGATCAGATCACGCAACTACAGAGAAAATAGTTAGGTCTGGCTTCACAATCCCAATGAAGTCTTCAAGTCGTTAACCTACAGGGTTTCGTGAAAAACCTATGGTTAAAGGAGAATCGACTCTAGTCGCAACTAGTATCACACAGGAGGTGTGGGGATGAGGTTTCCCAGTTGCCAGAGTTCTCCTTTATATAGTCTTCAAATCAGGGTTTTCAATCAATGATACCTTGGTAACAAAGCATTCAATATCCACCGTCAGATGAAAACCTGATTAGACTCAAGTTAATATCTTTCTACCGTTAGATCGAACTTAGCTTGTTATACACAAATGAAATGTACTTTCATTTAGATATGAGTAACCGTACCTAAACGTGTACACCTTGTTGGCTCAACAATAGTTAACCGAAGTTAGCCATATGAACACTTTCATATCAACCATATTCATCTTAACCATAACTAAAAAAAAATGACTCAAATGAAACTAGTTCTAGAGTTGTTCAATTGTTTATATTCTCATAGAAGTAGACAAGACACAATTGAAGAAAAATCGACTTTGATTCACTTTAATCAAGTCATGAACCTTATATCCACTGTTTGCAAAAGATTGCATTCTTTATTATATAAATGTATTAGTTCATGAACAAACCGATTTTAGAATATTATCCACTCATGTACGAAAACGAGTACGCCTACCTTAGTGGACGGACTAAGTTTGGGTTCTCCAGTATGCGAACGGGTATTCATACCTCCAAACTCAGCAGAAATTCCCGGACCTGAACCTTACGCCAGTATGCATACCGGTATTGTTGATGGTGGTTTTTAGTTCAAGGCTATAATTATAAAACCTTGCATATAATATGCTGTTATTCTGCAAAGAGACAGAGCCATGTAAAAGTGATGAGTGCGCAACCTCGTCACTTGCGCATTTATCGAGCAATTCAATATTTTTACATGAAATTTATCCAGAATGGTGCATGTATCAACAATCCCAGTTATTCTGTAAATTTTGACACCCTACCTGTATTATTCATTAATATAGGACTCATTGAATACTTTCTGTGCTGTGTTCCATGGATGAACCCTTAATATTGATATGACATGACAATTAGTGTTCACTCGCAGCTGAGTAGCATAAATTTCCCGAAGTATCAAGGTTGAGGTTTGCATAAAAGTACTCGGTCAGAAAGCATGCTGCTCTCTGGCAATAGATAACTCTGTGTCAACACGCAGAATCCAATCAATTTTGTCAGACCCTGTCGGTCGAAACTAAACCTTGGCAAACTAGGCAATTGATCCGCCATGGATTAGTAGGTGCAAAGTCCTACCCAAAATAAGAAAACAAGGAATAAAAGAGGGGCCGCAGAAAATAGGAGCAACAACAAAGGGAGGTGTGGCCGTGCCATAGGACAACTGGCGCCACCTGCAGATGGCCACGCCCACATGCTGCTTTCCGGCTCTAAATCCGCCACATGCACATGAGATGTGACCGGGCTCATACTTGTCGGCCCTCTTTCCTATCGGACAATCGTGTCCCTTTAAGTGCGCTACGTGCACTAGAGATGTGGCCACGCCCTATGTTTGTCAGACCCCTTTTCTATTGACCAATCAGGTCGCTCTAAACCCGCCACACGCATTAAAAGGCCAAACTATGCCAAACGGCCACCATGCTAAATCGACATGCCAAACGTGCAATGCCGCGCCACCATGCTAATCGGCATGCCAAACGTTCCATGCCGCACCAATATGCTAATCGGCATGCCAAACATGCCATGTCGCGCCAATGTACTACTCAGCATGCCAACATGCCACTCCGCCGCAGTAACATGACGACATGCCACAAACAGCGCAGCTACGTGCTAACCCACTTTTGTTCGTGGCCAACGCCATAACAGACTCCAACTAGGGTATTCTTATCAGAAAAAACGTTTTTGCTTTAGTGGCATTAGTCGAAACCCTAATTCTTGGTCGTGGCCCAAATTACTCCACTTTGGCCCCACAACATGCCACGAGCCCCGCAGAACCCATAAAACCCTAAAAAAGTCGCCATACCATGGCCACCATGGCTATCCTTGCGCCTCTGGTCGTTCCCAATTTATGGCCCTGCCACTATTCCTTTGACGCGGCCATGGCACCATCTGCACAAAAAACGTCACCATGCCGCGGTCACATGCCACACGCGCTAATTAGGGTTGCGGCATGTCAAACCCTAATTTAGGCAGCGCCGCTACGACACATGCCAAACGCACTAATTAGGGTTGCGGCATGCCAAACACACTAATTTAGGCAGGCGCCACCGCACCACTATGCTACTGGCAGGCGTTATTACGCTGTTATGCCACTACTGGCGCCAACAAGATGTGGCCATAATCAACAGCCACCTTCTCTCATAAATTGCAATCTCAGCCGTCCAACTTCTCCACGGAGTTAACCGGCCTATAACAAGTCTCAGATGACCAACCAAGACTAACCTAATAGCGTCACACGCCATTTTCCTACGACAAGTCTCATGACTTAACCTGCCACACATGATTATCCGTCATTTAGCTGGCGTACGATTAATCAAAATATTCAGGTCTTGCACACAAGACCCACTCAGCAATCTGCTGCACTTTTTCCACGAAAATGATGCTCATCAGGGTATTGGTCTGGCGGTTTACAGCATGCGGCGTGCAACACGCCCATTATAAGAAAGTGTCAGGAAAACAGGTAGTTAGTGGAGGCAAGAAGTAGTGAGTGTAAACCAACCCGTTTTCCCATAATAGGGACGTGGTTTCTGGCACTTACACATTACCCCACTTCTCCATCACTCAGCCACTCCCACTTCCTATGAGATCAAGGTGCGTTCAATTGTGACTTGTATAAATAGGTTTTTACCTATTTCGACCAAAAAGCAACAGTTTTTGGTTAACAATTAAAAAAGTATCCAGAAAAACACCAAAGAACTGATAGCTTACGTTCCGCAAGCCAGTTCCATATTCTGATACAAGTCATAAAACAACCACACCTGCAGAATTAACCATTCTGGTCTCAACACCTTCTCCGTTTCCCTCCCTAAGACAAACCCTTCTCCTTCACTTTGTGACCCAAGAAAGATTGGAACGACCATTTCTTGGTTTAGGCCATGATTGTACAGATTGATCTCTCGAATTTAAAGTACTTCCGTGCAGTACATTTGTTTAGGTCTAAATTCGTCTCTCAACAACACACCTAAATTTACCAAAACCGGCAGAAACAATTTTTACCCCAAAAAACTGGCGACCACAGCGGGAGATTAATCTTTCAGTCGCAAAAAATCAGTTCAAAAAATTTCCATTCTAGTTGGTCTTAGGCTTAATTCAATCACTCACTGAAATTTATTTCAATCACCAATTCTAACTTTCCATATATATCCTGGTCGTCCTAACCTTACCAAAGCAATGACTTCCCGAAACCAACTACCATGGAAAGCATAACGAAAATGCTAGAGGATATGGCCGCAAACCAAGTTGATATCATCAAGCGGCAAAATGAGACTCATCGTATCCTGAAGAGTATGATAAGCCGATTGTGGAAAGAGTCAGCGAACACTTTCCCCAAGGATCCTACTGATTTCAGAGATGATGCGAAAAATATTGAATATTTGATTAAGGTTTGTTCCTCTACCAATGAGGATGCCGACAGAACACGTAGCCGTGTCATGCAAGAGCAGAAGAGAAGCAACAAATTGAATTCTGTCGATGACAAAGAGCCAAGGCAGTTTCGCAAAACTAAGGGAGGAGACTTTCCAGGTGCGCCACAATATCTACAAGACAAAAGTAAAGATCCGGCTTATGAAGCTTTGTTGGAAAAACTTTATCTCCAAACCCTTGCAGAAGTTCAAAGGGTTGTTCAACAGTCCGCAGCCGCAACTGCTTTACTGAAAAGAGAGGAACCTGAAGAAGGGGAAATCTGCCAAGATGCCTATGGAGACGAGCACTGCGCCAATAAAAAATATCCATCCCATCCACTTCGCATTGCGGCCATTGATGCAGGCCCCTCAAGATAAATTACCCTTCAACAATATGGCAGAAGCAAACAGCCCGCTTACGAATCAATGGCCGCTCAAGCATCGATTCCTCCATAGAAAAGAGCTTCATATCAAAGCCTACAAGAATATCCACCACATCATCCCCTGATATGAGAGAATCTAGACTCAAAACATTCAATCTTCCCGTTGCCTATAAAAAGAGTTTTGGAATTACTGGAAGTTTGGGTGCGAGAAGGAGCAGTCCAACTACCCCTGGTATGGCGCCCACCAACTGATCAAGAGATGTTAGATTCAAGATATTTCCACTATCACAAATTTATCCATCATCCTACCAGTGAGTGCAATGGTCTGAAAAGCATTGTCCAAGAAAAGATTGATTCAGGAGAATTACGCCTGGGAACTGAAGATTCTCCGCATTACCGCGGATCGACATAAAGATGTTACAAAGACAATAAAGAACGAATTGGGATTTCTCGCGGCCAGGATTTCGGAAAATTCATTTTCGTTGGGAGCCCCCTAAGCGAGTAATTTTTGTCAAGCAATGTTTACACAACCTATCATTTTGAATTCGTTGGAGATCTGACACATGCATCAGCTCCATATTAAAAAAAGAAGCTAAATAACCCGATTGTTCTAATATTTCATATCGCTCCCATATTTCCCCTTTTTCATGCAACACTTACAGTTTCTACAAAACGATTGCATTACTTGTATTCATAATTCGGATCTCAACATATTAGTTGATCCAAGCACCATTACTTTCAGAAAAATTACTTATGAAGCCATTCCAAAAATAAATCAATTCAAAGGATCCTTATAAATCAATCATCTATCAATCCAAAAACCAGAAATCAAACCATGAAAGAGGCATCTCTTGCCTTTCAAAAAAAAAAAACACCTAATATGAGGAAGTTCAGAGAAATAAAAGCATTCAAGGGAAATTGTCCAATAACAACCCATTCTTCTTAGAGAAAACATCCTTCATGCTTTGAAGAGCCGCCTGCTTCAACTTCAACTCCTGAGATAACCTCTCGATTTTTGCCTCCTGTTGATTAATCAAATCCGTGGAGGGACCTTCAACCATTTCAGCCTGCAACTTTTGGATCTTGGAAAATCCTTCACAGAATCAGGAGGTGTTAAACTCAAAGCCCACGCACATGTCCCGGTGGAACTCCCATCTTGAGACTACATCTCCAAAAATGGTGTGGCCGGCAATGTTGCACATATCATGAATTGAAGATAGGGCTTCTTCCACGCGCTTAACTAATGAAAATCGGCTGGTGACCTTTTTAATTGTTGCGACGTGTCCATACTTCTGCCATATTTGGGTATACAACTCCACAGACTTAGATGGTACACTGAATCCTCCGATCAACACATGACCTTCAAAAGGAGCCAGAAATGGAGGGTCAAAAGTGGCACCTGCAACTGAATCCGCGACCAACAAAGATTCTTTGGGAATAATCTCTCCTGCAACCATGGAAATGGTTTCCACTGCTAGAAGCACAACAACATCCTTACGATGATCAATCTCCGTCTCAGGATTATCAATAGGTGTGGTTTCCGTCACAGCTACATCTTCATTGCCATGAATCTCCATCTCAGAGTTATCTTCAGAAGCGGCTTCTTCCTGTAATATCACCAATTGAGTATTTATTCCGTATAAATGAATAGTCCAAGAGAAAAACGTGTGGAAAACTCGCTGACTCATCTGCAAGCCCACTGGGATTGGAAGAAGACTCGCTGCTACACTCCGAAGTGCTTTTCTCATCACCGTCGGATCCTAAGCTTTCTTCTTCTTCGTTTTCCTCTTAACTGTCAAAAGGCTCAGTATCGCCAGATTTTTCTTCAGAAGAGGCCATTTTTTGGCCACGTGCAAGTTTTCCGAAGGCGTTCATGTTGTCAAGAACCTTAGTTAAAAAGAGGAAGAGATGTTCATTGGCGACAATTCAGAATATTTACGCAATTCGGCCAAATCAGGAAGAAAATCACACATACTTGCATGTTAGAAGAACTGAAGTTCACAAGGGCCGTCGAAGCCGATCGAATGCCTCCCGCGCGAATTTTCGACCTTCGCTCCTTTTCCTGGGGACCGTTTTCATCTGGGCTAGAAAATTTCCGCTTACCCGAAGAAGGCAACCTTAACAATCCGTGTTTTGCCAAAATCTTAGAAGAGCGCTTGCCGCGTGGACCTGTCACAACATTCTGCATGAATTGATGAATAACGAGGAACTCTTCCTGCCAGAAAACATTATATTTAGAAGTTGTCACAGGTTTTCGTTCTGGGAGCATAAAGGGGAGGCTTTTAGGAGGTACAAAGATACGACTGTTGAAAACGGCTGGCAATAATTCTTTTGGAGGCGTCAATAGACAGCAGAATGAAATTCCCTGATCAAAACCCATATGACGAGCAACCCTGTCAATTTATAAGGAACCACTTCAAAAGATTCCTTGAGAAAAGACGGTACATATCCAGGTATGCAGCTTCACATGAACACAGTTTCTCTAATGCTCATATTCTCTCCATCAGAATGCAATGTCATGTCCGGGACGGAAGCAAAAACGTCTGGTTGAACTATGGACGTGTGGACTGGAGCCCAGGAATGGAAGTTGATTGCATACGCGTTGTCAAATAAATCGATGAGCTTTGAGCCAGGTCTTGGATGCCTCTTCAACCAACGAAGTATCCTAGAACCGCCATATGTACAAGGAAATGAAGTTACCGGATTAGGAGCATAATCTTTGAAATGCTCCCACAACCATGCTTGGAGGAAGGCGACATGGACATACGAGTCTACCTTCATATACCCATTAGAAACATACATGTCCGCTGCTAAGCAATCCATATGGGTGTACAAGGATCCAAGGAACAAACTGCCCATGGGAAGAGCAACGCCTTTTTCCAATTTGATAGCGAATTTGATGAGCTTATGTCTTATTTATTTCTTGCCAGAGCCATCACCGAAAACGTCTCTAGATAACCACGACGCTAAAAAGGCAGCAATACTGAGCGTGTTATCCAACACCTGATTCGGCTCCGGCTCCTCAGGGAACCATTCCGACACCCACCAAGTATAAAAGCACTTTTCCTCATTGTTCTTCCGAAAAGATCCTGTTGACTTCGTGACTAGAGTGGCGTGCATCTCTTCTTCTTCCTCGGACAAGATAATGTCAAGATTCCCTATTATTGGAAGATTCAACAAAACGACTACACTTTCCAAAGTAATAGTCATTTCGCCCCATCTGCGTATTGCCGTGTGAGTCTCCGCGCACCATCTGGAGATAAAAGTAATTAAACCTGCAGCGTCTTTCCTAATCTGAAGTGTCGCAGACGCCATGAAAACATTCATGATTTACGTTTCAATCAGATTGGCCCTCACATGGTCACGACTTATCATGAATTTCATCAATCTATCATAAGAGCACAATAGGCTATGACAGATCTTGAAGTCAATGGGAGAAGCTGGGTACTTTTTCTTCTGGAGACAAAACCTTATTACACTCCCTGGATAGACTGACTGGACCTTTCCTTCATTTTCTGAACCAGTCAGAAAGGTTGCCACATGTTTATACAAGACCTTGTGAAGAATTCATAATCCATATTTGGCTTGTCTTTGGATTTGTTAGCATTTCTAGACACGGCGGCAGAACCATCTCCAGGTGACATCTTAACAAGAATTCCTTATGCTATTTTTCACTTTTGGGGTAACTACAGCCGAGCAAAAACAGGAAAAGAGTTACTACTTTGAAGAAAAACCATGCATGAGGATTTTTTCAAAATTTTTTTTGAGTACAATGACTAATGATCAAGAGCCAACAACAAGTTCTTCATGAGAAAATTTTCTTTGGCCACAGGCCATGACACCCACGACCAATCAAACTTTTCCTGGTAACCTCTGCGTGTCTTGCCTTTTCGATTTTGCCCTCGTCTGTCACCATCTAGTGCTTACTCTGCAACAATATCACTGTTCCGTACTAAGCAGGGGACAAAATGTTGATGGTGGTTTTTACTTCAAGGTTAAAATTGTAAAACCCTGCATATTATATGCTGTCATTCTGCAAAGAGACAGAGCCATGTAAAAGTGATGAGTGCCCAACCTCGTCACTTGCGCATTTATTGAGAAATTCAATATGTTTACATGAAATATATCCAGAATGGTGCATGTAGCAACAATCCTAGGTATTCTGTAAATTTCGACACCCTACCTGTATTATTCATTAATATAAGACTCACTGAATACTTTCTGTGCTGTGTTCCACGGCTGAACCCTTAATATTGATATGGCATGACAATTAGTGCTCACTCGCAGCTGAGTAGCATAAATTTCCCGAAGTATCAAGGTTGAGGTTTGCATAAAAGTACTCGGTCAAAAAGCATGCTGCTATCTGGCAATAAATAACTCTGTGTCAACACGCAGAATCCAATCAATTTTGTGATAATTCACAAGATTCAATATCAACCTAATTAATTTGCAAACAATTAGGGTTTTTTTTGCGCCCTGCGTAGTATATCAGACCCTACTGGTCGAAACTAAACCTAAGCAATTGATCCGCCATGGATTATTAGGTGCAAAGTCCTACCCAGAATCAGAAAAAAAGGAATAAAAGAGGGGCCGTGGAAAATATGAGCAGCAACAAAGGGAGGTGTGGCAGTGCCATAGGCCATCCGGTGCCACCTGCAGATGGCCACGCCCCCATGATTCTTGTCGGCCATCCTATTTCCCATCGACCAATCAGGTCGCTCCAAATCCTCCACATGCACATGAGATGTGGCGGGGTCCATACATGTCGGTCCTCTTTCCTATCGGCCAATCAGGTCACTTTAAATGCGCTATGCGCACTAGAGATGTGGCCACGCCCTATGTTTGGCCGGATCCTTTTCTATTGACCAATCAGGTCGCTCTAAACCCGCTACACGCATTAAAAGGCCAAACTATGCCAAACGTCCACCATACTAAATCGGCATGCCAAACGTGCCATGCCGCGCCACCATGCTAATCAGCATGCTAAACGTGTCGCGCCGCGCCAACATGCTAATCGACATGCCAAACGTGCCATGCCGCGCCAACGTGCTAATCGGCATGCCGACATGCCACTCCGCCGCACTAACATGCCGACGTGCCACAAACAGCACAACTACGTGCTAACCCACTTTTGTTCGTGGTCAACGCCATAACAGAACCAGGGTATTCTTATCAGAAAAATACGTTTTTGGTTTAGTGGAATTCGAAACCCTAATTCTTGGTCGTGGCCCAAATTACGCCACTTTGTCCCCATAACATGCCACGAGCCATGCGGGACCCATAAATCCCTAAAAAAGGCGCCATACCATGGCCACCCATGGCTATCCTTGCGCCTGTGTTCGTTTCCATATTATGGCCCTGCCATAATTCCTTTGACGCGGCCATGGCACCATCTGCACAAAAACGTCACCGTGCCGCGCCCACATGCCACACGCGCTAATTAGGGTTGCGGCATGCCAAACCATAATTTAGGTAGGGCCGGTACGACACATGCCACACGCATTAATTAGGGTTGCGGCATGCCAAACCCTAATTTAGGCAGGCGCCACTGCACCACTATGCCACTGATAGGCGTCGTTACGCCATTATGCCACTACTGGCGCCAACAAGATGTGGCCATAATCAACGGCCACCTTTTCTCATAATTTGAAATCTCAGCCGTCCAACTTCGCCACGGAGTTAACCGGCCTATAACATGTCTCTGGTGACTAACCAAGACTAATCTAATATCATCACACGCCATTTTCCTACGGCAAGTCTCATGACTTAACTTGCCACACATGATTATCCTTCAGTTAGCTGGTGTCAGATTAATCAGAATAGCCAGGTCTTGAAAACAAGACCCACTCAGCAATATGCTGCACTTTTACCACGAAAATACTCGAGGCGTCAAATATGTGACAAAATGGGGGATGCTCTTTAGGGTATTGGTCTGGCGGTTTACAGCGTGCGGTGTGCAACACGCCCATTATAACAAAGTGTCAGGAAAGCGGGCAGTTATTAGCGGCAAGAAGTAGTGGGTGTAAACCAACCCGTTTTCCCATAATAGGGACGTGGTTTCTGGCATTTACACATTACCCCACTTCTCAATCACTCAGCCACTCCCACTTCCTATGAGATCAGGGTGCGTTCAATTATGACTTGTATAAATAGATTTTTACCTATTTCGACCAAAAAACAACAGTTTTTGGTTAACAATAACACAAGTATCCAGAAAAACTCCAAAGAACTGATAGCTTACGTTCCACAAGCCAGTTCCATATTCTGATACAAGTCATAAAACAACCACACCTTAAGAATTAACCATTCTGGTCTCAACACCTTCTTCGTTTCCCTCCCTAAGACCAACCTTTCTCCTTCACTTTGTGACCCAAGCAAGACTGGAATGACCATTTCTTAGTTTAGGCCAGGATTATACAGATTGATCTCTCGAATCTAAATTACTCCCATGCAGTGCATTTTTTTTAAGTCTAAATTCGTTTCTCAACAACACACCCAAATTTACCAAAACCGGCAGAAACAGTTTTACCCCAAAACAGGTATGTGTACCAGGTTCCCGGACTTTCTCAAACCAACCAGTACGCATACGGGTATGCATACTATGGTTCCCGGACATGGATCACATATATGAAAGTACACATAATATGCTTAAATACAATTGTTCTAAACTCTCATTTCAACCATTGAAACATTCTCGGAAGACGGGAATAGCTGTATCCCACAAGCTATTAGCTTCAAAGAAATTTTCTAGTGATCGAATGATCAATACGAAACATTCCGAGTCTACATCAAATGACTGTCTCACACAAATCATGTAAGATGTTACCAGGCGATTTTCACATGATCATCTTTTGACTTTCGTCGAGAATATAAGATGAACATGGTGTTTATGGGTAAAAACTATTTCTGCTGGTTTTGGCAATTTGGGTGTGTGGATGAGAAACGAGTCTAAACCTAAAAAAAATGCACTGCACGGGAGTACTTTTAGATTTGAGAGATCAATCTGTACAATCCTGGCCTAAACCAAGAAATGGTCATTCCAGTCTTGCTTCAGTCACAAAGTAAAGGAGAAGGGTTGGTCTTAGGGAGGGAAGCGAAGAAGGTGTTGAGACCAGAATGGTTAATTTTGAAGGCGTGGCTATTTTATGACTTGTATCAGAATTTGGAACTGTCTTGCGGAATGAAAGCTATCAGTTCTTTGGTATTTTTATGGATATTGTGTTGTTGTTCTTCCCAAAACTTATTGTTTTGTGGAAATATGTAAAACCTATTTATACAAATCATATTGAACGCGCCCTGATCTCGTAGAAAGGGAGAGTGATTGAGTGATGGACGAGTGGAGTAACGTGTAACTGCCAGAAACCACGCCTCCACTATGAAGGAAGCGGGTTTGTTTACACCCACTACTTCTTGCCTCCACTAACTGCCCTGATTTCCTGACACTTTCTTATGATGGACGTGTTGCACGCCGCACGCTGTAAACCGCCAGACCAATACCCTGATGAGCATCCCCAAGTTTGTGACATGTTTGATGTCTCGAGTGTTTTCGTGAAAAACGAGTAGAAGATTGCTACGTGTGGCAAGTCAAAGTCGAGAGACTTGCCATAGAAAAATAGCACGTGATGCTATTAGGATTTCCTTGGCTCCGCCTAAAACTTGCCACAGGCCTGTTAATTCCATAGCGAATTTGGACGGCCGAGATTGTAGATTATGAGAAAGGATGGCCATTGATTATGGCCACATATTGATGTATAGAAAAGTGGTGCAATTGGCATGGTGGCGCCTGGCGTAGCCATGGCATAGTGACATGCCAGTGGCGTACCCGTGGCAGCTGTTTTGGCATATTAGTGTTAGACCCAAATATGGCTCCGACAACATTGGCCCTGTCGCCACATCAATCCCAATACTCTGAAAAACGTTACTTGGCTTGGTTGTCATAGCAATTTTGCCTAAATTAGTGTTTGGCGCGCCAAAACCCTAATTAGTGCATACGGCATGCGACATGTGGCAGTGGCGTATCAATGTTTCGTGCAAATGGTGCCATAGCCACGCCAAAGGAACCATAGACATGCCATCATATGGAAACAACCATAGGAGCAAGGATTGCCGCGGGTGGCTATGAGATGGCGTCTTTATTAGGGCTTCCTGAGTACCGCACGGCTCGTGGCATGTTGTGGGGCCCGAAGTGGCATAATTTGTTCCACGACTGGAAATTAGGGTTTCGACCATGCAATGTCGTGTTTCTGGTTAGGATAACCACATTGAAATCTGTGGAATTTGCCATGAACAGAGGATGGGTTGGCACGTAAGTGCATTATTTATGGTAAGTTGCCATGTTCGACATGCTTCTATGGAAAAGTGGCAAGTGTGGCATGTTCGGCATGCTGATTAGTGTTTTGTCGAGGCATGGCATGTTTGACATGCTACTAATATGCCGTAGAGGAATGGCACGTTTGGTATGTCAGTTAGCGCATTGGCGCAACTTTGGAAATCCAATATGTGTATTGGCGCAATTTTGCCTCTCTTTTTTAATACTGCGACAGGTTTAGAGAAACCTGATTGGTCGAAAAGAGAGGGCGGTCCAAACACGGTAGTGGCCACACTTCTGGTGTGGGTGTGGCAAGTTTAAAGCGACCTGATTGGTCGATGGGAAATAGGGCCGACAAGTATGGGCCCAGCCACAACTTATGTGCGTGTGGCGGGTTTAAGACGACCTGATTGGTCGAGGGAAATATGGCCGGTTAGGCAACATGGGGCGTGGCCAATGGAAAATGGCGCCGGATGGCGTAAGGCATGGCCACGCCTCCTTTTGCTGTTGTTCCTATTCTGCGGCTCCTTTATTTCTTGTTTTCTGATTCTGGGCAAGATTTTGCACCTACTAATCCATGGCGGATTAATTACCTAGTTTGCATACGCTTAATTTCGACATGCAAGGTCTGATATACTGCGCAAGGCGCAAAACCCTAATTTTTGCAAATTAGTTAGGGTAATATCTGAATCTTGTGAATTATCACAAAATTGATTGAATTTTATGTGTTAACACAGAGTTCTTTAAGTTAATTGCCAAAGAGCAGTATGCTTTCTGATGGAATACTTTATGCAAATACCTTATCCTTGATACTTGGAAATTCGTGCTACTCTGCTGCGAGTGAACACAAGTTGTCATGCCATATCAACATTAAGGGTTCAGCCGAGGAACATAGCACAGAAGGAATTCAAAGAAACTTATATTAACTGAATAATAAAGGCAAGGTGCCAAAATTTACAGAATATCTGGGATTGTTGCTACATGCACCATTCTGGATAAATTTCATATATATATATTGAGTTGCTCAATGAATGCGTCAGTGAAGAGGTTGAACACTCATCACTTTCACATTCCCCCATTTGTTTGCAGAGTGACGGCATATTAGATGTAGGGTTTTGCAAATTTAGCCCTGAAATCAAAACCACCATCAACATTAAGTCCCCTGCTTAGCTCGTAACAGTGGCATTGTTGCGGGGTAAGCATGAGATGGTGACAGACAAGGGTAAAACCGAAAGGGCCAGACATGAAGAGATAGCCAAGAAAATTCGACTAACCTTTGGAAGGAGGCATGCGTAGTCTATGATCCTTGTGTTGGCGGTTGGGCGTATTTCCGGCTCGGCCATAGGGTGCTGCTGTTGGCACAGCAACTTTGGTCATGGAGTGCTGCTGCTGACGCTGCAACTTCGGCCATGGACCATTGATGCCGGCGCCGCGACTTTGGCTACAGAGCAGTTATGATGGTGCTTGGGGTTGGCTCGGCTACGGGGATTGGCGCCATGGAACATTGGTGTACTTCTGGCTCGGCTGCTGGGATTGGTGTCGTGGAATATTGACATCGCGGGCCTAAACGCATTCTTCCATACATGGCCCAACGTGAAACCTTCTTCTACTCAAATTCCAAAAGTTTTATGCATATAAAAGACGTTTCCCACCTCTTATTCTTTGTTACATTAGCTTTGCTTCTGTAGCGGCGAGCTTCCCTCCGTCAGTAGCCCAGGTGAGCCAATTATTCCTGATAGATAAGTATCTAATCTAGTTGATATCCCGTATCTAGAGCCTTCATATACGGTAGGAAAAAGAGTTTTTCTTTCCCAGGTGTCATCGATCTGCGTGATATAAAAGACCACTCTGAGCCTTTTCTTTCACATAGATCACCATAGAATTGTATTCATCTCCTTTCTAGGTATTGTTTCATATCCTCTCTCGCAGCTCCTCTTTTGCCTCCTTTTATCGCGTAGGTTATTGATGTAGACATAATGCCTTTTTGCAGTACATGATGGGAACTCCTGGTAATGATCATCTTTCTGACTCTTCGGAAAGAAGCTTTGAAGTCGACAAACCCAGGGTTTCTGCATATGAGGAAATATTAAACAAAATTGATCCTTTATTTCGTGAGGCTAGTCGGATCATACAGGGTATGCCTCTCGCTCATCTACGTCTTGTTCGGACACGTGCCCAAGCTTTCATGGCTTCGGTTGACATGGAGGAAAAGTGGAGGCATGATGAAGCGTCCCATTATGTCAAGTCTCAGTGTGGTGAATCATCTCAGATATTCAGTGCCAGGGCTGAAAGATTTGCTGCCGGACTGAAGCGGCGAAGGATTGAGCCTAAGAAACCTCCAGGAGAGAGCAAGTTAAATTACCCTATTCATGACGGTATCGTAATTCTCGACTCTGATGTTGACGAACCGAAGTATCCTCGAGAGGCTGTTGGATCAGTTGCTGAGAAGGATGCCGGTGCACCCCAAAATGCCGAAACTACTGTTGAAAGGTTGAAGCGATCGTCTAGGATACTATTGAAACGACTACTGAAGAGGGCACTAAAGCAAACGATGGGGCCGTTGGAGAGGCTGCTGGAGAAAGTTTTGAAGATGGCGCTGGACCAGGCTTTGGAGAGGTTGTTGGAGCAGGCTTTGGAGATGACGCTGGAACAGACTTCGGAGAGGGTGCTAAAGCTACTGTCGAAATAGCTTCCCGAGTGCATGAATGTTGTTGGAGACGGTGCTGGAGCAAGTGCTTGAGAGAACTCTAGAGGATACGTCACTAACCTTGGCGTTGGCATTGTCAACTAGCTTTTCATTCCATTATTTCCTTCCATAGAAGAGAAATCCCTTCATAACTTGTAAATGTTTGACACTTCATGTTTTTTTTTTGTTCACGTGACTAGAGCCATGTCAGTGATATTCTTTCCTTCATGCTGCTTTGATGATTTCATATCTTTAATTTAATGAATGAATAAAACCTCTCGAAAAAATCCCAAAACCCCTTTTACGAAAAACGGGTTCTTCTGTTCTTTAAGAGAGTGATTCAGCGGGTGGAAAGCCAAATCACACAAATAGCACGCAATAATGCTAATAGGCATGTCCCATTCTCCAGATACTTCCATAACAACGCTCCCCATGCCGTTGGAAAAAGTAACTTAAAACAGGGGGAAAAACAATAGCAATAGTTAAGGGGTTTAACCAACGTCTTATTGGATTTTCCCTTGCGAATTACACAGGACGTGACATGCCGCCTGGGTATGTAGAAGTGTGAGCTGCCACAAGCTGGTAAACATGTCGTAGACGGAAGTTGAAGACAGACGTTCTTGAAGGAAAGTGTCTGTGCCGCCACTTGATGATCTTCTTCCTTGCATATTTCCTTCCTCAGTATTTTCTTTTGCACAAGATATATTCTTGTAGGGTTTGATTTTTTCTGGTTTTTAACTGACGGGTAATGACTTTGTGGGGGTTTGGATTTGCTGGGTACTTTTCCTTCAAGATGATTCAGGAAAAATTATTTTGAAATAAAGATGCTTTCAATTAAAATCGAAAACCTAAATATGAATGAAAGCAGTCAATCATTTTGGAGAAATTACAAATATTGCAGGAAAAGGGAAATTGTGGAAGGAAATACTAAGAAGAATTGTGAGGCAATAGGCGGCATGACACTTTTAGGTTTAAAAGGTTTTGATCCATTTAGCGTGTATTACTACACCCTCCAACTTGTCGGTATTGATCAGCTTGCAGTAACCTCCCAAAATAACTTCTGCTACTAAGTATGGTTTGTCTGCGGAGTTGGACGAAGGAGGCTGAGTGACAACTTTTACTACCATATCTCCAACTTGGAATGGGTTTTGATGTTGTGCGACTATTTGATTCTTGGGCTTATTATTCTCGCCTAAGACAGTCTCCAAATTTTTGATGAAACATTTAAAAGGCCCAGCATCCCATTCACATCTCTTAGTAACGCCCGGGTTGATAACTGGGCCGAGTCCCCATGCCTGGCCGAGAGGGGAAGTGACTGGGTGCAGAAAAGGTTGTTCAATAAGACTTACTTGTGTTCGGAATATTTGGATGAACATCGACGGTCTCTCTCCAGGTAATTGGGCTACATTGGTAAGTTGTTGATACAGAAACATGTAATCCTCAGGTTTGGACGGATTGTTGGAAGTTCTTTCAGGAATTGACACCGGCAGAGGGGATACTCCTAGTTTCGCTTTATTTCCATGTACCCACGAGCTCCCCAGAATCTTGTCATAATTTGGGCATTCTTTGACAATGTGGAATTTTCCATGTGTTAGAGCATCTCCCACCATGATTTCAAGGTTGATGTAGCCGCATGTGCTTATTGCTTCTCCTTACGGGTTTTTGACCACAATTAGGGAGTGGGTAGCCTCCTGCTTTGAAATTCCTATAGCTCTCAGAGTCTTGACGGTTACAATGTTGAAGTTAGAGGCCGCGTCAATCAGTGTGCCATCAAACTCGGCATTCTTCAGGTAAGCCGTGGTCAGCAGTCCCCAATTGCACTTTCTAACAACGCTTCCTGATAGTGGTTGAGATTTCGAGTTGGCTTCTTCAACAGCAAAGAGTCGCTTTCCCGACACAACGCGATTGAGGGCTGTAAATATGTCTTGACACTGTGCCTTGGAGAAATATAGGATTTCACACACACACTGCATCATCGACTGCACAGTTTTGTGAACAGAGTCCCCAGAGAGCATACAACTCCTGACTGGAAGAGGATCTCTGTGAACTCCCTCATTGCAAAGTTGGAGTTCTCCCGCCTCTACCTTTTCCTTGAAGATGCGCTTCAATCTATTGCACTCATTAGTCGGGTGATGGGAGAACCTGTGGTAACGACAATACTTGGGATTTGCCATTTCCTCTTCAGTTGGCGGGTGCCTGATAGGAGGAAGCTTGATGGAATCATCTTGAATCCATGCTTCCAAGAGTTCAATTACTTCTTCGATTGGAATGGGAAATCCAAGGAGGATTCTCCGGCTTCTTGGTGTTGCACAGGAGCTTTGGCTGCGGCTTTCCGAGGTGGAGCCGCCTGATGTGCTGGTGCTGCACGCTTGGGTTTCTGTTCTGCCGCTGGAGTTTTCATTTTCCCTCCTTCACTCACCACGTTGTAGATGGGGAAACACGATTTGCTGGTTTTTGCGCAATTGAGGAGATGACCGTGCGGAGGAGATTCCTTTAACCGAGCAAATGCTCAACCTCACACAGACGCACTGCAAGAAGAGAGTGCTTTAAGTTCGAGAGATCAATCTGTAAGACTCCGGACTAAACCAAGACAATGGTCGTTCCAGAGTCAATTCATTCACAAGAGAGGATGAGTCGATCTGTAGGAGGGAAGCTTAGAAATGTGTGAGATCAATGGTGATCAAAGATTGTAGGTGTGTTGTGTATTCTGCGTAAAGAAAAATAAGATCACTTAATTTTTATGTTTTAAACATTCAATTTTTTTCTCTTTCTCCTAACTTTTGGCTCTGGCGATTTTTCAAAGTTTTTTCAATATTTTTAATTTTTTAATCTCGATCACTTGTGGTAATTCGAGATGGGGGATCTTCCTGATCCAACCCAACCGGTTAAGTCACTAACATATGCTGATCGTCTCAAGGGAAAGAAGGTGTTACCAAAAACTGTTGTTGATTTAACTACATTACCAAACCCTACAAAAAAACAGGGTAAGCATGCTGTTATTATTCCAGAAGATTTGTAATTGGAAGGTTGCCCAATCTGGAGGTTTAATCTTATAGGTAGACTGGACTTCAAGGAGTTGGTGTTTTCAGATGTGAAAAAAAAACTTTTGCTTCAATGGCAGATGGGTGAAGATCGGGTTCACTTTGTACCGTTGAATAGAGGTTTCTTTATCATCAAGTTACAATCACAGGAAGATAAGACAAAGATTTTAGAAGCTGAAAAATGGATTGTTGCTCAACAAAACCTAACCCTAATGTAATAGTACCCTAGTTTTGATCCTGATAAGCAAAGGTCTTCTCGTGCTACTGTATGGGTAAAATTCCCGGGTTTACTAATGGAGTTTTGTATTGAAAAAACTCTTTTAACCATGGGAAAAAAATTGGGTAATCCTATTGTGGTTGAAAAAAGAACGTTAGCGCATGAGTATGGACACTTTGCATCCATTCTGATTGATGTTGATTTTGAAGAACTGGATATTGATGGTATTCATGTTTCTGTTGGAAGTTTGGAATTTTGGCAACCTTATGAGATTCTTAAAAGGCCAAAATTTTGTTCTAAGTGCTGTATTGTTGGACACTCAGATTCGGAATGTCGCAAGAAGCCTAAAACTGCATCTAAGAATACTGACAATTCTCATCAGCTTGCTACAGTTCCTGCTGCAACTAATCAGCATAATAACACTGGTAAGGAATGGAAGGATGTTCGAAAAAGGAGGAAAGGGAAAAATTCTCCCATTATTCCCGTGGTCCCTGAAATTATAGTTAATTCTGGGGATGGTTCGGCAAATCCCTCAGATGTCAATGAAGTTGTGAGCATAACATACGTTGTTGAGTTGGAACAACAGTTACAAGATAATTTAGCAAAATCCGAAGCTGCATTGCGTTTGGCTTCTGCTGTGTTTGAGAAAAACAAGCAAGCCATTCTATCGCACTCAGTTTTAGTAAGTAAGGCGAGGTCGATGAGTACTTTTGCTCTAAATGCTAAGTCAGGTGGTAATGTCGAATTGGCAAGAACTAGAATTACTCATCCTGATAGGATTTCTGTTACATCTTTGTATACACCCTTGTGTGATGCTCTTGAATAAAGCTCAAAATATCTCTCTCATAATAAGTTTAATATCCTTGGTGAATGTAGTAATAGAGGAACCTTGCTGCTGGGTAAAGTTGATGAAACTGCCAAACAAGGTAAGCACAATCAAATAATAGCGCTACAGGCAAGAATTGCTGCTTTGAAGGATGCAGATTCTGTATCTGACTCTGAAGACAACTCTGAGTTGGGTATTCGTGCTAGAAGGGGTACTTCACCAGGTATCAATTCCTCCTCACATCCTGATAAAACAACTAAGCTATCCAAACATCAAAACCCTAAAGTTTAATTATGCGTGTTTTATTTTGGAATATTAATGGTGTTGCTCGTGAGGTAGCACAGTTTAAGTTAAGAGAGTTAATAAGGGACTTCAAACCTGAAGTGTGTTGTCTTGTTGAGCCTAAAGTGGCAAGTTCGGCTAATTTTGGTAGAAGATTAATAACAGAAGGTTACTCCCCAGATATTATTCATAATTCATCTTGTTCTAGTATTGCAAATCTCTGGATTTGCTACACGAATGGGCTGAATGTTTTAGTTGTAAATACAAGTAAGCAAGCTATTACAGTTGCGGTGGAGGGTGTGCATATTTCATTTGTCCATGCTAGTTATGTACAAGTGACAAGACATAGACTTTGGCAGCAGTTGGATATGAAAGATACAGTTACCCCTTGGCTGGTCATGGGGGACTTTAATTGTATTCTGCGTTTGGATGAGAAGAAATGTGGGCGTGAAACTAGATCCTCTGTCATTATTGAATTTAGTGACTGGATAGATGATATAAATCTCTTTGAAGCGGATTCTTTGGGCAACAAGTTCACTTGAACTAATGGAAAATCTGGTACTCACAGAATTATAAGTAAATTGGATCGTGCTATCATTAATGCTGCTTGGTTAACTAAGTTTGAGAATTGGAGGTGTAAAGCTCTTCCGAGGGAAGTTTCCGACCATTATACTCTCTTAGTTTATCCTTTTGTTGTTCCCAGACCACAACGAGCTCCTTTCAGAGTTCAAAAGATGTGGTTCTTGCATCAAGATTTTCTTGGCATGGTTAGTCAGAGTTGGAATGAGCCTTTTCATGTGTCTCCGGGTTTCATATTTCCTTATAAGCTGAACAGACTGAAGGTTGCGATGAAGGGTTGGAATCTCAGGGTTTTTGGTAATATCCACTCTCGTTTAAAGCAGGACTAGCTGCATTTTGAGACTGCAACTCGTATTTCAGATGAGGACCCCAGTGATACTGATAACCTAAACTCAATGAAAGAAACTATGGATGTGTTGAGCGAGACTCGTTTACAACAGGTTACTATGATTAAGCAAAAATCACGTAATCAATGGTTTGTGCAGGGCTCAAGTAACACCAGTTTTTTCCACAACTCAATTCGCATTAGGAGAAGCAATAATACCATTTCTGAGCTAGTTGATTCAAATAGTTGTTGTATTATTGACTATGACCAGTTACGGAACCATGTAGTTCAGTACTACGAGGAAAAACTTAATGGCCAGGAGGAAGATATTGAGGGTGATTTGTTTAATTTTGAACATGATTCCATTTCTGCTGAGGAAAATATAGCCATGGATAATATTCCTACCCCATATGAGATTAGGAAAGTTGTTTTTGATCTTGGAGCTGATAGTGCGCTAGGCCCCGATGGTTTCTCCGGGTGTTTCTATCGCCATTGCTGGGATATTATTCAAGAAGACTTAATCAAGGCCATTATGCATTGTTGGAACCCAGGTGATAGACGCATTTATGTGTCTATTTTGATCTCAATTATGTGTATTGTTAGTGCTCCATTTTATACTTATTTGATTACTTTCTGTTTTTGTACTTGTTTTTGGAAAAATAAGTTTTTTTGGGAAAACTGGCTCGAAAAGCGGTATTTGCGCTCGTGAGAGAAAATTACTATTCAGACTCACTTTAGCTAAGGGGAACCTCATTTGCTAAGGGATATCCATTTTCTATTTGCACCCCATTTCTGTTAGGGGGACTCCACCTTCTTTACGTGAGAAATGAAATTTGGCGGGAAATGTCACGTTCAAAAGATATGTCATCTGCGTACACTCCTGAATCGGATTTGGGCTATTTTTCGTCGCAGATTCTTATTGGGCTTGACTATATGGACTACCACACCGAATCAAGGTTGGTAAAGTATTAGTTCACATAAACAGGGGAAGAAATTTACACAGAACAAAACAGGGACACAAAGAATCACGAGTTACTGGTAGGAGGAGATTTTCGAGGGATTTCGTTAGGTTAATGTTCTTACCACATAAACAACATGCGTACGTGTTTGGGAACCAAATGGAAGAAAGAAATCTCGTTATATTTGGCGATTTCAGTTAAACAGGGAACAAGGGATAGTCTCGGATTTTCTGGTGGTTTAGAAGGAAGTAACGTGCAAGATAAAGGAGAGATTGTCATTAGATTTATTCTGCAAAATTTGGAAAGTGTTTGACTACTACAGAATCCACGTAATAGAAAAGATAAACAAGGAAAATACCGTAGCTTTCTGAGTAAGAAAATAAAAAGAGAAACCAGAGATTTCACGAAGATATTGTTAGCGCTGTTTGTATAAATAGGGTGGCCGAGGTTCGTAGAGAGTTTGGGGGTTGATACGGAGACTTAGGGAGAGAAAACAGAGGTCTCTGCTCGGAGAAAGAAAGTTGCAGAGTCGTTTCTGCACTTTCAGGGAAGAGAAGGAAGAAGAAGAAGAAGAACAGACTTCCAGAGTCAGTCGCAGAGAGGTGTAGTTTAGTTACTGCAGCAGAGAAGTATCGTTTAGGAGGCAGTCTTATATTCTCTGTAGTCCTTTGTAACAGTCAGTCTGGAACGCTTATACACGTTGCAATTTATCTGTTTTATCTTTTTCTTGTATTTTCACTCTCTTCAAACACTTTGGAGCCATGAATAAATATTTTGAGCATGTTTTTGATATGAGGAGCTAAACCCATTGCTGAGGCGCTAGAGGAAGCTATTTTTCCAACAAGAAGTGATATATTCTCTTTTATCTATTTATTGCAATTTTATTATGATTATTTGCCTTGAACTAATATCGAATATGATTTTTATTTGAGTAATTGTGATCTATTTTGATGGAGTATGCTTAGTTTAAGACTTTTGATGCTTCATACTTGGTATTTACAATTATTGCTTTTGAAAATCTACTTGTTGCAATAGTAAGAATCAAATTGAACGAGAAAATTGCATGAATACAAAGATTGGATTAAATCACTTTAAACTTGGAAAATAGTGGAATCTTAGCATCAGTGTTATTTTAATATTGATATCATCTTTGATTGAGTTTGCTACAACTGTTAGTGTGTTTTCTATTTTAGTTTTAGAATTTAAGTCTATATTTTATCCTTCGCAAGTCTGAGAATCGAACCACTTTTACCACTATCTACAAATCACATCAATTTTTGGCGCCGCCGACGCGGACTTGTTTTTAGGGTTTTAGATTTATTTCATTATTTTTTAATTTTATTTTTGTTATTTTTTTTTGTTCTTTTTTATGTTTTTGGGTATTTATCTTGTGTCTACAGGTTCTGATCATAAAGAAAATTGAGCCAGATTTGGTGATTTCATAAAGACTTGGAGCTAAAGATTAAAGCAAAAAGAACAGAAAAGAAGACAATTTTATTTTAGACAATTTTAGTTTAGGGTTTGTTTATTTTCTTTTAGAAAAAAAAAACTGTATTAGGGTTTATTATTTTTGTAATTTTTTTTTCTTTTTGGACTTTTGGACATTATTTTTTTTTATTACCTTACGAAAGGGTGCTTTAAATATAAATTGTTTGCAGAGAAGGAGGACAATTACGATATTGTCTCTGCACCTTGGGTTCGTACACTTGACATCGGAGTCAGTGGCCCAAGTCGACTACAACCGATTCATCCCCCGTTTGGAACGGGAGGTAAGATTCTAAACACTCGCGAATCCCCTGACAGCGAGTTACTGGACTCCTTCGTATGCATATATGTTGAGGACTGAATACGGACATTTATTTTTCTAGTAAAGGGCAAGGCCTGGCCATACAATATAAGGTTTCGGATTTCATCACCGTTCTCTTCTTGCCCGCTTTAGGAACACGTAACCTACGCGAACCTAAGCCTAAAATTTTGACTAGAACGAGACCGATCGGGTAACGAGCTTAACAGGAAAGTCATTCGAAAAATATTGGTTACTCTTTTAAGCATACTTCGAAGTTCTTGACGGTTTCTGTAAGTTGAACGCGTGACTGCGCCGCCTTGTAATACCGGTAAGGCCTTGGGTATCAAAGCTCCACCGATCTTCCCTCGCCTCTATTCAACTTACTTTAACTCGGATTGATTCCAGAGGGGTTTTCTTAAATTGTAAAGAATTCCCTTTCGAAGGATTAGAAGCTGGTCTAAAAACAATCTAAGTGGAGCCATCATGCTTTTTGTTTGCTAGAAATCAATAGGTTTGATTTGGTTGAGTCAGCCTTGTTTTGTGATTGAATAGCATCCCCTTCCTTATTTTTTTGAATGCCTGAACGTAAAAGAGACAACCTAGGTATATTTGTTAAAGAAAAACCTAGTAGTTCTAAACGTCTCGATTACCACAATTTAGAAAGTACGATTTTTGAAGAGTCCGTTTTTGAACGTCCGCTTGAGGAGACAATCCCTAATATTCCGATAGTGCCAGAAATGACAACTTTAAAAGTTTTGTTGAATCCGACTAGGACTACTCGTCCTTCGTGTATTAATTTAGCTGAAACGGAGGCACCCTATGAACTGAAACCTGGGACCTTACATATGCTCCCAATCTTTTTAGGGAAAGAAAATGAAAACCCCTATTACCATGTTAGGGATTTTGAGGAAATTTGTAGTACTCTAAGAATTATAGGCTTAGATGATGATGCTTTGAAACTTAGGTTATTCCCATTTTCCCTGAAAGATAAGGCCAAGTCGTGGCTATATAGTTTGGACTCCGAGTCAATTGAGACATATGAACAACTTACATCTGCCTTATTCAATAAGTTTTTCCCTAGGCACAAAACATCGTCTATTAGGACGCAAATATGCACATTTTCACAACAAGAGGGAGAATCTTTATATAGGTATTTGGAAAGGTTCAATGATTTATTATCCCAGTGTCCTCATCATGGTTTAAAAAAGGTTAGGCTAGTTCAGATCCTTTATGAGGGTTTAGATTATTCCACAACGACCATGGTTGAGTCTCTATGACTGTTGATACGGCGATGGAATTTTTTAATGAATTCGCCGAAAAAACCCAGCAACGGGAAAATAGAAGGGCACCCCAGAAAACAATTCTTTTAAGTAGAGGAAACGTTAATATGGTAGAAGGAGACTATGAATCAGATGCCAAACTTGTTGCTATAGCAAAAAGGTTAGAAGCTTTAGAAGTGGGCCAGACTAGTGGTAGAGTGGAGCCTTTTTGGGAAGGCCAGAATATTGAAGAGAAAGCCAATGCTCTTTATAATAACACTAGATTTGATAACCGTCAAAAGATTGACCCATATTTAGAAACCTATAATCCTGGTTGGAGAAACCATCCGAACCTTTCGTGGTCTAAGGGCCAAAGTCAAGGTCAGTTTAGTAATTCTAATGCTCCCCCAGGTTTTGGCTATACTAAGAATCCTTCAGGACTAGCTCAGTTTCAGAATAAGTCAGATAAGAAAATCCTAAGTTTAGAGGAATCTCTCGCCTTGTTAACTCAGTAAATTGCAAAATTTCAGTTATCCGTAGAACAAAGTCTACAACCTAGTAACAGGACAGGACAAGAAAATAGTCAGGCTATTTCCGAGTTAAAAACCCGGGTTGGTCTGATAAGTGATTCTTTGAGAGAAAAAGGTAAGTTTTCTAGTCAAACACAACCCAACCCTAGAGAAGTTCATGAATTAGGTGCAAAACCATCGAATCAATTGAATGTTGTTAGAACCCTTAGAAGTGGTAGAGTTGTAGACAATAAGGTAACCATGCCCGATAGTGAACATACTGTAGTTCACCCCTCAAAATCTCACCTCTCAGGACCAGTAGCTGAGGAGATTGATAAAGTTTCTGATGATGTGAATTTGGTTCCCGAAAGGTCTGATTTTATGCCTAGAGCCCCATTTCCCCAACTATTAATACCAACAAAAAAGGAGTCGAACTTTAATGACATATTGGAGGTTTTTAATCAAGTTACCATAAACCTTCCTTTATTAGATGCAATTAGGCAAATTCCTGCTTATGCCAAGTTCCTTAAGGATATGTATACGCGAAATCGAAAACTTAGCGTCCATAAGAAAGCCTTTTTAGCTAGTCACGTAAGTTCAATCATTCAGAACACCACAACTCCAAAGTACAAAGACCAAGGTTCTCCTACCATTTCTTGCACAATAGGTAACTTCCGGGTAGAAAAAGCTTTACTTGACTTAGGAGCCAGTGTGAACTTACTGCCATTCCATGTATACTTACAGCTAGGACTTGGTGAAATGAAACTTACTCAGATGACACTGCAGTTAGCTGATAGGTCTGTTAAAATCCCTCGAGGTGTTATGGAGGATGTTCTTATTGAGGTCGACAAGTTTATTTATCCAGTGGATTTCGTGGTCCTAGATACCCAACCTGTCCCTGACCCAGAGAACCAGATACCTGTGATTTTAGGTCGCCCATTTTTAGCTACGTCTAATGCGATCATTAACTGTCGAAATGGTGTGACGAGTTTATATTTTGGTAATATGACTATGGAGATGAACATTTTTAATGTCAGTAAGCAACCTCATAAGCTAGATGACACATGTGTTGAGGAGGTGAACATGATAGAAGCCTTAGTTCAGGAGTCATTACCAACCTCATGAGTTATTATTTACCCAATTTCAGACAGTAAGTGGGTCATCCCTGTTCAGGTTGTCCCCAAGAAATCAGGTATCACCGTAGTCCAGAATGATAATAATGAATTAATCCCAACCCGAGTGACCACGGGATGGCGTGTGTGTATTGACTATAAGAAATTGAACAAGGTCACAAGGAAGGATCACTTTCCTCTTCCTTTTATCGACCAAATGCTAGAGCGATTAGATGGACATAGTCACTATTGCTTCTTAGATGGCTACTCCGGTTATAATCAGATCGTTATTGCCCCAGAAGACCAGGAGAAAACCACTTTTACCTGTCCCTTTGGTACCTTTGCGTATAGACGCATGCCTTTCGGTCTCTGTAATTCCCCTGCGACTTTTCAGCGTTGCATGATGAACATATTTTCTGATATGGTAGAACGGTTTTTAGAGGTCTTTATGGATGATTTTTCAGTATTTGGTTCATCTTTTGATGAGTGCTTGCATCATTTGACATTAGTGTTGACTAGGTGTAAGGAAAAGAATTTAGTGCTTAATTGGGAAAAATGCCATTTCATGGTTGAATCAGGAATTGTCTTAGGGCACATCGTTTCTTCAAAGGGTATAGAGGTAGACAAAGCCAAAATTGACCTTATTAAGACTCTACAGGTCCCAAAAACCGTAAAAGATATTAGGTCATTCTTAGGGCATGCAGGTTTTTAACGTCGATTCATTAAGGATTTTAGCTTGATTTCTAAACCTCTTTGCAATTTGCTTACAAAATATGTTAATTTTGTCTTTGATGATGCTTGCTTAAAGGCTTTTGATAAGCTTAAAACTTTACTCACTACTGCCCCGATAGTCCAGGAACCTAACTGGAACCTACCATTTGAAATTATGTGTGATGCTTCAGATTATGCTATAGACGTTGTGCTAGGTCAGCGAGAAAACAAATTACTCCATGTAATTTACTATGCCAGCAAAACTCTGAATGATGCCCAAATGAACTATACAACTACCGAGAAGGAATTGCTAGGCATCGTGTTTGCCTTGGATAAGTTTAGATTCTATTTATTAGGTTCTAAGATCGTAATCTATACTGATCATGCTGCTTTGAAATACCTTTTGTCTAAGAAGGATACCAAACCTAGATTGATTAGATGGATCCTTTTGTTACAAGAATTTTGTCCAGACATTAGAGACAAAAAGGGTGCAGAGAATGTTGTAGCAGACCACTTGTCTAGGCTAGTTGTTAGTTCCCCTAATAATTCCCTTACTATAAGGGACAGTTTTCCTGATGAACAATTGTTCACTGTTTCCCAATCACCTTGGTATGCAAATATAGTGAATTATCTTGTTACTGGTCGAATGCCTCAACATTGGGGTAAGCAAGATCGTTCTAGGTTTTTAGTCGAGGTTAAGAATTTCTTTTGGGACGATCCTTATCTGTTTAAGTGTTGTCCGGACCAGATTATTAGGAGATGTGTATCTGAGAGTGACCAGTCTAGTATTATCTCCTTTTGTCATGAACATGCATGTGGGGGTCATTTTAGTGCTAAGAAGACTGCTGCTAAGATTTTGCAGTGTGGATTTCACTGGCCTTCGTTGTTTAAAGATTCCCATAGTCATTGTGTTTCTTGTGAGCGTTTCCAGAAGTTAGGAAGCATTTCCTGTAGAAATATGATGCCTTTGAACCCTATTTTAGTGATTGAGGTATTTGATGTGTGGGGAATTGATTTTATGGGTCTATTTCCTATTTCGTTTGGTTATCTTTACATACTTATCGCTGTAGACTATGTGTTTAAGTGGATTGAGGAAGTTACGCGTAAAACGAATGACCACAGGGTCGTAGTCCAGTTTTTGAAAGAGAATATACTTACACGTTTTGGTACGCCGCGAGCTATAATTAGTGATGGAGGTTCACACTTTTGTAATAGACCGTTTTCTCTTTTAATGAAACAATACGGTATTACCCATAAAGTAGCAACCCCATATCACCCTCAGACTAGTGGTCAGGTAGAGGTTTCCAATAGGAAAATTAAACGTATTCAAGAGAAAATAGTTAATCCAAATAGGAAAGACTGGTCGTCGAGGCTTACTGATGCCTTATGGGCTTACCGTACTGCGTTTAAGACACCCATTGGAACGTCACCTTATCGTTTAGTGTTTGGAAAGGCATGTCACCTGCCTGTTGAGTTAGAGCATCGAGCCTATTGGGCTATTAAGAACTTAAACTTTTCACTTGACAAGGCAGGAGCTCAAAGAAAGCTCCAGCTCAATGAGTTGGACGAGATTCGTAGAGATGCATACGATAGTGCTAAGGAATATAAGAACAAAATGAAACTTGTGCATGATAGGAATATTTTACGAAAGTCATTTTCTCCAGGTCAAAAAGTTCTTCTGTATGACACTCGTTTGCATCTATTCCTCGGGAAGTTGCGCTCTCGGTGGACCGGTCCTTTTGTGGTCCGTACTGTTTTTCCTCATGGCGCTGTTGAGATTGAGACACCATATGGTAGTAGTTCTTCGAAGGTTAACGGTCAGCGATTTAAGCCCTTTTTAGAGCCTTTTCCTACAAGTGATGTTTAGGAGGTCCCTCTGGAGGACCCTGTTTACCTTGATTGACCATCGAGGCGATTTTGTATGTTGTATATTATTTTTGTAGGTTTTTGGCTACACTTCACCCAGGTACTATCTTTCCGACTTCTCTCTTTACTATTTCCTCATGTTACTTATATTTTTGATACTATTCTTTAATTATAAACATTGAGAACAATGTTAGATTTAAGTTTGGGGGTGGGGTAGAACTTTTTGTTGCCTTTTTCCTTTTTGTTACAATAAATAAACTTCAGAGCCTAGAAATTTATGCCTATTAAGGATGGCACTACCAAATCTAAGTGGATGGAAGCATTTTGGTTGTAGGAGTTGAGGGACCAATCTGATTAGATGGAAACATCTAAAGAGTCTATTCATAAAAGCACAGAGCTCAGGTGTTAGAAATAACATGGTAGCTTCGCCATATCTCATTCAGTCCTTGTCACTTCTATTTTTATTTTTTTCCTTTTTAAAATATGTTTGTCTAAGTGATTAGATGGGGCTCACGATTCAAGTTGTTACCATTGCTAGGGTGAAATAGAGTGATTGAGATAGCCATAAAAAAAAAGAAAAAAAAAAGAGAAATTTAGACCAGACCATCAGACCAACTGGAATAAATTCAATAAAGTCGACCACTGGAACCCTTGTATATGCCAGTTGTGTTGACCTAGAGTTAGGATTACCGACCACTGGTACCCTTGTATATGCCAGTGTGTTGATATTAGTCAGACCAGTATCTCAGTCCATTAGGATAGGGTCATTTTGGCGGAGGCCTTCAGACAGATATGAGAAACACCGTTCACCTAGTAAACAACAAAACCATCTATGTTTTTCTCTATATCCATCTTCTTGATCTATCCATGTGATTAATTTTGACTCCGGATATTGATGTCCATAGTGCGACTATCTGAGTAGAGCTTTGTCACTTATATATGAATTTTAGTATGCTTGAGTGCAAACTCGTGTACAACAATTGGAATTTCGCATCAGGGTACTTCCTCCTATAGTCAATAAGTATGCCAACCAAGGAGCTTCTTTAGTGCCTTCCAAGGTTCTGCGTAGATAGTTAGGGTATGGAGTAAAGGTTTTGTAGGTATATTCCTTGTAAGCCCTCACGAGACTATAACTCGGCCAATAGGGACACCTAGGGGTTTAAAGTTAAAGGATTATTGCATATGCTAAATGCAATCGACGATGCCTGCGACAGTGAGTTAGGATTTTATTTATTTCAGTTTTGCTCGAGGACTAGCAAATAATAAGTTTGGGGGTATTTGATAGACGCATTTATGTGTCTATTTTGATCTCAATTATGTGTATTATTAGTGCTCCATTTTATACTTATTTGATTACTTTCTGTTTTTGTACTTGTTTTTGGAAAAATAAGTTTTTTTGGGAAAACTGGCTCGAAAAGCGGTATTTGCGCTCGTGAGAGAAAATTACTATTCAGACTCACTTTGGCTAAGGGGCACCTCATTTGCTAAGGGATATCCATTTTCTATTTGCACCCCATTTATGTTAGGGGGACTCCACCTTCTTTACGTGAGAAATGAAATTTGGCGGGAAATGTCACGTTCAAAAGATATGTCATCTGCGTACACTCCTGAATCGGATTTGGGCTATTTTTCGTCGCAGATTCTTATTGGGCTTGACTATATGGACTACCACACCGAATCAAGGTTGGTAAAGTATTAGTTCACATAAACAGGGGAAGAAATTTACACAGAACAAAACAGGGACACAAAGAATCACGAGTTACTGGTAGGAGGAGATTTTCGAGGGATTTCGTTAGGTTAATGTTCTTACCACATAAACAACATGCGTACGTGTTTGGGAACCAAATGGAAGAAAGAAATCTCGTTATATTTGGCGATTTCAGTTAAACAGGGAACAAGGGATAGTCTCGGATTTTCTGGTGGTTTAGAAGGAAGTAACGTGCAAGATAAAGGAGAGATTGTCATTAGATTTATTCTGCAAAATTTGGGAAGTGTTTGACTACTACAGAATCCACGTAATAGAAAAGATAAACAAGGAAAATACCGTAGCTTTCTGAGTAAGAAAATAAAAAGAGAAACCAGAGATTTCACGAAGATATTGTTAGCGTTGTTTGTATAAATAGGGTGGCCGAGGTTCGTAGAGAGTTTGGGGGTTGATACGGAGGATTAGGGAGAGAAAACAGAGGTCTCTGCTCGGAGAAAGAAAGTTGCAGAGTCGTTTCTACACTTTCAGGGAAGAGAAGGAAGAAGAAGAAGAACAGACTTCCAGAGTCAGTCGCGGAGAGGTGTAGTTTAGTTACTGCACCAAAGAAGTATCGTTTAGGAGGCAGTCTTATATTCTCGGTAGTCCTTTGTAACAGTCAGTATGGAACGTTTATACACGTTGCAATTGATCTGTTTTATCTTTGTCTTGTATTTTCACTCTCTTCAAACACTTTGGAGCCATGAATAAATATTTTGAGCATGTTTTTGATATGAGGAGCTAAACCCCATTGCTGAGGCGCTAGAAGAAGCTATTTTTCCAACAAGAAGTGGTATATTCTCTTTTATCTATTTATTGCAATTTTATTATGATTATTTGCCTTGAACTAATATCGAATATGATTTTTATTTGAGTAATTGTGATCTATTTTGATGGAGTATGCTTAGTTTAAGACTTTTGATGCTTCATACTTGGTATTTACAATTATTGCATTTGAAAATCTACTTGTTGCAATAGTAAGAATCAAATTGAACGAGAAAATTGCATGAATACAAAGATTGGATTAAATCACTTTAAACTTGGAAAATAGTGGGATCTTAGCCTCAATGTTCAACTTTTAGTGTGTTTTCTATTTTAGTTTTAGAATTTAAGTCTATATTTTATCCTTCGCAAGTCTGAGAATTGAACCACTTTTACCACTATCTACAAATCACAACAATAGGTCATATTCCGAATGGTGTTAACTCTTCTTTAATCATTTTGCTTGCTAAGGTACGAGGTGCTAATATTCTTCGTAATTTTATACCTATAGGTCTTAGTAATTTTTTCTTCAAAATTTTCACTAAGATATTGGCTAATAGACTTGGTAGTGTTCTAGACAAGCTTGTGTCGGAAGAGCAGGTCGCCTTTATGAAAGGTCGCAATATTCATGAAAATATTAGCTTGGCCTCGGAGATGGTAAATGAGCTGCACATTAAGCGCAAAGATGGTAATATTGGTCTAAAGCTAGACATTTCGCAGGCTTTTGACACGGTGAGTTGGTATTTTGTGCTAGAAGTTTTCCGTAATTATGGCTTTTCTGATAAGTGGTGTGCTTGGGTTCTTAATATCTTGTAATCGGCTAGAATCTCTATTCTTTTGAATGGCAGTCCGGAGGGTTATTTCAAAATTAATAGGGGTTTGCGTCAAGGTGATCCTCTTTCTCTCTTGATTTTTGTCTTGATTGAAGATGTTCTTAGCAGAAATATTACGAAGCTTTTTCGTGATAAGAAGATGTCTCCTATGGTTACAAGAGGTGGTGTTTCTCCTACTCATCTTTTTTTTGCTGATGACATTATGATTTTTTGTAAAGGTAATTTAAAAAGTCTACATAATCTTGTGGATTTATTAGGAAAATACCAGTGTGCCTCGGGTCAGACTGTTTGTCGTCAAAAGAGTAAGATTTATTATGGTGGTGGTTCTGCGAGTAGGTGTACTTATCTTGCAAATTTTTTGAGGATGAATGTTGCTACTTTTTCGGATCATTATTAAGGGGTCCAAATCATGCCAGGTACAGTTTGTTATCGTCATATATGCAATTTTATTGAGAAGATTAAGAATCAGCTTGCTGGCTGGAAGGGGAGACTCTTATCTTTTCATGATGGTATTGTTCTTGTTAAATCTGTCATTGCCAGTTATTCTCTTCATAATATGGATATTTATAAATGACCGCGGAAATTCATTTTGTAATGTGAGAGGGCGATTCAGAATTTCATTTGGTCAGGGGACTCGAATATTAGTCGAGATGTGGTGGTGGCTTGTGACAAAATCCGTTGCCCTTTTGAGGAGGGGGGGGGGGTCTTGGTTTAGTTCGTATGGCCACAATGAATACTGCACTTCTTATGAAACTGTGGTGGAAGATTCGTAACTCCAATAAGAAGTGGTCTAATTTTCTGAGGGTTAAATTCTTTGGTCGTAATGGTCGTATTAATCTTACGGGTATTAAATCTTCCATTCTTCCTGGTTAAGGTTTTGCTGGGAGATGGTAGAAATACTTATCTTTACTATGACATTTGGTATGCAGATTTTAGTATTACTGAGGCCTTAAATGATCACACTCTTGATAACATAGTTCGTGTTAGTGATATTTTGGTGGAAGGTCAATGGGTTATTCCTGATGCGCATCTTCAGCGTATGCTTGATGCTGGATTGGATATACTTAATTTACCACGGACAAATGGTGGGAAGGATATCCGAGTTTGGATGCCAAAAAATTCAGGTGAATTTAGTGCTAGTTCTGCCACTGAACTAGTTCGCCATAAATACCCCAAGATGGAGGGCGCTGCGCTTATTTGGAGGAAGGAAATTCATCCGGTGGTTGCTGCTCAGAACTGGAAGTTTATGCGTGGTGTTTGTGCAACTTTTGACCTCATCAAAAGTAGATTCAAAATCCAGATAGCTAATCGATGTAGCCTCTGCGGAACAACTGAGGAGTCTCTTGATCATGTGATGTTCCAATGCACATTTACAACTCGTGCTTGGCATTGGCTGTGTGACATTTTTGGTTTGAATTCTAACAACAATCTTTTGATTTCTTAAGGCAGGAAAGGGGAGAAGTCCTATGATTCAGGACATGTGGTTGCTAGCAAACTGTGTGCTAAAATCTGAGCTATGGGCATTGAGGAACAAGGCTGTCTTTGAGCAAAAGAAGCCAAATTGGACATGTTCTACGTGTGTGTTTTGAAATTGATTCAAGACTATTCTGTGAGACTTAAGCGAAATATGAAGTTCTGCGTGGAGGAAGTGAGAATTATGGATTTTTTCCGTGTTTTGCACAGGCGTATAAAACTTCATCAGTCGGTGGAATGCTATTGGGTTCCTCCAAATGAAGATGAAATTCTTTTATGTTGTGACGGTGCGGAAAGGGGAAACCCAGGTGTAGCATGGGCGGGAGTTGTGGAGAGAGATGCTTCTTGTAATGTTCTCGGAGCTATGTCTATTGGCCTGGGAGTAACCACTAATTTTTTGGCAGAACTCTACGGCATTATTGTTGGGTTGGAATGGACAATTATATGGGGAGTTAGAAGAGTTTGCATTCGTTCAGATTCTTCCAGTGTTATTGAAGCATTCAGAAACTCTAATTTACCTTGGTTTTCAAGACACAGGTGGTTAGATATTAATAGAAATTATGAATCTATCAAGTTTATTCATACTTACAGGGAAACAAATTTTGCAGCGGATTCTATGGCTAAGAAGGGTTGTTATCTTGCGAGTAGTGTTGGTTTACGCTATGACGAGATGCCTCATTTTTTGAATTCAGTTGAATATCCAAATGTTGTTTATTATAGATTCAAATAGTTTTCAAGTTTTTGGGGTCGCTGTGACCTCTTTTCTTGTAAACTATTCTTTGTAAATTTGTTATCTATTAATACAATTTTGGACTTATAAAAAAACGTGAAGAAAAATAAGATAAGTTCCGATTGATTGAACGTTGAGTTCTTAATCTCTTGTTTGTCTGCTTGAGGAGATATTGTCCTTTTTTTCAATCATGATTCAAAGACTTATTTATATAGCAAGAATTGTAAACACCTTGATCCCATGAAGTGTGACAGTTGCTGGATTCAAAGAGTGGGGAAGTGGGAAATCGTGTCAAAACCAGTTGCTCATCGTGCGGAAACTTGGTTAATTTTCCACCCACTACTTTGCTAACTCCTCCAACTGATTGTACGACTTGCTCACATTCTCGTCGTGTGTATGAACACACGTGCCGTGGACCGCCATACCAAAACCCTAGATAATATCCCTAATGTGACACGATTGATGTCTCGTGATTGTGGAGTCAGTTGCTGACTTTATAGGACGATGAGTCCTTGTATTGTTGAGTCGAACGTGATTTGAAAATGTTCTGAGACTCATGAATTGAACATGTCTGCTGAGACGAAGGTATCATTGTCGAATAAATGTTGATAACTTAAAACGAGCAAACTGTTGCTGAATTGTTGAATATTGATAGTTGAACCAATATTCCTTAGTCTGAGCAAATGTTGCTCATATGAGCGAATGTTGCTCATTTTATGAATTGTTGGTGACATGACCAAACAAAATATTAATTTAAGATACTAACAACTAGGCCGAGCATGATAATAAAAGTGTTGATCACAGGATCAACGTAAAATTATAAGTGTTTGAATCTGCTCAGAATTATGTTTTTGCAGAGCTCTGGATTCGATACCCTAATTTTTGATCAATTGATGATTTATTGAAAATCAACCACAAAGTGAAGGAGGGACCGGCTACATGGGATGATGAGTCAACCGTGTAACGCCCAGATGCTCAAATAAGAGAAATACCAAAGTCTGTTGAAGGCCAGTTGGTGAAAGGATGATTAGATGCTGGTTTAATCATTTATTAAAATAGTGCTCGTCTCAGCTTTAGATGATGGAACCTAATTATGAAGAGATGAGGGACCGACCAAGAGGGCATCAAACCGGCCCTTGGGGGTCGTGGGACCAGCTGATGGTCGTATGAGCAAACTCCAAGTTGTTTGAGGAGAGTTTGGACCCAATATGATCAATTGAGCAAATTAGGTCAAAATTGTTAAAACATGTGGGACCGGATATTTGCAAGCCCTGGGTCGGTCTTGGTCGGTCAAATAGACATGCCCGTGTCACCATAATGTCCGTTGATGTGATTTGTAGATAGTGGTAAAAGTGGTTCGATTCTCAGACTTGTGAAGGATATTAATTAGACTTAAATTCTAATATTAAAATAAAAAACTCACTAAAATTTTTAGCAAACTTAATCAAAGATGATATCAATATTAAAAGAAACACTGAGGCTAAGATTCCACTATTTTCCAAGTTCAAAGTGATTAAACCAACACTTATATTTATGCAATTTTCTCGTTTATTCTAAAATATTACAACAAGTAGAGGTTCAAAAGTAATAATTGTAAATACCAAGTATGAAGCATCAAAAGTCTTAAAACTAAGCATACTCCAGCAAAATAAATCACAATCACTCAAATCAAAATCATATTCAATAATAGTTCAAGGAAAATAATCATATAATTATTGCAAATAAAAAGATAAAATAGAATATACCACTTTTTGTTGGAAAAATAACTTCCTCTATCGCCTCAGCAATGGGGATTAGCTCCTCATATTAATCATGATCTCAAAATATGTGTTTTTTGCTCAAAAGATGATTAAAAGAGTGAAAGGTAATAACACAGACTGTTTGCAACAGTGTATTGGTGTTGCAAAACAGCTGTTACAGAAAACTGTTGTAAATACTGTTGCTTTGTCGCTGATTTTAAGACCCTAGAATACGACTGTCCTGCACAACTTAATGTTCTTCAGCTGTTAAACAACGACACTGTTCTGCGACTGTTTCCCGTGCGTCAATGTTCTTCGCGTTCTTCCTCTTCAGCAGCAGCAGCAGAAACAAAGTTTGGTAAAGCTTGATTTCTTCTTCTATGGCTCTCCTTAGGTTCCCAAACTCTCGACACCACTTCTATATGACCCAATCCATCTATTTATATCAAAAATACCGATTAAATCTCTCCCAATTCTTCCAAAATCTCTTTCCTTCTCTTCACGGCCAAGTTGCAGAAATTTCTTGTTTTAGAATTTCTACGCGTTTCTGAGCTTTCCTTTTTATTCTAAACTCTTCCTTAGATAGATACAAATCTTTGGGAAAGTTTACAGCACTTTAATCTCTCTAAAATTCCCTAAAACAGGTCACACACGTGACTTTCCATATTTTCTGTTGTGATAAAAATCCGTCAATTGAGCCCAGTCTAATCGATTTAAACACCTATATCAGATTCCTAGACCCATAAGGAGTCTATCCTATAGAGGTTTAATCGACCTCAAACTCCTCCGAATCACGATTGCCAAAAATGCCAAATATTTCCCGCCAATTTTTTGAATTTGAAACCGTGAAGAAGGACGCCCCCTATCCAGAGTAGGGGTGCCTTTAACAGCTGCCGTAAGGGGTGTCCTTGGGTTTCCCCTTATCCAAGACGGGGGTCCGAATAGCAAGTGTCCTCCGGGTGCTTTCCGTCAACTTTTCGAGCCAATTTTTTCCAAAAATGTTTATTAGCCAAAAATACCTAAAAATAAATAAAACACCATAATAAGTACAAAAATGAGCCCTACCAATATATAGAATCGAGACAAATCGGACACAAAAATGCGTCTATCAAATACCCCCAAACCTATTATTTGCTAGTCCTCGAGCAAAAATAAAATAGAAATAAAATCCTAACTCACTGTCGCAGGCATCGTCGATTGCATTTAGCGTATGCAATAAGCCTTTAAACCCTTAGGTGTCCCTAGTGGCGGAGTGTTGTCTCCGGAGGGCTTACCAGAGGTATACCCACAAAACCTTTATACTCCAGACCCTAGATATTTACACAGAACCTTGGAAGGCACTAAATAATCTCCTTGGTTGGCATACCCTTGGAAGGCACTAAAGAATCTCCTTGGTTGGCATACTTATTGACTACAAGAGGAAGTACCTTGATGCGAAATTCCAATTGTTGTACACGAGTTTGCACTCAAGCATACTAAAATTCATATATAAGTGACAGAGCTCTACTCAGATAGTTGCACTATGGACATCAATATACAGAGTCAAAACTAATCACATGGATAGATCAAGAAGATGGATATAGAAAAACATAGATGGTTTTGATGTTTACTAGGTGAACGGTGTTTCTCATATCTGTCTGAAGGCCTCCGCCAAAATGAACCTATCTTAATGGATTGAGATACCGGTGTGACTAATATCAACACAACTGGCATATGCAAGGGTTCCAGTGGTCGACTTTATTGAATTTATTCCAGCTGGTCTGATGGTCTGGTCTGGTCTTTTTTTTTTTTTTTTGTATCTCAATCACTCTAGTTCACCCTAGCATTGGTAACAACTTGAATCGTGATCCCCACCTAATCACTTAGAGAAACATAGTTTAAAAACAAAACAAAATAAAAATAGAAGTGAAAAGGACTCAACGAGATATGGTGAAACTATCATGTTATTTATAACACCTGAGCTCCGTGCTTTTATGAATAGATTCTTTAGATGTTTCCATCTAGTCAGATTGGTTCCTCAACTCCTACAACCAAAATGCTTCCATCCACTTAGATTGTTTAGTGCCATCCTTAATAGGGATAAATTTCTAAGCTCTGGAGTTTATTTATTGCAACGAAAAGGTAACAAAAAGTTATACCCCACCCCCAAACTTAAATCTGACATTGTCCTCAATGTTTCTAATCAAAGAAAAGTACTAAAAATATAAGTAACATGAGGAAATAGTAAAGAGAGAAGTCGGAAAGATAGTACCTGGGTGAAGTGTAGCCAAAAACCTACAAAAATAATATACAACATACAAAATCGCCTCGATGGTCAATCAAGGTAAACAGGGTCCTCCAGAGGGACCTCCTCAACATCACTTGTAGGAAAAGGCTCTAAAAAGGGCTTCAATCGCTGACCGTTAACCTTCGAAGAACTACTACCATATGGTGTCTCAATCTCAACAGCGCCATGAGGAAAAACAGTACGGACCACAAAAGGACCGGTCCACCGAGAGCGCAACTTCCCGAGGAATAGATGCAAACGAGTGTCATACAGAAGAACTTTTTGACCTGGAGAAAATGACTTTCGTAAAATATTCCTATCATGCACAAGTTTCATTTTGTTCTTATATTCCTTAGCACTATCGTATGCATCTCTATGAATCTCGTCCAACTCATTGAGATGGAGCTTTCTTTGAGCTCCTGCTTTGTCAAGTGAAAAGTTTAAGTTCTTAATAGCCCAATAGGCTCGATGCTCTAACTCAACAGGCAGGTGACATGCCTTGCCAAACACTAAATGATAAGGTGACGTTCCAATGGGTGTCTTAAACGCAGTACGGTAAGCCCATAAGGCATCAGTAAGCCTCGACGACCAGTCTTTCCTATTTGGATTAACTGTTTTCTCTAGAATACGTTTAATTTTCCTATTAGAAACCTCTACCTGACCACTAGTCTGAGGGTGATATTCTCTTTCAAAAACTGGACTACGACCCTGTGGTCATTCATTTTACACGGAACCACCTCAACCTACTTAGACACATAGTCTACAGCGACAAGTATGTAAAGATAACCAAACGAAATAGGAAATGGACACATAAAATCAATGCCCCACACATCAAAGACCTCAATCACTAAAATAGGGTTCAAAGGCATCATATTTCTACGGGAAATGGTTCCTAACTTCTGGCAACTCTCACAAGAAACACAATTACTATGGGAATATTTAAACAACGAAGGCCAGTAAAATCCACACTGCAAAATATTAGCAGCAGTCTTCTTAGCACTAAAATGACCCCCACATGCATGTTCATGACAAAAGGAGATAATACTAGACTGGTCACTCTCAGATAAAGATCTCCTAATAATCTGGTACGGACAATACTTAAAAAGATAAGGATCGTCCCAAAATAAATGCTTAACCTCGGCTAAATACCTAGAATGATCTTGCTTACCCCAATGTTGAGGGGTTCGACCAGTAACAAGATAATTCACTATATTTGCATACCAAGGTGATTGGGAAACAAAGAACAATTGTTCATCAGGAAAGCTATCCCTTATAGGAAGGGAATCACTAGGGGAACTAACAACTAGCCTAGACAAGTGGTCTGCTACTACATTTTCTGCACCCTTTTTGTCTCTAATGTCTGGGGAAAATTCCTCTAACAATAGGATCCATCTAATCAATCTAGGTTTGGTATCCTTCTTAGATAAAAGGTATTTTAAAGCAGCATGATCTGTATAGATTATGATCTTAGAACCTAATAGGTAGGACCTAAACATATCCAAGGCAAACACGATGGCTAAAATTTCATTCTCGGTAGTTGTGTAGTTTATTTGGGCATCATTCTGAGTTTTGCTAGCATAATAAATCACATGAAGTAATTTGTTTTCTCGTTGTCCTAAAACGACGCCTATAGCATAATATGAAGAATCACACATAATCTCAAAGGGTAAGTTCCAGTTAGGTGCCTGGACTATCGGGGCAGTAGTGAGTAAAGTTTTAAGCTTCTCAAAAGCCTCTAAACAAGCATCATCTAAGACAAACTTAACATCTTTTGCAAGCAAATTGCAAAGAGGTCTAGAAATCAAGCTAAAATCCTTAATGAATCGACGTTAAAAACCTGCATGCCCTAGGAATGACCTAATATCTTTTACGGTTTTTGGGACCTGTAAAGTCTTAATAAGGTCAACTTTGTCTTTGTCTACCTTTATACCCTTTGAAGAGACGATGTGCCCTAACACAATTCCTAATTTAACCATGAAATGGCATTTTTCCCAATTAAGCACTAATTTTTTTTCCTTATACCTAAGTCAACACTAATGTCAAATGATGCAAGCACTCATCGAAAATGAACCAAACACTGAAAAATCATCCATAAAGACCTCTAAGAACCATTCTACCATATCAGAAAATATGCTCATCATACAACGCTGAAAAGTTGCAGGGGCATTACATATCCCGAAAGGCATGCGTCTATACACAAAGGTACCAAAGAGACAGATAAAAGTGGTTTTCTCTTGGTCTTCTGGGGAAACAACGATCTGATTATAACCGGAGTAGCCATCTAAGAAGCAATAGTGACTATGTCCAGCTAATATCTCTAGGATTTGGTCGATAAAAGGAAGGGGAAAGTGATCCTTCCTTGTGACCTTGTTCAATTTCCTATAGTCAATACACACACGCCATCCCGTGGTCACTCGAGTTGGGATTAATTCATTATTATCATTCTGGACTACAGTGATACCTGATTTCTTGGGGACAACCTGAACAGGGCTGAACCACTTACTGTCTGAAATGTAAATAATACCCGCATCTAACAACTTAAGCACCTCTTTTCAAACTACCTCTTTCATGTTAGGGTTCGGTCGACGTTGCATCTCCCTAGAAGGTTTGGAGTCTTCCTCTAAATGAATCTGATGCATACACACAATAGGACTTATACCCTTAATGTCTACTATAGTCCACCCAAAAGCTTCCTTATTGTCTTGAAGTACATTTACTAGCCTACTTTCCTGATCACTATCCAAATCGGAAGCTACAATCACTGGTAAAATCTCAGATGGGCCTAAAAACACATACTTTAGAGTATCGGGTAGTGGTTTAAGGTCCAACTTTGGGGGCTCTTCTAAAGAAGGAATTAGGGTAGTCTCAGAAACTGGTAATGGTTCGAACCTAGCTTTCCATCTATCAGTGTCTAACACAGGGGTAGAATCTAATAGAGCATTCACCTGTTCAATAGTGCTATCGTCGTCAAAATCTAAACCAAAATGGGATAGACAACTTTCTAATGGGTCTTCAGACAAGATGTTTGGTAATGACTCCTGAACGAAGGCTTCTATCATTTTCACCTCCTCAACACATGTGTCATCTAGCTCATGAGGTTGCTTACTGACATTAAAAATTTTCATCTCCATAGTCATATTACCAAAAGATAAACTCATCACACCATTTCGACAGTTAATGATCGCATTAGACGTAGCTAAAAATGGGCGACCTAAAATCACAGGTATCTGGTTCTCTGGGTCAGGGACAGGTTGGGTATCTAGGACCACGAAATCCACTGGATAAATAAACTTGTCGACCTCAATAAGAACATCCTCGATAACACCTCGAGGGATTTTAACATACCTATCAGCTAATTGCAGTGTCATCTGAGTAGGTTTCATTTCACCAAGTCCTAGCTGTAAGTATACATGGAATGGCAGTAAGTTCATACTGGCTCTAAGTCAAGTAAAGCTTTTTCTACATGGAAGTTACCTATTGTGCAAGCAATGGTAGGAGAACCTGGGTCTTTGTACTTTGGAGTTGTGGTGTTCTGAAGGATTGAACTTACGTGACTAGCTAAAAAGGCTTTCTTATGGATGCTAAGTTTTCGCTTTCGCGTACACATATCCTTAAGGAACTTGGCATAAGCAGGAATTTTCCTAATTGCATCTAATAATGGAAAGTTTATGGTAACTTGCTTAAAAACCTCCACTATGTCATTAAAGTTCGATTCCTTCTTTGTTGGTACTAATAGATGAGGAAATGGGGATCTAGACCTAAAATCAGACCTTTCAGGAACCGAATTCACATCATCAGAAACTTTATCAGTCTCTTCAGCTACTGGTCCCGAGAGGTGATATCCTGAGGGGTGAACTACAGTATATTCACTATCGGGCATGGTTACCTTATTGTCTACAACTCTACCACTTCTAAGGGTTCTAACAACATTCAATTGATTAGATGGTTTTGCACCTAATTCATGAACTCCCCTAGGGTTGGGTTGTGTTTGACTAGGAAACTTACCTTTTTCTCTCAAAGAATCACTTATCAGACCAACCTGGGTTTTTAACTCGGAAATAGCCTGACTATTTTCTTGTCCTATCCTGTTACTAGCTTGTAGACTCCGTTCTACGGATAACTGAAATTTTGCAGTTTGCTGAGTTAACAAGGCGAGAGATTCCTCTAAACTTAGTATTTTCTTATCTGAATGATTCTGAAACTGAGATAGTCCTGAAGGATTCTTAGTATAGCCAAAACCTGGGGGAACATTAGAATTCTAAACTGACCTTGACTTTGGCCCTTAGACCACGAAAGGTTCGGATGGTTTCTCCAACCAGGATTATAGGTTTCTGAATATGGGTCAATCTTTTGACGGTTATCAAATCTAGTGTTATTATAAAGAGCATTGGCCTGCTCTTCAATATTCTGGCCTTCCCAAAAAGGCTCCACTCTACCACTAGTCTGGCCCACTTCTAAGGCTTCTAACCTTTTTGCTATAGCAGCAATTTTGGCATCTGATTCATAGCCTCCTTCTACCCTATTAACGTTTCCTCTACTTAAAAGAATTGTTTTCTGGGGTGCCCTACTATTTTCCCATTGCTGGGTTTTTTCGGCGATTTCATTAAAAAATTCCATCGCCGCATCAACAGTTTGGTTTTCAAATCCACCAGTGCATAGAGACTCAACCATGGTCGTTGTGGAATAATCTAAACCCTCATAAAGGATATGAACTAGCATAACCTTTTCTAAACCATGATGAGGACATTGTGATGATAAATCATTGAACCTTTCCAAATACCTATATAAAGATTCTCCCTCTTGTTGTGAAAATGTGCATATTTGCATCCTAATAGACGATGTTTTGTGCCTAGGGAAAAACTTATTGAAAAAGGCAGATGTAAGTTGTTCATATGTCTCAATTGACTCGGAGTCCAAACTATACAACCACGACTTGGCCTTATCTTTCAGGGAAAATGGGAATAACCTAAGTTTCAAAGCATCATCATCTAAGCCTCTAATTCTTAGAGTACTACAAATTTCCTCAAAATCCCTAACATGGTAATTAGAGTTTTCATTTTCTTTCCCTAAAAAGATTGGGAGCATCTGTAAGGTCCCAGGTCTCAGTTCATAGGGTGCCTCCGTTTTAGCTAACTTAATACACGAAGGACGGGTAGTCCTAGTTGGATTCAACAAAGCTTTTAAAGTTGCCATTTCTGGCGCTATCGGAGCAACAGGGATTCTCTCCTCAGTCAAAGAACGTTCAAAAACAGACTCTTCAAAGCCGGACTTTCTAGATTAAGGTAATCGAGACGCTTCGAACTACTAGATTTCTCTTTAATAAATCTACCTAGTTGAAGCAGCGGATATTAGAGAAACTAGAGAAAAGAGAAGTGTTGTTCAGACTTCAAATATTCCTAGGAATATCGACTATGAACGTTGATTAATATCTAGACTTCGGTTTCCCAACTTTAGATAAAAATCGATTAAACTTGAACAAAGTTTGATAAAGAAGATATATATTCCAATCAAAAGTTGCCCTAAACAATTTATGATGGACTCTTTTATAGACTTGGGGAAAAACCCTAACTTGCTAGTCAAGAAAGGATGAAAAAACCCCCTAAACCGACTCAGACCCTAATTTGCTATTTTTGGCAAATTTTGGTCGACCTAAAATAATGAAAGTAATCATAAAATAAAACAATTCGCCTCAAACGGCGACCCAGACAGACTCCTAACGAAAGAGTTATTAACAAAATAAAAACTTTCCTAAAATAGCAAAAACGTATATTTGATGCCCTAAACGATGGAATTTGGCTAAATTCTGAAGACCAAGGCAATCAAAGATTCCTTGTCCTGTTCTTTGGCTTGTTTCCCATCGAAATGGACCCCTAAGGATCTAAATTACGACACTTGGATTTTTAGCCTCCAAATAGGCTATAGCCTGCTCATCTGCATCACTAGTGCGTCTCTTTTACGTTCAGGCATACAATAGAATTTTCTAGATTAGAAGGGTAAGCAAACACAGATCAAGGACGACTTAACCAAATCAAACCTATTGATTTCTAGCAAACAAAAAGCATGATGGCTCCACTTAGATTTTTTCTAGACCAGCTTCTAATCCTTCGAACGGGAATTCGTTACAATTTAAGAAAACCCCTCTGGAATCAATCCGAGTTAACGTAAGTTGAATAGAGGCGAGGGAAGCTCGGTGGAGCTTTGATACCCAAGGCCTCACCGGTATTACAAGGCGGCGCAGTCACGCATTCAACTTACAGAAACCGTCAAGAAATTCGAAGTATGGTTAAAAGAGTAACCAATATTTTTCGAATGACTTTCCTGTTAAGCTCGTTACCCTATCAGTCTCGTTCTAGTCAAAATTTTAGGCTTAGGTTCGCGTAGGTTACGTGTTCCTAAAGTGGGCAAGAAGAGAACGGTGATGAAATCCGAACCCTAATCTTGTATGGCCAGGCCTTGCCCTTTACTAGAAAAATAAATGTCCGTATTCAGTCCTCAACATATATGCATACGAAGGAGTCCAGTAACTCGCTGACAGGGGATTCGCGAGTGTTTAGAATCTTACTTCTCGTTCCAGACGGGGGATGAATCGGTTGTAGTCGACTCGGTCCACTGACTCCGATGTCTAGTGTACGAACCCAAGGTGCAGAGACAATATCGCAATTGTCCTCCTTCTCTGCAAACAGTTTATATTTAAAGTACCCTTTCGTAGGGTAATTAAAAAAATAATGTCCCAAAGTCCAAAATTCCAAAAAACTAAAGAAAAACTACAAAAATAAAAAACCCTAATACAGTTTTTTTTTAAATAAAATAAACAAACTCTAAACTAAAATTGTCTTCTTTTCTGTTAAGACGTGATTTGCAAATGTTCTGAGACTCATGAATTGAACATGTCTGTTAAGACGAAGGTATCATTGTCGAATAAATGTTGATAACTTAAAACGAGCAAACTGTTGCTGAATTGTTGAATATTGATAATTGAACCAATATTCCTTAGTTTGAGCGAATATTGCTCATCTGAGCCAATATTGATCATTTGATGAATTGTTGGTGGAAGGACCAAATAAAATATTAATTTAAGATACTGACAACTAGTCCGAGCGTGATAATAAAAGTGTTGATCACAGGATCAACGTAAAATTATTAGTGTTTGAATCTGCTCAGAATTATGTTTTTGCAGAGCTCTGGATTCGAAACCCTAATTTTTGATCAATTGATGATTTATTGAAAATCAACCACAAAGTTAAGGAGGGAACGGATACATGGGATCATGAGTCAACCATGTAACGCCCAGATGCTCAAATGAGCAAAATACCAAAGTCTCTTGAAGGCCAGTTGGTGAAAGGATGATTAAATGCTGATTTAATCATTTATTAAAATAGTGCTCGTCTCAACTTTAGGTGATGGAACCTAATTTTGAAGCGATGAGGGACCGGCCAAGAGGGAATGAAACCGGCCCTTGGTGGTCGTGGGACCAACTGATGGTCGTTTGAGAAAACTCCAAGTTGTTTGAGGAGAGTTTGGACCCAATATGATCAATTGAGCAAATTAAGTCAAAATTGTTAAAACATGTGGGACTGGCTAATTTTAAGACCTGGGTCGGACTTGGTCTGTCAAGGAGACATTCCCGTGTCACCATAATGTTCGTTCCTCAGTCCTGAAAGTTTCGATATTTTCTGATGCGCGTTTGAACAACATTTTGAGAAAATATGAAGGATTCAGGGTTTTGCTGAAACTGAGGAATCTTCATAAGATAATGAAAATAATTAATAAAATAGGGGATTGCAAGGTGTGGGACCGACCACGACTAGGGCATTGCCGACCAACTAGCAAGCTCGGTCCCGCAACACCTTTCCCAATTTTATGTATTTTCCCTGATGTGAAAGAAATACCATAAAACTGAGGAATTTCATGAGGTTAAGGAATTTCCATGAGATTATGGAAATAATAATAATAAAATAGGGATTCATGAAGTGTGGGACATGCTATGGCCAAGGCATGGCCGGCCGACCAATGAGCACGGTCTGATGGCACTTTTCCTAATTTTATATTATTTTCATGATTTAGGGAAATATCATGAAATCAAGGAGTTTGTTGAAACTAAGGATTTTCCTTGAAGTGAAGGAGTTTCCATGAGATGAGGGAAACAAATAATATTAAAATAATAAGACAAGGGCGTGTGGGACCGACCACGGCTAGGGCATGGCCGGCCGGCCAATGAGCCTGGTCCCGTGAGCTTTCCCCTAATTTTATATTATTTTCATGGGTTGAGGGAAATATCATGAAATTAGGGAATTTTCATGGGATGAGGGAAATAATAATAAAATATTAAGGAGTCATGAGGTGTGGGACCGGCCACGGCTAGGGCATGGCCGGCCGGCTAGTGGGTCCGGTCCCACGACACTTTTCCTAATTTTTTTTATTTCTTTGATACGAGGAAACACCATGAAACTGGGGAGTTTCCTTGAGACGGAGGAGATTTGCTCAAATGAAGGGATTTTCATGAGATCAGGGGAAAATAATAAAATATATAATTGGGCGTGGGACTGGCCACTGCGTGACTGCCGTCCGGTGGGCCCAGTCCCCTAGCACCTTTGCTAATATTTTATTATTATTATTTTTCTTCCTATTTTGCATAGGTTCATCGTTCCTTCGTGTTTTGGAATGCTCGTTCATGCATTCAGGTGCTCGTTTGTGCATTATTGCTGAGTACACTTGCACTATTTTGGTCGGGGCTTACTCGATAGCGGCTCAGGCGCCCGTTCATTGAACATTTACTGCTAACCCATGGAATTCTGCTAGGAAAACCATGAATTGAAGTAATGAAATATTATGAAGAACATAGAATGTTTCCAAATATTCAGTTAATGAATTTGAGGATTAGAAATAATTAATTGGTGGCTCTATACTAGCAGGCATGTTGTCTAGGAGCATTTATTATCTGAGAGTTGAGCGATATGAGCTTGTTGAAGCGTCATATTTTCTTTACATAGTTAGGGAAAACATTATCCTGAAGACGTTATTGCTCTATACTAGCAGGTAAGTCGTCTAGGAGCCGTCTAATCTTTCGATTCTATATAGAAGTAATTACTGAAATTACTCAGTATTCATGAGATACGTCATTTCCTTAGCTGAGAGACTGCACATCTGTATATACTCTGAGAGATAATATTCTCAGTCATAGATTCATGTGACATGAGCTTTCATGCTTCAATGAGAGACATGATCCTCAATACTCATCTGATTGCTGGATCAGGAGCATTACAATTATGGTTTTACAATTTTAACCCTTGCAGAAAATCCACCATCTACACACGCTTACATAGGGGCCAGTGTTATATTGCTTGTTGATGAGGCATCTGTTTCCTCGAGTTTCGCGTGCGTCTTCACTTTTTGCTGGCATGGTTCTTTCTAACAATGTTGGTGCTATTGTGGCCTACCTCTTAGCAGCTTCGTGAAGTTCAGAGAAATTCTGGAAGCGGAGATTCTCCAGTAAGGCGCGATAAATAGGAACCATGCAATTGATGCAAGAGTCCACCAATTGTTGTTCAGTCACGTTTGGTTCGTGACAATCCAGCGCCTGAATTATGTATCTCTTGACATAATCATTCGGATGTTCATTGTTTTGCTGGAACATCCTTCCTAAGTCTGAAAAGGTGATTTGCTCAGATACAAAGAAATACTTCTTGTAGAAAGCTGCGACCATCTCACGCCAGTTGGATATGCTGTTTGGTGCAATGTTGTTGTACCAAGTGTACGCTCTTTCAGTAAGTTACTTTGAAAATTCTTTCAAGCGGAGGACATGATTGTACGCGTGCTCACCCAAGGATTCTAGAAATCGAAAGATATGTTCACGTGTATTACCAGTGCCGTCATACAGGGAGAATTGAGGATAAGAATATCCCCTCGGAAGAGGAACTCTTTGCACATCAGGAGGATATAGAGGTTAATGCTAGTGCATTTCTACCGGGTTTTCTCTGTCTCGATTTCGGAAAAGTCGTTCCAAATCTTCATGCGTGATGAAATTGGATGGATGATTCCTCTCCAATAGACGGATATTTTCATCTACAAGGGTGCGCTTACTGAGGTGGTGGAGCTAGGAGTATTAAAAGTGCTCCTTGTTGGCCCTGGTAGGCATGGTTCCTGCGGTAGCCTCTCCGTTAACGTCTTGAGGAAAGTAAGTACCTCCTTTTGAGTTGAAGCCATGTCCGTCTGAGCCTTAGCAAGAACTTCCTGTCTTTTAATCAAATCAGCAATAGTAATAGTGGGTTGGCCTCCTCTGGTCCCTCCAGTTTCTCGTCCCGATGGTGGAGTGGCGGCAGCTCTGGTGACAACTGCGGGCGTCACGCTTGAAGAAATATTGGGGGTGGTGGCAGCGTCTCTGGCTCTGGTAATCAGAGGTGTAACACATGAGGGAACATTTCCTACGCCGCTGGTAGTGTTGGTCATGCTGACAGGTGGTAAATTGATGCCGCTGGAAGGGATGTTAATACCAAAGACGTTCTCAGCGCTGGTGGCGTCGGGGCTTGTTGCTGATCCGGATCTAAGATCTACCATTTTTGAATTTGGAATTAGAAAAATGAAATTGAAAATTGAAAATTGATTTTGAAACCGAGAGATTAATCTCCCACTGTGGTCGCCAGTTGTTTATGGGTAAAAACTGTTTCTGCTGGTTTTGGTAATTTGGGTGTGTGGATGAGAAACGAGTCTAAACCTAAAACAAATGCACTGCACGGGAGTACTTTTAGATTCGAGATATCAATCTTTACAATCCTGTCCTAAACCAAGAAATGGTCATTCCAGTCTTGCTTTGGACACAAAGTAAAGGAGAAGGGTTGGTCTTAGATAGGGAAGCGAAGAAGGTGTTGAGACCAGAATGGTTAATTCTGAAGGTGTGGAAATTTTATGACTTGTATCAAAATTTGGAACTGTCTTGCGGAATGAAAGCTATCAGTTCTTTGGTATTTTTACGGATATTGTGTTGTTGTTCTCCCCAAAACTTGTTGTTTTGTGGAAATAGGTAAAACCTATTTATACAATCATATTGAACGCACCCTGATCTCGTAGAAAGTGGGAGTGATTGAGTGATGGAAGAGTGGAGTAACGTGTAACTGCTATAAACCACGCCTCCACTATGAAGGAAGCGGGTTTGTTTAGACCCACTACTTCTTGCCTCCACTAACTGCCCTGATTTCCTGACACTTTCTTATGATGGACGTGTTGCACCCCGCACGCTGTAAACCGCCAGACCAATACCCTGATGAGCATCCCCCAGTTTGTGACATGTTTGATGTCTCGAGTATTTTCGTGAAAAAAGTGTAGCAGATTGCTACGTGTGGCAAGTCAAAGTCAAAGTCAAGAGACTTGCCATACGGCATGCGACATGTGGCATGTGGCCGCGACGTATCAACGTTGCGTGCAAATGGTGCCATAGCCACGCCAAAGGAACCATAGCCAGACCATCATATGGAAACGGCCATAGGAGCAAGGATTTCCACGGGTGTCTATGATATGGCGTCTTTATTACGGCTTCCTGGGTCCCGCACGACTTGTGGCATGTTGTGGGGCCCGAAGTGGTATAATTTGTGCCACAACTGGAAATTAGGGTTTGGACCATGCAATGTCGTGTTTCTGGTTAGGATAACCACATTGAAGTTTGTGGCGTTGGCCACAAACAGAAGATGTGTTGGCCCGTAAGTGCATTATTTATGGTAAGTTTCCATGTTCGGCATGCTTCTCTGGAAAAGTGAGACATTTGGCATGTTCGGCATGCCGATTAGTGTTTTGGCGAGGCATGGCATGTCCAGCATGCTACAAATATGCCGGAGCGGAATGGCACGTTTGGTATGTTAGTTAGCACATTGGCGCAAATTTGGAAAGCCAATATGGGTGTTGGCGCAATTTTGCCTCTCTTTTTTAATACTGCGGCAGTTTTAGAGCAAAGTGATTGGTCGAAAAAGAGAGGGCGGTCCAAATGAGGGAGTGGCCACACTTCTAGTGTGGGTGTGGCAAGTTTAAAGCGACATGATTGGTCGATGGGAAATAGGTCCGGCAAGTATGGGCCCAGCCACAACTTACGTGCGTGTGGCGATTTTAAGGCGACCTGATTGGTCAAGGGAAATAGGGCCGGTTAGGCAACATGGGGCGTGGCCAATGGAAAATGGCAACTCAATATATATATGAAATTTATCCAGAATGGTGCATGTAGCAATAAAATAAATTTAGTGACAAAATTATCAATACATATGAATTACAAAATAAATAAACTTTGTAGCTTCTCATCCAAATGTTTGATCTCCTTAGTTCTTCAACATTACTTGAAATCTTCGTCACTTCCAAAGTACTGCAGTGATTCTGGACGTGTTCAACTCAGCATCAATGTTGTTGAAGATCCGTAACTATAACAATGAGAAAACAGTTGCTCTTAATCATTTTTATACAGTGTCATAGTATTATTACACAACATCAAAGTTCAATTGTATCACAACTTTGACAACAATACTATGGTAATATGTATCACTCCCCCTTAGTCAATACTTCATCTCTCATGAAAACCATCCCCCCTTACATAATGATCCGTAAACCATATGTATTTGTATTGTGAATTACACATTATTTCTCCCCCTTTCTGTCAATAAAAATTGGCAAAGGTACGAAAACTAGTGGGATCCTAATGAAATTCTCATGGAGATTCTTCATGACCAAAAGAAAACAACATATCAACTTGTTTAGATGCAATCATATATTCTAAACTAAATGCATTCATCAAGGAGTTAATAGAGATACAAGAAAACCCCTACAATATTTCATATCCGCACTCCCCACAAAGATTTGGCAATTAAGCACAAGTTCAATTAAGAACTGTCCCCCATAAAATGTCATTCCCGAAAGAACAACAAGAGCGACCTTACTTTCACAAGAAAAAAATGATTTCTTTGGATATTAAAAAATCACATGAAACATGAATTTGTATCTAAAATACTCAATTAAATTAACCACAAGAGAACCCATGATTAATTTAGTCGGAAATGCTCACATAAGAGAACTTATGGAGCCGCACAGTATTTACACAAAGATGTGGATCAGGATAAGACCAATACTGCGGAATGTTCAAACATTCATTCTATTTTTCATCACTACTTGCATAGAGACGTATAATAGGCTTAATCTTTGTAAACAAAAGTTCATCCTATCTTCCATCAATATTTTCATAATGACCTAATAGGCTTAACTTTTGTTTTCAAAAGTTCATTCAATCTTTTATCAATATTCGCATAATGACATATGAAAGACTTAACTTTTGACAAATATAGGACAATCGTAGTTCACAGACGCAAACACACATATCCTATAACAAGTTTCAATATATAAAACCATAAAGATTAATAATGCAAAATCATCTTCCAAATAAACTTTAGAATTTAAATAAATAAATCTAAAAACATTGCAAGATGAAAACCGTTGGAAATAGCTATATGTAATCACAATAATGGCTATTCCAAACCCTAGTTATCCTTCTTAAAACACAAGAATAAATTCTCATAAGAAGTTTCCTAGATATCGTAGAGCTTTCTCAGACCATCTACAGAGAATTCCTTCTCATTATTGAAAAACCCATTGATTATGGGATCGTTCAATTCCTCCAAATCCTCAGAAATATCAGTTAACTCACTAAGTTCCCTTTTCAGTCCACACAAGGTGTTCTTTGTTAGGGACAACATGTGTTCATAGTGAGCTATATTTTCTAAGGATAAAATGATTTGAGATTTTAAATCATTTCTTTTGTTGATGAAATCCTTCACCATACCTCTAAAATTATTATCAAAATGACAAACAGACAACAGGAAGTTAGGGGAATAACCTTCTTCATCATTTGTATATCTCTCATTCTTTTTCTTTGAGGAAGTGATTCCTTCACAAAGGTACACATTAACTGTTTCAACTGCATCCCTTTTAGTGGTACCTCTAGTTACAGGAGCCATAAAATTGTATCTTTCAAAGAAATGAGAAGTGAAAGGTATTTTGATCACAAATGAATATAAATATATCTATGGACAGGCAAACTCTAGAAGAACTTTGAACAAGTCTTTTATGGTTCATGATCCACTACCTATTTTAACAAGAAGATATTTTCTTAACAAAAATAATAAAAAATTTTTTTACCAATTATACAAAACTTGAGCAACCTTGATGAAATCCTCATTTTCTCAAGTTAAAACTGAGGATGTAACCGTCACTATAATTAGATAGTGTCGGAGCGAGCCGAATGCTTACATCTTTTATCAAATAGTGACTTATCAAGGTTTGTTGTATAAACAGACTTCTTACCTCTCGTGAATCGGGTTCTTTTAGATTTCTTCTTGTTATCAGGAGAACTCTGTTGATTTCCCAAGGCTAAATTCATCCTTTGCATGTCATTTTGAAGTTTGGCAATCCTTTTGTTGTTCCTTTTGGCTTTCCAACACTTTCTTTGGACATGATTTGCAATTCCAAAAAACGAACAAATCGAGGAAGATTTATTGTCTTTCTTCTTTGCCTCTTGTTTATCACAACATTCATCATTACTTGTTCCAAACCCGGCTGAAAGAAATGAGTTGTTTGTGCTCACAGTTTTGCTTTTGAACCCTAAACCATTAGTGTTTCCAAAAGACTTCTCACCGAATAACATTGCTGATATTTTTTCAGAACTTCCAGACAACCTTTGAAGGGTCACACTTAAGAGTATTAATCTCTTTTTCCTTCATGGATAGGGTTCTGATAAATTCATCATTAATACCATTTATCTCAAGATCTTTCACCTGAAGTGATGACTCAAGTTTTTCCAACGAAGCCTTTAGTTGGAGGTTTTCTTGGAGAATCTTTTCCCACTTATTCAAGAAATAAACAATCTCAGTGTCATACTCAAACTCAGAATCAGAATCTCAGTGCGAAGAAGTTTCTCCTGCGAGAGCCGAAAATTCATTACACACATTGGAAATATGTAAGATATTGACAATTTGAGATGATTTTTCTTTTATCGAATCAGCAGAAGCATTAACTGGAGAGAGACCTTTCTCACAACTTTTGTTTTCTTTTACCAAATCCTTGATCTTTTGTGAAATCAGTGGTTCATTAAATTCAACATGATTGGAACAACATTCATCAGCCCAAGACAAGTTAGAATCTTTACTTGTGTTGGTCACAGCATTAAACGCAGATGTTCTGACGGTGTTCTGATCATGATCAAGTATTTTTAAATTTCCAACAAGAGTATTTCTGGAAAGCGCATCACGGTTATTTCCTTCAACGATGGCATGCTTTTTAGAATCATATTTGTCTGGTAACAATCTGAGAATTTTCATCAAATGTCCTTTTCAGGAATAGTCTTATCCAATGCAAAAGATGCATTAACAATTTCAGACACTTTGCGATTAAATTCATCAAACGAATCTTCATCAACCATACGAACATTTTCCCAATCATAATTTAGGTTTTGAAGCCTAGCTTCCTTTTCAGAGGTATTCCCTTCGAATAAAATTTCCAAGATATCCCAGGTTTCTTTAGACTTAGTGCACCTAGTCACATGGTGCTGAAGATCTAGGGTAATGGCATGGATGATAGCATTTAATCCGTCAGAATTTTTCTTTGCAGCAAGAATCTTGGCAGCATCATATTTACCAATATCCTTCGGAAACGTCACATCGCCTTCTGTAACTTCTGAAGGATCATAGCCATTAACTACATATACCCATGATTAAAAATCACGCGCTTGAAGAAAGGCACGCATAGGAATTTTCCACCATAAGTAATTTGAGCCATCAAAGACTGGTGGGTAGGTTTATAGAGATAACACTTATGTCCATAGAGTCATATCGCTACAAATAGACTTATGAGGTCTTAAACGTGTTTGCCTGCTCTGATACCAATTGAAAATGCGGGGGTCTAACAACCACACCCAATATTTCGCTTAGCAATCTGTTTGGACTAACTCCAATATACTTTCAAGAGAATCAACTAGACAATCAGACTCGATCTTAAGAAAAGTATATCAAAGACTTATATCCCAATTTCTCAATTCAATCCGCAATCAAACAAATAGGAATTTGCGAGCCCGATTGAATATAAGAAATAACTTGGACGGTATCAAAAACCAATATCCAAGTATCAATCAATTTAATCAACAACCAAAGGTTGGATTCACAATTGATTGAACTTATGCACAACCTGTGATATTTCTATTATATAACAAAATATAGTACGGAAAAAAAATAACACAGACACCAGAATTTTTGTTAACGAGGAAACCGCAAATACAGAAAACCCTGGGACCTAGTCCATATTTGAACACACAGTGTATTAAGCCGTTACAGACACTAGCCTACTCCAAGTTAACTTCAGAATGGCATGTATTTGATCCCTAACCAATCTCATACTGATCAAGGTATACTTGCGCTCCTTACGTCTTTGAATCCCAGCGAGATTCTACGTACTTGATTCCCTTAGCTGATTTCACCCACAACTAAGAGTTTTTACGACCCAAAGTCGAATACTTGATAAACAAATCTGTCTCACACGGAAAAGTCTATTAAATAGATAAGTTTGTCTCCCACAGATAAACCTATAAGTTTTGTTCCCTCTTTTGATAAATCACGGTGAACAGGAACCAATTGATATACCGGACTTTTATTCCCGAAGAACAACCTAGAAATATCAATCACCTCACAATAATATTAATCGTATGGTAGCGAAATAAAATATTGTGGAATCACAAACGATGAGATGAAGATTTTTGTGACTACTTTTTATCTTACCTATCGGAGATTAAATCTCGAGCCAATCTTAGATAAGATAGTACTCAATCATGATAGAAAACAACAAGATCATATCACGCAACTACAGAGAAAATAGTTGGGTCTGGCTTCACAATCCCAATGAAGTCTTCAAGTCGTTAACCTACAGGGTTTCGTGAAAAACCTAAGGTTAAGGGAGAATCGACTCTAGTCGATCACACATGAGGTGTGGCGATTAGGTTTCCCAGTTACTAGAGTTCTCCTTTATACAGTCTTCAAATCAGGGTTTGCAATCAATGTTACCTTGGTAAAAAAGCATTTAATATTCACCGTTAGATGAAAACCTGATTAGACTCAAGCTAATATCTTTCAACCGTTAGATCGAACTTAGCTTGTTATACACAAACGAAATGTACCTTCATTTAGATATGAGTAACCATACCTAAACGTGTGCACCTTGTTGGATCAACAATAGTTAACCGAAGTTAGCCATATGAACACTTTCACATCAACCATATTTATCTTAACCATAAGTAGTTCAAATGACTCAAATGAAATAAGTTCCAGAGTTTTTCAATTGTTTATATTCTCATAGAAGTATACAAGACACAATTGAAGCAAAATCGATTTTGATTCACTCGAATCAGGTCATGAACACTACAGCCACGGTTTGCAAAAGATTTCATTCCTTATTATATAAATGTATTATTTCATGAACAAACCGATTTTAGAACATTATCCACTCTGGTGTGCAAACGGGTACGCATACCTTAAAGGCCGGACTAAGTTTGGGTTCGCCAGTATGCGAATGGGTACACATACCTATAAACTCAGCAGAAATTCCTGGACCTGAACCTTATGCCAGTACACGTACCGGTATGTGTACCAGGTTCCCGAACTTTCTCAAACCAACCAGTACACATACGGGTATGCATACTATGGTTCCTGGACATGGATTACATATATGCAAGTACGCATACTGTGCTTAAATCCAATTGTTCTAAACTCTCATTTCAACCATTAAAACATTCTCAGAAGACGGGAATAGCTATCTCACACAAACTATTAGCTTCAAAGCAATTTTTAAGTGATCGAACGAAAAATACAAAACATTCCGAGTCTACATCAAATGACTGCCTCACACAAATCATGTAAGATGTTACCGGGCGATTTTCACAGGATCATCTTTTGACCTTCGTCAAGAATATAAGATGAACTTGGTTAAAGCGAAATCTTACCAACACATATTTCGAGAAATATGTAAGCGAGTTAAACTCAGCTCGAAATATCAAATGTGCATAATTGAAGTCTATATAGCTATACGACTTTTATCTCAAATATGAGAGAGAATAGATAGGCTTTTGAGTGATAGATGAGTTCTAGTCTCCACATACCTTTTGTTGATGATGTTCCACAATCTCTCCTTAGTAGTTCTTCGTCTTCAATAGATGAACGTCGTGAAGTCTAGGCTCAACTACACTTTCTATCCTAATCCGAGACTTAGCTATAGGTAGACTAGAAATCAAGACTTATAGACTTGGCAACTAAACTTGACAAACAAGCTTGAGATAGCAATGGTTGCGTGTTCGACCGAGAAGTGGTCTAACACATACAATCACTTATTTTGATAAGACCAAAATAAAGATCAGAACTTTATTTCTCTCATTAGGTTCTAATTATTCAGGAAATAACTTAGACCTTTCACTTTAGACAAGACAACTACTAGGTTAGTTAACTAGTATTTCTTGTCAAGGAGTTCGATTAAACTAGAATAACCGAATCCTTTAATTTGATAAGTCTAACTAAGATCAGAATTAGCTTAGTTTCTCTTATCCAAAATCGAATTGGACTAAACAAATGATCTCATATTCGTTAATCCATAAACAATTCATACAAACCAAAATAATTGACTTGCACAATTATTTTTCTTAACCGGAAGCAATTGAAACAAACATAGACATTATAGCACCGCAATGGTACCGATTTAAGCAAAAACATTTGATATCAAACAATAAAGAAGATACCAAACAATAAGTCAAATAAATTGACACCGTTTTTCTTAACCGGAAACAATCGAATCTCACACACACATCCATACACACATAATGGAATATATATCAATTGTACCGAAATTGTATTAAGCAAAAGCAAAATATATGTAATATAAGCAGGCTTTTCATAAACAGGAAAACGATTAACTAACAAATTCGTTACCTCATATTTCACATCCTCTTCTCCCCAGAAAGATATATCATTAAGCACAAGTTCAAGTTAGAACTCTCTCCCAATATGTTGTCAAGAACAAAAGAACAACAACAAATAGCAACCTTTACCAGCGAAAGGTTGAATCGGTTTTAACTAATGCATGCCAATAGCAAAAGTTGAAACCCGAAACACATATGTTTATGCTAAACACAACTCATGTAAACACAAATTGATTCAACACATTGTGAATTTTTACATATGAGTTTCAATCGGAACACCTTATGATCCTTTGATAAAGCCTACCAACATGGGCTAAAACTTAATCCCGCTAAATCAAAAAGTCACACAACACATTGTGAATACTCTCAGAATTAAGCCGCTATACAAAATCTAAACCAACTTTGTATAGTTGAGACCAAGCAACTAAACATAGTTCGCTTACTTTCTTCAGTATCCCTGCGCTTCCGACATTCAATAAGTGCACGCACTGAAACAATTCCTTTGGATCGTATTCCAAACAGTAAAGGAACAACAAATATGTTTGGTAACAACTCTATTGATTCTTACCAGATAAAGATATGTCAAGTCATATGCAAAGGCTCTTCCGTTTAGACTAATAAACTCCTTTGCCTGGTTAGATCAATCTATCCAACAACTACCGAAGTACCAGAGTTTAGATTTGCAATCAATCAATATAGAATCTAACAAGAGACTATAAAGCGATGTCGATCTCATGCAACTAATCAATCGAATAAATCCGATTCTAGTTGGATCCCAGCCGATCAAGGTTTGTGCTACACAAAGATATAAGAAACCAATAATAAATCTTCTTTAATCTTCAGTTAAACCTGCGCAATACCACTTGAATCTCTTGTGATCAATCACGCACAGAACGAAGTCTGTTAACAATGTATTATTACAAGATGTCTTTAGATCTACTGCTAGATCATAGCTCGGTTGAACCCACCAAGCGTTGGTATGTAAAGTTTGGTTGTCATATTTTATTGAATCAAAACTAATGTTAAGAGTCGCTTGATTATGTACTAGAGTCAACTTCGTATAGGTTAGCTTGAAATTATTAGGATATGAGACATTACAAGTATTGTGAAGACTTGAAGATGTGAAGAAGAAATGAGCTACAACGACAACAATCATCCTTCCACTTGAGGTTAGTGATATTTGACTTGAACCGTTTCATTCCCTAACGTATCTTTCAAGTCGTGCATATTGAAAACAAAACTGCGAAGCATATATGAACTCTAAATAGACATAGTATTAAGGAATACAATACATTGCTTAACCATTAAACTTTGTAGATAAGACATCACAATAATAATTTGAATGCTATTGTGATTATGTATGGGTATGAGGTGAGGAATTCATCCTAGGGAACTATGTTTACATGTGTTCTAAGGAAGTAAGTTCATAAACTTGTTTGTGAATCGAAAAGGAAATCTCCAGGCGTTATTGGGATTGTTATTCATTGTATATCTTGTGAACATCCAATATGTGTGATTAGTAGAACCGTTCATGACTTGTTTATGATCTTGGGAAAACTATTCACAAAGGCCTGACTTATGTATTGGTATGACTTTTATTAGTGAAACCGATCTTAAGTAATCACCGGAGATGGTATGATCGGGTTTGTGATTTTATGTCTGACCAAAAACGGGAAAAGGGGAACCGATCCTAGTAAGAGGTGAAATACATCACAAAGGGGAACCGATCCTTGTATGAGGTGCATCAGGTATATAGAAGAAAGGGGAACCGATCCTATCGACATATGCAACACGTTTTTAGGAAAAAAGGAACCAATCCTATGGACATGTTCAACACATTCAAGTTAGATACCATATATATGTGGGGATCCGATCCTAGTACCTAGCCAACTGAATTTCAGAAAGCTAGTGTGACTATGCACAGTACTCACATGGAGGTAGAACCAAAACTTATTTTGGTAGAACCGTTACGCCCATGATTTGTGATTGAATGTTATTTGATCAATCGCATAGTTCTTGAAAGTCAGATGAACTAATTCTAAACTTGTTTGGAAGTGTGGCAAATCGGTTTCAAGGTTGTAAGTATGAAAGAGAACTTACAAAGTTAGGATGTCGACATACTTTGAACACGTGATGTGAATGTTTATTATTAAATTGTTCAAAGTTATTCCTTAATAGCTAAGGGAAGAGAATCCCAGGATCGAAACATAAATAAGTTAAGAATATTTTAATTAAGGTTCTTAATTTCATTTTTAGGAAAATAAGAATTATTAATGTGCATTTACTAATTAGAGATTTTCTGAGAGATTTCGATCATTATTTTTGAACAGAGCATTTCCAGGAATTATGGAAACCGAATATGGGCTTTAATGAATATCTTGAGAATATTTTCGGTTTTGGAAATTCCTTGGTGTCCAGACTTCCTAGTCTATAAATACTGAAGTTTTCATTTCTAGCCAACTAATCCTTCGTAACAGCAAACTACCTCTTGTTGTGCTGCTACTGGTGAAGCCGCCTATTTGGAGAGGATAGTAACCTAATTAGGAGAAATCTCTTACGACCGCTCGGTTTAAAGTCTTCTTTGGGATTGAGAAACTCTAGTCAGTACCGTTGGTGGGAAACTAGATAATTACGTTTATCTTTTGTTTTCATTGATTTGATTGACTAACGGTGGTTGAACTTTGATTGCACCTAGTTTGTTTATCCTTTAGAATCTTCTCTTCTGATATAAGATTCACTCAAACTAGTTCAGAGTTTCGACAGGGATCTTTAGACTGTTGTTAGATCTAAAGACGATCTTGTGATAATCCATTGTTAACAGACTTCGTTCTGTGCATGATTGATCACAATAGATTCAAGTGATTATGTGCAGGTGTTTATTGAAGATCTAAGAAGATTTGAAGACGAAGAATATATTGAAGATTTCTGATTTGTGAGTTCATAATCTTTGGTGTGCACAATACTTGTTTCGGTAAAAAGAGGATCCAATTATTAATCGGTTTTATCCTTGTGATAGAATTGGATTGATTAATTGAGTAGATCGACATCAACACAATTCTTTGGATTAAGAGTGTTGATTGCAAAATATTAATGATTACTTTGGTAATTGAACATAAGATAGATCTAAGGACCTGACGAAGGAGTTTATGTTAAGATAAACAGAAGAGCCTTTGTACGAATCATATCACTTGGTTGAAGAGAGTTAATACCAAACATATTTGTTGTTCCTTTACTGTTTGCAAGACGAACCAAAGGAATTGATCCAAGTACGTGACTTATTTATAAGTTGGGGGCGTGGGAATACAGACGGAACTAGGTGAACTATAGGTTTAGTTGCTTGGTCTCAACTATACGAAGTTGGTGTAATTTTTTGTAGCGGCTTAGTCCTGAGAGTACTCAATTCTGGACTAGGTCACAGAGTTTTTATGCATTTGCGGTTTTCCTCGTTAATAAAATCTTGTTGTGTCATTTACTTTTATTTTCCGCAATTATAATTGTCTTTATTATAATTTAAAGTAAATCACAAATGTTAATTCCTATTTACTTGACAAGTGAATCCTATTGTGTTTGGTTAAGTCCGAACCTTTTTATCAAGTGAACATACTTCGTTGTTGTATTGTCTCGATCTCGTATCCGCAGACGATCACACAAAGTGTGAACCGATTAGTTGTATTGTCTCGACTCAGTCCATAGACAATCACTTTCGGAGAAAGGACTTATAGGTAGGAAAAGTTTTAGATTGAGGTATATTTAGGTACCCTTGTCTTTTCAATTTATATCAGAGCAGGCAAACACGAAAAATCTAACAATCTGTGTCTGGTGCGATCCAACCTATAAGAAATTGAATCTATGTCCGGTTCAGTTAACGCTATGCAAGAGTATGACTGCTCAAATGTTGAAGATGTTACTACTTCATTGACTCATGATCTAGGAGTTGCGAAAACATCTATGTCTATCTGTGATGAAAGAGAAGATGATGATAAAGATTTGATAAAACTCCTAAAGCATATATAATATATGTCTTCTAAAGTTCTAACATTAAAGACAGAGTCAAACCTTCTTAAACAGGAAATCAGAGAAAAATACATTAACTGAATTGTCTAGACAAAGAGAAAATGGATCTCACCGTCAAACTATAGGCTCTTGGTAAATCTCTTACAGATAAAGAGACACGTCCTATGATTATAACTAATGATGATGTTATGATTTCTTTTGATGAGGAAACTAAAAGTCCTTGCTTGACTTCTACAGACTGTGATAAAACCGGTTTAATCACATCTGAAGCAGACCAAGATAATGGTAGTTTTCCTAACTACATCAAGTTAGAAGAGAATGAGAAACAAGCTTCTAGATCTACTGATGATCAAACGAAATCTTGTCCAAAGGAAACTTTGAACCGATTCCGTGATAGTGATCTTAAGGAATATATCAGGCACTTGAAAGGAAACTTATACTTCTTCAACATACGGTGGTAAATTTGTTGAAGGAAGTTTCTTTTCTTAAAAAACTGAAAGATCATTCCTCAGTAGAAAGACAGATTATACCACATCCCGATAAGATCAACTCAAATGAGTCAGAGGAAAGAGTTGATAATCGCTTCTGGAAAAAGGTTCCTCCTCACCCATATCGAAATAATTCTTGTTTTGATGAAGAACGACTCCATAAGAAAGGGAAAGAAAGAATCTCTGCCAAAATAAACAATCAGGAATTTCCGATAGTTGTTTCAGAAACTCACACTAATGTGGAAAATAAGGAAGTCCTTAGAATGAGAAAATATTATGAAAATATCATTGAAAGAATCAAACGAGATTTATCTATCTCTGAGAATTCTCACATTAGTACATTTTCTCCACATGATCATAACTATAGAGTTAGAAAATATCATCGTCTTGAGAGAAAATGTTTTGGGCAGAAATTCCCGAAGGGAAACATGAACCATGTTTCTGATATTCACTGTAAGCTAGAAAAATCTTACTCCGATGCAACTTAGGTGTATCAGAGTTATGCGTTCTCATCCTTTTCGTGCTCATAATCTTGGATGGGAAAGGCACAATAAAACATGAGTACATTTGTTTTGTGTAGTTGTTTATCAGAAAATTCTATGACACATTATGGATAGCTGTGAATCCATGGATATCAGAAAAATGTTCATGTTTAACATGATCTTCCAAAAAGAGGTTTTATTTAGAATTTTCGAATTTTAATAAACCTTCCAGCTTGAGAAGTTCAGATTAAGGAAACGAAATATATTCTTTAATATTTTCGAACTCTCCTGAGGTCTTTTGGTCCGAAAGTTGTCTCTTTTAAAAGGAGAAACTATCGCTTGCCTGTATTCTGAAAACCTGATCAATCCTTTTATAACAATTTATACATAACTGGGCATGCCTCCAATAACTCGCAGTGTCTCAAAGGATAATAAGGAGGAAGCTCAAAATGTTAAGGATTGTCAAGGAATCCATATAGAGAGGAAGAAGAAAAACATATCTAATATCATGCCTGATTATGATTCTGATAGTTCGGTTGGATTACAAGATGAGTCATGTCTGTTGGCCTATAACCTAGAAGATCCAACCAAAACCAAGTGGATTTGTTCTGACAGTATGATTGACTATATCCAAGGTTTTGAGGAACTAAGAACGAACCTTATTATAACGGTTCGAAATCAAGATTGGCTCAAAGATAAAATTGAGGAAACAAAAGCCGTATTGCTGATATGAAGATTCAAGTTGAAAAACTTGAGAAACAAGAAGTGGTTGCAGACAAGTCTCTTGAAACATGCTTTAAGAGTTTGAACACTGAAGAGACCTTAGTGAACAACAAGAGCAACACTAGAGATTAAGTTATATGCTGTAATACTTAATCTAGTAAAATAGACATCAATTTTTGATTTCTTTCAATGATTGTATTAGTCTATTACGAATAAAACTATTATGAATAAAATTATTTGATTTATAATTTTCTTGTGATAGTTTTCGGTTTACATAGCCTGTGCTTGAATTCTTTTATATTATTGCTATGTATGTTTATGGGATGTTTGATTTCGGTTTTACTACCTTAATATTCGATCTCATATATTGTGAACCCTTGTGGTTTGGTGACTTTTTGATTTAGCGGGATTAAGTTCTAGCCCATGTTGGTAGGTTTTATCAAAGAATCATGAGGGGTTCTGATAGAAACAATATGTGAAAAAGTCACAATATGTTGAATCGGTTTTGGTTTAGCATAAAAGCATATGTGTTTCGACGGTTTTCAACTTTTGATTGCAATTGTTAAAACCGATTTTCAACCTTTCTCTGGTAAAGGTTGGTTGTTGTTATTCTTTTGTTTTTGCAAAAGGATGACAACATAATGATATTTCCATATCAATTCTCCCTAGACGAAGATGCAAACTTATTGGAGAAGTGGATGGGAAATTTGAGATAAAAATCTTGTTAGTTAATTGTTTTCATGTTTAAGAAAATCCTGAATTTATCTCATATATATTTATTGCTTTTGCTTAACGAAATTTCGATACAATTGATGTTTATTCCATTATGTGTGCATGGATGTATGTGTGATTCAATTGGTTCCGGTTAAGAAAAACTATTGCTATCTTGATTTATTGTGTGGTATCAATTGTTTAGGCTTACAAAATTTCGGTGCAATTGCGGTGCTTTAATGTCTATGTTGTTTCAATTGCTTCCGGTTGAGGTGAATAATTATGCAAGTTGATTTATTTGGTTTGTATCAATTATTTATGGCTTAATGAAATAAAAGGTTTACGGAATGAGTTGTTTAGTCCAATTCGATTCCGGATAAGAGAAACTAAGTTAATTCTGATCTTAGTTAAACTTATCGAAGTGAGGTTTCGTTTATTCAATTCTAATCGAATGCCTTAACAAGAAATACTAGTTAACTAACCTAGTACATATCTTGTTTAAAATTGAAAGGTCTAAGTTTATGGATAATTAGAACCTGATGAGAAAAATAGAGTTATCTTTATTTTGGTCTTATCGAAAAAGCGATTGTTATTATACAATCGGTTTAGCAAAGTAAGTAAGGTACTTAGTTGATTTTTGGTTTGCTAAACTAAAGTGAAAAAATTATTTCGGACAATTATTTCCTTGATAACATATCAAAATAAAACTACTTGTAGTTTCGGTTTTGATATTAGTTATCAGAACATGGTGTGTGGAACCCTCGTGCCTAACTCTACAGGTTGCAAGTCTATTTTGAGATTTGTAAGATTCTTTTCGTGTTGTCCTTTATTTATTCGTTTCTTTGTCATTTTGTTACAAAAAGGGGGAGAAATATATGGAGTAAATAAGTGATACTGGTATTGATTGTTATCGTTAAGGAAAATAACATTGGTGCTTAAATGTTTAATCTAAACGAAAGAGTGAAAGCACAGACTAAGAGGGAGTAACATATCATATTAAGTGGTATAACAAAGACGTGCGGATTGAATATCTAACTATCTTCCTTAGGAGGAGTATTAGCTTTCTTATTATAATGTCAACAACGACATTTTTGAGGATTGAATGTATGCAGTTTACTGTGCTGTTGAATTAGGGAATCAAGCGTATGTGTAATGAATTCATGTAATTTGTTCATCCATATGATGTAAGAGTTTTGTCACTAAAATTGACAAAGGGGTGGATTGTTAGAGCATACCTCGGTTGAACCCACCAAGCGTTGATATGTCAAGTTTGGTTGTCATATTTTAGTGAATCAAAACTCATGTTAAGAGTCGCTTGATTATTTACTAGAGTCAACTTAGTATAGGTTACCTTGAAAGTATTAGGATATAAGACATTACAAGTATTGCGAAGACTTGAAGATGTGAAGAAGCAAGGAGCTACAACGACAACAATCATCCTTCCACTTGAGGTTAGTGATATTTGACTTGAACTGTTTCATTCCCTAACGCATCTTTCAAGTCGTGCATATTGAAAACAAAACTGCGAAGCGTATTTGAACTCTAGACAGACATAGTATTAAGGAAAACAATACGAGGTTTATTGCTTAACCATTAAACTTTGTAGATAAGATATCGCCGTAATCATTTGAATGCTATTGTGATTATGCATGGGTATGAGGTGAGGATTTCATCCTAGGGAACAATGTTTACATGTGTTCTAAGGAAGTAAGTTTATAAACTTGTTTGTGAATCGAAAAGGAAATTGCCAGGCATTATTGGGATTCTTATTCATTGCATGTCTTGTGAACATCCAATATGTGTAATTTAGTAGAACCGTTCATGACTTGTTTATGTTCTTGGTAAAACTATTCACAAAGGCCTGACTTATGTATTGGTATGACTTTTATTAGTGAAACCGATCTTAAGTAATCACCTGAGATGGTATAATCGGGTTTGTGATTTTATGTCTCACCAAAAACGGGAAAAGGGGAACCGATCCTAGTAAGAGGTGCGGTACATCACAAAGGGGAACCGATCCTTGTATGAGGTGCAACAGGTTTATAGCAGAAAGGAGAACTGGTCCTATGTACATGTGCAACACGCTTTTAAGAAAAAGGGAACTGATCCTATGAACATGTGCAACACATTGAAGTTAGATACCATATATATGTGGGGAACCGATCCTAGTACCTAGTAAACCGAATTTTGGAAAGCTAGTGTGACTATGCACAATACTCACATGGAGGTAGAACCGAAACTTGTTTTGGTAGAACCATTACACCCATGATTTGTGATTGAATGTTATTTGATCAATCGCAGTTCTTGAAAGTCAGATGAACCAATTCAAAACTTGTTTGGAAGTGTGGAAAATTGGTTTCAAGGTTGTAAGTATGAAAGAGAACTTACAAAATTAGGATATCGACATACTTTGAACACGTGCTGTGAATGTTTATTATTTAATTGTTCAAAGTTATTCCTTAATAGCTAAGGGAAGAGAATCCCGGAATCAAAACATAAATAAGTTAAGAATCTTTTAATTAAGGTTATTAATTTCATTCTTAGGAAATTTTAATTAAGGTTATTAATTTCATTTTTAGGAAAATAAGAATTAGTAATGTGCATTTACTAACTAAAGATTTTCTAAGAGATTTCGATCATTATTTTTGGACAGAGCATTTCCAGGAATCATTTAAACCGAATTTGTGCTTTAATGAATATCTTGAGAATATTTTCGATCGGAAATTCCTTGGTGTCCAAACTTCCTAGTCTATAAATACTGAATTTTGCATTTCTAGCAAACTAATCCTTCGTAACAGCAAACTACCTCTTGTTGTGCTGCTACTGGTGAAGCCGCCTATTCGGAGAGGAGAGTAACCTAATTAGGCAAAATCTCTTACGACCGCTCGGTTTAAAGTCTTCTTTGGGATTGAGAAGCTCTAGTCAGTACCGCTGGTTGGAAACTAGATAATTGCGGTTTATCTTTTGTTTTCATTGATTTGATTGACTAACAGCGGTTGAACTTCGATTGCACCTAGTTTGTTTATGCTTGAGAATCTTCTCTTCTTTCACTAAAACTAGTTCAGAGTTTCGACAGGGATTGTGTGCAGGTGTTTATTGAAGATCTAAGAAGATTTGAAGACGAAGAAGATATTGAAGATTTCTGATTTGTGAGTTCATAATATTTGGTGTGTCATTTACTTTTATTTTCCGGGGTTTTTCTGCATTTTTGGTTTTCCTCATTAACAAAATCTTGTTGTGTCATTTACTTTTATTTTCCGCAATTATAATTGTCCTTATTATAATTTAAATTAAATCATACAAACGTTAATTCCTATTTACTTGATAAGTGAATCCTATTGTGTTTGGTTAAGTCCGAACCTTTTTATCAAGTAAACATACTTCGTTGTTGTATTGTCTCGATCTCGTATCCATAGATTGCACTAGCTCTCCTTTTCCTTAGAGTTTCCTCTAGCATTTCCCTTTTCCTGCAATATTTTTAATTCCACCAAAATGATTGCACTAGCTTGCATTCATAATTAGGATTTCAGTTTATTAGTTAATTGAAGCATTATTTCCTTTCAGAAAATTACTCTTGAATCATTTCAAAACAAAATCTTAAATAAACTCAAAATCCTTTCAAAACGATTACCTACTAGCTCAAAACCAGAAAATCAAACCACGAAAGAAACACCTTATATCTTTCAAAAAATACTTATGAGGGAAATATGTAAACAAAAAAGGAAAGACAAAAGTATGTAAGGGAAATCATCCAGCAGCAGCGCATCCTTCTTAGAGAATTCACGCCTGAAGAGCAGCCTGCATCAAATTCAATCCCTGAGACAGTCTCCCGACTTCCGCCCCTATGATATCCGTAGAAAGAGCTTCACTCATACCCGTCGATTTTAGAAATTCTTTCACACAACCAGGAAGCGTGGAATCCGAAGTTAATAGAATGCCTTGATGATATTCCCAGTACGCAACAACTTCTTCAGAAACGATGCATCCAATCACGTTGTGCACGTCGTCAATTGAAGATAAGGCCTCTTTCATCCGTTTAGCTAAAAAAATGTGACTTTTGGATTTCTTGGTTCGTGGCAACGCGTCCATGCTTATGCATACTTAGATGGAACGCCAAAAATCTTCAAGAAGCACGTAATCTGCAAGGGGAATATCAAACAAAAGGTTGGCCGAATCCTTAACCATTATTGTTGTTTTCCCTACTTTGAGTTGTCGTTACTAGAGTTACATGTGTTGAAATATCATTGTGGAAGTGGTATCTCTTTCCATGAAGAGAAAACACGGACTTGCCGACCACCACCATTTATGTGCCATCTTCCCATCTGCTACATCGCCTCAATAGAATGGGAAAAGATAAGATTGCAAAGTCAAGGTACTAATTATGGCGGAGGAATGAATATCACGTGCAGAGACTCTACTGTAACCCTACCGAAGAGTGCTACATCTAAAGTTTCAAGATATTGCGAGTTCTTTTTGAGAATTTGGATTTCTTAGTCGGGAGATTTCATTCATTCATCCAATTGGAAACATAAAATCATGAAAGAAGCATGAATGAAGGATTATTATTCGATGAAGTCCTGGCTCCATCCACATGAAACAAAAAACTACTAAATATCAAAGAAGCATCTACAAGATACGAAAAAGTTGCTCATCTACGAAAGGAAATAACTAAGTGAGAAATCTAGTTATCAGAATCAACACCATGGTTAATGGATCCTTCATTGGAGTCCTCTTTGGAAGTCACTTCAACCTCCTCATCTTGGAAGCTGCATCAACATCCTCTTCGGGAGCCGCTTCAACATCCTTTTCAGAAATTGTTTTAGCAACCTTTTGAGGATATTCCTCATGATAGGGATCGTCCGCATCAGAGTCGAGGATTATGAAGCCATTATAAATAGGGTATTCATGTTTTATCCAGAAGTTCATGTTCACCCAGGAGCTGCTCATGCTCCACCCTCTGTCGCTTTAGCCGAGCAGCAAATATTTCATCCCTGGCACTCGTTCGCTAAGATGCTTCATCTCGCCTCCACTTTTCTTCCATACTAACCGCATCCAGGTAATCTTGAATACACTCTCGGACGGTGCTCAGATGTGCGAGGGACATGCCTTGTATGGCCTGACCAGCTTCACGAAACGGAGGATCCATTTTAGCCAATACCTCGTCGAATACGGTTATCCTGGATTTGTCAACTTCAAAATTCTTATCTGGAGAGTTAGAGGAGTAATCATCACTAGGAGTTTCCATCATATACTGCAGAAAAGCGTTACGGTTATGTCAACAACTGACACGGTGAACGATTAAAAAAAACTACAAGAGAATACGAATCACGTACCCTGAAGGAAGAAAAGTGCAGCCCTGTGATTATCGGTGTGAAAAGAAAGACTCAAGTGCTTCCTTTTATATTCAGCAATTCGACAAGATACGGGAAGGAAAGGGACTCTCTATCTGCCACGTATAGAGGCTTCAGATGCGGGATATCAACCTACTACATGTTCATCCACCTGGAACTGATTGGCGTATGCTAAGGGGACGATCATTACATGCCTTGATACTTCATTAAATGTATCTTGCTCAAAGACCCAGCTGGCCTCTATCCTGGTAACGTCTGTTTAAACTTTTCTCGTGAATTTTATTTGTCACCATCTAGTTCTTACCCCGCAACAATGTCACTGTTACGTACTAAGCAAGGGACTTAATGTTTATGGTGGTTTTTAGTTCAAGTCTAAAGTTGTGAAACCCTGTATTTAATGTACCGTCATTCTGCAAAGAAATAGAGCCATTTAAAAGTGACGAGTGCCTAGGCCTCTTTACTTAAATATGTATTGAGCAATTCAGTATACTTATATATAAAATTTATCCAGAATGGTGCATGTAGAAACAATCCCAAATATTCTATAAATTTTTTTAATCTTCCACCTGCATTATTCACTAATGCATGGCATGTCGAGTATTTATTCCATGCTATGTTCCCCAGCTGAGCTCTTAATACTGACATGACATGACAATTAATGTTCTCCCACAACTGAGTAGCATGAATTTCCCGAAGTGTCAGGATTAAGATGTGCATGGAAGTACTCAATCAGAGGCACGCATAGTTATGCTGCCCTCTGAGATAAAAATTAGTGATTTTTGTATCAATGCGCAAAATTCACCAAAATTGATTGATCTTGTGGAAGCTCGAAAAATTCAATTTTTCTAACCTAATTTATCTCAATTTGCAAAAATTAGGTTTGTGCGGACTGCGCAATACCCCGAACCCTATTGGTCGAGACCAAACCTAGGCAAGCTAGGAAATTGATCCATCATGGAACCAGTAGGAGAAAATCCTACCAAAAACGGGAAATAAGAAGAAAAAAGGAAGTCGTGACCGGCTAAAGCCGTGGCAGAATAGGCTTGACCGCGCCACTTGGCCGACCAGTTTTCCCTAGATCGAGCTTCCTTCGGCCGGCGTTCCTTCTTCTATTTTGTTGGCTGCCGGCCCCTCTTTCCCATCGACCAATCAAATTAGTCTAAATGCGCATCCTACACTTTTAGTTAAAGGTGGAAGTTGGTTGGTCGACGCGCTTAAATTCCTTAAGAATTGGATTTAGGTTGCCGACGCCAGTCTCAAAACGATCACAGCCCCATGATTTCGTCAGCCGATTCATCACACTTAGCTGCCTCTTGACGCGACCGGACGAGTTCCGTAGTATACACTGGTGGGCCTACTCGCACCTCAACCAATCGGATCATCCCAGCCTGCAGGCAAGCCACAAACTGATTGCTCAAAGTAGGTTTCTTGCGCGGCTCGAAACCTTAATTTATGTTAGCGGTAGCACATTACTGTCGCAAAATGATCTCAGCCATCCAATTTGGCTAACCAAATCGACCGGCCCACATTGCTGTATATACTGTACATATTGTATATAATACTCTAGTGATGTGACATGATCATGATAGTATGATCATGGTATTAAGGAATTAGACTACGAAGTATAACGGTTATCGTTTGAACTTTGTAGATATGACATCGACATAATCTTGTATATAGTGTTATGATTATGTGAATGGGTTATAGCGAAGATTTCATCCTAGGAAACAATGTTTTACATTTGTTTAAGGTAAGTACATTCATGAACTTGCTTCGTGAATCGAAAGGAAAATCAATAGGTTTATTGGTCCATCTATTCATTGCATATCTTTAGATGACCAAAATGTGTGAGTTGGTAGAGCCGATCTTAACTCAAGTTATGTATCTTGGTATAACCGATCACAATGCCTAGACTTATGATTTGGTATGAGCGCTCATGGTGTTATAATTGGCGTGAATGATCCTAGTAATTGGCATGACTGATTATAAGTGTTATGTGATCGATCCTTGTAATTAGTGTAACCGATCCTTGTGACTTGTGACCGATCACAAGTAGATACCATGTGTAGATGAAATCGATCATTGTAATTAGTGTAACCGATCCTAGTAACGGGTGTGACCGATCACAAGTAGGTAACATATTTAGGTAACCGATCCTAGTGATTGGTATAACCGATCTGAACCCATGTATGTGACTTGATAGGACCGATCACAACTAACCATAGTGATTTGGTATGACCAATCACATAGTAGTCTTGGAATGCTGGCAAACCAATTCTAAACTTGTTTGGAAGTGTGGTATAACCGATTCTAAGAAGCAAATCCATGTAAATGTGAAATAAGGATTTGCAGTAAAAAGATGTCAACATACTTTGAACACGAGCAGTAACTCTTATCATTTATTGTTCAAAGATATTCCTTGGTACTCAAGGCTATCCTGTTCCAAAAAAAATTAAGAATATTTTAATTAAGGTTTTTGATTTTATATGCTTTAATTACCAGCAGTTAATACATGGCTCTAGAGAATAAAAATTAGTAATGTGCATTTACTAATTGGAGATTATCTATTGAGAGATTTCGGAAAATATTAGACCAACATTTATTGGAATTATGAAAACCGAATTAGTAATGTGTAATGAATTTGGGCATTCATTGCATATCTTGAGAATATTTCCGGTTTTGGAAATTCCTTGGTGTCCAAACATCCTTGGTCTATAAATACCTAAGTTTGCATTTCTATCAAACTATCCTAAGAGCCGAGCAAACTTCATTTCTTGTTGTTTCTGGTAGAGCCGTCTATTCGTATAGGAAAGTATCCTAATTAAGTGATATCTCTTACGACCGCTCGTTTAAAGACTTCTGTGAGATCAAGAAGCTCTACGAGTACCGTTGGTGGGAAACTAGATAATTACAGTGTTATTACTTTTCGATTTGATTTGATTGACTAACGGTTGTTGAAACTTTGATTGCACCTAGTTTGTTTATGCTTGAGAATCTTATCTTCTGATATACAATTCATTCAGACTAGATCAAAGTATCGACGAGATCTTTAGAACTGTTGTTAGATTTAAAGACATCTTGTGATAATCCATTGTTAACAGACTCATTTTTGTGTGTGATTGATCACGAGAGATTCAAGTGGTGTTGTGCAGGTTTTGAAGATAAAAGAAGATTTGAAGACGAAGAAGATTTATTATTACTTTTGGTATCTTGTGGATTTAGTGCACAAACCTTGATCGAATGTGATCCAAATAGAATCCATTTATCTTTGATAGATCTGATTGATTAGTTTCATGAGATTGACATTCTCTATATTTCTCTTTGAGATCTATATTGATTGAGTGTGAATCTATACTTGACTATTTTGGTAGTTAAAGTTAGATTGATCTAACCAAACAAAAGAGTTTATTAGATTAAACGGAGGATCCCTTGTCATCGACTCATTGATATATTGTAGCAAGATTGATTAGAGCGGTTACCAAATAGATTCTTCCTTTGCTGTTTGGAATATGATCCAAAGGACTTGCTATTTGTTAGAGCATAGCTCGGTTGAACCCACCAAGCGTTGGTATGTCAAGTTTGGTTGTCATATTTTAGTTAACTAAAACTCATCTAAGAGTCGCTTTATTATGTACTAGAGACAAATTTGTATAGGTTAGACTAGAAAGTATAGTATTATGAGACATACAAGTATTACTCGAAGACCTGAAGAACGTGAAGAAGTAACGAGCTACAATGACGACATCATCCTTCCTCTTGAGGTTAGTAATATTTACTTGAACTGTTTCATTCCTAACGTATCTTTCAAGTCGTGCTATAATGAAAACATAACTACAAAGCTGTGAATGATTATTATACTCTAGCAGTGAGACATGATCATATGATCATAGTGTTAAGGAATTAGAATATGAAGTATAACGCTTATCTTTTGAACTTCATATATATGACATCGACATAATTGTATGAATGCTATTGTGATTATGTGTATGGGTAAAGGTGAATATTTCATCCTAGGAAATTTTTTTCACATTTGTTTAAAGGAAGTACATTCATGAACTTGTTTTATGAATCGAAAGGGAAATCGCCAGGCTTATTGGTATTGTTATTCATTGCATATCTTTGGATTACCAATATGTATGATTTAGTAGAACCGATCATAACTTGTTGTGTATCTTGGTGTAACTAATCACAGTGCTTGACTTATGTAGTGTTCTACACTACAAGGGATATAAGCTTAGAAGGATCTAAGATGAATGACGGAGAAGAAGAAGAAGTCAGACACAGAGAGAGAGAGAGATAAGAATTCAAAAAGAAGATAGTAATTCAATTATTTGCTAAAGAGTATCCAAGGCCAAACAAGGATACTAATACACACTGCAAGCATGTCAACCGTGTGACATGAGATTTAGGCACCCGATGACAAACTAAGGGCACCTCTAGCCAAGAATTATAAAATAGAAGAGCACTTAGAAAATTGGTCTATGACAAATACCCCTCACTTCAAATGATTCTTGTCCTCAAGAATCGCACCAGTGAACTGTTGTTGGAGAGCTGCCTTGTATTCCCAAGTCACATCTTCAGCAGTGGAGTGAGTCCAGTGAACTAGAATCTGATCTACTAACTGTTGTTTCTTGACTACTCTGGTAGACAGAACATGTAGTGGAGCAATTTTCATACAACCTTTAGAGTTAGGAGATGGTAAGACTATTTGAGGGAGTAATCCTGCACCAACCTTTGGTTTAAGATGAGAAACATGGAATACAGGGTGTATTCTGGAGGTGGCATGTAGCTGCAATTTGTAAGCTACTTTGCCAACCCTTGCAATGACTTGGTAGGGACCAGAAAATTTGGCAGATAACTTTAAACTCCTCCTCAACTGAATTGAGATTTTCCTGTAGGGTTGGAGTCTCAACTAAACCCAATCTCCCACCTGAATTCTCTCCCAGATCTCTTCTTGTCAGCTTGCTGCTTTATCCTGTGTTGTGTTTCCTCTAAAGTGGACTTAAGAATGATTCCCATGGACTGCCTTATGTGGAGGTACTCTTCAACAGAGTCATTAGTTGAAGGTTGATGAGATAAAAGACCAAACTGTTGTGGCTGGTACCCATACAAGGCTTGGAAGGGTGTAGTCTTCAAACTGGTGTGATAAGTAGAGTTGTACCACCACTCTGCTAAGGACAACCATCTAACCCACTTGGCAGGCCTGTAACTTGTGATACACCTCAAGTAATACTCATGACATGCATTCAACCTCTCATTTTTCCTATCATTCTGAGGGTGATATGTTGTACTCATGTGGAGGGAAGTCCCCATCCTAGTGAAGAGCTCTTGCCAAAAGTGACTAAGAAAAATGTTGTCTCTATCTGAAATTATAGTGGAAGGTGTAGATGGTGGATTTTCAACAAAGGTCAAAACCGTAAATCATGATACTGCATGTTTCTGACACGGCTTCAGGGATCCATGTGACGATTCGTGTTTTACGAAGTATGATGCATATGTCGCTCGAAAGGCTTCTCCGGAGTGTTCGACACCGGGCATTTCATCATAGCCTCTTTGCAGAATAACGTAATTGGGCGGTTCTCCGTAAGATTGAGAGCTTAACGCCTTCAGGATGCCGATGACACTCACTGTTTCCTGAATACATAGAGGAATTATCCTCTACATAGAAGAACAATTGGGTGGTTCTCCTTAAGATTGAGAGCAATAACGTCTTCAGGATGGTGATACTCACTGTTCCTGACTATGTAGAGAGACTCGTGTATAGACTCAGGCGGTCCTCCATACATGAAATGTTCAGAGGGCAAAACGTCTTCGGGACATTGAAAACACTCGTTGATTTACTGACTATACGCAAGAGATTAAATTCTAGGTCATATTCACCACTGAATTCCTAGAAGATAATCTATCTTATATCATTACTCTTATTTCATGATCGAAATGGTAATAGATAAATGTATTACTCCGATTTCATGATCGAATCCACGTCTGATCTCATGAAATGGTAATAGATGTTACTCCGATTTCATGGTCGAATCCACGGCTGATCTCATGAAATGGTAATATCACCACTTATTTTATTACTCCGATTTCATGATCGAATCCACGACTGATCTCATGAAATGGTAATAGATATTACTCCGATTTCATGGTCGAATCACCACGGTCCCATGGAATGGTAATATCACCGCTCATTTCATTACTCTGATTTTATGGTCAAATCTGCGATTCCATGAGATGGTGATGAAATTATCATTTTATTATTCTGAATCCATAGTCCATTCCGCTGCTGATTTTATGGATTGATAATAAATAACTACTCATCTTATTACTCAGTTTCATGAATTATTCTCCATTGAATTTCATAAATCAGTAATAAATACCCAACAACCGGGCATCTGGACCATCACTGAGTAAGCCCCACAAAAATGGTGCGACTGTACTCGACAATGATGCACGACTGAGCGCCCGGATGCACGAACGAGTGCCCAAAAATATGAAATAATGAGGAATCCTTTGCAAAACAGGAGAAAACAATGAATATTAATAAAATAATAAGAGGCGCCGAAGGCCGGGCCCACCAGCCGGCCGGGCAGCCATGCCCTAGCCATGGTCGGTCCGTAGATCTCCCATTATTTTCCTTCTTTTTTGTTATTTCGTGAACTCAGGAAAACTCCTTGTTTTTAGCAACTTTCCTTGTTTTTGCAAAACTCGTGAATTCTCCATAACTTGGTGGATTCACGAAATAATATTATAAAATAAGGAGAGGTATGCGGGACCGGGCAACCTAACCGGCCGTCCATGCCTATGCCGTTGCCGGTCCCACACTTCACAATCCTTAGATTTTTATAATTATTATTCCCTAATCTCACGAAACTCCTACGTTTCAACAAAAACCCGTGGATTCTCCATAACTTCAAGGATTCTCCATAACTTTAATTATTCATGAAAGATAATAAAATAGGGAAAGGTGTGCGGGACCGGGCAACCTAGCCGGCCGGCCATGCCCTAGCCATGGTCGGTCCCGCACCTTCCAGTCCCTAATCTTGCATAATTATTATTTTCCTCAATTCATGAAACTCCTGGATTTGAGCAAAATTCATGATTTCTCCATATTTTCTCAAATATTGCTCAAATCACGAAAAACCAAAAGCCAACATAGTCGCACGACTGGATAGCATCTCACGACAATTTTAAATATTAAAACACTTTTATTTTAATATTTTCAAAATATTGATGAATTGAGCATACATGCTCATTCCAACAAAAATCGAGAATTCTCAGTCAAGATGAAACTCTTCTGAAAATTCACTATGTTGCTCGAACGCGCATCAGAAAATACTGAAACTCTCAGTATGGAAATACGGACACCACAGCAACACGTGCATTCCTCCATGACCGACCAGAGTCATTCCTAGGGATTGCACAAATCCGGTCCGACATGTTTTCATAATTCTGACTTAATTTGTTCAATTGCTCATACTGGGCCCGAACTCTCTCAAACCAACTGGAGAATCCTTAAAATGACCAACAACTGGTCCCGTGAACACCAAGAGCCGGTACCATGCTCTCTTGGTCGGTCCTCATCTCTCATACCTAGGTTTGTCACCTAATGTTGAATCCAGCAATATTTCAATAAATGATGAAACCTGCATTTAATCATCGTTCTTTCACCAACTCTCAAACTGAGAACCCTGGTGCGTGCTCACTCGAGCACTGGGAATCACATGGACGCTCATCATCCCATGTGGTCAGTCCCTCTTCACTCATGACCAATTTTCAGTAATTCACCAATTTTTGAAGGATTGATCAAAAATTAAGTTTTCGAACAAACGCTCCACGAATCACCATTCTGAGCAAGTTCAAACACAAAATTATGTTGATTCAGCAATCAACATCCAAATTAATAATATTCGGTAATTCACAAATATTTTTGATTAATATTTTATTGGGTCACGACACCAGTAAATAATTCTTTGAATTGAGCAATACTTGCTCAGTTGCTCGAATATTAATCCAACCATCAATATTCGGTAATTCATCAGTAGTTTGTCGAATTTAGCAACACTTGCTCAATTGCACGTCAAATTACCAATATTCAGTATTTTGTTGAATTGAGCAACACTTGCTCAGTTGCACACCAAAATTATCGAATTCGTCGAATTGAGCAATACTTGCTCAGTTGCTCGACAAACTCTCGATATTCGGCAATTCGTCGAATTGAGCAATACTTGCTCAGTTGCTCGACAAACTCTCAATATTAGGTAATTCGTCGAGTTGAGCAATACTTGCTCAGTCGCTCTAGTCAGTAAGTCATTGGCATCTCAGTCCATGAATCGCTGAGCATTCACCACTTATGCTCGATTCAAAAAAACTAGACTCACAGTCTAAATCAGTCAACAACTGACCAACTAATACACGTCTGCCTTGCAGACTCCACGATTCGTGAAATATCAATCACGTCAAAAATGGGGGATATCAGCTAGGGTTTTGGTCTGGCAGTCTACGGCACGTGGATTCATCCACAATGAGAAATGTGCGTAAGTCTGGTAAACGGTTGAAGGATTTAGCAAAGTAGTGGGTGCACGATCAGTCAAGTCTCCAATCAACGTGGAACTGACTTTACCACGATCTCCCACTTTCCAACTCTTTCACTCAAGAAACCGTCACACTTACAGGGATCAGTGGTACATCATTCTTGCAATATAAATAAGTCTAAATCGAGAACAACATAATGATGGAATATCATCAATCATCGATTATCATCATTATCCGTCAACAACTCGATATAAACTTATTCACAGAACTCAACTTCAGCAGTTCAGCAATATTGCAGAAACCTTCAACACACCCACAATCCTTGATCATGACTGATCCCACACAACTCTCAGCTTCCCTCCTACAGATCAACCCATCTCCCTCTTTGCGACCGAATTGACTCTAGAACGACCATTGTCTTGGTTTAGGCCGGAGTCATACATATTGATTTCCCGAATCTAAGCACCTCCTTTGCAGCGGTGCATCTGTGTGAGGATTAACATTTTTCCCGGCTGAGGAGTCTTGACAGCACGCTCGACTCTTCACTTTCCCAAAAAACCGGCGCCTCGTTTTTCCCCTTCTACAGATTGGCGACCACAGTGGGAGATTAATCTCTCGGTTGCAATATTTCATTTTCGCAAGATGGTTGGTCTTAGATCTAATTCAGTTTCCCAAAACTCCAGTCAGAGTCTTTCAAACGGTGACGCTTCTCTAACTCACCCGAATGATTCTGGTAACATTCATCATCCGTACTTTACTACTCCCTTTTCATCTATTGGTGAATTTTATGGAGAAATTCCGTCACTAGCTGAACTGGCACGAAGGCAAGAGATTTTGGAAAGGAACATAAATCGATTGAAAAGAGCAATTGATAATTTGTTCAACTGCATGGTGGACCTGACAAGAAACTTAGGAGCTCAAGTTGTGGAATGCTCATCTCTTGACACCACTGACGCTAACCCTCAAGCCAACAGCTTCACCACTTATGAAAAGTCGGTGGAACAACAGGTCACACATCTAATCGAGAATCTATGTGAACTTCTGCATTTCTCCATAGATCAGCGCACAGACACGTTTGTCGCTCTAAACAAAATATCATCCGATGTGCGAATAGTTCCATCATCTCCGGTGGTTGAACAAGTGTCCATGGTATCCGAACTCTCAATCAACAACATCACCTTCACTGAGGAAGACCGAATGGCGGAGGAATGGCATAATCGAGCCTTGTTCGTTATTGCTTCCATTAAGGACTCTGAATTCAGGAGAGTTCTCATCGATACAGGTGCTTCCACGAATCTTATCACTATGAAGACTCTCAAGGAGGCCAAAGTTCCACAAAACAAGATCGTTCATCATTCTATATTGATGACGGGTTTTGAAGGAAGCCAGAGTCACACATACGGGTATGTCTATGTGGATCTGAAAGTAGGGCCGATTCAATCCACTGTCAAATTTCACGTGATTGAGAAAGACCCTGACTATCGCATGATACTCGGAAGGCCATGGATTCACGACAATAAAGTTGTTCCTTCGACGTACCATCAATGTATGAAAGCTTTGTTCAACAACAAAATTGTCTGTATCCCAGCCTCAGTGTCTCCTTATGCTCCGGTTTACGATGCTGAGTTCCTGGAACATCCAAAGAGCATCCCCTGACCTCCGAGCAAGATCTGCAGTATTCCACTCCCAAGTTGGAAATCTATTGAGAAAGTCGACAAACCATCATCAATAGATGCTAAATCCTTCAAGTTGTCCACCAAACCACTCAAGCGTCGTCAAGGTCAAGGTACGACTCAGAAAAAGTCCAACTTTATTACTGATTATGATGCAGAAGGGAGAGTCATTTATCTCCGTCGTAAGGATTAGCAATTAACATGGTAGGTCGATGAAAAGTCTCCCCGCCCTGAATAATCATGCCAGAGTGAGCAATCGCCCGATGAAGAAATTCAAGATGCACCACGATAGCTGCAAGATGGCACAGATTCCACAACCGACGACCTCGAGACTATCAACATTGGAACGGATGAAAACCCAAGGCCAATTCTAATCAGTTCTGCTCTCTCACCTGAGGAACGAGAAGGATTGATACGCCTGTTGAAAGGGTATCAAGATATCTTCGCCTGGACGTACGAAGAGATGCCTGGCCTAGACGACAAATTGATTACTCATCATCTGCATATCACTCCCGGTTCCAAACCCGTCAAACATCCGCCCAGGCAATTCAGACACGAAGTTGAGGAACAAATCAAGGTGGAGATCCAGAAACTACTAACAGCAGGGTTCATCAAACTCATTCAACATCCAACATGGCTGGCAAACATTGTCCCAGTCAGGAAGAAAAATGGACAGATCTGGTGCTGTGTAGATTTCAGGAACCTGAACAAGTGCTGCCCAAAGGATGACTTTCCATTGCCAAACATTGATATGCTCGTCCATGCAACCAGTGGCCATGACATGTTCTCGTTCATGGATGGTTACAGTGGATATAACCAAATCAAGACGTACGAACATGATATTAACAAGACTGCATTCAGAACTCCCATTGGAAACTTCCACTATACAGTGATGCCTTTCGTCTTGAAGAATCAGGAGCCACTTATCAGCGGGCCATGACTGCAATATTTCATGACATGATGCACAAGCAAGTAGAAGACTATGTCGACGATGTGGTGGTGAAATCAAAGACTCGGGAGTCCCACCTAGACCTTCTGAGACAAGTCTTCGAAAGATGCAGAGAATACAAACTGAAGATGAATCCCCTGAAATGTGCTTTTGGTGTTTCTTATGGAAAGTTTCTTGGATTCTTGCTCACCGCAGAAGGAATCAAGGTCGACCCAGACAAAACAAATGCCATTACTACCATGCCGGCTCCACGAGATGTGAAAGAGCTCCAGAGTTTCATGGGCAAAGTCAATTACATCCGGCTTTTCATTCCTTGACTCGCTCAACTCATTGCTTCATTCACTCCTCTGTTGAAGAAATGAGCAAATTTTGCATGGACAGCCATTCAACAAGAAGCATTCCAGAAAATACAGCAGATATTGTTATCACCTGCTGTCATGAAATCTCAAATGCAAGGAAGGCCTCTGATACTTTACACAGCTTCCAGTGACGTAGCTATTGGATCACTCCTCGCTCAAGAGGATGAAGAAGGTATCGAACACCCAATCTATTACTTCAGTCGCACAATGAGGGATGATCAACTCCGGTACCCAAAGGCTGAAAGGGCGTGTATGGCGTTGGTTCATGCAATTCAGAGGTTCAGACATTATCTACTATCAAACAGGGTCATGCTGATGGCCAAAGCTGATCCTATAAAGTTCTTACTGTTGAAACCTGCTCTGATTGGAAGACCATCTTAATGGCTACTTCAAATGTCATAATTTGAAATAGCGTATGTCCCTCCAAAAGCAATCAAAGGACAAGCAGTTGCAGACTTACTTGCCTCTTTCCCTGGACAATACATCTCGATGTTGCATGAAGAAGTGCCCGGTGAGTTTCCAGAAATTTCAATCATTCAAGAAGAAACGTGGCTATTATATTTTGATGGATCCTCCACTCCGAGCAATGATACCGGTGGGGCGGGTATTTGATAGACACATTTTTGTGTATGATATAATCTTAATAGTATATATTGTTAGTGCTCCATTTTGTATTTATTTTGGCTTTTTATGTCTTTGTAGGTGTTTTTGGAAAAATAAGATTTTGCGGCGAAATTGGCTCGAAAAGTGTTTTTTGCGTTCATGGGAGGACATTTGCAATTCGGACCCTCACTTTGGATAAGGGGTAACCTAATTACTAAGGGGCATCCCATTTCCAGGCATCTGCTAATCGCACCCCATCAGAGGATAAAGGGCACACCATCTTCTTCACGGTTTCAAAACCAGGTTTTTGGCGGGAAAATAGTGCAATTAAAGAACAGTTTTGGCAATCGTGATTTGGAGGAGTTTGAGGTCGATTAAACCTCTGATTTTCATAGGATAGACTCCTTATGGGTCTAGGAATCTGATATGGGTGTTTAAATCGATTAGACTGGGCTCAATCGACGGATTTTTATCACAACAGAAAATATGGAAAGTCACGTGTGTGACCTGTTTTAGGGAATTTTAGAGAGATTAAAGCGTTGTAAACCTTCCCAAAGATTTGTATCTATCTAAGGAAGAGTTTAGAGTAAAAAGGAAAGCTCAGAAACGCGTAGAAATCCTAAAACAAGAAATTGCCGCAACTTGGCCGTGAAGAGAAGGAAAGAGATTTTGGAAGATTTGGGAGAGATTTAATAGGTATTTTTGATATAAATAGATGTCTTGGGTCATATAGAAGAGGTGTCGAGAGTTTGGGAACCTAAGGAGAGCCAGAGAAGAAGAAATCAGAGCTTTACCAAACTCTGTTTCTGCTGCTGCTGCTGTTGAAGAGGAAGAACGCGAAGAACATTGACCCTCGGTAGACAGTCGCAGAAAACTGTCACTGTTTAACAGCTGAAGAACATTAAGCTGTTCAGGGCAGTCTTATTCTAGGGTCTTAAAATCAGCGACAAAGCAACAGTTTTTCTGTAACAGTTCCATTGTAACAGCTGTTTTGCAACACCAATACACTGTTGCAAACAGTCTGTGTTATTACTTTTCACTCTTTTAATCATCTTTTGAGCAACAAACACATATTTTGAGATCATGATTAATATGAGGAGCTAAACCCCAATACTGGGATGACGGAGGAAGCCATATTTCATGCATGTGGTAATTATATTTAATTCTTTCATGACTTTTTGCAAGGATTATTAATTGTTTTATGGTTTTTATTGAACGGTTGTGATTTCAATTGATGGGTTATACTTAGGTTAAGTCTTTTGATATCCCATGCTTTAGGTTTACATTCGTTGCTTTTCAAAAATCTACCTTGGCAAAGAAACAGAGTCAATATTCTATTTGAGCTATAATTGTCTAGAATAACTATATGAATCGCATGAATGGATTTATTGGTGGAATCCTGAGTCCCAGTCTCTCGTAACATTAAGTGAAACCAAAAATTAAGTCTGAAATCAAATCTTTACAAGTCTTTGAACGAACTTTTATTTACCACTACAAAATTACATCAATTTTTGGCGTCGTTGGGGCGGGTATTGTGCTGGTATCTCCATCCGGTGAAGTCTTCTCACATTCAATCAAGATGGATTTCCATTGCACCAACAATTCAGCAGAATATGAAGCTTTTCTCCTATGGCTATCTTTGGCCAAGAAAGCAGGAGCTAAACATCTAGAATCAGGGGAGACTTAAAGTTATTGGTCAATCAAATGAATGGCGTATAATCTCTCAAAGAAATAACACTTGCTCCATTCAGGACTGAGGCACAATGACTATTAGCTCATTTTTCCGATGCAACAATTGTCCATACCGGACGCACCAACAATAGACATGTTGATTGTCTAGCGACCCTAGCATCCAAACTGCAATTTGAGGGGTCTTAGAAATCCATTACTGTGCAAAGACGCGCTATGTCATCCACCTGGCTTACTGAAATCAAAGATGCTCAGTCAAGCGACTGGCCAACGCCCATTATTCATGAATTGAGCAATTCTCTTACGGAGAGGAAAATTAGCCTCAAGGAGTTGAAAAACTTTTTCCTGTTGCACGGAGCGTTATATTATCGCAATCCTGATGGATCCCTGTCTCGATGCCTCGGAGATGAAGAAGCCGGTGAACAACTCAAACGTATACATGAAGAAGTATGTGGGCAAACTCTAGTGGTCACACTTTACAGAAGGCTTCAAAGGCTCAGATACTATTGGCCTTCCATGGAAGCTCAGTCGAGGATGCTGCAAGGATCGTGTCCCAATTGTCAGACACCACCTCATCATTTGGAGGTTCTAACACTTCATCACATTGGGGACTGGAGAGAACCTTACATAAAATATCTTCGTGACAACGATCTTCCATCAGAGAAGAGAGGTGCAATCAAACTCATTCAGAGAGCCAAACGTTTTGTCTACTTGGAAGGGATTTTGTATCGCAAAAGCTTCGGTGGGAATCTCCTGAGATGCTTGGCCGAGCATGAAATTGCCATAATTTTGAAAGAAATGCATGAAGGTGAACACCAAGGGAATAAGAAATTGTTTCTCCAAATCCATGAGAAATATTACTGGCCAAGCATGGAAGATGACGCAACTGCCTACGTTCAGAGATGTCATCAATGCCAAGTTCGTGGTAACCTCATACACACTCCTTGTCTTCCATTACATTCTATGAGCAGTCTGTGGCCCTTCTATAGCTGGGGACTGGATATCATAGGAAAGATCAACCCGGCATCTTCAAAGCAGCATGAATACATCATCACAACAACAAAGTATTTCACCAAATGGGTCGAGGCTATTCCTCTCCGAAAAACCACTGGATTGACAATCGCATCTTTCATCAAAGAGTTCATCATATGCAGATTCAGCGTTCCTAAACATACTATCACGGATAATGGAACTCCTTTCGCCAACAAACATGTTGCATAATTGCTCGAAGAATAAGGAATCAAACAGATTTTCTCCACAGCATACTATTCCCAAAGAAACGGACAGGCGGAGAGTACCAAAAAAACCTTGATACGGATTCTCAGTCGAACGGTTCATGATAATCCACGGACGTGGCATGAGGAATTTCCCATGGATTTGTGGGCCAACCGAACCACACCAAGAAGCTCAATTGGGACTTCACCGTACTCTCTCGTTTATGGCACTGAAACCATTCTCCCAGCCGAAATCAAGGTTCCCTTGCAAGAATCGCAGCATCTAGTGGAGTACAATGGGATGAAGCAGAAGTCTCAGATTCAAGAATTGCTGAATTGGACATTCTCGATTCAAGAAGAGCCAAGGTAGAAAAATATGTAGATACCTACAAACAAAGGGTTTCCAAGGCCTACAACAAACTGGTAAGACCTCGAACATTTCAAGTAGGAGATTTGGTTTTGAAAACAGCAAATCATATCCAACAAGACATGTCCGCTCCCAAGTTCTCTTCGAAATGGGAAGGACCTTATGTGATCATCAAGGAAGTATCCAGCACATATTACAAAATCTTAGTTGTTAATGGAGGAGTTGAAGGAAACATCATCAACGGCAAGTGGCTCAAGGCGTATTATGCTTGAACAATCATCAGAAGTATTAAATTTCTAAATATAATTTTTGTTTTCTCCAAAAGAGCAATATGCTCATTCACTCAAAATTCAAAATATCCTATGAATCTCACAAAAATATTTCAATCACCTAAATTATTCAAAACAAAATCTCAAACCTATGTAAAATCTTCCTCTCACTCAGAACAAACCATCCAACAGAGGATAATCTCTATAGAAAACCCTGTCAAGCTTCTTCTGGAAATTTTTGGTTTTCACCTTCAAGTCCTGAACTGCCTTCTCAACTCGTGCTGACTCCAAGGAGAGTGTCTTTTTCTCCTCCAATATGGCAGTAGACGCGGAAATTGCATCAGCAGCGGCCGCCGCCTTGTGAATTTTGATCATCTCGAGTCGATGACGAAGCCAACCTATGTTAAACTGCAGGGTTTCAAAGTTTGAAATCATCTCATCCCATTTGTGCAGTTCATGATTCTTGACATCTCGCAGATGCGTCTGGTTCATCTCTTCAATGATCGGTAACAACCCTGCAACTACAGTTAGGAGGGTTGGTAGAAATCCTTTCCATACTTCGGTCGTAGCAATATTCCCGTACCTTCTCCAAATTTTGGTGTACAGGGGCGCGTGACACTTGGGAATGACGAATCCGCTGACCACTTCATTATTCGGGCAGTTATTGATCATGAGAGCCTCAAATGGGAGTCCAGCTGTTGGATACTCAGGAGCACGAGATCTAACCTCAGTATCCACATAATCAGTGGAGTTCTCGTCGACACGGTTGTTTCTATCATCAATCACAACCGCGGATTTCCCGTTCTTCCTTTTTCTAGCATCGACGACGACATAAACATCAACCTGCGATGAAACGATGGAGTATTTAATGGTATTGACCATTGAGCATGGTAAAAATCTCAGTCGAGAAGTTATGAAATTACTTACAGACGTTCCGGCATCAACAGGAGCCGAGCTATACCGGAAAGGAGCTTTAACCGTCCGTTTAGGTCTCAAGATACGAGAGGAATGCTGATTCTTTTCACTATCCTTCAATAAATTCTTTTCTTTTGATCAATCATCCTGATCGAGCAAAAGACAAGAGAAGAAATGTAACTCACCGAGACGGATACCGCCGCAGCATGTTCGGCATGAGATTCACTTCTGGAAGAAACACTGCTTCTGGACATGGTGACGAGAGGTATGATTGTGATCAAAATTTCTTTTGATAATACAAAAAGGAAGCATATGGTCGACTGTTTAAATAAAACCCTAAGTCCAATATGGGTGCTTATCCCCTAACGGATAAACAAGTATGTGGCGGTTTCTACTGAAACCCTAAATCTCGAATCAGATGCGTGACAGATGGGAGAAGAGTAACAATGCTGGGGACTGACGGTTCGGACGTAATCAAAATTACAACTACGGATTGATCGACTGGTAGGTCACGTGTTTTCTAGACAGCTCATGTGATTGCATTCTGTGGGTCATTATTGTCTATGTGGACATTGGTCCATCTACTGGAGATGTGAGGAAAATTCAGAAAGGAGATACTACAAAGAATTACGGTTCAAAAAATAATAATCTCTAAATTAACATCTCTACATCCAAGCTTCTTAAACCAGAGAACATCTACTTCAACGGAAATAAGTAATCTCAGAGAGGTTTATGAGCCAAATTAATTGTCAGATTCGTCGGAGTCATCAGACTTGTCAGATTTATCAGATTCATCATCATCGTCCTTTGCAGAATCCTCTTCGGGTTCTTCATCATAATCACTATCACGGCCATTAATGAATTCTGGGTGGATATTAGGATCATCTGAGTCCGAGTCATCCTCTGCTTCGTACTCAACTTCGAGTTCAGCTTCAACCTGCTTCGCAATCTTTTGAAGTTCTCTGGTACGCCGTTCTAGCTTAATCTCGTAATTTCGTACCACCCACACAGTTTCCACTTCAGAAGCATTAGCGTCAGAGTCGGAGGGTACACCATCAGCAAATCGACGCCTCTCTTCAGCCGCATGTATCCTGCGATGGATTCGATCCTTTCTACATCGACGATCCCCCATCTCATCATCCAGGGACTTTCTCTTCATGAGCTCTTCATAAGAGATCCTTCGGTCATTAAGGGGTATGTTAGCTTTAGATACCTCAACATAATTCGTTTTAGCTCACGATTTGGATGCATAAGACTTGGAATTCTCATCAGAAGAGCTGGAGGAGTAATCGCTGCTGCTGCTGGCGGAAACCATCATTTTTTGGAATCAAATCATAAGCACAGAATTACAAACGAACTAATGATATCAGTTTCAACAAAGAAAATGGTAATCCCCAACTCTTACCTATTTTACGATTTCACTAGACTTTAGTGATGACGCGAAACTTCGAAAACTTGCTCACTCCTTCAAACCTGCGAAGACGAGCAAAACTTATCATTCTAGAGTCAACACTGACTTTTCACAAAACTATGAATAGTTCACATAACATTTCATGTTAACATTCGCTGATTTTCTACATGTGTGCATATAATATAAAATCGCCAAACTCATACATACATTATGTCATCACGAATACAATTGTTTGCTTTCAGCAATTGCTCAAAAATCATAAATTGATTTTCATAAAACCGTGAACAACCCACGTAAATTTTTACTGAGTGAACATCCACTGGTTTTTTGAAAATTGGATAGACGTCCATTCTACAATTGCGAAAACTCACATACAGATATTATTTCACCGTGAATAATTGTCTACTTTCAATAGTTTTTCAAAATCAAAACGATGATTTTACAAAAATTTATAACGTGAAACTCATGTAACTTTGAAAATATGTATTTTCTTGGTCCTTCTCGTGAGCATCCGTCTTTGAAACGAGAGTATATTTTCAAAAACAAAATTTCTCATGAAAGATCATAGACAAAATTTTATTACTAACAGACGCACGTCTATTCAAAAAAAAAAAAAAAAAAACTTTTCTCTCGTACGAGCATCCACCTTTGAAATGAGGGTTTATACACTTTGTAAAATCTCACATATTTAAAAAATAAAATTTTGGTTTTCATGAAAGCTCATAGACAAAATTTTATGTCATTAGACTCAGGTCTATTTTATTTGTTTCTTTAACTAACGAACGAACGTACGTCTGTTCCTAAAACAAGGATTTCCTTTTTTGGGCCGAGCCCGTAAACACTGAACTGACCAAAACTGGACTTTCAACCGACCAAATCAGCATTGACTCATCTCTCCACCCTCACGGGATGACACTCTATCTTACTATCAGGGTTCTCATCTGTGCATTTGCACCTACATGACATCATTGGGGTAAATCGAGGATTCTGAAACTACCTTTGTAGACTGAGTTCAACCACTGATCTCGTCGACTGAAAATCACCATTTAATGCTTACTGCGGACCATGGTTGTTCCTCACCAAGCAGGGAACTTAATATATATGGTGGATTTTCAACAAAGGTCAAAACCGTAAAATCATGATACTGCATGTTTCTGACACGGCTTCAGGATCCATGTGACGATTCGTGTTTTACGAAGTATGATGCATATGTCGCTCGAAAGGCCTCTACGGAGCGTTCGACACCAGGCATTTCATTATAGCCTCTATGTAGAATAACGTAATTGGGCGGTTCTCCGTAAGATTGAGAGCTTAACGCCTTCAGGATTCCGGTGATACTCACTGCTCTCTGACTACATAGAGGAATTCTCCTCTACATAGAAGAACAATTGGGTGGTTCTCCTTAAGATTGAGAGCAATAACGTCTTCAGGATGGTGATACTCACTGTTCCTGACTATGTAGAGAGACCCATGTATAGACTCAGGCGGTCCTCCATACATGAAATGTTCAGAGGGAAAAACGTCTTCGGGACATTAACAACACTCGCTGATTTACTGACTATACGCAAGAGATTAAATTCTAGGTCATATTCACCACTGAATTACTAGAAGATAATCTATCTTATCTCATTACTCTTATGTCATGATCGAAATGGTAATAAATAAATGTATTAATCCGATTTCATGATCGAATCCACGTCTGATCTCATGAAATGGTAATAGATGTTACTCCAATTTCATTGTCGAATCCACGGCTGATCTCATGAAATGGTAATATCACCACTTATTTTATTACTCTGATTTCATGATCGAATCCACGACTGATCTCATGAAATGGTAATAGATATTACTCTGATTCCATGGTCGAATCACCACGGTCCCATGGAATGGTAATATCACCGCTCATTTAATTACTCCGATTTTATGGTCAAATCTGCGATTCCATGAGATGGTGATGAAATTATCAGTTTATTATTCTGAATCCATAGTCCATTCCGCTACAGATTTTATGGACTGATAATAAATAACTACTCATCTTATTACTTAGTTTCATGAATTATTCTCCACTGAATTTCATAAATCAGTAATAAATACCCAACAACCGGGCATCTGGACCATCACTGAGTAAGCCCCACAAAAATGGTGCGAGTGTACTCGACAATGATGCACGACTGAGCGCCCGGATGCACGAACGAGTGTCCAAAAATATGAAATAATGAGGAATCCTTCGCAAAACAGGAGAAAACAATGAATATTAATAAAATAATAAGAGGCGCCCAAGGCTGGGCCCACCAGCCGGCCGGGCAGCCATGGTCGGTCCGTACCTCTCCCATATTTTCCTTATCTTTAGTTATTTCGTGAACTCAAGAAAACTCCTTGGTGTTAGCAACTTTCCTTGTTTTTGCAAAACTCGTGAATTCTCCATAACTTGGTGGATTCACGAAATAATATTATAAAATAAGGAGAGGTGTGCGAGACCGGGCAACCTAACCGGCCGTCCATGCCTAAGCCATGGCCGGTCCCACACCTCACAATCCTTAGCTTTTTATAATTATTATTCCCTAATCTCACGAAACTCCGCAGTTTCGACAAAAACCCGTGGATTCTCCGTAACTTCAAGGATTCTCCATAACTTCAAGGATTCATGAAAGATAATAAAATAGGGAAAGGTGTGCGGGACCGGGCAACCTAGCCGGCCGGCCATGCCCTATCCATGGTCGGTCCCACACCTTGCAATCCTTAATCTTGCATAATTATTATTTTCCTCAATTCATGAAACTCCTGGGTTTGAGCAAAATTCATGATTTCTCCATATTTTCTCAAATATTACTCAAATCACGAAAAACCAAAAGCCAACATAGTCGCATGACTGGCTAGCCTCTCACGGAAATTTTAAATATTAAAACACTTTTATTTTAATATTTTCAAAATATTGATGAATTGAGCATACATGCTCATTCCAACAAAAATCGAGAATTCTCAGTCAAGATGAAACTCTTCTGAAAATTCACTATGTTGCTCGAACGCGCATCAGAAAATACTGAAACTCTCAGTATTGAAATACGAACACCACGGCAACACGTGCATGCCTCCATGACTGACCAGAGTCATTCCTAGGTCTTGCACAAATCCGGTCCCACATGTTTTCATAATTCTGACCTAATTTGTTCAATTGCTCATACTGGGCCCGAACTCTCTCCAACCAACTGGAGAATCCTTCAAATGACCAACAACTGGTCTCGTGACCACCAAGAGTCGGTCCCATGCTCGGTCTTCATCTCTCATACCTAGGTTTGTCACCTAATGCTGAATCCATCAATATTTCAATAAATGATGAAACCTGCATTTAATCATCGTTCTTTCACCAACTCTCAAACAGAGAACCCTGGTGCGTGCTCACTCGAGCACTGGGAATCACATGGACGCTCATCATCCCATGTGGTCAGTCCCTCTTCACTCATGACCAATTTTCAGTAATTCACCAATTTTTGAAGGATTGATCAAAAATTAAGGTTTCGAACAAACGCTCCACGAATCACCATTCTGAGCAAGTTCAAACACAAAATTATGTTGATTCAGCAATCACCATCAAAATTAATAATATTCGGTAATTCACCAATATTTTTGATTAATATTTTATTGGGTCACGACACCAGTAAATAATTCTTTGAATTGAGCAATACTTGCTCAGTTGCTCGAATATTGATCCAACCATCAATATTCGGCAATTCATCAGTAGTTTGTTGAATTGATCAACACTTGCTAAATTGCACGTCAAATTACCAATATTCAGTATTTTGTTGAATTGAGAAACACTTGCTCAGTTGCACACCAAAATTATCGAATTCGTCGAATTGAGCAATACTTGCTTAGTTGCTCGAAAAACTCTCGATATTCGGCAATTTGTCGAATTGAGCAATACCTGCTCAGTTGCTCGAAAAACTCTCAATATTCGGTAGTTCGTCGAGTTGAGAAATACTTTCTCAGTCGCTCTAGTCAGTAATTCATTGACATCTCAGAGAACTACATGTTCAATCCATGAATCGCTGAGCATTCACCACTTATGCTCGATTCAACAAAACTAGACTCACAGTCTAAATCAGTCAAAAACTGACCAACTAATACACGTCTGCCTTGCAGACTCCACGATTCGTGAAATATCAATCACGTCAAAAATGGGGGATATCACTTAGGGTTTTGGTCTGGCGGTCTACGGCACGTGGATTCATCCACAATGAGAAATGTGTGTAAGTCGTGTAAAAGGTTGAAGGAGTTAGCAAAGTAGTGGGTGCACGATCAGTCAAGTCTCCACTCGACGTGGAACTGACTCTAGCACGATCTCCCGCTTTCCCACTCTTTCACTCAAGAAACCGTCACACATACAGGGATCAGTGGTACATCATTCTTGCAATATAAATAAGTCTAAATCGAGGACAACATAATGATGGAATATCATCAATCATCGATTATCATCATTATCCGTCAACAACTCGATATAAACTTATTCACAGAACTCAACTTCAGCAGTTCAGCAATATTGCAGAAACCTTCAACACACTCATAATCCTTGATCATTATTGATCCCATACAACTCTCAGCTTCCCTCCTACAGATCAACCCATCTCCCTCTTTGCGACCGAATTGACTCTGGAACGACCATTGTCTTGGTTCAGGCCGGAGTCATACAGATTGATTTCCCGAATCTAAGCACCTCCTTTGCCGCTGTGCATCTGTGTGAGGATTAACATTTTGCCCGGCTGAGGAGTCTCGACAGCATGCTCGAATCTTCACTTTCCCAAAAAACCGGCGCCTCGTTTTTCCCCTTCTACAGATTGGCGACCACAGGGGAGATTAATCTCTCGGTTGCAATATTTCATTTTCGCAAGATGGTTGGTCTTAGATCTAATTCAGTTTCTCAAAACTCCAGTCAGAGTCTTTCAAATGGTGACGCTTCTCTAACTCACCCGAATAATTCTGGTAACATGCATCATCCGTACTTTACTACTCCCTTTTCATTTATTGGTGCATTTGATGGAGAAATTCCGTCACTAGCTGAACTGGCACGAAGTCAAGAGATTTTGGAAAGGAACATAAATCGATTGAAAAGAGAAATTGGTAATTTGTTCAACTGCATGGTGGACCTGACAAGAAACTTAGGAGCTCAAGTTATGGAATGCTCATCTCTTGACACCACTGACGCTAACCCTCAAGACAACAACTTCACCACTTATGAAAAGCAGGTGGAATAACAGGTCACACATCTAATCGAGAATCTATGTGAACTTATGCATTTCTCCATAGATCAGCGCACAAACACGTTTGTCGCTCTAAACAAAATATCATCCGATGTGCAAATAGTTCCATCATCTCCGGTGGTTGAACAAGTGTCCATGGTATCTGAACTCTCAATCAACAACATCACCTTCACTGAGGAAGACCGAATGGCGGAGGAATGGCATAACCGAGCCTTGTTCGTTATTGCTTCCAGACGGGCAAAGAACCGCTAAAGTCGACTCGGTCCACGACTCCTATGTCGTGTACGAACCCGAGGGGCCGAGACGATATTGTAATCGTCGACCTTCCCTGCAAACAGTTTATATTTAAATTTTTTTTTTATATAACCCTTCCGTAGGGTTTAAAATTAAAATTAATTGTCCAAAGTCCAGTCCAATGAAAAGAAATACAAAAAATAATAATAATAATTACAAAAAAAAAATGGAAAGTCTCTTAAAAAAATTCTCTCTCTATCTTTTTTTTCCTCTCTTTTTTATTTATTTTTTTGCTTTGTCTTTTTTCCTTCTCTTTTAGCTTTAAGCTTTGATTCCAAGGTATTTAGTATCCAACTTCAAACCTGTAATACAAAGACACAACCAAAGAGACGTAAAAAGAACAAATGGAATAATAAAATATAATAAAAATCTAAAAATTCTACCTAAGCACAAATCCGCGTCGGCGGGCCCAATTTGATTAAGATTTTTTGATTGTGATTGTAGTAAATAGGATTCGTTTCAGACTTGTGAAGGAAAAGGAATTTTTAGATTTAATAAAAATATATATACAAAAATATTAACAATGGGCGAGAGGTACTGGGACTAAGGATTTGGCCGAATTCACTACACAGGTTTCATTCATATATTCTTTGACAATTTAAAACTCAATAAAATTAACATGGACTCTGATGGTGTTTACAATGGAGAGAACACGCTCAAAATATATTTTTATAACTCAAATGGTGTTTACAATGGAGAGAAAAGGAGAAAATGGTGTAAAACTGTAATCTACGACGCACAAAAAGCGTCACAGAATGAACGATAAAACACAAGTGCTGCTGATGTTTAGACTGCACTGCGACCCACGGCTGTGCGTCTTAGACACTGTTGATAAACCACTGTCCTTGCGAGTCTGTTCTTCGTGTTCTTGGTGTTCTTCATCATCATCATCAGCAGAAACAGAGTTTTATCAACTCTTGATTTCTGCTTCTCTGGACCTTCTCTCGACCCCAAACTCTCGACACCCCCTCTAAGACTCCCAGGGACCTATTTAAACCAAAAACACGCGTTGAATCTCCTCTATTAATCCCAAATAATATTCTTTTACTCGGGATATTTTCTTTCCTTTTTCAAAGAAATATGGTATTTTCTTTCCTTTAATTCCTCTTTCGCGCTTCTAGTGATGTGGAACACACTCCAAACAAGTTTCTACAGCATCCCAACTCCATCCAAACACGTACAAACACGCTGAATCCCGTGAACAACTCTTCCCTGCACGTATTCCCCTTTTTCCAGCTCGTGGATTGCCTAGCCAATTCAAGCCAATTATGGTCGAACCAAACACCCATACCATCTTTATTATGATATATCACATCTTTCCACAAAGTTTCAGCGATTGAATCGCACAAAATCACGTCCAAATGTCCGATCAAACTTCTGCCAGTTGCATGCATCATTTTTCCCGCCTTTTTCTGATTTCAAATTTTGGAAGAAAGGGACCTCCCCTTTATCCATTCCTGGGGTCCCTTTAGCAATTGCGGCGGAAATAGTCATTTTTCTGGGTGTTTTTAACAACTCCTCCGGGTGCTTTTAGCGTATTTCTGGGGTGCCTTTAACACTTTATCCTGGGGTGTAAAACACCACTTTTTAAGCCCATTTCGCCGCAAGGGCTTATTTCTCTAAAATTTCCTACAAAGACATAAAATAACACAATAAATACAAAATCGAGCACTAACAATACATACAATTGAGACATATTTGACACATAAATGTGTCTATCAACACCCCCAAACTTATTATTTGCTAGTCCTTGAGCAAAACTAATATGGAAAATAAAATCCTAACTCACTAGGTGTCCCTAGTGACCGAGTTAATCTCGAGAGGGTTTACCAGAGGTGTAACCACAAAACCAATACTCCAGACCCTAGCTATCTAAGCAGAACCTTGGAAGGCACTAAAGAATCTCCTTTGTTGGCATAAAATCATTGACTATATGAGGAAGTATCCTGATGCGAAATTCCAATTGATGTACACGAGTTTGCACTCAAGCATACTAAAATTCATATAAAGTGTCAGAGCTCTACTCAGATAGTTGCACTATGGACATCATATTCGGAGTCAAACTAATCATATGGATAGAAAAATGAGATGGAAATAGAAAAATGTATATGGTTTTGATGTTAACCAAATGATCGATGTTTCACATATATGTCTGAAAGCCACTGCCAGAATGAACCTATCCTAATGGACTGAGATACCGGTCTGACTAATATCAACACAACTGGCATATACAAGGGAACCAGTGGTCAATAACTTAAATCTAGATAACCAAACTGGCAAATACAAGGGAACCAGCAGTTGACTACACAGAACAATAACCTATTTTTTTTTTACTTAATGGCATGAATAGATCTTTTTGATCCAAGCGCATGCTTCTTGTCAGCAGATTACACGATAGTTCCCACGGGTCCTGCATTCCACGCTTGCTTAGACGACGGAAACAGGGAGAACACACGCATATTGTTATCCAAGTGTTAATACTTATTCCGATTGGTCTAACTGGTCCGGTCTTTTTTTTTTTTTAGTAACTCAGTCACTCTAATTCACCCTAACAGTGGTAACAACTTGAATCGTTTGCCCCACCTAATCACTTAGAGAAACATAGTTTAAAATGAAAAAATAAAATGAAAAAAAGAAATAACAAGGACTCAACGAGATATGGTGCAACTATCATGTTATTTCTAACACCTGAGCTCTGTGTTTTTATGAATAGACTCTATAGATGTTTCCATCTAATCAGATTGGTTCCTCAACTCCTACAACCAAGATGCTTCCATCCACTTAGATTAGTTAGTGTCATTCTGAATACGCATAAATCTCTAGGCTCTGGAGCGTATTTATTTATTGCAACTAAAATATTTTCCCATACTCCCAGACTTAAATCTAACATTGTCCTCAATGTTCTAGAGATGAAACTAAAAGCATGAACAAGGAGAAACTGTTACCATTTGAAGCGAAAGAGTTAAGGAAAGATATTACCGTGTTGCATGAGCATGGGATACCTCCCAAGAAGTGCTAAGTTTAAAGTCTTCATCCAGACTTAGGAAAGGATTAGTCAACTCGAACCATAAAGTAACAGTCGAAATAACTGTGGGTCTTCAAAACTAAATAGAGCTGACCAAAGGAAACTGCAATGAACCAAGAAAGTGAACAAGACTAGCATGCCCTTACTTAGTTTCCTGATTAAGAAATTTATATCTAATTGTGGTTCAGGTTCAGTAACTATGGAAGGGTCTAAATAGAAAATTTTCATTGGCTGCGTTTCTTCATAGGTGGGATCCGAATCATTAGGTCCTAGAGTCTGGAAAAACTCAAATATGATCTTAGAAGCGCACAATAATAACCTAAATAACTGAGGATCCTATAAGTCAATAACATTTGACTTACATAATTGACCACAATGAGAGTAGTGGTCACTCTTAAGCAAATGTGTCGATTCTAATTTCCTAAAGCATTTAGGTTTAGTCTCACAACTTAATATTCGACCAATTTGGAATATAAACGTTCCCACAGTTGGAAGAAAACTATTTGGTGGGAAAACAAAGTCAATCTGGGGATCATATCCTGGGAAAACCACATCAACCAGAGGATGGGTTTCTAACGACTGAACTTCTTCCTGGACATCATTAGGTTCGGGAAAACGAGTATGAAGGTAATCTTGTAAAATTATCGAGGCAGAGATATCAAGTCCTAAGTGAAGGGACTTTCTGAGAGTTAAAGGTAAGGCACTAGGAAGGTGATAATCACCCCCAAACTTAGAGTTTTCAGTGTCTCTAGATAGACTAGTTACAATCTCCCTAATTTCTAGATCATTGGAATCCTGAAAATAGTCAATTGCTCCTTCGAGGTTATACTCAAGCGACGCATCCTTACTCATATTTAATAGCTCTACGAGTTCATTTTCTTCGTCTAAGACTATTGTTTCTAAGTCGCTAGACTCTAAAACAGCATTTTCGGAATAAACCCGTTCCTCTAAAGCATTATCGGCTTCGTAATCAAAAGGAAAAACTACATCGTCTAAAACGGTGGTATCCCTAATCAAATCCTCGTCCTTTTGAATAGGTGAATAATCATAAAAATTATTTGGATTTGAACTAGAATCATTATAAAGCTCAATTGGATTAATAGATTCCTGATCACTATGCCTACACATTTCAGATTCTTCATTACTACTATCCTCATCATAATAGTACGAAGATGATTGAACCTTATCTAAATAAGTAGTGTCTTTTATTCTAACCTCGTCCTCTAAATTAGGCAAATATTCACTATTGATATCAAGGGTAGAATTAGAAACACTATTTTGGAAATTTAGATCATTTCGAGCAGCATTAGCTAACTGTCATTTTCTGCCTCTAGACGTGCCTGAATTTCACTGAGCATAACACTTATACGTTACCACTCTCGTTTATCATCTCAGAATATCGTGTACACTCTTCTTTTGAACTATTCATTGCAACTAAACGTTTATACGTCCTTTCAATCCGTTTTGGGTCTCTTCTAGAGATGGAACAGGTTCAGAAATATCATAATCAGGACTAGTTTCCAAAAACGAGTAACCAGTACTACAGTGTTCCTGATTTCTTGCTCGTAAGACCAATTCGCGTGTGGATAGTAATTGGGCTCACCATGGTATGAACCATAACCTTGAAAAGGTTGGCGTTCCCAACACTATTCCCACATGGTCAAAAAGGATGATGTCCATATTCAAATTCAGGTCGATAATCATTGTATTGGCTTCTATCATACCAGTTCGACATTCTTAATTGCAAGGGAATTCTACACAATCACAAAAAGGCTGACTCGACCAAATCAAACCTATAAATCTAGCAAACAAAAGCATGATGGCTCCACTTAGATTGTTTTCTAGACCAGCTTCTATCCTTCGAAAGGGAATTCGTTACAATTTAAGAAACCCCTATGGAATCAATGAGTCAAAGTAAGTTGAATGAGGCGAGGGAAGCTCAGTGGAGCTTTGATACCCAAGCCTCACCGCTATACAAGGCGGCGCAGTCACGCATTCAACTCACAGAAACCATCAAGAACTTTGAAGTATGCTTAAAAGAGTAACCAATATTTTTCGAAAGATTTTCCTACCAAGCTCGTTACCCTATCGGTCTCGTTCTAATCAAATTTTAAGCTTGGGTTCGCGTTAGGTTTCGTTTCCTAAGGCGGGCAAGAAGGGACGGTGATGAAATCCGAACCCTTATCTTATGGCCATTGCCCTTTACTAGGAATTTAAAAACAGTCCAAATTCGTCCTCAATGAATCACCTTAAGGAATACAGTAACCCGCTTACAGGAGATTCGCGGTGTTTCGAGACTTACCTCCCGTACCAGACGGGGAGAACCGTTGAAGTCGACTCGGGCCACGACTCCTATGTCATGTACGAACCCGAGGGGCCGAGACGATTGTAATCGTCGTCCTTCCCTGCAAACAGTTTATATTTAATTTTTTTTTATATAACCCTTGTAGGGTTTAAAATTAAAATAAATTGTCCAAAGTCCAGTCCAATGAAAAGAAATACAAAAAATAATAATAATAATTAAAAAAAAAAAATGGAAAGTCTCTTAAAAAAAATAATTCTCTCTCTTTTTTTTTCTCTCTTTTTTTTATTTTTTTGCTTTGTTTTTTTCCTTCTCTTTTAGCTTTAAGCTTTGATTCCAAGGTCTTTAGTATCCAACTTCAAACCTGTAATACAAAGACACAACCAAAGAGACGTAAAAAGAACAAATGGAATAATAAAAAATAATAAAAACCTAAAAATTCTACCTAAGCACAAATCCGCGTCGGCGGCGCCAAAATGATTAAGATTTTTGATTGTTTGTAGTAAATAGGATTCGTTTCAGACTTGTGAAGGAAAAGGAATTTTTAGATTTAATAAAAATATATATACAAAAATATTAACAATGGGCGAGAGGTACTGGGACTAAGGATTTGGACGAATTCACTACACATGGTTCATTCATATATTCTTTGACAATTTAAAACTCAATAAAATTAACATGGACTCTGATTTTGCCAAGATAGATTCTCAAAACATTGATTGTAAGTCCTAAGCATGATGTATCAAAACACCTAAGGTAAGCATACATCATCAAATTAAATAACAACCAATTAATTCAAATCATATTTCAATTTTAGATTAATGCAAAAGTCATAAAAAAGAATAAAATAAATTACCCCAAGGATGAAATTCAGCCTCCTCCGTCGTCCCAGTGTTGGGTTTTAGCTCCTCATGATGAAAACACGCTCAAAATATATTTTTATAGCTCAAATGGTGTTTACAATGGAGAGAAAAGGAGAAAATGGTGTAAAACTGTAATCTGCGACGCACAAAAAGCGTCACAGAATGAACGATAAAACACAAGTGCTGCTGATGTTTAGACTGCATTGCGACCTACGGCTGTGCGTCTTAGACACTGTTGATAAATCACTGTCCTTGTGAGTCTGTTCTTCGTGTTCTTGGTGTTCTTCATCATCAGCAGCAGCAGAAACATAGTTTCATCAACTCTTGATTTCTGCTTCTCTGGACCTTCTCTCGACACCCCCTCTAGGACTCCCAGGGGACCTATTTAAACCAAAAACACGCGTTGAATCTCCTCTATTAATCCCAAATAATCTTCTTTTACTCGGGATATTTTCTTTCCTTTTTCAAAGAAATACGGGATTTTCTTTCCTTTAATTCCTCTTTCGCGCTTCTGTTGATGTGGAACACACTCCAAACAAGTTTCTACAGCATCCCAACTCCATCCAAACACTACAAACACGCTGAATCCCATGAACAACTCTTCCCTGCACGTATTCCCCTTTTTCCAGCTCGTGGATTGCCTAGCCAAGTCAAGCCAATTATGGTCGAACCAAACACCCATACCATCTTTATTATGATATATCACATCTTTCCACAAAGTTTCAGCGATTGAATCGCCCAAAATAAAGTCCAAATGTCCGATCAAACTTCTGCCAGCTGCATGCATCATTTTTCCCGCCTTTTTCTGATTTCAAATTTTGGAAGAAAGGGACCTCCCCTTTATCCATTCCTGGGGTCCCTTTAGCAATTGCGGCGGAAATAGTCATTTTTCTGGGTGTTTTTAACAACTCCTCCGGATGCTTTTAGCGTATTTCTGGGGTGCCTTTAACACTTTATCCTGGGGTGTAAAACACCACTTTTTAAGCCCATTTCGCCGCAAGGGCTTATTTCTCTAAAATTTCCTACAAAGACATAAAATAACACAATAAATACAAAATCGAGCACTAACAATACATACAATTGAGACATATTAGACACATAAATGTGTCTATCAACACCTCCAAACTTATTATTTGCTAGTCCTCGAGCAAAACTAATATGGAAAATAAAATCCTAACTCACTAGGTGTCCCTAGTGACCGAGTTAATCTCGGGAGGGTTTACCAGAGGTGTACCCACAAAACCAATACTCCAGACCCTAGCTATCTACGCAGAAACTTGGAAGGCACTAAAGAATCTCCTTGGTTGGCATAAAATCATTGACTATAGGAGGAAGTACCCTGATGCGAAATTCCAATTGATGTACACGAGTTTGCACTCAAGCATACTTAAATTCATATAAAGTGACACAGCTCTACTCAGATAGTTGCACTATGGACATCATATTCGGAGTCAAACTAATCATATGGATAGAAAAAGGAGATGGAAATAGAAAAATGTAGATGGTTTTGATGTTAACCAAATGATTGATGTTTCACATATCTGTCTGAAGGCCACTGCCAGAATGAACCTATCCTAATGGACTGAGATACCGGTCTGACTAATATCAACACAACTGGCATATACAAGGGAACCAGTGGTCAATAACTTAAATCTAGATCAACAAACTGGCAAATACAAGGGAACCAGCAGTTGACTACACAGAACAATAACCATTTTTTTTAACTTAACGGCATGAATAGATCTTTTTGATCCAAGCGCATGCTTCTTGTCAGCAGATTACACTATAGTTCCCACGGGTCCTGCATTCCACGCTTGCTTAGGCGACGGAAACAGGGAGAACACACGCATATTGCTATCCAAGTGTTAATACTTATTCCGATTGGTCTAACTGGTCCGTTCTGTTTTTCTTTTTTTTTAGTAACTCAGTCACTCTAATTCACCCTAACAGTGGTAAAAACTTGAATCGTTTGCCCCACCTAATCACTTAGAGAAACATAGTTTAAAATGAAAAAATAAAATGAAAAAAAGAAATTAAAAGGACTCAACGAGATACGGTGCAACTATCATGTTATTTCTAACACCTGAGCTCTGTGCTTTTATGAATAGACTCTATAGATGTTTCCATCTAATCAGATTGGTTCCTCAACTCCTACAACCAAGATGCTTCCATCCACTTAGATTAGTTAGTGTCATTCTGAATACGCATAAGTTTCTAGGCTCTGGAGCGTATTTATTTATTGCAACTAAAAGATTTTCCCATACTCCCAGACTTAAATCTAACATTGTCCTCAATGTTCTAGAGATGAAACTAAAAGCATGAACAAGGAGAAACTGTTACCATTTGAAGCGAAAGAGTTAAGGAAAGATATTATTGTATTGCATGAGCATGGGATACCTCCCAAGAAGTGCTAAGTTTAAAGTCTTCAGCCAGACTTAGGAAAGGATTAGTCAACTCGAACCATAAAGTAACAGTCGAAATAACTGTGGGTCTTCAAAACTAAATAGAGTTGACCAAAGGAAACTGCAATGAACCAAGAAAGTGAACAAGACTAGCATGCCCTTACTTAGTTTCCTGATTAAGAAATTTATATCTAATTGTGGTTCAGGTTCAGTAACTATGAAAGGGTCTAAATAGAAAATTTTCATTGGCTGCGTTTCTTCATAGGTGGGATCCGAATCATTAGGTCCTAGAGTCTGGAAAAACTCAAATATGATCTTAGAAGCGCACAATAATAACCTAAATAACTGAGGATCCTCTAAGTCAATAACATTTGACTTACATAATTGACCACAATGAGAGTAGTGGTCACTCTTAAGCAAATGTGTCGATTCTAATTTTCTAAAGCATTTAGGTTTAGTCTCACAACTTAATATTCGACACATTTGGAATATAAACGTTCCCACAGTTGGAAGAAAACTATTTGGTGGGAAAACAAAGTCAATCTGGGGATCATAGCCTGGGTAAACCACATCAACCAGAGGATGGGTTTCTAACGACTGAACTTCTTCCTGGACATCATTAGGTTCGGGAAAACGAGTATGAAGGTAATCTTGTAAAATTGTCGAGGCAGAGATATCAAGTCCTAAGTGAAGGGACTTTCTGAGAGTTAAAGGTAAGGCACTAGGAAGGTGATAATCACCCCCAAACTTAGAGTTTTCAGTGTCTCTAGATAGACTAGTTACAATCTCCCTAATTTCTAGATCATTGGAATCCTGAAAATAGTCAATTGCTCCTTCGAGGTTATACTCAAGCGACGCATCCTTACTCATATTTAATAGCTCTACGAGTTCATTTTCTTCGTCTAAGACTATTGTTTCTAAGTCGCTAGACTCTAAAAAAGCATTTTCGGAATAAACCCGTTCCTCTAAAGCATTATCGGCTTCGTAATCAAAAGGAAAAACTACATCGTCTAAAACGGCGGTATCCCTAATAAAATCCTCGTCCTTTTGAATAAGTGAATAATCATAAAAATTATTTGGATTTGAACTAGAATCATTATAAAGCTCAATTGGATTAATAGATTCCTGATCACTATGCCTACACATTTCAGATTCTTCATTACTACTATCCTCATCATAATAGTACGAAGATGATTGAACCTTATCTAAATAAGTAGTGTCTTTTATTCTAACCTCGTCCTCTAAATTAGGCAAATATTCACTATTGATATCAAGGGTAGAATTAGAACCACTATTTTGGAAATTTAGATCATTTCGAGCAGCATTAGCTAACTGTTCATTTTCTGCCTCTAGACGTGCCTGAATTTCACTGAGAATAACACTTATACGTTTACCACTCTCGTTTATCATCTCAGAATATCGTGTACACTCTTCTTTTGAACTATTCATTGCAACTAAACGTTTATACGTCCTTTCAATCCGTTGTTGGGTCTCTTCTAGAGATGGAACAGGTTCAGAAATATCATAATCAGGACTAGTTTCCAAAAACGAATAACCAGTACTACAGTGTTCCTGATTTTCTTGATCGTAAGACCAATTCGCGTGTGGATAGTAATTGGGATCACCAGGGTATGACCCATATCCTTCCAAAGGATGGCGTTCCCAACCACTATTCCCAACATGGTCATAAAAAGGATGTCCATATTCAATTCAGGTCGATAATCATTGTATTGGCTTCTATCATACCAGTTCGACATTCTTAATTGCAAGGGAATGTACACAATCACAAAAAGGATGACTCGACTAAATCAAACCTATACAATCTAGCAACAACAAGCATGATGGCTCCACTTAGATTGTTTCTAGACCAGCTTCTAATCCTTCGAAAGGGAATTCGTTACAGTTTAAGCAAACCCCTATGGAATCAATCTGAGTCAAGTAAGTTGAATTGAGGCGAGGGAAGCTCAGTGGAGCTTTGATACCCAAGGCCTCACCGCTATCACAAGGCGGCGCAGTCACGCATTCAACTCACAGAAACCATCAAGAACTTGAAGTATGCTTAAAAGAGTAACCAATATTTTTCGAAAGATTTCCTACCAAGCTCGTTACCCTATCGGTCTCGTTCTAATCAAATTTCAAGCTTGGGTTCGCGTTAGGTTTCGTTTTAAGGCGGGCAAGAAGGGAACGGTGATGAAATCCGAACCCTTATCTTATATGGCCAGGCCTTGCCCTTTACTAGGAATTTAAAAACATTCCAAATTCGTCCTCAATCAATGAATCACCTTAAGGAATACAGTAAACCGCTGCAGGAGATTCGCGGGTGTTTGAAAGACTTACCTCCCGTACTAGACGGGAAGATAACCGTGACTCGACTCGGGCCACGACTCCTATGTCTGTACGAACCCGAGGGCCGAGACGATATTGTAATCGTCGTCCTTCCCTGCAAACAGTTTATATTTAATTTTTTTATATAACCCTCCGTAGGGTTTTAAAATTAAATAAATTGTCCAAAGTCCAGTCCAATGAAAAGAATACAAAAAAATAATAATAATTACAAAAAAATAAAATGGAAAGTCTCTTAAAAAAAATAAAAAAATAATTATCTCTCTCTTTTTTTTTTCTCTCTTTTTTATTTATTTTTTTTGCTTTGTCTTTTTTCCTTCTCTTTTAGCTTTAAGCTTTGATTCCAAGGTCTTTAGTATCCAACTTCAAACCTGTAATACAAACGCACATCAAAGAGACGTAAAAAGAACAAATGGAATAATAAAAAATTAAAAACCTAAAAATTCTACCTAAGCACAAATCCGCGTCGGCGGCGCCAATTTGATTAGGATTTGATTGTGATGTAGTAAATAGGATTCGTTTCAGACTTGTGAAGGAAAGGAATTTTAGATTTAAAAAAATATATATACAAAAATATTAAAATGGCGAGAGGTACTGGGACGAAGGATTTGGCCGAATTCACTACACAGGGTTCAGTCATATATTCTTTGACAATTTAAAACTCAATAAAATTAACATGGACTCTGATTTTCCAAGATAGATTCTCAAAACATGATTGTAAGTCCTAAGCATGATGTATCAAAACACCTAAGGTAAGCATACATCATCAAATTAAATAACAACCAATTAATTCAAATCATATTTCAATTTTAGATTAATGCAAAAGTCATAAAAAAGAATAAAATAAATTACCCAAGGATGAAATTCAGCCTCCTCCGTCGTCCCAGTGTGGGTTTAGTCTCATGATGAAAACACGCTCAAAATATATTTTATAGCTCAAATGGTGTTTACAAGGAGAGAAAAGGAGAAATGGTGTATCCTGGGGGTGTAAAACACCACTTTTAAGCCATTTCGCCGCAAGGGCTTATTTCTCTCAAAAATTCCTACAAAGACATAAAGAACACAATAAATACAAAATCGAGCACTAACAATACATACAATTGAGACATATTAGACACATAAATGTGTCTATCAACACCTCCAAACTTATTATTTGCTAGTCCTCGAGCAAAACTAATATGGAAAATAAAATCCTAACTCACTAGGTGTCCCTAGTGACCGAGTTAATCTCGGGAGGGTTTACCAGAGGTGTACCCACAAAACCAATACTCCAGACCCTAGCTATCTAAGAAGAACCTTGGAAGGCACTAAAGAATATCCGTGGTTGGTATAAAATCATTGACTATAGGAGGAAGTACCCTGATGCGAAATTCCAATTGATGTACACGAGTTTGCACTCAAGCATACTAAAATTCATATAAAGTGACAGAGCTCTACTCAGATAGTTGCACTATGGACATCATATTCGGAGTCAAACTAATCATATGGATAGAAAAAAGGAGATGGAAATAGAAAAATGTAGATGGTTTTGATGTTAACCAAATGATCGATGTTTCACATATCTGTCTGAAGGCCACTGCCATAATGAACCTATCCTAATGGACTGAGATACCGGTCTGACTAATATCAACACAACTGGCATATACAAGGGAACCAGTGGTCAATAACTTAAATCTAGATCAACAAACTGGCAAATACAAGGGAACCCACAGTTGACTACACAGAACAATAACCTTTTTTTTTAACTTAACGGCATGAATAGATCTTTTTGATCCAAGCGCATGCTTCTTGTCAGCAGATTACACGATAGTTCCCACGGGTCCTGCATTCCACGCTTGCTTACGACGGAAACAGGGAGAACACACGCATATTGCTATCCAAGTGTTAATACTTATTCCGATTGGTCTAACTGGTCCGGTCTTTTTTTTTTTTTAGTAACTCAGTCACTCTAATTCACCCTAGCAGTGGTAACAACTTGAATCGTGTGCCCCACCTAATCACTTAGAGAAACATAGTTTAAAATGAAAAAATAAAATAAAAAAGAAATGAAAAGGACTCAACGAGATATGGTGCAACTATCATGTTATTTCTAACACCTGAGCTCTGTGCTTTTATGAATAGACTCTATAGATGTTTCCATCTAATCAGATTGGTTCCTCAACTCCTACAACCAAGATGCTTCCATCCACTTAGATTAGTTAGTCATCCTGAATACGCATAAATCTCTAGGCTCTGGAGCGTATTTATTTATTGCAACTAAAAATTTTCCCATACCCCCAGACTTAAATCTAACATTGTCCTCAATGTTCTAAAGATGAAACTAAAAGCATGAACAAGGAGAAACTGTTACCATTTGAAGCGAAAGAGTTAAGGAAAGATATTACCGTGTTGCATGAGCATGGGATACCTCCCAAGAAGTGCTAAGTTTAAAGTCTTCAGCCAGACTTAGGAAAGGATTAGTCAACTCGAACCATAAAGTAACAGTCGAAATAACTGTGGGTCTTCAAAACTAAATAGAGCTGACCAAAGGAAACTGCAATGAACCAAAAAGTGAACAAGACTAGCATGCCCTTACTTAGTTTCCTGATTAAGAAATTTATATCTAATTGTGGTTCAGGTTCAGGTTCTATGAAAGGGTCTAAATAGAAAATTTTCATTGGCTGCGTTTCTTCATAGGTGGGATCCGAATCATTAGGTCCTAGAGTCTGGAAAAACTCAAATATGATCTTAGAAGCGCACAATAATAACCTAAATAACTGAGGATCCTCTAAGTCAATAAGATTTGACTTACATAATTGACCACAATGAGAGTAGTGGTCATTCTTAAGCAAATGTGTCGATTCTAATTTCCTAAAGCATTTAGGTTTAGTCTCACAACTTAATATTCGACACATTTGGAATATAAACGTTCCCACAGTTGGAAGAAAACTATTTGGTGGGAAAACAAAGTCAATCTGGGGATCATAGCCTGGGCAAACCACATCAACCAGAGGATGGGTTTCTAACGACTGAACTTCTTCCTGGACATCATTAGGTTCGGGAAAACGAGTATGAAGGTAATCTTGTAAAATTGTCGAGGCAGAGATATCAAGTCCTAAGTGAAGGGACTTTCTGAGAGTTAAAGGTAAGGCACTAGGAAGGTGATAATCACCCCCAAACTTAGAGTTTTCAGTGTCTCTAGATAGACTAGTTACAATCTCCCTAATTTCTAGATCATTGGAATCCTGAAAATAGTCAATTGCTCCTTCGAGGTTATACTCAAGCGACGCATCCTTACTCATATTTAATAGCTCTACGAGTTCATTTTCTTCGTCTAAGACTATTGTTTCTAAGTCGCTAGACTCTAAAACAGCATTTTCGGAATAAACCCGTTCCTCTAAAGCATTATCGGCTTCGTAATCAAAAGGAAAAACTACATCGTCTAAAACGGTGGTATCCCTAATCAAATCCTCGTCCTTTTGAATAGGTGAATAATCATAAAAATTATTTGGATTTGAACTAGAATCATTATAAAGCTCAATTGGATTAATAGATTCCTGATCACTATGCCTACACATTTCAGATTCTTCATTACTACTATCCTCATCATAATAGTACGAAGATGATTGAACCTTATCTAAATAAGTAGTGTCTTTTATTCTAACCTCGTCCTCTAAATTAGGCAAATATTCACTATTGATATCAAGGGTAGAATTAGAAACACTATTTTGGAAATTTAGATCATTTCGAGCAGCATTAGCTAACTGTTCATTTTCTGCCTCTAGACGTGCCTGAATTTCACTGAGCATAACACTTATACGTTTACCACTCTCGTTTATCATCTCAGAATATCGTGTACACTCTTCTTTTGAACTATTCATTGCAACTAAACGTTTATACGTCCTTTCAATCCGTTGTTGGGTCTCTTCTAGAGATGGAACAGGTTCAGAAATATCATAATCAGGACTAGTTTCCAAAAACGAGTAACCAGTACTACAGTGTTCCTGATTTTCTTGCTCGTAAGACCAATTCGCGTGTGGATAGTAATTGGGCTCACCAGGGTATGACCCATATCCTTCCAAAGGATGGCGTTCCCAACCACTATTCCCAACATGGTCATAAAAAGGATGATGTCCATATTCAAATTCAGGTCGATAATCATTGTATTGGCTTCTATCATACCAGTTCGACATTCTTAATTGCAAGGGAATTCTACACAATCACAAAAAAGGATGACTCGACTAAATCAAACCTATACAATCTAGCAAACAACAAGCATGATGGCTCCACTTAGATTGTTTCTAGACCATCTTCTAATCCTTCGAAAGGGAATTCGTTACAGTTTAAGCAAACCCCTATGGAATCAATCTGAGTCAAAGTAAGTTGAATTGAGGCGAGGGAAGCTCAGTGGAGCTTTGATACCCAAGGCCTCACCGCTATCACAAGGCGGCGCAGTCACGCATTCAACTCACAGAAACCATCAAGAACTTTGAAGTATGCTTAAAAGAGTAACCAATATTTTTCGAAAGATTTTCCTACCAAGCTCGTTACCCTATCGGTCTCGTTCTAATCAAATTTCAAGCTTGGGTTCGCGTTAGGTTTCGTTTTCCTAAGGCGGGCAAGAAGGGAACGGTGATGAAATCCGAACCCTTATCTTATATGGCCAGGCCTTGCCCTTTACTAGGAATTTAAAAAACAGTCCAAATTCGTCCTCAATCAATGAATCACCTTAAGGAATACAGTAAACCCGCTTGCAGGAGATTCACGGGTGTTTCGAAAGACTTACCTCCCGTACTAGACGGGCAAAGAACCGTTGAACTCGACTCGGGCCACGACTCCTATGTCGTGTACGAACCCGAGGGGCCGAGACGATATTGTAATCGTCGTACTTCCCTGCAAACAGTTTATATTTAATTTTTTTTTTTTATATAACCCTTCCGTAGGGTTTAAAATTAAAATAAATTGTCCAAAGTCCAGTCCAATGAAAAGAAATACAAAAAATAATAATACTAATTACAAAAAAAATAAAATGGAAAGTCTCTTAAAAAAAATAAAAAAAAATAATTCTCTCTCTCTTTTTTTTTTCTCTCTTTTTTATTTATTTTTTTGCTTTGTCTTTTTTCCTTCTCTTTTAGCTTTAAGCTTTGATTCCAAGGTCTTTAGTATCCAACTTCAAACCTGTAATACAAAGACGCAATCAAAGAGACGTAAAAAGAACAAATGGAATAATAAAAAATAATAAAAACCTAAAAATTCTACCTAAGCACAAATCCGCGTCGGCGGCGCCAATTTGATTAGGATTTTTGATTGTGATTGTAGTAAATAGGATTCGTTTCAGACTTGTGAAGGAAAAGGAATTTTTAGATTTAATAAAAATATATATACAAAAATATTAACAATGGGCGAGAGGTACTGGGACTAAGGATTTGGCCGAATTCACTACACAGGGTTCAGTCATATATTCTTTGACAATTTAAAACTCAATAAAATTAACATGGACTCTGATTTTTCCAAGATAGATTCTCAAAACATTGATTGTAAGTCCTAAGAATGATGTATCAAAACACCTAAGGTAAGCATACATCATCAAATTAAATAACAACCAATTAATTCAAATCATATTTCAATTTTAGATTAATGCAAAAGTCATAAAAAAGAATAAAATAAATTACCCCAAGGATGAAATTCAGCCTCCTCCGTCGTCCCAGTGTTGGGTTTTAGCTCCTCATGATGAAAACACGCTCAAAATATATTTTTATAGCTCAAATGGTGTTTACAATGGAGAGAAAAGGAGAAAATGGTGTATCCTGGGGTGTAAAACACCACTTTTTAAGCCCATTTCGCCGCAAGGGCTTATTTCTCTAAAATTTCCTACAAAGACATAAAGTAACACAATAAATACAAAATCGAGCACTAACAATACATACAATTGAGACATATTAGACACATAAATGTGTCTATCAATTAGCAATTAACATGGTAGGTCGATGAAAAGTCTCCCCGCCCTGAAGAATCATGCCAGAGTGAGCAATCGCCCGATGAAGAAATTCAAGATGCACCACGATAGCTGCAAGATGGCACAGATTCCACAACCGATGACCTAGAGACTATCAACATTGGAATGGATGAAAACCCAAGGCCAATTCTAATCAGTTCTGCTCTCTCACCTGAGGAACGAGAAGGATTGATACTCATGTTGAAAGAGTGTAAAGATATCTTCGCCTGGACGTACGAAGAGATGCCTGGCCTAGACGACAAATTGGTTACTCATCATCTGCACATCACTCCCGGTTCCAAACCCGTCAAACATCCGCCCAAGCAATTCAGACACGAAGTTGAGGAACAAATCAAGGTGGAGATCCAGAAACTACTAACAGCAGGGTTCATCAAACTCATTCAAAATCCAACATGGCTGGCGAACATTGTCCCAGTCAGGAAGAAAAATGGACAGATCCGGTGCTGTGTAGATTTCAGGAACCTGAACAAGTGTTTCCCAAAGGATGACTTTCCATTGCCAAACATTGATATGCTCTTCCATGCAACCAGTGGCCATGACATGTTCTCGTTCATAGATGGTTACAGTGGATATAACCAAATCAAGACATACGAACATGATGTTAACAAGACTGCATTCAGAACTCCGATTGGAAACTTCCACTATACAGTGATGCCTTTCGGCTTGAAGAATGCAGGAGCCACTTATCAGCGGGCCATGACTGTAATATTTCATGACATGATACACAAGCAAGTAGAAGACTATGTCGACGATGTGGTGGTGAAATCAAAGACCCGGGTGTCCCACCTAGACATTCTGAGACAAGTCTTCGAAAGATGCAGAGAATACAACTGAAGATGAATCCCCTGAAATGTGCTTTTGGTGTTTCTTCCGGAAAGTTTCTTGGATTCTTGCTCACTGCAGAAAGAATCAAGGTCGACCCAGAAAAAACAAAATCCATTACTACCATGCCGCCTCCAAGAACTGTGAAAGAGATCCAGAGTTTCATGGAAAAAGTCAATTACATCCAGCGTTTCATTCCATGACTCGCTCAACTCATTGCTTCATTCACTCCTCTGTTGAAGAAATGAGCAAATTTTACATAGACAGCCGTTCGACAAGAATCATTCCAGAAAATACAGCAGATATTGTTATCACCTACTGTCATGAAATCTCCAGTGCAAGTAAGGCCTCTGATACTTTAAACAGCTTCCAGTGACGTAACTATTGGAGCACTCCTCGCTCAAGAGGATGAAGAAGGTATCGAACACCCAATCTATTACTTCAGTCGCACAATGAGGGATGATCAACTCCTGTACCCAAAGGATGAAAGGGCGTGTCTGGCGTTGGTTCACGCAATTCAGAGGTTCAGAGATTATCTACTATCAAACAGGGTCGTGATGATGGCCAAAGCTGATCCTATAAAGTTCTTACTGTCGAAACCTGCTCTGATTGGAAGACCAGCTAAATGGCTACTTCAAATATCATAATTTGACATAGTGTGTGTCCCTCCAAAAGCAATCAAAGGACAAGCAGTTGCAGACTTACTTGCCGCTTTCCCTAAAGAGGACATCACGATGTTGCATGAAGAAGTTCCCAGTGAGTTTCCAGATATTTAAATCATTCAAGAAGAAACGTGGCTATTATATTTTGATGGATCCTCCACTCCGAGCAATGATACCGGTGGGGCGGGTATTTTGCTGGTATCTCCATCCGGTGAAGTCTTCTCACATTCATTCAAGCTAGATTTCCATTGAACCAACAATTCAGCAGAATATGAAGCTTTTCTTCTAGGTCTATCTTTGGCCAAGAAAGCAGGAGCTAAACATCTAGAGATCAAGGGAGACTCAAAGTTATTGGTCAATCAAATGAATGGCGTATAATCTCTCAAAGAAATAACACTTGCTCCATTCAGGACTGAGGCACAACGACTATTAGCTCATTTTTCCGATGCAACAATTGTCCATACCGGACGCACCAACAATAGACATGCTGATTGTCTAGCGACCCTAGCATCCAAACTACAATTTGAGGGGTCTGAGAAATCCATCACCGTGCAAAGACGCGCTATGTCATCTACCTGGCTTACTGAAGTCGAAGATGCTCAGTCAAGGGACTAGCGAACTCCCATTATTCATGAATTGAGCAATTCTCTTACGGAGAGGAAAATTAGCCTCAAGGAGTTGAAAAACTTTTTCCTGTTGCACGGAGCGTTATATTATCGCAATCCTGATGGATCCCTGTCTCGATGCCTCGGAGATGAAGAAGCCGGTGAACAACTCAAACGTATACATGAAGAAGTATGTGGGAAAACTCTAGTGGTCACACTTTACAGAAGGCTTCAAAGGCTCAGATACTATTGGTCTTCCATGGAAGCTCAGTCGAGGATGCTACAAGGATCGTGTCCCAATTGTCATACACCACCTCATCATTTGGAGGTTCTAACACTTCATCACACTGGGGACTGGAGATAACCTTACATAAAATATCTTCATGACAACGATCTTCCGTCAGAGAAGAGAGGTGCAATCAAACTCATTCAGAGAGCCAAACGTTTTGTCTACTTGGAAGGGATTTTATATCGCAAAAGCTTCGGTGGGAATCTCCTGAGATGCTTGGCCGAGCATGAAACCTAACCGGCCGGCCATGCCTAAGCCGTGGTCGGTCCCACACCTCACAATCCTTAGATTTTTATAATTATTATTCCCTAATCTCACGAAACTCCTCCGTTTCAACAAAAACCCGTGGATTCTCCATAACTTCAAGGATTCTCCATAACTTCAAGGATTCATGAAAAATAATAAAATAGGGAAAGGTGTGCGGGACCGGGCAACCTAGTCGGCTGGCCATGCCCTAGCCATGGTCGGTCCCACACCTTATAATCCATAATCTTACATAATTATTATTTTCCTCAATTCATGAAACTCCTGGGTTTGAGCAAAATTCATGATTTCTCCATATTTTCTCAAATATTGCTCAAATCACGAAAAACCAAAAGCCAACATAGTCGCACAATTGGCTAGCCTCACACGGAAATTTTAAATATTAAAAAACTTTTATTTTAATATTTTCAAAATATTGATGAATTGAGCATACATGCTCATTCCAACAAAAATCGAGAATTCTCAGTCAAGATGAAACTCTTCTGAAAATTCACTATGTTGCTCGAACGCGCATCAGAAAATACTGAAACTCTCAGTATGGAAACACGGACACCACGACAACATGTGCATGCCTCCATTACTGACCAGAGTCATTCCTAGGGATTTCACAAAGCCGGTCCCACATGTTTTCATAATTCTGACCTAATTTGTTCAATTGCTCATACTGGGCCCGAACTCTCTCCAACCAACTGGAGAATCCTTCAAATGACCAGCAACTGGTCCCGTGACCACCAAGAGCCGATACCATGCTCTCTTGGTCGGTCCTCATCTCTCATACCTAGGTTTGTCACCTAATGCTGAATCCATCTATATTTCAATAAATGATGAAACCTGCATTTATTCATCGTTCTTTCACCAACTCTCAAACTAAGAACCCTGGTGCGTGCTCACTCGAGCATTGGGCATCACATGGAAGCTCATCATCCCATGTGTTCATTACCTCTTCACTCATGACCAATTTTTAGCAATTTTCCAATTGTTGAAGGATTGATCAAAATTAGGGTTTCGAACAAACGCTCCACGAATCACCATTCTGAGCAAGTTCAAACACAAAATTATGTTGATTCAGCAATAAACATCCAAATTAATAATATTCGGTAATTCACCACTATTTTGATTAATATTTTATTGGGTCACGACACTAGTAAATAATTCTTTGAATTGAGCAATACTTGCTCAGTTGCTCGAATATTGATCCAACCATCAACATTTGGCAATTCATTAGTAGTTTTTCGAATTGAGCACACTTGCTCAATTGCACATCAAATTACCAATATTCAGTATTTTGTTGAATTGTGCAACACTTGCTCAGTTGCACACCAAAATTATCGAATTCGTCGAATTGAGCAATACTTGCTCAGTTGCTCGACAAACTCTCGATATTCGGCAATTCGTCGAATTGAGCAATATTTACTCAGTTGCTCGACAAACTCTCAATATTCGGTAATTCTTCGAGTTGATAAATACTTGCTCAGTCTCTCTAGTCAGTAATTCATTGGCATCTCAGAGAACTACATGTTCAATCTATGAATCGCTGAGCATTCACCACTTATGCTCGATTCAAAAAAACTAGACTCACAGTCTAAATCAATCAACAACTGACCAACTAATACACGTCTGCCTTGCAGACTCCACGATTCGTGAAATATCAATCACGTCAAAAATGGGGGATATCACTTGGGGTTTTGGTCTGGCGGTCTACGGCACGTGGATTCATCCACAATGAGAAATGTGCGTAAGTCATGTAAACGGTTGAAGGAGTTAGCAAAGTAGTGGGTGCACGATCAGTCAAGTCTCCACTCGACGTGGAACTGACTTTACCACGATCTCCCATTTTCCAACTCTTTCACTCAAGAAACCGTCACACTTACAGGGATCAGTGGTACATCATTCTTGCAATATAAATAAGTCTAAATCAAGGACAAGATAATGATGGAACATCATCAATCATCGATTATCATTATCCGTCAACAACTCGATATAAACTTATTCACATAACTCAACTTCAGCAGTTCAGCAATATTGCAGAAACCTTCAACACACCCACAATCCTTGATCATCACTGATCCCACACAACTCTCATCTTCCCTCCTACAGATCAACCCATCTTCCTCTTTGCGACCGAATTGACTCTGGAACGACCATTGTCTTGGTATAGGCCGGAGTCATACATATTGATTTACCGAATCTAAGCACCCCCTTTGCAGCGGTGCATCTGTGTGAGGATTAATATTTTTCCCGGCTGAGGAGTCTCGACAGCACGCTCGAATCTTCACTCTCCTAAAAAAACGGCGGCTCGTTTTTCCCCATCTATAGCTGGTAATCCATGTAATTTGAAAATATTGTCTAAAATACCTTTGCTACAGATGAGGCAGTGAAAGGGTGGCTTAGGGGAATAAAATGGTTGTATTTGGTGAACCTATCCACCACAACCATGATGACTTCCCTGCCTTCTGATTTTGGCAGCCCAGTGATGAAGTCCATGGATATATGTTTCCATGCTTGATCAGGAACTGGGAGTGGCTGGAGCAACCCTGCAGGCGACGTGTGTGGTACTTTATTCTGTTGGAATATGTCACACTCTTGAATGTACTGGTGCAAATCTTTCTTCATGCCAATCCAGTGGAAGTGCTCCTTTGATCTCTGATAGCTAGCTTGAGTCACTGAATGTCCTCCCACAGCTGAAGAATGGACTGCAGCTAAAACCTGTTGCCTTAAGGTTCCTTTGGAGCCACTATAAACCTTATTATTGTACCTGAGGATTCCTTGTTTCAGTGTATAAGGAAGTTTACTTATAGGAGAAATAGACAGTTGTGGTAGCAGTTCTTGAGCCACTCTATCTGAACCTTAACTATCTTGCACTTCTAGGAGCCAAGTAGGTTGTAGTTGTGCAATAAGTTGGCACTGGGATGAGTCAGAATGTGGTATCCTTGATAAGGCATCAACCACTTTATTTCCATACCCCCTTTTGTAACAGACTGTGTAATCATACCCCAAAAGCTTGGAGAGCCACTTTTGCTGAGCCATGGAGTGCAGCTTCTGCTCCATAAAATACTTCAAGCTCTTATGATCTGTGAAAATGGTAAAGTGGTTTCCCAAGAGGTAAGATCTCCATTTAGTTTCCGCCATAACTATGGCTAATAAATCCTTTTCATAAGTGGACATGGAAAGAAATCTGATCCCCATGCCTTTGCTGTAATAAGCAATTGGTTGCTTTTTCTGCACCAGAACTGCTCTTATTCCTGTGTCACGGGCATTAGTCTCAACTTCAAAGGGTAGGTGAAAATCAGGTAACTCTAACGCTGGAGTGGAAGTTACAGCCTTCTTGAGAGTACCAAAATCTATTTGAGCACTTGTGTTCCAATGGAAGTTGTCCTTTTTTAATAAGTCTGTTAAAGGCTTGCAGATGATCCCATAGTTTTGCACAAACTTCCTGTAGTACCCAGTGAGTCCAATAAATCCCCTTAGCTCTTTCAATGTAGTGGGAACAGGCCACTGTAACATACATTCAATTTTTTTGGAATCTGCTGCCACTCCTTCTTAGAAATAATGTGGCCCAAGTATTCCATTTTATCTTGACCAAAGGAGCACTTGGAGAGATTTGCAAACAATGTGTATTGCTGAAGTATGCTGAGAGTAATCTCCAAGTGTTTCAAATGGGTATCCATATCAGGACTATAAACTAAGATATCATCAAAAAACACAAGTATAAACTTCCTGAAATGAGGCTTAAAAACATCATTCATCAAGGCTTGAAAGGATGCTGGTGCATTGGTTAAGCCAAAAGGCATCACCTTGAATTCATAGTGCCCTTGATGGGTCTTGAAAGCAGTCTTGTATGTGTCAGGAGGGTAGACTCTAATTTGGTGGTAACCAGCCCTCAAATCTATTTTAGAGAAAACCTTGGAGCCAAACAATTCATCCAACAGCTCTTCAATTATGGGAATCAGATATTTATCTTTTACTGTGGCATCATTTAATCTCATATAGTCAACAAAAAATCTCCAAATGCCATATTTCTTTTTAACCAAGAGGATTGGTGAAGAAAAAGAGTTATGGTTGGGTTGAATTACCCCTGATTTTAACATTTCTTGGACAAGTTGTTATACTACCTCTTTTTGGATGTATGGAATCCTATAAGGTCTTTGATTTGGGGGGGTAATAAGTAGCTTTAGGGGTATGTGATGGTCATGAGTTCTTGAGGGAGGTAAAGTTTTAGGTTCTTGAAAAACATAATCATATTTCTGTAATAAGGGTTTGATGGGTTCTGGTATCTCAGCTTCTGGTTCACATAGCCTGTTCTTGTATTCTTTTATATTATTGCTACGTATGTTTATGGGATGTTTGATTTCGGTTTTACTACCTTAATATTCGATCTCATATATTGTGAACCCTTGTGGTTTGATGACTTTTTGATTTAGCAGGATCAAGTTCTAGCCCATGTTGGTAGGTTTTATCAAAGAATCATGAGGGGTTATGATAGAAACAATATGAGAAAAAGTCACAATATATTGAATCGGTTTTGGTTTAGCATAAAATCATATGTGTTTCGACAGTTTTCAACTTTTACTTGCAATTGTTAAAATCGTTTTTCAACCTTTCTCTGGTAAAGGTTGGTTGTTGTTATTCTTTTGTTTATGCATAAGAATAAAATTTGTGGATGGGGGAAAATGGTTTGCTGGTTTTCAGGGAATTGAAGAGACGAGCGTGTTGTCGAGACTCCTAGACCGAGCAAACTGCTCAACCTCACACAGATGCACTTCAAAGGGAGTGCTTAGATTCGAGAGATCAATCTGTAGGACTCCGGCCTAAACCAAGTCAATGGACGTTCCAGAGTCAATTCAGTCGCAAAGAGGGATATGCGTGATCTGTAGGAGGGAAGCTGAAAATTGTGCGGGATCAAGGATTGTGGTGTTGAAGGTTTCTGCAATAATGGTGAACTGCTGAAGTTGAGTTCTGTGAATAAGTTTTAATCGAGTTGTTGACGAATGGTGATTGATGATAATGATCATAATAGGTTGTCCTCGATTTGGACTTATTTATATTGCAAGAATGATGAACACCCTGATCCATGTAAGTGTGACGGTTTCTTGAGTGAAAGAGTGGAAAAGTGGGAGATCGTGGTGAAACCAGTTCCAAGTCGTGCGAAGTCTTGGTTGATCACTCACCCATTACTTTGCTAACTCCTTCAACCTTTGCATGACTTACTCATATTCTGATCGTGGATATATCCACGTTCCGTAGGCCGCCAGACCAAAACCTTAAGTGGCATCCCCCATTTATGACGTGATTGATGTCTCACGAATCATGGAGTATGCATGACAGAAGTATATTTAGTTAGTCACGTTGACTGATTTAGACAACGAATCTAGGTTTTGTTGAATTGAGCATGAATGACGAATTGCTCAGTGGAACATTGAGCAAGTATTGCTCGACAAATTACTGGATATCGATGGTTGGATCGATATTCGAGCAATTGAGCAAGTATTGCGAATTACTGAATATTGATAGTTGCATCAATAATTAAGCAATTGCTCAATTCGATGGATTACTGATAAAAACTGAATGTTGATAGTGGATCAATATTCGAGCAACTGAACAAGTATTGCTCATTTTAGCAAATTATTGATAATTTACTGAATTTTGATGGATTGAGCAAGTATTGCTCAATTCAGCAAATTATTTAGGGATGTCGTGAGCCAGTAAAAATATTAATTAAAATATTGGTAGATTACCAAATATTATATAATTAATCCGCGTGTTGTTTGCTGGATCAACATAAATTTATTCAGTGTGTGAACATTCTCAGAATGATAATTTGTTGAGTGTTTGTTCGAAACCCTAAATTTTGATCGATTGCTCATTAATTGACGGATTGCTGAAAATAGGTCATGAGCGAAGGAGGGACCGACCACATGGGACTATGGACGTCCATGTGATGCCCAATTTCTAGAGTGAGCGTACACCAGGGTCCTGAGTTGACCGGTTGGTGAAGGAATGACGATTAAATGTTGGTTTCATCATTTATTGAAATAGTGCTCGATTGAGCATTAGGTGATAAAACCTAATTATGAAAAGTGAGGGACCGACCAAGAAGGCATGAAACCGTCCCTTGAGGGTATGGGACCGGCTGATGGTCGATTGAGAAAATCCCAAGTTGTTTGGAAATAGCTTGGACCCAATATGAGTAATTGCGCAAATTAGGTCAAAATTAGGAAAACGTGTGGGAGCGGCTTTGTGCAAGCCCTAGGGACGACCCTGGTCGATCAAGAGGGAATGCACGTGTTACCATGGTGTCCGTGTTTCCGTACTGAGAGTTTCAGCATTTTCTGATGTACGTTCGAGCAACATTGTGAATTTTCAGAAGAGTTTCATCTTGACTGAAATTCTTGATTTTTGCAGGAACGAGCATGTATGCTCAATTGATCAATATTTTACAAATATCAAAATAGAACTAGTTTAATATTCTTTTCGTGAGTAGCCTTGTCGGTCATGGGGACCATGTTGACTTTTGGCTTTTTCATGATTTGAGCAATATTTGAGAAAATATGGAGAAACCATGATTTTTGCTGAAACAGGGAAGTTTCACAAGATGAGGGAAATAATAATTTATGAAAGATTAGAGATTGCAAGGTGTGGGACCGGCCACGGCTAGGGCATGGTCGGACGGCTAAGTTGCCCGGTCTCGGGACTCCTTTCCTTATTTTTATATTATTATTTTTCATGAAACCACGAAAATATGGAGAAACCATGAGAATATGGAGAAACCATGAGTTTTGCTCAAACAAGGAAAGTTGTTAGAATGGAGGAGTCTTCATGGGTTCATGAAAACAAAAAAAAATAAGGAGAATAATGGAGGAAGCATGGGACCGGCCATGGCTAAGGCGGCCTGCCGGTGGGCCCGGCCCTTGGGAACTTCTCTGTTATTTTAATGTTATTATTTTCTCTCTCCTATTTTGTGCGGGATTCCTCATTTGTCCATATTTTGGATGCTCGTTCGCGCATTTGGGTGCTCGTTCGTGCATCATGGTTGAGTACACTTGCACCATTTTATGGGACTCACTCAGGAATGGCCAGATGCCCGATTGCTGGGTATTTATTACTAATTTATGAAATTCAGTGGAGAATGATTCATGAAATTGAGCAATAAAAGTGAGTAGTTTATTACCATCAATTCATAGTATCAGTCGTGGATTCGACCATGAATTCGGAATAATAATAAAATAGGTATTACCATTCCATGGGATCGTGGATTCGACCACAGAATCGGAGTAATAAGATTGGTGGTGATATTACCATTTTATGAGATCAGCCGTGGATTCGACCATGAAATAAGAGTAATATCTATTACCATTTCATGAGATCAAGCCGTGGATTCGATCATGAGATCGGAGCAATACATTTATCTATTACCATTCCATAGAACCAGTCGTGAGTTTGACCATGGAATAGGAGTAATAAGATAAGATAGATTATTTTCTGGGAATCCAGTGGTGGATGTCACGGTAGAATTAATCCATTGCAAAAGGGATATTATCCAGTTAAAGCGTCATACCCATTTTGAGGTGCATAGTCAGGAAACAACGGATGTTTTCCGAAGTCCTGAAGACGTTATTGCTCTCAATTTACGGAGAACCGCTTGGGTCTATACACGGTCTCTCTACATAGTCAGGAAACATTGAGTGTCACCGACGTCCTGAAGGTGTTATTGTTCTCAATCTTAAGGAGAACCTCCCAATCGTTCTTCTATGTAGAGGGGGGTCTCTCTCATGTAGTCATGGAACAACGAGTGTCACCGACGTCCCGAAGGAATTATTGCTCTAAATCTCATGGAGAACCGCCCAATTATGTTATTCTACATAGAGGGCTTGATGAAATGCGAGGTATCGAACGCTCAACTAGTGGAAGCCTTCCGAAATGCATAATCATCATGGCTTCGTAAAATATGAATCGTCACATGCCTGAAAGCCGTGTCAGAAACATGTATCATGATTTTACGGTTTTGACCTTTGTTGAAAATCCACCATCTACAACAACATTATGATATTTCGATATCAATTCTCCTTGGACGAAGATGCAAAATTATTGGAGAAGTTGATGCGAAGTTTGAGGTGAAAATCTTGTTAGTTAATTGTTTTCATGTTTAAGAAAAGCCTGAATTTATCTCATATATATTTATTGCTTTTGCTTAGCAAAATTTCGGTACAATTGATGTTTATTCGATTATGTGTGTATGGATGTATGTGTGATTCAATTGGTTCCGGTTAAGAAAAAATATTGCTATCTTGCTTTATTTTGTGGTATCAATTGTTTAGGCTTACAAAATTTCGGTGCAATTGCGGTGCTTTAATGTCTATGTTGTCAATTGCTTCTGATTGAGGTGAATAATTATGCAAGTTTATTTATTTGTTTTGTATGAATTATTTATAGCTTAACGAAATAAAAAGTTTACGGGATGAGTTGTTTAGTCCAATTCGATTCCGGATAAGAGAAACTAAGTTAACTCTGATCTTAGTTAGACTTATCGAAGTGAGGTTTCGGTTATTCAAGTCTAATCGAATGCCTTAACAAGAAATACTAGCTAACTAACCTAGTACTTATCTTGTTTAAAATTGAAAGGTCTAAGTTTATGGATAATTAGAACCTGATGAGAAAAACATAGCTACCTTTATTTTGGTCTTGTCGAATAAGCGATTGTTTTTGTATAATCGGTTTAGCAAAGGAACTAAGGTACTTAGTTGATTTTTGGTTTTATAAACTAAAGTGGAAAAATTGATTATGACAATTATTTCCTTCATAACATGTCAAAATAAAACTACTTGTAGTTCGATTTTGATATTGGTTATCAAAACATGGTGTGTGGAACCCTCGTGCCTAACTCTACAAGTTGCAAGTCTATTTTGAGATTTGTAAGATTCTTTTCGTGTTGTCCTTTATTTATTCGTTTCTTTGTCATTTTGTGACAAAAAGGGGGAGAAATATAATGGAGTAAACAAGTGATATTGGTATTGATTTTATATTGATTGTTATCACTAAGGAAAAGAACGTTGGTGCTTAATAGTTTAATCTAAACGAAAGAGTGAAAGCACTGACTAAGAGGGAGTAACATATCATATTAAGTGGTATAACAAAGACGTGCGGATTGAATATCTACCTATCTTCCTTAGTAGGAGTATTAGCTTTCTTATTATAATGTCAACAACGACATTTTTGAGGATTGAATGTATGTAGTTTACTGTGTTGTTGAATTCGGGAATCAAGCGTATGTGTAATGAATTCTTGTAATTTGTTTAACGATATGATGTAAGAGTTTTGTCACTAAAATTGACAAAGGGGGAGATTGTTAGAGCATAGCTAGGTTGAACCCACCAAGCGTTGGTATGTCAAGTTTGGTTGTCATATTTTAGTGGATCAAAACTCATTTTAAGAGTCGCTTGATTATGTACTAGAGTCAACTTCGTATAGGTTAGCTTGAAAGTATTAGGATATGAGACATTACAAGTATTGCGAAGACTTGAAGATGTTAAGAAGTAAGGATCTACAACGACAACAATCATCCTTCCACTTGAGGTTAGTGATATTTCACTTGAAATTTTTCATTCCCTAACGTATCTTTCAAGTCGTGCATATTGAAAAAAAACTGCGAAGCATATTTGAACTCTAGACAGACATAGTATTAAGGAATACAATACGAGGTTTATTTCTTAACCATTAAACTTTGTAGATAAGACATCGCCGTAATCATTTGAATGTATTGTGATTATGTATGGGTATGAGGTGAGGATCTCATCCTAGGGAACAATGTTTACATGTGTTTTAAGGAAGTAAGTTCATAAACTTGTTTGTGAATCGAAAAGGAAATCGCCAGGCGTTATTGGGATTGTTATTCATTGCATATCTCGTGAACATCCAATACGTGTGATTTAGTATAACCGTTCATGACTTGTTTGTGTTCTTGGTAAAACTATTCACAAAGGACTGACTTATGTATTGGTATGACTTTTATTAGTGAAGCCGATCTTAAGTAATCACCTGAGATGGTATAATTGGGTTTGTGATTTTATGTCTGACCAAAAATGGGAAAAGCGGAACCGATCCTAGTAAGAGGTGCAATACATCACAAAGTGGAACCGATCAGCAGGTTTATAGCAGAAAGGGGAACCGATCCTATGGACATGTGTAACACGCTTTCAGGAAAAAGGGAACCGATCCTATGGACATGTGAAACACATTCAAGTTAGATACCATATATATGTGGGGAACCGATCCTAGTACCTAGTCAACCTAATTTTGGAAAGCTAGTGTGACTATGCACAGTACTCACATGGAGGTAGAATCGAAACTTGTTTTGGTAGAACCGTTACACCCATGATTTATGATTGAATGTTATTTGATCAATCGCATAGTTCTTGAAAGTCAGATGAACCAATTCTAAACTTGTTTGGAAGTGTGGCAAATCCGTTTCAAGGTTGTAAGTATGAAAGAAAACTTACAAAGTTTGGATGTCGACATACTTTGAACACGTGCTGTGAAGGTTTATTATTTAATTGTTCAAAGTTATTCCTTAATAGCTAAGGGAAGAGAATCCCAGGATAGAAACATAAACAAGTTAAGAATCTTTTAATTAAGGTTATTAATTTCATTTTTAGGAAAATAAGAATTAGTAATGTGCATTTACTAATTAAAGATTTTCTAAGAGATTTCGATCATTATTTTTGGACAAAGCATTTCCAGGAATCATTTAAACCGAATTTGTGCTTTAATGAATATCTTGGGAATATTTTCGGTTTTGGAAATTCCTTGGTGTCCAAACTTCCTAGTCTATAAATACTGAAGTTTGCATTTCTAGCAAACTAATCCTTCGTAACAGCAAACTACCTCTTGTTGTGCTGCTACTGGTAAAGCCGCCTATTCGGAGAGGAGAGTAACCTAATTAGGCGAAATTTCTTACGGCCGCTCGGTTTAAATTTTTCTTTGGGATTGAGAAGCTCTAGTCAGTACCGTTGGTTGGAAACTAGATAATTGCGGTTTATCTTTTGTTTTCATTGATTTGATTGACTAACGGTGGTTGAACTTTGATTGCACCTAGTTTGTTTATGCTTGAGAATCTTCTCTTCTTTCACTCAAACTAGTTCAGAGTTTCGACAGAGATCTGTACTCTGTTGTTAGTTCTAAAGACGATCTTGTGATAATCCATTGTTAACAGACTCCGTTCTGTGCGTGATTGATCACAAGAGATTCAAGTGATTGTGTGCAGGTGTTTATTGAAGATCTAAGAAGATTTGAAGACGAAGAAGATATTGAAGATTTATGATTTGTGAGTTCATAATCTTTGGTGTGTCATTTACTTTTATTTTCCGGGGTTTTTCTGCATTTGCGGTTTTCCTCATTAAAAATCTTGCTGTGTCATTTACTTTTATTTTCCGCAATTATAATTGTTTTTATTATAATTTAAAGTAAATCACACAAACATTAATTCCTATTTACTTGATAAGTGAATCATATTGTGTTTTGTTAAGTCCAAACCTTTTTATCAAGTAAACATACTTCGTTGTTGTATTGTCTCGATCTTGTATCCATAAACGATCACATGAAGTGTGAACCGATTAGTTGTATTGTCTCGAATCAGTCCATAGACAATCACTTTCGGAGAAAGGACTTATAGGTAGGAAAAGTTTTAGATTGAGGTATATTTGGGTACCCTCGTCTTTTCATCTACAAACAGTTCTAAAGATTCCGTCGACACGTCGATCTAGTTTGAGTGAATCTTATATTAGAAGAGAAGATTCTCAAGAATAAACAAACTAGGTGCAATAAAAGTTCAACAACCGTTAGTCAATCAAATCAATCGAAAACTAATAAACTGCAATTATCTAGTTTCCCACCAACGGTACTCGTAGAGCTTCATGGTCCCACAGAAGTTTTCCTGGCTCTTAAGATAGTCTTCTAGAGATGCAAACTTAGGTATTTATAGAGCAAGGACGTTTGGACACCAAGGAATTTCCAAAACCGAATATTCTCAAGATATGCAATAAATGCCCAAAATCGGTTTTCATAATTCCTGGAAATGCTTTGTCCAATATTTCTGAAATCTCTCAATAGAAAATCTCCAATCAGTAAATGCACATTACTAACTTTTATTTTCTAGAGATATGCATTTAATTGTTGGTAATTAAAGCATATAAAACTAACAACCTTAATTAAAAGATTCTTAATTTATTTCGGACCGTGATCTCCTTGAGTTATTAAGGAATATCTTTGAACAATAAAAGGTAAGAGTTATTGTTCGTGTTCAAAGTATGTTGGCATCTTTTCTTGGTAAATCCTCTTTCATATTTACAATCTTCGAATCGATTATACAATACTTCCAAACAAGTTAGAACTGGTTCATCTGTATTCCACGACAACTATGTAATTGATCAGTTATCAATTCGCAATCATGGGTTTAATCGGTTCTACCAATCACCAAGATCGGTTCTACCTTAATATGGTTTACTTTTGATTGAACACACAAGTTACTAGGGTCGGTTACGTAAATTACCAGGACCGGTTACCATAGACTCATGGTATAGCTTGTGATCGGTTGCACAAGTCACTAGGATCGGTTACACCAATTACTAGGACCGATTACACCAATTAAAGTGATCGATTACACAATTCTTTTGTGATCGGTCACACCAATTACTAGGATCGGTCACACCAATTACAAATATCGATCATACCATCTCGGGTGATTACCGATAAGCACGAAAGTGCGATGCTTTTTCACCCATAATTACAATAGCTAGGACTTATTATTTCTCTAATAAACTTGTTTTAGATGTTTTTGGAAGAATAAGCTCTTCTGGAGAATTGGCTCGAAAAAATGTTATTTGCACCCGGAGGACACGTGTTATTCGGACTCTCACTGTTGGTTAAGGGGCACCTCAATTACCAAGGGGCACCTTCTTTACTATTCAACACCTATTGCTATTCACACTCCGTATTTGGTTTAGGGGCGAAATTCTTCTTATTTTCAAATCTGAATAATAGCAGGAAAACATTCAACAGAACTGGCAGATTTTTGGTTCGTGATTTGGAGGGGTTCTTGTGTGACTCAATGGCTGAAATTGTTTACGAGGATTTGATTGAGCATAACAGGCGTGGTAGGGTTGTTGGAATCGATTCAGTTTGGATGGTTAGTCGCGTGAAAGCAAAACATGGAACTTTGAAAACCCGAGACTGCTGATGGATTTTTTGGAAGAGTTATAGTGAGACTCAATCACTGATTTCGATTGAGATGAACTTGAAAGGCCAAAACAATGATGGTATGGCTGTTCGAACGAGCTTAATTGGGATGGATAATGGTATGGAGGAAAAACAGAGGGAAGAAACTCGGGTTCTTCTGAATTCAAGTCATGAGGATTTGCTGAGTGTTTTTATGGATTTTCTTGTCATGTTAATTGTGTTGACCCTGTTTCATCTACACATGGAAGGTATGTGGATTAGTTTCGAAAAAAAAGGAACGAAATGTGCGACAACGAGAAAACATATTGGAAGAGATACACGGGGTTCTGTTGGGGTTGTCTTAGAAAGTTTGAGCATGTTTACAGCGTGTTGACTCACTTTTGAACATTAACCGAGTATAATGGAGTGTGTCTGCAGCAATTGAAGGCATGAAGGAGGCAAGAAAGGAATAAAAAATTCCCGAGATAATTTTATTTACTTCCTGAGATTCTTCAGAGTAATGATGAGTTATTCTTGGTTCTGAGGAGTATAAAAAGGTATCTTGGGGGTCATATAAGAGTTATGGAGTGATATGGGAGCGAACAGAGGGTTGAGGATGGATAAAAGTCAAGTTGCAGAGATGAACCAGTTCTGCTGGTGAAGAAGAACACAAAGAACATAAGACGTTTTAAGGCAGTCGTAAATCTACAGTGACAGCGACAGTTTACTTTTATCTTTCTCTGTAACAGTTGAATTTGTAACTAATATAATTGTTACAAACCCAGTTTTCACCATTTTCTCTCTTTTTCATCATTTGTAAACACTTTGAGCAATAAAAAATTCTTTTGAGAGTGTCTACAATATGAGGAGTTAAACCCCTACACTGGGTCAACGGAGGAAACCGAATTTCATACATGGGTAAAATTATGTTATTCTCTATATGACTTTTGCACTAATTAAAATAGAATTATGATTTTGATTAATTAGTTGTCGTTTCATTTGATGGGTCATGCTTGCTTAGAAGCTTTGATGTCCCATACTTACGATTTACAACTAATATTTTGAGAATCTACCTTGGCAAAAATAAGAGTCGATGTTATTTTATTTATTGAGCGATAACGGCTGAAGAATAAATAATTGAGCCTTATGATATGAATTCGGTGGAATCCCGAGTCCCGGTCATCTCTTCATCTTGTGACCATATTTTTTTATTTTTAGTATTTTCTTTTTTTAAGCCTAAATCAATCTCAACAAAGTCCGAGTGAACGAAAACTTTCTTACCACTATCTAAAATTCAATCAGTCACTCCTCCCCAAGGTAGTTAATATCGCGTATGGGTATCGTATCGGTCGGGTCCTATACACCTATACACGTGATAATATCTGTTTTTACAGGCGATACATCATTTAATATAGAATTTAAAATAATTATAAAACCAGAGTAAAAAATAATACGAATCATACACATATCTCAAATTTCCAAAATACAAGGTGGTTTATTAGACAACGTTGTGGTTGTTGTCCCATTATGTTGGTAAATCTTTTTTTATTATCCTTCATATTTATCTTTTATATTTCTCTGCCTTGTAATCGAAATACGGTTTCCATCTAATATCTTACCATATAGTCATTGATTTTATATTATAAACTTATTAGGATTTTTTACGTTCTCCAATTGACCTTGTACTTGTCTGTAAAGACTAGATGCATGTTTATGAAATATTTATTCGCGAAACTGATGTTATCGGTGTACAAGTAAAACTGATCCATTCACATCTCCTAGTGACAGCTGGGTTGATAATCGGATCGAGTCCCAGGCATTGACAGGGGGAGGATCAAGGTTACAGGTTTTTATCGGATATCGGAAAATACCTATACGATATCAAAAATATCGGCGATACAAAGACGAAATGATTATATCGGTCTGTACCGGCCTGTACAACCGATAATATCATTTCGTCTTTGTATCGCCGATATTTTTGATATCGTATAGGTATTTTCTGATATCCGATAAAAACCTGTAACCTTGCTCCTCCCTCTGTCAATGCCTGGGACTCGATCCGATTATCAACCCAGCTGTCACTAGGAGATGTGAATGGGATGCTTGTCCTTTCAAATATTTTATCAAATTTTTAGAAGTTGTCTCAGTCAAAGATAATGAACCCAGGAGTCAAGTAGCTATGCAACACCCAAATCCCTTTCAATTTGGAGATGTGGTAGTCAAGATTACTACTCAACCTGCTCTACCGGATTTCCCAGAAGGAAAAGATGAGTTGTACCTGGTAGTAGAAGTTATCTTGGGAGGCTACTACAAGCTCATCAATACTGACAAGCTAGGAGGCATAGTAATACACGCCAGGTGGCTCAAACCTTTCAATACCTAAGAAATCATGTCGCCTTTTCCTTAGAGTTTCCTCTAGCATTTCCCTTTTCCTGCAATATTTTTAATTCCACCAAAATGATTGCACTAGCTTGCATTTATAATTAGGATTTCAGTTTATTAGTTAATCGAAGCATTATTTCCTTTCAAAAAATTACTCTTGAATATTTCAAAACAAAATCTCAAATAAACTCAAAATCCTCTCAAAACGATTACCTACTAGCTCAAAACCAGAAAATCAAACCATGAAAGAAATACCTTATATCTTTCAAAAAATACTTAAGAGGGTAATATGTAAACAAAAAAGGAAAGACAAAAGTATTTAAGGGAAATCATCCAGCAACAGCGCAACCTTCTAAGAGAAAGTATCCTTCACACCTGAAGAGCGGCTTGCATCAAATTCAATACCTAAGAAAGTCTCTTGACTTCCACCCCTATGAGATCCGTAGAAGGAGCTTCACTCATCCCTGTTTGCAACTTTCGTATTTTGGGAATTCTTTCACACAACCAGGAAGCGTGGAATCCGAAGTTAACAGAATGCCTTGATGATATTCCCAGTGCGCAACAACTTCTTCAGAAATTATGCATCCGATCATGTTGTGCACGTCGTCAATTGAAGATAAGGCCTTTTTCGTCTTTTTATCTAAGAAAATGCGACTTTTGGATCTCTTGGTTCGTGGCAACGCGTCCATGCTTCTGCATACTTAGCTGGAACGCCACAAATCTTCAAGAAGCACGTAATATGCAAGGGGAATATCAAACAAAAGTTTTGCCGAATCCTTAACCATTATTGTTGTTTTCCCTACTTTGAGTTGTCGTTACTAGCGTTACATGTGTTGAAATATCATTGTGGAAGTGGTATCTCTTCCTATGAAGAGAAAACACAGACTTGCCGACCACCACCATTTATGTGTCATCTTCCCATCTGCCACATCGCCTCAATAGAATGGGAAAAGCTCAGATTGCAAAGTCAAGGTACTAATTATGGTGGAGGAATGAATATCACGTGCGGAGACTCCACTGTAACCCTACCGAAGAGTGCTACATCTAAAGTTTCAAGATATTGCGAGTTCTTTTTGAGAATTTGGATTTCTTAGTCGGGAGATTTCATTCATTCATCCAATTGGAAACATAAAATCATGAAAGCAGCATGAATGAAGAATTATTATTCGATGAAGTCCTGGATCCATCCACATGAAACAAAAAACTACTAAATATCAAAGAAGCATCTACAAGCTACGAAAAATATGTTCATCTACGAAAGGAAATAACTAAGTGGGAAATATAGTTATCAGCATCAACACCAGGGTTAATGGCGCCTTCACTGGAGTCCTCTTTGGAAGTCGCTTCAACCTCCTCTTCTTGGAAGCTGCATCAACATCCTCTTCGGGAGCCGCTTCAACATCCTTTTCAGAAATTGTTTTAGCAACCTTTTGAGGATATTCCTCATGATAGTGCTCGTCCACATCAGAGTCGAGGATTATGACGCCGTTATAAATAGGGTATTCATGTTTTATCCAGGAGTTCATGTTCACCCAGGAGCTGCTCATGCTCCACCCTCCGTCTCTTTAGCCGAGCAACAAATATTTCATCCTTGGCACTCATTGGCTGAGATGCTTCATCACGCCTCCACTTTTACTCCATGCTAACCGAATCCAGGAAAGCTTGAACACGCTCTCGGATGGTGCTCACATTCCTTGTATGGCATGACCAGCTTCACGAAACGGGGGATCCATTTTAGCCAATACCTCCTCGAATACGGTTATCCTGGATTTGTCAACTTCAAAATTCTTATCTGGAGAGTTAGAGGAGTAATCATCACTAGGAGTTTCCATCATATACTGCAGAAAAGCGTTACGGTATGTCAACAACTGACATGGTGAACGATTAAAAAAAAACTACAAGAGAATATGAAGCACGAACCCGGAAGGAAGAAAAGTGCAGCCCTGTGATTATCGGTGTGAAAATAAAGACTCAAGTGCTTCCTTTTATATTCAGCAATTCGACAAGATACGGGAAGGAAAGGGATTCTCTATCTGCCGCTTGTAGAGGCTTTAGATGCGGGATATCAACCTACTACATGCTCATCCACCTAGAACTGATTGGCGCATGCTAAGGGGACGATCATTACATGCCTTGATACTTCATTAAACGTATCTTGCTCAAAGACTCAGCTGGCCTCTATCCTGGTAACGTATGTTTAAACTTTTCTCGTGAATTTTATTTGTCACCATCTAGTGCTTACTGCACAACAATGTCACTGTTACGTATTAATCAGGGGACTTAATGTTGATGGTGGTTTTTAGTTCAAGGATATAGTTGTGAAACCCTGTATTTAATGTACCGTCATTCTGCAAAGAAATAAAGCCATTTAAAAGTGACGAGTGCCTAGGCCTCTTTATTTAAATATGTATTGAGCAATTCAGTATAATTATATATAAAATTTATTCAGAATGGTGCACGTAGCAACAATCCCAAATATTCTATAAATTTTATTAATCTTCCACCTGCATTATTCACTAATGCATGGCATGTCGAGTATTTATTCCATGCTATGTTCCCTAGATGAACTCTTGATACTGACATGACATGACATGACAATTAATGTTCGCTCGCAACTGAGTAGCATGAATTTCCCGAAGTGTCAGGATTAAGATGTGCATGGAAGTACTCAATCAGAGGCACGCATAGTTATGCTGCCCTCTGAGATAAAAATTAGTGATTTTTGTATCAGTGCGCAAAATTCACCGAAATTGATTGATCCTGTGGAAGCTCGCAAAATTCAATTTTTCTAACCTAATTTTATCAATTTGCAAAAATTAGGTTTTTGCGTACTGCGCAATACCTCGAACCCTATTGGTCGAGACCAAACCTAGGCAAGGTAGGAAATTAATCCATCATGGAACCAGTAGGAGCAAATCCTACCAAAAACGGAAAATAGGAAGAAAAAAGGACGTCGTGACCGGCTGAAGCCGTGGCAGAAAAGGCTTGACCGCGCCACTTGGCCGACCAGTTTTCCCTAGATCGAGATTCCTTCGGCCAGCGTACCTTCTTCTATCTTGTTGGATGTAGGCCCCTCATTCCCATCGACCAATCAAATTGGTCTAAATGCACATCCTACACTTTTAATTAAAGGTGGAAGTTGGTTGGTCGACGCGCTTAAATTCCTTAAGAATTGAATTTAGGCTTCCGACGCCAGTCTCAAAACGATCACACTCCCACGGTTTCGTCAGCCGATTCATCACGCTTATCTGCCTCTTGACGCAGCCGGACGATTTCCGTGGTATACACTGGTGGGCCTACTCGCGCCTCAATCAATCGGATCATCCCAGCTTGCAGGCGAGCCACAAACTGATTGCTCAAAGTAGGTTGCTTGCGCGGCTTGAAACCCCAGTTTATGTTAGCGGCAGCACATTAATGTCGCAAAATGATCTCAGCCATCCAACTTGGCTAGCCAAATCGACCGGCCCAGATACAATTTTGGGCGTCCAATGGATTACTGGTATACTTACCGGCGACTCGCCTTTAGCCTTGGCCAATTGAATTGCTCCTAGCCCGCAGATAACGCCTAAAACCAATAGCTCAAAGTAGGTTGGCCACACGGATTTAAAAGCCTCAAGGTCGACCAACGGCAGCACATAACTTCCGCAAAGCAATCTCGGCCATCCAACTTCACCAGCCGAATTGATTGGCCTAGATCTGATTTCGAGGAACCAATGAGATGCTGTCATGATCACCGGCCGCCCCTCTCCTATATGAACTGATCGGCCCATCGTCAACCCGCACGTATAATTACTGTCAGTTTCTCAAAGCAGGCTAGTCGCGCTTCTTACAAAAGTATTAATAAATTCAATGGCAACCGACTACTGTAGCAAATCATCTTGGTTGTCCAACTTTGCTAGCCAAATTTACCGGCTTAGATCCAATTATGGGCGACCAATGAGGTGCAGTGATCACTGGCCGCCCCTCTTCCACAATGGCTGATCTACTTTCCCTTGGCTTGCTCGAACGGCTCCTGGAAGCTGCCCAAAGATGGTCGGTCGCATTCCTTTTAAGACATTAAGTTCCGCGACCAACCAATACAGGCTCTATACAACGATGTTTCATATACATGATTATTTTGAGCTGCTTACTTAAAAGCGATGCTTTATATGCATCGATTACAATCGATATTTTACAAATAACTTAATTAGTTAACCTTAGAGCATTACATGTTATTTCTTCCGGAAGGTCTCACAACTTGACTTGTAACATATGACCGCCCGCCGCATAGATTGCGCCGTGATTGGTTAAAATAATTAGGTCTTGCAAGCAAGACCCACCCAGCAACTTGCTACATATTTTTCTACAAAATACTCGAGACATCGAACATGTCGCAAACTTGGGGATATTCATCAGGGTATTGGTCTGGCGGTATACAACATGCGGCGTGCAACACGCCTGTTATAAGAAAGTGTCAGGAAAGGCGGACAATTAATGATGGTAGAGAAGTAGTGAGAATAAAACCAACCAGTCTTCCCCTCATAATAGGGACGTGGTTTTCACCATTTTAGATGATCCCCACTTCTCCATCACTCAACTACTTCCACTTCCTATGAGATCAGTGGGTTCGGCTATGACTTGTATAAATAGATTTTTCAATCTATTTCAAAGATAACAGTGTCATCAACACAAGTATCCAGAAAATACCAAGAACTTATAGCTTACATTCCGCAAGAAAGTTCCACGTTCGGATACAAGTCATAAAACAGCCATACCTTCATAGTTCATCATTCTGATCTCAACACCTTCTTCGCTTCCCTCCCTAAGATCAACCCTTCTTCTTCATTTTGTGACCGAAGTAAGACTGCAACGGCCATTTCTTGGTTTAGGACATAATTTTACAAATTGATCTCTCGAATCTAAAGTACTCCTGTGCAATACATTTTTTTAGGGTTTAGATTCGTTTCTCGGCGGTACACCCAATTTACCATTTTCAGCAGAATCAGTTTTTACCCTACTACAAATGGTATGTGAAACCTTTGTGCTTAACTCTTATAGGTTGTTTATAAGTCTCTTAGATTTGTAAGATCCTTTCGATTTATCCTTTATTTTCTCGAACCTTTGTCATTTTGTGACAAAAAGGTGGAGAAATATATGGAGTAAACAAGTGATATTTAATTATTAGGAAAGGACAATTGTTCTTAAATGTTATATCTAACGAAAGAGTAAGCATTGATTAAGGGGGAGAAACATATCATATTGTTGTGTCACTAGTGGAAAATAGCAGTTTCGCGACTGTCAAAGCAAGTCACAGATACGAGTTAAATGACTTGCTTTGGCGATCGGGTAACGGGTCGCTATTTGAGCGTCTTTTTCATCTATGACGTGGTTGTGCGGGTCGTTGTGTATCTTATATCAACGACCAATGTTAACAGTCTATAACTTATGACTATCCCAATCAGCCATAGATATAAATCTTAATATAAAAAAAAATAGATTCAGATTGGCTGTTTGGGCTGGCTGCTTCTGACTGAATCTCAAATCAAACCCAAATGAAAACCTAGAATTCAAATGAGAATCAATTAAACTCAGATGAGAACCAAATTCGAATCAGATAAAAATGAGAATCAAATTAAACTTGCAAACAAATAATCATTCAATTTAACATACATTGATTCATCGAGTTCAAATTACACAAAAAGGACTAAAATCTTGAGTTCTGACCAATGTAAATCTTACAAGAAAAGTAACTAAGTTCTAGGATTTCGTTACAAAACGATGAACTAATAAACTATTGATTAAACAACAAAATCATAAACTTCGATGATGATGAAGAACTTATCCCTACTTCATAATGGTGTACCTGCACAGCAGAAATAAGTTCGGACATCAGCTGATTAATGCGGGGAGCTCACAATACTCAAGAAAATGCTAACCATGCCATGCACATTATCAAAGCTTGAAATGGATACTTGGGCAACAGTAATGAGTTGCCCTGATAATGGAAAGCCCGCGCCAATGGATTTGGTGGTTGCAAGAGGATAAATAGTCGTGTTTCCCGTACCAGTAGTATGCATTTCTTTTGCAGACTGCAAAAGGATAAATGATTGAGCTGTTAGTGTGAACTAATTTAACCCATATCTGATGAAATATGAAAAATGAAGGAAGAAAAAAACAAGGTGATCTTAAAGTTTAAGATATCTAGTGTGATGACTACCAACAAAATATGAAAAACACAAAAGCCATTCCTCCATATCAAACAAATGATGCTCAAAATATGATCGCAGTCATGATGGGTCATAAAAGGTTCCATATTTAGAGAGGCAACATTTGAAAACCAAGCAGTGCCATGTGAGCATGCAGTGTTCATCGAGTTCAAAGACTTACCAATCATATGTCCTAGACGTGGTTATTCAACTAAGAGGCATTATTATCATGACTCTTGAACATGTGGCATCTGCAGGAAGAATAACGTTTAAGTCGATATTACGCGCAATGTTGGCAACTACAACTCATGAATACATTTGTAGGACATATTCAAAGTAGGAAATTGAAAAAATATACCTCTGCACCAGTCAAAAAGGGGATTGCAACAGGCTCTTAAGAAACAGGAGAAACTCATCCAACCAAACTTTTGACATCTAGAGTTGCTTCTCATTATTTGAAGACACACCTTTCTCACGTTGTGCTCCCTGAAACAAAGAACATGATTGGATGGTTACGACAGCACATACAAGTATAGCAATAACTAGTTAAACAACTTCATACCAATGACAAAGAAAGGAAGAGGGAGAAAGAAAGAAAAATGTGTGCTAGAGAGAGAGTGAGAGAGAGACCTGTTATAGGTAAGAGTAACATGATCAAGCATGTCTTCATCATTTCTACTGGTACTGTCCATAGCAGACATCCTTGCCCTTTGCTCACTGCAGGCATTCTCTAAGATTACATTCTGCAGGAAGAACAAATAAACTCGTCAGAAAAAAAATCCAGTTACATCAGAAAAACAAATTTTCAATTACATCAGGAAAACAAATTTCCATTTACAATTCTGATGCTTTCTGCTCCCTCAGAACCTGATCCTATTGCTTTAGCATTACACTGCAAAAATGTGCTGACGGGTCTGTTAGTATCTGACAAGTTGCCTAAAAACACTGATCTGAATGTGCTAAACCAGCTAACGCACGAGAAAAAATTTATAAGGCCGAGACTGTTGAGAATCACAATAGCCATAACCAGAACTGATTCAGGAGGCCATCATTGTTCAAAAATGTTCCATGTGGACACAAATTCCCATTACGAAAGTAAATATGAAAATTTAATTATCAATTAACATCAGAGTGCCTAAGCATTCTATGATGAATAAAATGAAAAATTAGAATGGCAAACGGTTACCTGGGTTGTTTTCAGCAAAACTAGTCTTCTAGCTTCAGAAGTCAGCCTTACGGCACCATACATCTAACTTATTGATTCTGCCATATGTTTCGCAGACCCAAGTTGAAAGCCTGAAAGTTGATATACAATCTTAAAACTTAAAAAGGTTTGTAATTAGAATTTATGAAACCGACAACTAAAATGATAACTAGGAATGATGCTTTAAGACTTGATATAAAAATAACAATATAAGAATAGAAATGTCTAACCATGTTGATTCAATTGGCCACCAACAGATAATCGTTCCTATGGCTTTTCAACTATATTGCTCATAACAGTTGTAACCAGTGCACCACATATAACAATGCATCTCTTTAAAATAAATACAATTAAGATGCATGGAAATGTAAAAGCTACAAGAAAGTGGCGTGGATACAACGAATTAGGAGAAGCATCAGAAATGATGTTCATAAATGTAGCATTCTGCACTACATTCCCCAAAAATTCTAAGACAGAGACAAGTCTAATAAACTACTCAGGATCATTGGAACAATTTGACAAGATAAAATCATTCATACACACAAAATCCAGACCAAGTCTATGACCAAGGGAAGCATCATTCGTCCCAATGAAATTCATTTTAACTAGTAACTAATAAATCAAATCCTAATTGGACTTTGATTAAAAAAAAGCATAAGTGCTACAGGTAGCAACTTATGTGTTGCATCTCAAATGATATGCACATACAGTCACCTCATACCCGCTAAACATGCTTGCCTAGACAGCTCTACTAGTGACTGAAGGAAATCAGGCTAGGAAAATTAAGCAACTTAAGTATTGCAACTTTGCTTATTCCTTTAAGACATGCAGAAGCTGAGGTTCTGGGTAAAATCTTTTGAAGATACTACTACAAATTATTTGATCAACAATTACGAGTAACCAAATTTAACATCTAATAAAAGGGAACCCCACAACTCAATTCTTTTTGTTCACTAAATCAAAAGCAATATGAACAAAAATATACTAAATAGTAAATATACTTCGCAGGGTGTTCATTTGTATCAACTGCATGCTTCTCAAACTGGCAAGGTCTAACCACCTGAATCGAAACAAAAACATGGTTTGTTAGACATTCACTAATCTCTTGATGATATTAAAAAAAATGCAGCAAGTAACAGAGAACAGATAATGCTTAATTTTTCCCCTTATTGACAAATAACAACTAGCAAACAAAAACAATTTTCTGAATATAAGAAACATATCCTGAATCATGTTAATAGAGCCACAAATAATCTTAAATCTTGAAAAAAGAGAAGGATTCTGACTATGGCTGAATCCTGAATGGTAAGCTCTTGGGAAAGTGACAACAAACTTCCCAACATTCTGCACCAATCCAATTTTGAAGATAAATTATCAAAATAAGCATAACACAAATCTAACACGCACCACCAAAAGAGCGTGTAATGAATTGTAGACACCAACAAAGTCTCGAAGTACAAAATATCACCTGCAGCAAGCTGCCTTACAATGATATCCAAAACTCTCAGTGCTTCTTGGGGTAGTTTCTACAAACACTAGATATGCAATATTAGTTTAACCTAAATGTATACAAGCACAAATGATAATTTGGATAGCGAGACACTCATGTCACTGAATGAAGCTAACCTGGTCTATAAACTCATTTGTTTTATCCCAATTATCATCAATAACATGTTCCTTTTCACAAATAAAATTCAGAAATGAAATTGACGAGAATATACTGATTATGCAAAAAGAACAAAAGGATGATTGTTATGCTCAAACTTGAATAACCCATTAACCCATCACATAAAACATAAGGAACTAAATTAATAATGCAAACCAGAAGGAAGAACATAGGGTAACAACCATAAAACATGATTCTGTTCAACAACACAAAACCTAAAACATGATACACAAAACGAATCAACAATATAACTTAACTAACCCTAATACATGATCCACAGACTAGATTTAAACCCATAAACTAACAACTAACACCGAAATCGAATAAAATCAGCTATACCTGATGAAAATATGAACTGCAACTTAAGCTGTTGAGATCTACCTGAAATCAACCAACAAAACAATAATTGTTAAACCCCCGTGACCAAAATCGACTAGTAAAAGAAAAAGAAAACTTAAATCCAAAATCCTAACTGTACCTGATGAAGAACTACAACTAGAGATGATGAGATTTACCTGAAATCCCCCAATAAAACAATTATTGTTATACCACCATTAAGAAAATCGACCTGTAAAAGAAAAAGAAGAAAAAAGGAAAAGAAAACTTCAATCAGAAACCCTAACTGTACCTGTACCTGGTGATTTTGAAAATTAAACCTAACTGCTGCACAATTGATAGATGGAAAAGGTTAATATTAGTGAGGTTTTCTCATATAAGGGTTTAATTAGGCTTCAATGGTGGAGTTCTGAGAGAGGAGGAAAAATTTTGGGTGGTCTGGTTTTTCTCTGTGAATGGAGTAATGGAGAGAGAGAGAGGAGGAGGAGGTGAAGGAGATATGTATAGCATCGATGACAACGAGGTGGGAAACGGAGGGACCCACGTAAGAAAATTAGCACTGATTCAACTAGGTCAAGCAGTCACGGTGTGGGTTGATGACTCGGGATATGATTGTAATTAAAAAGTTTGTAGAATGGCCGTTTTTAACGCTCTGATCTGTGATCCGTAAATTTACTATATCTAGGACCGCTTTGACCGGTCCACGGTGCATTTACCGCTACGGAGGGTCGGGGACGTGGGTCATTAAATCCCATTCTCCACTAGTGTGTAGTAATATTTACTGCAAAATGGGGAATAACAAAGATGTTCGAATTGAATATTTACCTAGCATACTTTTAGGGGGAGTAAAAGCTTTTGTTCTTCGAATGTCAACAGCGGCATTTATTGATTGAATATATGCAGGTTATTGTGCTGCTGAAATTTGGAATCAAGCGTATGAAAAATGAGTTATTTTGTTATTCCTTTAGCTCCATATGTAATAAGAGTTTTGTCACTAAAATTGACAAAAGGGGAGATTGTTAGAGCATAGCTCGGTTGAACTCATCAAGCGTTGGTATGTCAAGTTTGGTTGTCATATTTTAGTATCAAAACTCATCTAGAGTCGCTTGATTAAATACTAGAGTCAACTTCGTTTAGGTTAGACTAGAAAGTCTAGGAATGTTGAGACATACAAGTATTACTCCGAAGACCTGAAGAATGTGAAGAAGTAACAAACTAAAACGACGACATGATCCTTACACTTGATGTTAGTAATATTTACTTGAACTGTTTCATTCCAAATGTACCTTTCAAGTCGGGCTATATTGAAAACAAAACTGCGAAGCTGTATATACTGTACATATTATATATAATACTCTAGTGATGTGACATGATCATAATAGTATGATCATAGTATTAAGGAATTAGACTATGAAGTATAACGGTTATCTTTTGAACTTTGTAGATATGACATCGACATAATATTTTATATAGTGTTATGATTATGTGAATGGGTTATGGCGAAGATTTCATCCTAGGAAACAATGTTTTACATTTGTTTAAGGTAAGTACATTCATGAACTTGCTTCGTGAATCAAAAGGGAAATCAATAGGTTTATTGGTCCAGCTATTAATTGTATATCTTTGGATGACCAAAATGTGTGAGTTGGTAGAACAGATCTTAACTCAGGTTATGTATCTTGGTATAACCGATCACAATGCCTAGACTTATGATTTGGTATGACCGCTCCTGGTAATTGGTGTAACCGATCCTAAGTAATCACCATGTGATAGTATGATCGATCCTTGTAATTGGCGTGAATGATCCTAGTAATTGGTGTGACTGATCATAAGTGTTATGTGACTGATCCTTGTAATTGGTGTAACCGATCCTAGTGACTGATGTGACCGATCACAAGTAGATACCATGTGTAGATGGAATCGATCATTGTAATTAGTGTAACCGATCCTAGTGACGGGTGTGACCGATCACAAGTAGGTACCATATTCAGGTAACCGATCCTAGTGATTGGTATAACCGATCTGAACCCATGTATGTGACTTTATAGGACCGATCACAACTAACCATAGTGATTTGGTATGACCAATCACATAGTAGTCATGGAATGCTGGCAAACCAATTCTAAACTTGTTTGGAAGTGTGGTATAACCGATTCCAAGAAACAAATCCATGTAAATGTGAAATAAGGATTTGCAGTGAAAAGATGTCAACATACTTTGAACACGAGCAATAACTCTTATCATTTATTGTTCAAAGATATTCCTTGGTACTCAAGCCGATCCTGTGCCAAAAAAATTAAGAATCTTTTAGTTAAGGTTTTTGATTTTATATGCTTTAATTACCAGCAATTAATACATGGCTCTAGAGAATAAAAATTAGTAATGTGCATTTACTAATTGGAGATTATATATTGAGAGATTTCGGAAAATATTGGACCAACATTTATTGGAATTATGAAAACCGAATTAGTAATGTGCAATGAATTTAGGCATTCATTGCATATCTTGAGAATATTTTCGGTTTTGGAAATTCCTTGGTATCCAAACATCCTTGGTCTATAAATACCTAAGTTTACATTTTTATCAAACTATCCTAAGAGCCGGAAAACTTCATTTCTTGTTTTTTCTGGTAGAGTCGTCTATTCGGAGAGGAAAGTATCCTAATTAGGTGATATCTCTTACGACCGCTCGTTTAAAGACTTCTGTGAGATCAAGAAGCTCTACGAGTACCGTTGGTGGGAAACTAGATAATTGCGGTGTTATTACTTTTTGATTTGATTTGATTGACTAACGGTTGTTGAAACTTTGATTGCACCTGGTTTGTTTATGCTTGAGAATCTTCTCTTCTGATATACAATTCACTCAGACTAGATCAAAGTATCGGCGAGATCTTTAGAACTGTTGTTAGATTTAAAGACATCTTGTGATAATCCATTGTTAACATACTCATTTTTGTGCGTGATTGATCACGAGATATTCAAGTGGTGTTGTGCAGGTTTTGAAGATAAAAGAAGATTTGAAGACGAAGAAGATTTCTTATTAGTTTTTGTATCTTGTGGATTTAGTGCACAAACCTTGATCGGTTGGGATCCAAATAGAATCTATTTATCTTTGATAGATCTGATTGATTAGTTGCATGAGATTGACATTCTCTATATTTATCTTTGAGATCTATATTGATTGAGTGTGAATCTATACTTGACTATTTTGGTAGTTAAAGTTATACTGACCTAACAAGACAAAAGAGTTTATTAGATTAAACGGAGGAGCCCTTGTCAATGAATCATTGATATATTGTAGCAAGATTGATTAGGGTGGTTACTAAATATATTCTTCCTTTGTTGTTTGGAATACGATCCAAAGGACTTGCTATTTGTTAGAGCATAGCTCGGTTGAACCCACCAAGCGTTGGTATGTCAAGTTTGGTTGTCATATTTTAGTGAACCAAAACTCATCTAAGAGTCGCTTGATTATGTACTAGAGACAAATTTGTATAGGTTAGACTAGAAATTCTAGGATTATGAGACATATAAGTATTACTCGAAGACCTGAAGAACGTAAAGAAGTAACGAGCTACAACGATGACATCATCGTTGAACTGTTTCATTCCTAAATATTAGTAACGAGGTTAGTAATATTTACTTGAAATGTTTCATTCCTAACGTATCTTTCAAGTCGTGCTATATTGAAAACATAACTACAAAGCTGTGAATGATTATTATACTCTAGTAGTGAGACATGATCATATGATCATAGTGTTAAGGAATTAGAATATGAAGTATAACGCTTATCTTTTGAACTTCGTATATAAGACATCGACATAATCGTATGAATACTATTGTGATTATGTGTATGGGTAAAGGTGAAGATTTCATCTTAGGGAAAAAAAAATTCACATTTGTTTAAAGGAAGTACATTCATGAACATGTTTTATGAATCGAAAGGGAAATCGCCAGGCTTATTGGTATTGTTATTCATTGCATATCTTTGGATTACCAATATGTATGAGTTAGTAGAACCGATCATAACTTGTTTTGTATCTTGGTATAACTAATCACAGTGCCTGACTTATGTAGTGTTCTACACTACAAGGGATATAAGCTTAGAAGGATCTAAGATGAAGTTTGAGGGATAAGAAGAAGAAGTCAGACACACAGAGAGAGAGAGAGATAAGAATTCAAAAAGAAGATAGTAATTCAATTATTTTCTAAAGAGTATCCAAGGCCAAACAAGGATACTAATACACACTACAAGCATGTCAACCGTGTGACATGAGATTTAGGCACCCGATGACAAACTAAGGGCACCTCCAGTCAAGAATTATAAAATAGAAGGGCACTCAGAAAATTGGTCTATGACAAATACCCCTCACTTCAAATGATTTTTGTCCTCAAGAATCGCATCAGGGAATTGTTGTTGGAGAGCTGCCTTGTCTTCCCAAGTCGCATCCTCAGCAGTGGAGTGAGTCCAGTGAACTAGAATATGATCTACTAACTGTTGTTGTTTCTTGACTACTCTGGTAGACAGAAAATGTAGTGGAGCAATTTTCATACAACCTTGAGAGTAAAGAGCTGGTAAGACTGTTTGAGGGAGTAATTCTGCACCAACCTTTGGTTTAAGATGAGAAACATGGAACACAGGTTGTATTCTGGAGGTGGCAGGTAGCTGCAATTTGTAAGCCACTTTGCCAACCCTTGCAATGACTTGGTAGGGACCAAAAAATTTGGAAGATAACTTTAAACTTCTCCTCAACTGAACTGAGATTTGCTTGTAGGGTTGGAGTCTCAAGTAAACCCAATCTCCCACCTTGAATTCTCTCTAAGATCTCTTCTTGTCAGCTTGCTGCTTTATCCTGTGATGTGCTTCCTCTAAAGTGAACTTAATAATGATTCCCATGTCCTGCCTTCTTTGGAGGTACTCTTCAACAGAGTCATTAGTTGAAGGTTGATGAGAGAAAAGACCAAACTGTTGTGGCTGGTACCCATACAAGGCTTGGAAGGGTGTAGTCTTCAAATCGGTGTGATAAGTAGAGTTGTACCACCACTATGCTAAGGACAACCAACTAACCTACTTGGCAGGCCTGTCACTTGTCATACACCTCAAGTAAGACTCAAGACATGCATTCACCCTCTCAGTTTTCCCATCAGTCTGAGGGTGATATGATGTCCTCATGTGGAGGGCAGTCCCCATCCTAGTGAAGAGATCTTGCCAGAAGTGACTAAGAAAACTGATGTCTCTATCTGAAATTATAGTGGAAGGTAATCCATATAATTTGAAAATGTTGTCTAAAAATACCTTTGCTACATATGAGGCAGTGAAAGGGTGGCTTAGGGAAAGAAAATTGTTGTATTTGGTGAACCTATCCACCAAAACCATGATGACTTCTCTGCCTTCTGATTTGGCAGCCCAATGATGAAGTCCATGGATATATGTTTCCATGCTTGATCAGGAACTGGGAGTGGCTGGAGCAACCCTGCAGGGCGATGTGTGTGGTACTTTATGCTGTTGGCATATGTCACACTCTTGAATGTACTGGTGCAAATATTTCTTCATGCCAATCCAGTGGAAGTGCTCCTTTGATCTCTGATAGATAGCTTGAGTCCCTGAATGTCCTCCCACAGCTGAAGAATGAACTGCAGCTAAGACTTGTTGCCTTAAGGTTCCTTTGGAGCCAATATAAACCTTATTCTTGTACCTGAGTATTCCTTGTTTCAGTGTATAAGGAAGTTTACTTGTAGGAGAAATAGACAGTTGTGGTAACAGTTCTTGAGCCACTCTATCTGAACCTTAACTATCTTGCACTTCTAGGAGCCAAGTAGGTTATAGTTGTGAAATGAGTTGGCACTGGGATGAGTCAGAATGTGGTATCCTTGATAAGGCATCAACCACTTTATTTTCAGCCCCCCTTTTTGTAACAGACTGTATAATCATACCCCAAAAGCTTGGAGATCCACTTTTGCTGAGCCATTGAGTGCAGCTTCTGCTCCATAAAATACTTCAAGCTCTGGTGATCTGTGAAAATGGTAAAGTGGTTTCCCAAGAGGTAAGGTATCCATTTAGTTACTGCCATAACTATGGCTAATAAATCCTTTTCATAAGTGGACATGGAAAGAAATATGATCCCCATGCCTTTGTTGTGATAAATAATTGGTTGCGTCTTCTGCATCAGAACTGCTCTTATTACTGTGTCACAGGCATCAGTCTCAACTTCAAAGGGTAGGTGAAAATCAGGTAACACTAACACTGGAGTAGAAGTTACAGCCTTCTTGAGAGTATCAAAAGTTGTTTGAGCACTTGTGTTCCAATGAAAGTTTTCCTTCTTTAATAAGTGTGTTAAAGTCTTGCAGATGATCCCATAGTTTTGCACGAACTTCCTGCAGTACCCAGTGAGTCCAAGAAATCCCCTTAGCTCTTTTAATGTAGTGGGAACAGGCCATTGTAACATACATTCATTTTTTTTGGGATCTGTTGCCACTCCTTCCTTAGAAATAATGTGGCCCAAGTATTCCACTTTATCTTGACCAAAGGAGCACTTTGAGAGCTTTGCAAACAATGTGTGTTGCTGAAGTGTGCTGAGAGTAATCTCCAAGTGTTTCAAATGGGTGTCCATATCAGGACTATAAACCAAGATATCATCAAAAAACACAAGTATAAACTTCCTGAGATGAGGCTTAAAAACATCATTCATCAAGGCTTGAAAGGATGCTGGTGCATTGGTTAAGCCAAAAGGCATCACCATGAATTCATAGTGCCCTTGATGGGTCTTGAAAGCAGTCTTGTATGTGTCAGGAGGGTAGACTCTAATTTGGTGGTAACCATCCCTCAAATCTATTTTAGTGAAAACCTTGGAGCCAAACAATTCATCCAACAGCTCTTCAATTATGGGAATAGGATATTTATCTTCTACTGTGGCATCATTTAATCTCCTATAGTCAACACAAAATCTCCAACTGCCATCTTTCTTTTTAACCAGGAGGATTGGTGAAGAAAAAGGGCTGTGGCTGGGTTGAATTACCCCTGATTTAAACATTTCTTGGAGAAGTTATTCTACTACATCTTTTTGGATGTATGGATCATGTAAGGTCTTTGATTTGGGGGTGTAGTAAGTGGCTTTAAGGGTATGTGATGGTCATGAGTTCTTGAGGGAGGTAAAGTTTTAGGTTCTTGAAAAACAGAATCATATTTTTGTAATAAGGGTTTGATGGGTTATGGTATCTCAACTTCTGGTTCACAAGCAGTAATGGCAAAAAGATTACCAATCAACCCATGTTTGTTCTTCTTGAGCCATTTATGTAGAGCCTTTCATGTCATCATAGATATGTGAGTTGTGGGAGTGTTACCTTGTAATGTAATGCTTTCTCCATCTTTGGTGAAGGTTACAGTGAGCTTGTTGAAATTAAATAGCATGGGGCTCATACCCCTCATCCAATCAACACCAAGTACCATATCACGGCCACCCAGTTTCAATACCCTCATGTCATACTGAAATTCATGTCCTTGCATTTTCCATGTGAAAGAAGAGCACTTAGGATCACTTCCCATTTTAGTTCCATTGGCTACAGCTACCAAAAGAGAAGTTGCAGGATTAATGTTCACTCCACACCTTGCAGCAGCTCCATGATCCAAGAAAACGTGGGTGCTTCCACTGTCTATCAGGATTGTTAATGGTTGATTCTTGTTAACTCCTTCAATATTGATGGTGCTATGTGAAGTATTTCCAGCTAAGGCGTGTACTGATATTTCTACTTCCTCTTCAGTACCAGGGGATAGTGGAGACTCACTAGGGGACTTTTCACAAGATTGAGTAGTTTCCTTTTCATCTGCATCTAGCATATAAATTTGTTGCTTAATGCATTTGTGACCTGCTTGAAAAACTTCATCACAGTTGTAGCATAGTCCTCTCTCCATCCTCTTTCTCATTTCAGCATAAGACAACCTCTTAATGGGTGGTGGGGAATTGATAGTAGGGGATTGAGGAGGTTTAGTGTAGTTTCTTGGGCTTGTCACTGGAGAGGTGAGACTCTTTTGGGGGTGATGGCTGGGCACAAATAGTGGTGGTGGTTTGTAAGCAGCTCTTTCCTTCTTAGCTTCATTTTCAATGAGGACCTCCTGCATTCTTTCCAAGTAAACTGCATTGGCTAATGTCTTGGGAGAAAACATTTGCACATGTAGCCTCAGTTCATCTTTAAGGCCACTGATGAAGCCAGAAGTAAAGTAACTTTCAGTAAGATGAGGATATTTAGATAACATTAAAGCCTTCAGTTCTTCAAAGATCTCCTGGTAATCAAGGACTGAGCCTAATTGTTGAAGCTTATTAAACTCTCCTACAATGTCATCATGTCCTAATTCTTGAAAACGAAGACATATATCTCGAAGAAAATCTTCCCATATCACTTCAGGTTTTCCAATCTGAAAATCCTGAAATCATACATCTGCCTTTCCCTTAAGATACATGGAGGCTAAATTTACCATTTGAGAATCTGTCATATTATGCATAATAAAAAAAATTTACACTTGTGTATCCATGAACGAGGGTTGGTTCCATCAAACTTTGGAAACTCAACCTTGGGTTTAGGATTTGAAATTCATTAGGGTCATTATCTCCAACTATATAACGAGGTGGAAGTAAGGCATTTTCACCTGAAGGAGAAGGTATGTTGTTTCCGAAAGGTGGTGCTCCCAAAATGCCATCAAATCCAGTGGTATGAACCTCTCTGTTATTTTGAACTCGACCTGAAGCTTCCATAAATCGTTCCATCTGATTAGAAAGAGTTGTAGTAATGGCACTCATGAGCTCCGGAGTGGGTTTTCCTTGAGCTTCTTTGATCTCCATAACTGTCTTCATTACAGCACATACTTGACTGATGAATCACTTTGAGACTTTGCAAGCTCATCCATCTTCTTAGTATAATCCGCTTGGGATGATGTGAGTTCTTCAATTTTCCTGGTTAATTCTTCGACAACTGCTTTGTTAGCCATAACAGGTCCAAAGGATAGATGCTACTGATACCAATTTGTAGTGTTCTACACTACAATGGACAGAAGCTTAGAAGGATATAAGATGAAGTTTGAGGGAGAAGAAGAAGAAGTCAGACACACAGAGAGAGAGAGAGATAAGAATTCAAAAAGAAGATAATAATTCAATTATTTTCTAAAGAGTATCCAAGGAAAAACAAGGATACTAATACACACTGCAAGCATGTCAACCGTGTGACATGAGATTTAGGCACCCGATGACAAACTAAGAGCACCTCTAGTAAAGAATTATAAAATAGAAGGGCACTCAGAAAGCTGGTCTATGAAAACTTATGACTTGGTATGACTAGTTTTTATTAATTAGTGTAACTGATCCTAAGTAATAACCTGAGATGGTATGATCGATATTTGTAATTCGTATGACCGATCCTAGTAATTGGTGTGACCGATCACAAAAGAATTGTGTAATCGATCCTTGTAATTGATGTAACGGGTCCTAGTAATTGGTGCAACCGATCCTACTGACTTGTGTAACCGATCACAAGCGATACCATGAGTATATGTGAACCGGTCCTGGTAATTGTCGTAACTGGTCCTGGTAACTGACGTAACTGTTCCTGGTAACTTGTGTGTTCGATCACAAGTAATCCATATCAAGTTAGAACCAATCTTTGTGATTAGTAGAACCTATTGAACCCATTATTGTGATTTGATAATTGATCAATCACATAGTTTGTCTTGGAATACAAATGAACCAATTCTAAACTTGTTTTGGAAGTGTGGTAGAATCGATTCCAAGATTGTAAATATGAAAGAGGATTTAAAAAGAAAAGATGTCAACATACTTTGAACACAAACAGTAACTCTTATCTTTTACTAGAGCGTAACCCGTACTACGCACTGGGACTGCTGGGAATTGTCGATGGTGTGGCGGTGCTTCTCCCCGCACCTGTAGCCCAGATTTATTAGAACATCTTCATCTTCTTTTTTTATTAGGTGGATTAATTATCTAATGGTGTTGATAAACCCACTCATAGGATGTGAGTTTTAAATCGCGGTCATACGAAAATATCTGTGAACCTATCTTGTTTTTTAATTGGAGACTGTATGATCTATAAATTACAGTTTCCTGCATATACTTTTTCATTTGACTAATGTGAATTTGTGAAGTTAAAATAACGAACAAATTAATGGCAACTGCAAGATGAAACTTAGCTTATATAAAGACAACTCTCTTTATTGATGTTTAGAAAATCTCTCAAAACTAAACACAAGCTCTAATCTTGCTCATATGATCAACCACAACTTTGGTGATCATATATATATAGAACTATGAATTCCTTTTCCTAGTCCTATTACCTTATTACATGTCTTTCCTTTTCTTGGAACTAGATGACTTCTAATTCCCTTAGGATTACATCAATTTCCTAATCTTGTCCTAACCAGCTTGTTAGTGACTTCTATGTTGAAGTTTAACCAACATTCTCCCCGTTAAGCTTCAACCTTACCCGTGACATATCTTGTACTCCAATCAATTGTCTCATTTCTTCAAACTTGATCCGAGCTAATGCCTTTGTCAATATATCTGCTTTCTGCTTAGTTCCTGGTATGTGTTCAACGTTGATGATCTCATTCTCGATACATTCTCGTATGAAATGATACCTTTTGTGAATGTGTTTCGTCTTACCATGAAACACTGGATTTTTAGTGAGTGCAATTGCAGACTTATTATCAATCTTGATGAGAACTTTTTCAGGTTCTCTTCCTTTGATTTCACCCAACAGTTCTTGAAGCCATATTGATTGTTTAGCTGCTTCTGTTGCATCCATAAACTCAGCTTCACAGGATGAGAGGGCTACAGTGTCTTGCTTCTGTGAACACCATGTAATAGGTGCTTCTCCTAGATAAAATATATGACCAGTTGTACGTTTTCCATCATCTTGGTCAATATTATGACTGCTGTCACTATAACCAACAATTCCTTTTGATCCTCCTCAACCATACTTCAATCCATAGCTGATTGTTCCTCTTAGATATCTCAATATCTGCTTTATTACATCACCATGAGACTTGCGTGGACTCTGCATATAACGGCTTTCTACTCCCACAGAGAAAGCCAAATCTGGTCTTGTGTGTAATAAGTATCTTAGGCATTCAACATTTCTTCTATAACTTGTTGGATCAATCTCAGCTTCTTCTTGATTAACATCATTGTTTCCATTGGTATTGATGATTATGGGTCCTTTTCCTTCATCAATTACTTGACCCCATCTCATGTGAAACATTCCTGGATCCCTACTTGGTCCATCATTAGTTTCTTTCCAGTTCCAGTTTGCTTTTTCATCGAATACCACATCTCGACTCACTATTACTCTTTTCTTTGTTGGATTGAATAATCTGTAAGCTTTGGATCCAGGCTCAATTCCTAGATGCACAAGAGTCTGAGATCGATCATCCAGTTTCTTAAGAGTTGCAGAATCAACTTTTGCGTATGCTTTGCAACCAAACACTCTTAAATGATCTATGTTTGGGTTTCTCTTTTGCAAACTTTCATATGGAGTCATGTCTTTCAGAGCTTTCGTAGGTATCCTGTTTATTAGGTATGTGGAGTGTCGTACAGCTTCTCCCCATAGATAATTAGGTACCTGCATAGCCTTTAAAGAACTTCTTGTCATCTCCATTAGAGTCCTGTTTCTCCTCTCCACCACTCCGTTTTGTTGTGGTGTATATGGTGTTGTGAGTTGCCTTTTGATTCCATTTGACTCACAGAACTTGTTGAACTCTAAGGAAGTGAACTCTCCTCCTCTATCAGTTCTAAGCATTTTGACCTCCTCTTTTAACCCTTTTTCTATCAGATTTCTGAAAGCTTTGAATCTGTCAAATGCTTCACTCTTTTATTTTATAAGAATAGACCACATATATCTTGAGAAGCCATCTATAATAACAAATATGTATTTGTTATTTGCAAGGGTTTGTGGTGTAATAGGACCACATAAATCAGCATGAAGAAGCTCTAATGGCTTTGAGGCTCTGAATGTTGTTGCTTTTGGGAAACCTTGACGAGTTTGTTTCCCAACTAAACATGATTCACAGATTTTTGCTTCATCATTTATCTGTGGTAGTCCTCGAACCATCTTGTTCTGAGACATTGCCTTTAAAGTTCTAAAGCTTATGTGTCCTAACCTTGCGTGCCACTTCCATGTCTGATCTTCCAGTCTCATATTCAGACATAATGGCCTTCCAATCATGAGACTTATCTTGTAGAGTCTATTCTGTGAGCGTGAGACTCTAACTAAAAGTCTTCCACTTGGGTCATGAACTGTTAGATAATCTTGTCGCATTCTAACATCACATCCAACTTCTGTAGTTTGTCCTAAACTTAGAATGTTGCTTTGTAAGTTTGGGATGAAGTAGATGTTTGTGACAATCTTCTGTTCTCCGGTCTTGCTCTGAAATAGAATTGATCCTTTCCCTTCAATTTCTACAGAAGATACATCCCCAAACTTCACTTGTCCTTTGATTTTCTCATTGAGTTCAGAAAAGTAGTGTCTCTTACCAGTCATGTGATTGTTGGCTACATTATCTAAATACCAGATTCCTTCTTCTCCATCCTTTGATTCGTAGTTCTTTGGTATTAGTGTACCTTCGTTTAAGAATACAACTTCGTGCATGAAAAGAGCTGTATCTGCTTCCCTTGTTTCATTCTTGTTTGCTTCTTCCATCTTTTGTATTCTTTCAGGGCATACAGAGGAGAAGTGTCCTGGTTTATCACATCTGTAACAAATAATGTTTGATCTATCCTTCTTTTCTTTCCCTTGGTTTTGATCATTCTGACTTGTTTTTCTATCTTGTGAGTTAAACCTTCCTCCCCTTCCTCGGCCTTTGTTTACTCTACCACCTCTTCCACGACCTCTTCCTATTATCACAGAGTTTTGTTGGTAAGAGTTTGTGTACAAGAGTTTTCCTTGAGTTTCTCCACTGTTTTCTTCATCAAGGATTCTCTCTTCATATGCTTTCAATCTTCCAATTATATCTTCATAGCTAGTCTTCTTTAAATTTAAGACTTGTTCGAGAGAAGCTATGATATGAATATACTTGGATCTTGGTAAACTATTGAGAAACTTCTTTACCAGTTTATCTTCATCAATGGATTGTCCAAGTGACGCAGATTTTGAGGCTATCTCTGATACCTTTCCTGCAAAGCTATCAATAGTATCAGTGTCTTTCATCTTCATTCTTTCAAATTCAGACATTAAGGTTTGCAGACGGGCTTCTTTAACTCGATCAACTCCGAGATTACGTGCCTTTATTGCATCCCAAATTTTCTTTGAAGTTTCCTGTTCACCAACTTGTAGAACAAGACATTCTGGTATTGCTTGAAAGAGTAATCCAATGGCAAAATTGTTTTTGTCTGGGTCCAATGTACCAGGATCAATTGTTTCCCAAACTTTGTAGATTTTCATCAGTACCTTCATTCTCATGGCCCATACTGTGTAGTTTGTGTCGTTGAGGATTGGAACTTGTATTGATGGTGGCGTGAACTGTTTTGCACCCACAATGGTGGTTTCGTTTTCCATGGCTCAGAAACAAGCTCTGATACCAATTATTGGCAACTGCAAGATGAAACTTAGCTTATATAAAGACAACTCTCTTTATTGATGTTTAGAAAATCTCTCAAAACTAAGCACAAGCTCTAATCTTGCTCATATGATCAACCACAACTTTGGTGATCATATATATATAGAACTATGAATTCTTTTTCGTAGTCCTATTACCTTATTACATGTCTTTCCTTTTCTTAGAACTAGATGACTTCTAATTCCCTTAGGATTACATCAATTTCCTAATCTTATCCTAACCAGCTTGTTAGTGACTTCTATGTTGAAGTTTAACCAACACATAATACAACTAATAACTTCAAATGTCAAATTAGAGCAATGTTGAACCAGTTGTTTATTCCATATGTTGGAAAAAGAAAAAGAACCTGACATCAAAAAAATTTGATGAATAACTAATCAAAGCTTTCAAAAGTATTTCTCTTGTAAATGACTGACTTGAACTTTCATTTTTATTTCTCAGACCTTAGTTATGTTTATTTTTCTGGGGGTATGCGGACCATTTTTTCAACATCTCCGGTGGCACTTCATTTACGGTCCTTTTCTCGAAAAGACGCCTTCCTTTAAATATATCAGAGGATCTCGTTTAGACTTTCAACAGTTTAAAATTGCATCAATGGTTTGTTATGTTGCGTACTGAAATCAACAACTTAGATACAGAGGTCTGATTTACAGTTCCATCAAACACTGTCGTAGCTCAATCCGGATAGTTCAGCTGAGAAATAAATTGTGTGCACCAATGAATATAAGTTAAGCAACACTAAAATGTCGCATGTTATATGGTGGATACCTAATTAATAAGAACACGAATAAGATTTTGGGTACCTAATTAATAAGCTATAGACACTTACGCACAGTAGTTTTTATGCATCCAGAAAGGCAATGACCATAGGTCCATGATTCTATACTCGTGATTTTTAAGTGATTATTTTTTTTGATAGGCTAAAACCAGATCCAGGCCCCTACCCAAATCCAGCCAGTTGGACTAGTCCCACTGTTAGATCCAACCCCACCAAACCCTTTTATACAAACCTCTATTATGGTGGGGATCGAACCCCTGATTTTCTCCTTATTGGAGTTGATGGGATACCACTGAGCTATGTTCTTGGACCCACGAAAATATGGAGTAGAGATATACCCAAAACTGTGACCATATTATATAGTAAAACTGCGGTCAAGACGAAGACACGAAAATACGGAGTAGAGATATACCCAAAACTGTGACCATATTATATAGTAAATTTTCCCCAGAAGTCATAGCACTGTTAACTGGAAAAAATACAGATATCGATACTATCAATCCTCTTGATCTCTTTAAACAGGCGCCCTAGCCGTTTCTTTTAGTTTACATTACAAAGCCATTTATCATAACCTTTCATGGCATATCACTTTGAGGGTTGGGGCGATCAACTATATTAATAGATCGAAAACTTAGCTTTTTAAAGAGAATGTTGCATTGGTTTATCGCGTTCACACAATCTCCAACCTTATCGAACTCGTACCAAAAATCCCTGGTTTGCGGCAGCACAAAACTACCAGAAAACGGGTCGTTCACCGGAAGGAAAAGTCGACCAGTTCTATTGAGGGAAGAAGACAATGGTTCCCTGATCAGAATTTCGGGTGCTCTTAGCAATGTGTGAATCAGGATGCCCCCAAGTAAGTCCAGCATCAGCCTTTAGCATTTCCCGTCTCACTATCAGTTTCGCAGAACCGACAAGCTTAACTTCTCGTTTCGCCCATAACTTCTTCATACGACGTCGTATTGACCTCATTCTTTCGCCGTTGGCTTCGTATTTTCGTTATTTTCCAGATTATGAGAATAAATTCTGCATTTGAACGAGTTCCACCTGGTCTTTGTCCCTTCTCCACTTTTAGACTTCAATTTTGTATCCCTTTTCACTTCTTTTCGGATGATTCACCTAACAAAAGACAATAAATAGAAAAGTAACATAATACAAGACAATATGCAAGAAATACAGCTAAAACAAGTATGGAATTGACACTCAAAACATATAAATCAAGCACTTATCATAACATGACCACGTTTTCCCTGCTAAGAAAAAGAAAAAATATTGTTAAGCAGTATATTGAGAAAAAGGTGTTGGAGCCCAGCTTGTTGCTAGATTAAGAAGTTATAAGCCCTAACTTATTCATAACTTAAGCCTAAATAATTGCACATGAACTTTTAGTTTGAGTACTCCTAATGTATAACCATGGAGAGAGTTTTTATTCGAGAACGAAGCATCAGTTATTTCGTCCATTTTATATAATGTCAAATCTAATATACATTCAGCTTTAAACTGACGTCTAATCATTTAAAAAAACACGAAAATACAAAGTGCTACCAACCTTGTTCTTGGATCTCCATTGTTTTCTGATATACCGTCCCACCCATTGAATGTGCCAGATTGATTGCATGATTTCTTATATGGAACCGTAACTGAACCTGTGAGTCCAGTAGCTTTTCATGGTTTATATATACCCCTGTAAAAAACCCTATGATGATTAAGTTAGCTAGAGTTTTTCATAGGGTTTTGTGTAGAGAAGATTGCTTACCATTTAGGGTTGTAAACCATCCATTTATATGTTACAAATTTTCGTCGAGGCAGGCATGAATTGCAATAACTGGACCTGCATGCCTCCTGACATAAATTAAATTAACTGGCCATGCATGCCTCCTGTAATAACTGGTCATGCATGCCTCCTGTAATAATTGGTCATGCATGTATCCTGGAATGTTCCATAACATTCCATGTTTCCAAAAACTTCCTCTAAGGTTATGGAACTAAGCCAGCAGAAAGTTTTAAGAGACAAAACCCAAGAAATAGATGTAATGGGTTTCGGCCCACGCAGCAGGGTGGAGAAATCCGCAAGCCAAATAAGGACGGGCTGAAATATCAGTGAGCCTATGGCTCAACTCGGCGAGCCGGCTCGGTTCAACTAACTGGGTGTAAAAATCCGCCAGTGTACAAGAGCGGGGTGGAAAAAACCCATATGTATTGAAGTTTGATGTACCGCGAAGCGTAGTATCACCCACGAACTGTCGGATGGAATTTGACAGCCGCCAGAAAGGTCGCCTGGCATGGCGGCCGGGGGAGGCCGCCGGGATTAGTGATGTGGTTTGCTGACGTCATTATACAGTTGTTTGTTGATTGTACCTTTGTGCTGACGCGTCATATTCCGATTGGTTCACTCTGCTGACGTGGAACCTCCTTGCCTTGACTTGGATATCTGCCCATGAGCTTCTATGTATAGTGCTTGTGAGGCCTAGTTAGCCATATTTGGCTAATAAGATGAGCATATTAAGCCCATTTTTAGTGTAAAATATTAGGGGTACAAACATCGCCCCCTCTTAACTCATAACCTGTTATGGGTTAAGAAGTTCGGTTTCCTCAATTATATTGGCGACTGAATTCGCATCATTTTGGAGTGCTGCATAACTCGCCCCCAAGCACGTTGTTTGGAGTGTTATGGAACTCTCCCCTAGATATTTGTGATGTTTGCAATGAGGTGTTATATATATCGCCCCCAAATGGTTGAGGTGATATATAACTCTCCCCCGATATGTAGTGGTGTCATGTTGCTCAATGCTCGCGCAAGGGTGCACTTCCTTGCTGCATTTTGTTCGCGCATGAAATGAAAATGAGTTTTTCTTCTATTTTGAATTCGCGCAGGGGGACAATCCCACTATTCAAGATGCGCTCAGAGTAGAGATGTGTACATTTTCCCATGTCTGGACAGGAGAAAAAGTTCGCCACATTTGTTAACATCCCTCATGATGGGGATACGCTTGGAATGGGTAAAAATGCTCGAACTGTGCATTCACCCTATCTGCGAGGTGTTGGAGATGCTGCTGACAGCAGACTCGAACTAAACTGCTTTTCCATTTAGGACTGACTACTGTCTAACAACATCTGCCTCGTTAAAACCTTTGCGTGGAAAACCCAGTGGGATAAAACCATCATAAAGGAAAAAGAGTGCAGCACAACAGGATTTGAATGAACTACTCCTATGCGAATTTAGCTAATGATAAAACTTCTTCAAGTGGAACGAATTTCATGGATTCCATGGTTTTGAATCTTGAGTACCATCGAGGTTCCTTAGGTAATAGGAGCCACGAGATGTTGGCATGTCCACTATGTATGGACCTTCCCAGTTTGCTCCGAGATTTCCACAGTTTGGTTCCATTGTGGCTGCTTGGGTTTTCTTCAAGACATAATCCCCTGGTTTGAATGGACGTTCTCTGACTTTACGATCATAGCTCAGCTTGATTGCATGCTGGTATCGAACCAACTGTTGTAAGGTTGTTTCTCTTTGTTCTTCCAAAAACTCTTTATCTAAGCCATTATGCTGTCGTTGCTTCCAGATTTGACAACACGAGTCTTGGTAGTCTTAAGATGTTTCTCGGTGGGTATGACTACCCATGTTCCATAAGCCAATGTGAATGGGGAGAATCCAGTGGATCTTTTTGGGGTTGTCTGGTAAGACCATAAGAATCCAGGGAACTCCTCTGTCCACTTTCCCTTCGCCTTTTCTAGCCTTTTCTTGAAATTTTCCATAATAACACGATTTGTTGCTTCTGCCTTCCCATTGCTTTGAGCATAATATGGAGCAGAAAAGTTATGGCGAATGTTCAGGTTCTTGCAGAACTACTAGCATAAAATCATTTACCAGCTTCGACTGCGGAAGACAGATATACTAAAGCGTCTGCGTGCCTGTTTTCCAACCATGGTCGCTGCCCAATAGAGAATTGGTAGAATTCATTTACCAGCTCTCTCATACGATCTAAATATGGGGCTATCCTCTCTTCCTTGGCTCTGTAGGTCCCTAGAAACTGGTTAATTACTAGCATAGAATCAGTTACCAGCTTCACGTTCTTTGCATCTAACTGTTTGACGGCTTTTAAACCGATAATTGATGCTTCATATCCAGCTTCATTTTTTGATGCTTCAAAGCCTAATCTAGTCGCTTTCTCGATCCTCGAACCTTCAGGAGTAAGGATGACACATCCAACCCCGGATCCACCAAAATTTGATGACCCATCAGTAAACACAGTCCATAGTGGCCCAGGTGCATCAATCTCCATTGCGGACTCGCCCCCAGTATGATTAGTGGTTGACTCTTTGAGTTTGTTCAACAACTATTCTTCATCGGTAACTGTTTCTATGTCGTCTACAGGGAAATTTGCTAATAGTGCAGCCAGAGCCTGTCCCTTCTCTGCAGTTCTGATTTCGTACTTGATTTCATACGCCTCTAGAAAATTCAACCATATGGATAGTCGCCTGGAATCATCAGCACGTTCCATAATTCTCTTCAACGGATATTCAGAGTAGACTACGATCTGTCTCCCTTGGAAATATGGTTTGAGGCGACTAGATGCATGCAATAGTTTAAGTGCTATCTTTTCGATTTTTTTTGTACCGTGTTTGCACCCCCGTCAAAGATTTACTGACGAAGTAAACAGGCTTTTCATGTGGATCAGTAACAAATAGCATCGCTCTTACAGCGTTGTCCATTGCAGCCAGATAAACTCTGACAGGTTGCCCAGTATTTGGACTCACCAATACCGGGGGGGGGGGGGGGGTTTACAAATATTGTTTGATTTCATTGAAATCTCTTTCGCATTCATCTGTCCAACCAAAATTCACCGCTTTCTTCAAAACATCAAAAAATGGTTTGAATCGATCTGACGGGCGTGAAATGAAACGATTTAAAGCTGTTAATCGTCATGCTAGTTTCTGGACCTCCTTCTTTGTTCTTGGGGATGGCATCTCTATGATGGATCTCATTTGATCCGGATTCGCCTCGATACCTCTATGCGTCATCATGTACCCAAGGAACTTTCCCGAGGATAGCCCGAATGAACATTTCGCTGGATTGAGCTTCATACGGTATCTCCTCAAGATATCGAACGTCTTTTGTAGATCGAGAAAGTGAGACTCTTTTTTGCTTAGATTTCACTATCATATCGTCGATACATACTTCCATCGTCTTCCCAATCAGATCTTTGAAAATATGATCTACCAAATGTTGGTAGGTCGCCCTTGTGTTCTTTAGCCCGAACAACATTACAGTGTAGCAGTAAACTCCTATGTCAGTCACAAAGGAAGTATGCTCTTGATCTCCCTCGAACAAAGGTATTTGGTTATACCCCGAAAAACCATCCATGAATGACAGTCTTCCATACCCTGAGGTTGCATCCACCAAATCTATGATCCGCGGAAGCGGGTACAGATCACTCGGACATGCTTTATTCAAATCAGTAAAATCGATACAGACACGAATTTTACCATTCTTCTTTGAAACTGGGATGACATTGGACAACCACCATGGATACTGTACTGGTCGTATAAATCTTGCTTCCAACAACTTCTCGATTTCTGCAGAAACTCCATCTTTTTTGTTTTGTGCCATATTCCTAATTTTCTGACGAACTGGATGGAACTTCTCATTGATATTTAGCCTGTGGCAGGCTACGTTCGGATCTATCCCAGGCATTTCAGCAAAACTCCATGTGAAAACGTCAGTGTTCGCCCTTAGCAATGTAATCAAACCATCATGTTCGTGCGCGGGTAGATGTGCCCCTACGAACGTGGTTTTGTGCTTCTTATCCCCAATCTGGACCTCGATCAGTTTCTCAACTGTTGGGGGTTCAGTCGCGTCCTCTCCCATATATGATTATGGAGGGATAGGATTCTGTAATTGCTATTTTTGTTTGACTCGGAGGATCTGGTTCCCGCTAACTTATGATTTCATGTATTCATCCATAGCATTCTCGTGACACTTGTGGGCGGCCATCTGGTCGCTTCTAACCGTCACGACCCCTTCAGGGGTGATAAACTTCAGACATTGATGATACGAGGATGTGACTGCACCGATCGCATGCAGCCAGTCTCATCCTACAATCGCATTATAGGGAACTCAACAATCCAGCAAAACAAAACTTCCTAGAACGGACTTGTCAGCCACTGTTGTAGGCATCTTTATTTTCCCAATCGCCTTTGTAACTTCGCCACTAAATCCGATAATTGGATTTTCGTCCTCTTCGATCAAGTCGTGCGAGAGATTCATATTGGAATAGGCTCCTGAAAACAGCACGCTTACTAAGCTTCTTGTATCCACTAGAATACGGTGTACACGGAACATGCCAATCCAAGTTGTTATAACAATAGCATCATTGTGGGGAGCATATACGCCTATCATGCCCGCTTCAGAAAACACTATTTTTTTTGCATCCAAGCTCCAGAATTTCTGCTCCATTTCCACCGGAAAAATCGATATGATTTTTCACGTACCATTCCTTTAATTGCTCGAGCTTTCTCCTGGTCTCATCTTCTGATGCCCATCTGGTCATTGAATGGATCCTGACATGACTGACATTAATCACATGTGCATTAATCACATGTGATGTGCCAAATTGTTCCGAACCTTTCCCAAAATACTTTTTCACGTACTTCTGTAGCTTTCCAGCGTCTACCATTCGCTGGACTTCGATCTGTAAGGAGCGACAATTCTCAGTTTTGTGACCAACGTCTTTATGATAATTGCAGCATCTGCTTTTATCACGTGTCTTCGCTGGAAAAGGCCGTGGAGAGTTCAAATCCTTGCTTATTTTCTCATACAACTATGTAAGTCGTATGTTCAATGGTGTCAGCTTCATATCATGATGTTTATGATATCCAGTTTTCATTCGTATCCCTTGATTTTCCTCTCGAATTTCACCTCGATCATTATGCTGCCCACTCGAACGGTTCTTTGACTTATCTTTCTTCCCATCATTTGGATGATTGGATGATCTGTTAACTTCTCTTGTCTCTCGATCTTTGGAATCATCCTCAACTCGAGCGTATTCTTCTGCTCGATCATACAGTTCTTCGAGAGTCTTTGGTGGTCTCTTGACCAAGGAACCGTATACACCTATTTGATCATATTTGTATGCCAATTTATAAGCCGCGATGACGACCTGATCGTTGGCACCATCTACATCGGCCAACTCTTGCTTGAAGCATCGAGTAAACTGCCTGATGCTTTCTGATAGACACATTTTTGTGTCCGATTAGTCTCGATTCTATATATTGTTAGGGCTCATTTTTGTAGTTATTATGGTGTTTTATTTATTTGTAGGTATTTTTGGCCAATAAACATTTTTGGAAAAAAATTGGCTTGAAAAGTTGTCGGAAAGCACCCGAAAGACATTTGCTATTCGGACTCATAAGGGGTAACCTAATTACTAAGGGGCATCCCATTTCTAGGCAGTTGCTAATCGCACCCCTACTCTGGATAAGGGGAAACCATCTTCAACATTTCAAAAACCAGGTTTTTGGCGGGAAAATAGTGCAGTGAAGAACAGTTTTGGCAATCGTGATTTGGAGGAGTTTGAGGTCGATTAAACCTCTAATTTTCATAGGATAGACTCCTTATGGATCTAGGGATCTGATATGGGTGTTTTAATCGATTAGACTGGGCTCAATCGACGGATTTTTCTCACAACAGAAAATATGGAAAGTCACGTGTGTGACCTGTTTTAGGGAATTTTAGAGAGATTAAAGCGCTGTAAACCTTCCCAAAGATTTGTATCTATCTAAGGAAGAGTTTAGAATAAAAATGAAAGCTCAGAAACGCGTAGAAATTCTAAAACAAGAAATTGCGGCAACTTGGCCCTGAAGAGAAGGAAAGATATTTTGGAAGATTTGGGAGAGATTTAATCGGTATTTTTGATATAAATAGATGTCTTGGGTCATATAGAAGAGGTGTCGAGAGTTTGGGAACCTAAGGAGAGCCAGAGAAGAAGAAATCAGAGCTTTACCAAACTATGTTTCTGCTGTTGCTGTTGCTGAAGAAGAAGAACGCGAAGAACATTGACGCACGGGAAACAGTCGCAGAACAGTGTCGTTTTTTAACAGCTGAAGAACATTAAGTTGTGCAGGGCAGTCGTATTCTAGGGTCTTAAAATCAGCGACAAAGCAACAGTTTTTCTGTAACAGTTCCATTGTAACAGTTGTTTTGCAACACCAATACACTGTTGCAAACAGTCTGTGTTATTACTTTTCAATCTTTTAATCATCTTTTGAGCAACAAACACATATTTTGAGATAATGATTAATATGAAGAGCTAAACCCCATTGCTGAGGTGATAGAGGAAGCTATTTTTCCAACAAAAAGTGGTATATTCTATTTTATCTTTTTATTTGCAATAATTATATGATTATTTTCCTTGAACTATTATTGAATATGATTTTTATTTGAGTGATTGTGATCTATTTTGATGGAGTATGCTTAGTTTTAAGACTTTTGATGCTTCATACTTGGTATTTACAATTATTGCTTTTGAAAATCTACTTGTTGCAATATTTTAGAACCAAATTAAACAAGAAAATTGCATAAATATAAGTATTGGTTTAATCACTTTGAACTTGGAAAATAGTGGAATCTTAGCCTCAGTGTTTCTTTTAGTATTGATATCATCTTTGATTGAGTTTGCTATAATTTTTATTGAGTTTTCTATTTTAATATTAGAATTTAAGTCTAATTAATATCTTTCACAAGTCTGAGAATCGAACCACTTTTACCACTTTTACCACTATCTACAATTCTTCTGCTCGATCATACAGTTCTTCGAGAGTCTTTGGTGGTCTCTTGACCAAGGAACCGTATACACCTATTTGATCATAGTGGTATGCCAGTTTATAAGCCGCGATGACGACCTGATCGTCGGCACCATCTACATCGGCCAACTCTTGCTTGCAGCATCGAGTAAACTGCCTGATGCTTTCCTCCTTCTGAATTCCAATAAGGAAAAATACGTGGCATCCCTTCTGATCACGTCTGTTGTATTTGTAGTGAATGCAGAATTCGTCAACCAGCTTATGGTAAGTCCCGATCGATTGTGCCGGAAGCTGATTGAACCACGTTATTGCTCCACCAGTCAGTGAATGTGGAAACATCTTACACATCAACTCATTGTTGTACTTCCATAGAGTCATGGAAGTTTCATAATGTAAAACATGCTGATCTAGATCATCTGTTTTCTCATCGAATTCTGGTAGCTTGGGAACTTGAAAATTCATTGGCGTCCGGAATTCTATGATATTCAGTCTGAAAGGAGCTCTTGCGGCTCGATGCAACCTGTCTATCTTTTCCTCTCTGGAGCGCTTTTTTGACATTACTTTCTCGATCATCTTGCAGAGGCGAGCATCCGTTATTGCTCTTACGTCACCATCAGAGGAACTGTCATCCTGCTCATAGTCCCGATCCTCTGGAATATCAACTTTGGATCTTATTCTTTTTCCAGCTCTGCCTTGCTCTGAACGAGCATAGTAATCGTGCGAAAATTCTCTCTCAACGTGCCGATCTCGAACCTCATCTTCGTCATTCCTGAGACCCTTTGAGCGGGTGGTAGTTCTGGCCGTACTCTGCTGAGTTGTAGTTGGCCGTGCTCGGGTCCCTGTTCGCCGGTATCGTACACGCTTTCGTCTAGGTAAATCTCCAGTGACCAACAGATTTTTCTCTGGTCTATCAAGATCGATCACTTCTCTGGTTTGGTCTACATCCCGCGGGCTAACTCGACTTCCAAGATGCTCCCATACAGACCGACCCTTCTGGTTGTTCAGATTACCAGTCCTTGGTCGAGACAGGTTTTCACGTTCTAATATCAGGAGAGCGTTCTCTTTCTCTACCTCGTCCAGCTGACGGCGCAACAGTTCTTCCTCCGTACTAGGAGTCGCAGTTCGTCCATCTCGCATGTCATGTCGGTCGTTATTCCTCCTTGACTGGCTACCGAATACAAGCCCTCTGTCTGCTCGAACTCGTGAGTTTTCTACATCAGGTATGGAGTCAACATCCATTCCTTCGTCTTCAATCATCTGTCTTTTTTCGCTCCGATTATTCAAATCCGGGGTTTTGTCACGAACACGATCTCGATCCTGACCACGATCTGCGGTTCTTCCACGAACACGATATCGACCCTGTCTGTTTCCAGTGGGTACCGCCGATGCTGACTGAACCTCAATCTCGTGCCTTTAAGCTTCGGGACTCCAGTGTTGTCGAGGATTGCTAGCAGAATCTGCCCTTTGTGCAGTTTGTTTGACTACTGCCATAGCTCGATTTGGTAAAACATGATTATATTTTTCTCCATTCCCCTTGGTCGGAGCCAATATTTATAAGGTAAAATAATTTCACCAACAAACACGAATCTGATGGTGATTTGTTGATGATCGAACCGCTGCCTTTCTCTCCACGTGAACAGTATTGGGGGGGTACTTTCAAAAAATCCTCTGATGCTTAAGTTAGCTAGAGTTTTTAATAGGGGTGTTGATGGTGGTTTTTAGATTAGGGTTAAAATCGTAAAACCTTGCATCTGATGTGACATCACTCTGTAAGGAAACAAAGCCGTGAGTGCTAATCTCTCCGCTGGCATATTTATTGATTCGTTTAATATATCTACATGAAATTTATCCAGACTGGCGAATGTAGCAACCATCCCAGATGTTCTGTAAATTTCGGCGCCTTGCCTATATTGACTTAATATAAGTTCCTTTGAATGCCTTCTATACTATGTTCCGCGGCTGAACCCTTAATGTTGATATGGCATGACGATTTGTGTTCACTCGCAGGAGAGTAACACGAATTTCCAAATATCAAGGATAAGGTCTTTGCATAAGGTATTCAATCAGAAAAGCATGATTCTCTCTGGCAATGAACTTAAAAGAACTCTGTGTCAACACATAGAGTTCAATCAATTTCCCTGACTAACTTGTAGAAGTTAAAGTTTCGCGCCTCGCACAGTATACCAGACCTTGCTTGACGAAAGTAAGCCTAGGCAAACTAGGAAATTAATCCTCCATGGATTAGTAGGTGCAAAACCCTGCCCAGAATCAGAAAAACAGGGAGCCGCAGAGGCAAAGGGAGGCGTTCCATGCCTTAGGCGAGCTGGCGCCACTTGCCATTGGCCACGCCCCATCCTAAACCGACCATATTTTCTTCGACCAATAAGGTCGCTTTAAACTCGCCACGCGCACATAAGTTGTGGTTGGGCCCATACTTTCCGGCCCCACTTCCCATCGACCAATCAGGTCGCTCTAAAGCTGCCACACTCTCGCCAGAAGTGTAGCCACGCCCATGCTTGGCCGGCCCTCTTTTAATCGACCAATCAGGTCGCTCTAAAGCCTCCACACTCACTAGAAGTGTAGTCGCGCCATATGTTTGGCCGACCCCCTTTTCTTGGCCAATAAAGTCTCTCTAAACTTGGCACCATACATTAAAGGCCAAATGCACCCTGTCGCGCCACCATACTAACTGGAAAGCCAAACACACCCTTCCACAACAACATATTGATTGGCATGCCAACATGCCACTCTGCCGCGGTAACATGCCAACATGCCGCGGTAACATCCCACTTCGTGGCAACCTGCCATAAATAGCGCCATATGTGCTAACTTACCTCCTGTTCGTGGCCAACGCCATGAAAAGCTTAAGATTAGGGTTTTCTGGTCAAAACCACGCCTATGCATTAACCAAATCCCTAATTTCCAGTTGTGGCACAAATTATGCCACTTCGATCCCGCAACATGCCACGAGCCATGTGGGACCCAGGAAGCCCTAGGGGTGGCGCCACATCATAGCCACCTATGGAAATCCCTACTCCTGTGGCCGTTTCCACACAATGGCCTTGCCATAGTTCCTTTGTGATAGACACATTTTTGTGTCTGATATAATCTCAATTGCATATATTGTTAGTGCTCGATTTTTGTATTTATTTTGGCTTTTTATGTCTTTGTAGGTGTTTTTGGAAAAATAAGATTTTGCGGCGAAATTGGCTCGAAAAGTGTTTTTTGCGTTCATGGGAGGACATTTGCTATTCGGACCCTCACTTTGGATAAGGGGTAACCTAATTACTAAGGGGCATCCTATTTCCAGGCAGCTGCTAATCGCACCCCTACTCTGGTTAGGGGGTAACCATTCTTCAACATTTCAAATAATTCATTTTGGCGGGAAATTTGTCTTCTCGTCTGCGGAGCTCTCTGCTCGAATTTTGGAAGAGTTTCACGAGGATTCAATTGCGGATGTTTTTTGGGCTGGTCCTGTTAGGACTAACCAGATTTAGTAGGTCCACCAGATTCGATTAAATAGGGCCATATCTTTGGTTATAAGGAAACCGGGGAGAAGAAATATTATCGGGATTTTTGAGAATCCATGAAATATTAGGAAAGTATTTTATGCGAGATTTGAATGTATTTGGTCTGGATTTAGTCTCAAGCGAGGGTAAGAGAGTTAGCATAACTCGGAAGACGCGTGCAGAGAAAGTCAGAGAGAATTATTCTTGAAACTTAGCAACAAAGAAATAAACTATTGTTGGGAAGATTTAATCGATTTTTAATCGGCCTGTGGGGTATAAATAAGAGGAGAGTATCACAGAGGAGGATTATCGGGATTTAGGGGTCTAGTCAGAGGACAGAGATTCCAAGAAACAAGACTTGCAGAGAAGCTCTCTGCTGCTGTTGAAGCAGGAGGAAGAAGACGAAGCTGAAGAACATTGGACAGACGAGGACAGTCGCAGAGGCAGTACAATAATAGATAACATATATCATAAGCTTGTCATATTTTCTCTGTAACAGTTCAACCCGTTGTAACAGCTGTTTGTAACACCGTTGCAGCGTTGCTAACTGTCTGCTTTATTAGTTTTCTCTTGTTTTTCACCTATTTGAGCTATGAACAACTATTTTGAGCACGTGAATAATATGAGGAGCTAAACCCCAACACTGGGATGACGGGGGAAGCCATATTTCATGTGTGTGGTAATTATATTTAATTCTTTCATGACCTTTGCATGAATTATTAATTGTTTTATGGTTTTTATTGAACGGTTGTGATTTCAATTGATGAGTTATACTTAGGTTAAGTCTTTTGATATCCCATGCCTTAGATTTACAGTCGTTGTTTTTCAAATATCTACCTTGGCAAAGAAACAGAGTCAATATTCTATTTGATTTATAATAGTCTAGAATAACTATATGAATTGCATGAATGGATTTATTGGTGGAATCCTGAGTCCCAGTCTCTTGTAACATTAAGTGAAACCAAAATTAAGTCTGAAATCAAATCTTTACAAGTCTGAAATCAAATCTTTACAAGTCTTTGAACGAACTTCTACTTATCACTTTCAAAACTACATCAATTTTTGGCGCCGCCGACGCGGACTTGTATTTAGATTTGTTTTAGGTTTCTTTTTCTTTTTATTATTTTTGTTTTTTTTATGCGTTTTGGTATTTTTCGATTCTTTTCATATTTGGAGCGAAGCTACAAGGAAAGAAAAAGCGCTATAAAAGGAAAGCATCGCCAGAGAAAGAAAGAAAGGAGGAATCTGAAAGGAGTGAAGAAGAAGATTTTGTATATAGTTATTTTGTTTTATTTTTAGAAACTGTAAATAGGGTTTTATTTTTGTAATTTTTCTTTTCCCTTTTGGACATTTTTATTTTTGGACTTGGACATTTTTATTTTTAAACCCTAAGGAAGGGTTAAAATTAAATATAAACTGTTTGCAGGGAAGGACGACAGTTACGATACTGTCTCGGCCCCTCGGGTTCGTACACTGACATAGGAGTCGGTGTGAGTCGACTTCAACGGTTCATCGCCCGTCTGGTACGGGAGGTAAGACTCTATCCACCCACGAATCCCCTGTCAGTGGGTTTTATTTTGTGTGACAACTCACACCCCTGCAGTAGAATGTCGAACTGGTATTACAATAGCCAATACAACGAATATCCGACTGAGTTTCAAAATGGACGTTACTACTTTGACCATAGTGTGAATAGTGGTTGGGAACATCAGCCTTTTGAAGATTATGGTCCATACCATGGTGAGCCCAATTACTATCCACATACGCACCGGTCATATGAGCAAAATTCTTATATTTCTCCTTTAGAAGAGTCTCTCAGGAAATTAGAAGAGTCGACACGTAGGATAGCTGAGATGAATAACTTAGTTTATGACGAAAGAAAACTTTCTTTAGAGGAATCCCTCAAGCTGATAGCTGAGACGAACGAAAGAATTGCTCGAAATAATCTTAATTTTCAATACAGTGTCTCCAATAATACCCTTGAAAATGAGGATAGTTATTTGCATAAACAGATGACGAGGATAAATTGGTTACACTACTTGTTTAGATGAGGTTCAACCATTTTCATGTTATTATAATGATTATGATGAGGATAGTGTTGATGAAGAATTTGAAATAAATAGGCATAGTGATCAGGAATTTGCTACTCCAACTGAGCTTAATAATAATATTATTTCTAGTTCAAATCCAAATAATTTTAATAATTATTCACCTATTCAAAACGAGGATTTGACTAGAGATACCCCCGTTTTAGACGATGTAGTATTTCCTTTTGATTACGAAGCTAATAATGGTTTAGAGGAACGAGTATATTTTGAGTCTAGCGATTTAGAAACAATAGACTTAGAAAAAGAAAATGAACTCGTCGAGATGAGTGAGGATGTACCTGACTTAGAAGAATCAATTGACCATTTTCATGAATTAGATGACCTTGAAATTAGGGAAGTTGTGACTAGTCTTTCTAGAGACACACAAAACTCTAAGTTTGGGGGTGATTATCATTCTCCTTGTGCCTTACCTTTCGCTCTTACAGAGATCCCTCACTTGGGACTCGACATATGTGCCTCAACAATTTTACAAGATTATCTTCATACACGTTTTCCTGAACCTAGTGATGTCCACAAGAAATTACAGTTATTAGAAACCCATCCTCTGGTTGATGTGGTTTACCCAGGCTATGATACCCAGATTGACTTTGTTTTCCCACCAAATATTTTTCTTCCAAATGTGGGAATGTTTGATTTTCAAATGTGTCGAATATTAAGTTTTGAGACTAAACCAAATTACTTTAGGAGATTAGGGTCGACATAATTGTTTAAGGAAGATCACCACTCTCATTGTGGTCAGCTGTGTAAGTCAAATCTGATTGACTTAGAGGATCCTCAATTATTCAGGTTATTATTATGTGCTTCTAAGTTTTTATTTGAGTTTTTCCAGACTCTAGAACCTGAACATTTGGATCTAACCTATGAAGAAACGCAACCCATGAAAATATTTTATTTGGACCCAGTTATAGATCCTGAACCTGAACCACAACTAGATGTAGTTGTCTTAAACAGGAAACTAGACAAGGGTGTGCTTTATTTGTTCATTTTCTTGGCATGTTGCAGATTCCTTTTACTTGTGATAGCTCTATTTGGTTTTGATGACCCACAGATATTTCGGCTATTACTTTATGATTTTATAAGGTGACTAATCCTTTCTTAGTCTGGCTGAAGACATTAAACTTAACACTTCTTGGGAGGTAACCCATTCTCATGCAACAAGGTAATATCTTTCCTTATCTCTTTTGCTTCAAATGGTAACAGTTTCTCCTTGTTCATGCTTTTAATTTGATCTTTAGAACATTGAGGACAATGTTAGATTTAAGTTTGGGGGTATAGGAGAAACTTTTTAGTTGCACAATTAAACTCCAAAGCCTAGAAATTTATGCTTATTAAGGATGGCACTAACCAATCTAAGTGGATGGAAGCATTTTGGTTGTAGGAGTTGAGGAACCAATCTGACTAGATGGCAACATCTAAAGAGTCTATTCATAAAAGCACAGAGCTCAGGTGTTAGAAATAACATGATAGTTTCACCATATCTCGTTGAGTCCTTTCACTTCTGTTTTTATTTTGTTTTGTTTTTAAACTATGTTTCTCTAAGTGATTAGGCGGGGCTCACGATTCAAGTTGTTACCAATGCTAGGGTGAATTAGAGTGATTGAGATACAAAAAAAAAGAAAAAAAGAAATTGAGACCAGACCATCAGACCAACTGGAATAAATTCAATAAAGTCGACCACTGGAACCCTTGTATATGCCAGTATGTTGACCTAGAGTTAGGGTTATCAATCACTGGTTCCCTTGTATATGTCAGTGTGTTGATATTAGTCAGACTAGTATCTCAGTCCATTAGGATAGGTTCATTTTGGCGGAGGCCTTCAGACAGATATGAGAAACACCGTTCACCTAGTAAACATCAAAACCATCTATGTTTTTCTCTATATCCATCTTCTTGATCTATCCATGTGATTAGTTTCGACTCCGGATATTGATGTCCATAGTGCAACTATCTGAGTAGAGCTCTGTCACTTTATATGAATTTTAGTATACTTGAGTGCGAACTCGTGTACAACAATTGGAATTTCGCATCAGGGTACTTCCTCCTGTAGTCAATAAGTATGCCAACCAAGGAGATTCTTTAGTGCCTTCCAAGGTTCTGTGTAGATAGCTAGAGTCTGGAGTATAAAGGTTTTGTGGGTATACCTGTGGTAAGCCCTCCGGAGACAACACTCCGCCACTAGGTACACCTAGGGGTTTAAAGGCTTATTGCATACGCTAAATGCAATCGACGATGCCTGCGACAGTGAGTTAGGATTCTATTTCTATTTTATTTTTGCTCGAGGACTAGCAAATAATAGGTTTGGGGGTATTTGATAGACACATTTTTGTGTCTGATATAATCTCAATTGCATATATTGTTAGTGCTCGATTTTTGTATTTATTTTGGCTTTTTATGTCTTTGTAGGTGTTTTTGGAAAAATAAGATTTTGCGGCGAAATTGGCTCGAAAAGTGTTTTTTGCGTTCATGGGAGGACATTTGATATTCGGACCCCCACTTTGGATAAGGGGTAACCTAATTACTAAGGGGCATCCTATTTCCAGGCAGCTGCTAATCGCACTCCTACTCTGGTTAGGGGGTAACCATTCTTCAACATTTCAAATAATTCATTTTGGCGGGAAATTTGTCTTCTCGTCTGCGGAGCTATCTGCTCGAATTTTGGAAGAGTTTCACGAGGATTCAATTGCGTATGTTTTTTGGGTTGGTCCTGTTAGGACAACCATATTTATTAGGTCCACCAGATTCGATTAAATAGGGCCATATCTTCGGTTATAAGGAAAAAGGGGAGAAGAAATATTATCGGGATTTTTGAGAATCCATGAAAGATTAGGAAAGTATTTTATGCGAGATTTGAATGTATTTGGTCTGGATTTAGTCTCAAGCGATGGTAAGAGAGTTATCATAACTCGGAAGACGCGTGCAGAGAAAGTCAAAGAGAATTATTCTTGAAACTTGGCAGCAAAGAAATAAACTATTTTTGGGAAGATTTAATCGATTTTTAATAGGCCTGTGGGGTATAAATAAGAGGAGAGTATCACAGAGGAGGATTATCGGGAGTTAGGGGTCTAGTCAGAGGCCAGAGATTCCAAGAAAGAAGACTTGCAGAGAAGCTCTCTGCCGCTGTTGAAGCAGGAGGAAGAAGACGAAGCTGAAGAACATTGGACAGACGAGGACAGTCGCAAAGGAAGTACAATAATAGATAAAATATATCATAAGCTTGTCATATTTTCTCTGTAACAGTTCAACCCATTGTAACAGCTGTTTGTAACACCGTTGCAGCGTTGCTAACTGTCTGCTTTATTAGTTTTCTCTTGTTTTTCACCTATTTGAGCTATGAACAACTATTTTGAGCACGTGAATAATATGAGGAGCTAAACCCCAACACTGGAATGACGGAGGAAGCCATATTTCATGCGTGTGGTAATTATATTTAATTCTTTCATGACTTTTGCATGGATTATTAATTGTTTTATGGTTTTTATTGAACGGTTGTGATTTCAATTGATGGGTTATACTTAAGTTAAGTCTTTTGATATCCCATGCCTTAAATTTACAGTCGTTGCTTTTCAAAAATCTACCTTGGCAAAGAAACAGAGTCAATATTCTATTTGAGTTATAATTATCTAGAATAACTATATGAATTGCATGAATGGATTTATTTTTGGAATCCTGAGTCCCAGTCTCTTGTAACATTAAGTGAAACCAAAATTAAGTCTGAAATCAAATCTTTACAAGTCTTTGAACGAACTTCTACTTATCACTTTCAAAACTACATCACTTTGGCATAGCCATGGCACCATTTGCACAAAAGTATAGCCATGCCGCATGTCACACACACTAATTATGGTTTCGACATGCCAGATCCTAATTTGGGAAAAGTTGATACGCCAACCAAAGCAAAATAACGTTTCCCAGAGCAGTGGGATTGATGTGGAAACATGGCCAATGTTTCCACATGTGGGTCCAACACCACGGCGCCAAACCCTAACCTTGACCATGCCACAGGCGTGGCCATGCCACAACGCCACTGGCATGCCGCTATGCCACGACTACCTGCATGCCGCCATGCCACGGCTACGCCACTAGCGTGCCACTAGCATGCCACTATGCCAATGGCGCCACTCCTCTATACAACAAGATGTGTCCATAATCAATGGCCATCTTTCCTCATGAGATGCAATCTCGGCCATCCAAGTTCGCCACCGAACTGACAGACTTGTGGCAAGTTTCAGGAGACCATCTTCCTAAATCTAGTAGCCATGGCTACGCCGGGCACCACTTGCACCACCGTGCCACTGGCATGCACGATCCATGCCAGCCATGCGACATTGCCACTGGCGTATACCAAAATGCCACCGCGCTGTCATCACGCACCAACACAAGGTAGCCATAATCAACGGCTACCCTCCTTCATGAGATGCGATCTCAGCCATCGAAGTTCGCCACCGAACTAACAAACTTTTTGCAAGTTTTAGGCAACCAGCCAAAACGAGCTTAATAGCATTACATGTTATTTTCCTGCGGTAAATCCCTTGACTTTGACTTTCCGAACATAGCAAAGTGCTAAATGTTTTCCACGAAAACACTTGATACATCAAACACGTCACAAACTGGGGGATGCTCATCAGGGTGTTGGTCTGGCAGTATACAACGTGCGGCGTGCAATGCGCTCGTTACAAGAAAGTGTCATGAAGTGGGACAATTAGTGATGGTAAAAAGTAACGGTGTAAACGAATTCATTTCCTTCATCATGGAAGCATAATGTATGACGGTTACACGAATTCACTTCCTTCATCATGGAAGCATAACGTCTGACGGTTACACGTTACTCTTTTCTTCCACCACTCAATCGTTTCACTTCCTATGATACCTGGGTACGTTTCAATATGACTTATATAAATAGGCTTCACCTATTTTCACCAAACAACAAGTTTGGGTCGGCAACAACACAGTATCTAGAGATCACCTGGTAGCTTTCCATTCTGCTAGCCAATTCTACTTTCAGATACAAGTCATAGACAACCATACCTTCAGAATCAACTATTCTGGTCTCAACACTCTCTTCGCTTCCCTCCCTAAGACCAACCCTTATCCTTCTCTTTGTGACCGAAGCAAGTCTGGAACGGCCATTTCTTGGTTTAGGCCAGGATTGTACAGATTAATCTCTCAAATCAAAGGTACCCCGTGCAGTGCATTGTTTAGGGTTTAGATTCGTTTCTCATCTACACACCAAAAATTACCAAAATCAGCAGAAACGGTTTTCACCCATAAACAATTGGCGACCACAGTGGGAGGTTAATCTCTCGGTTGCAATACCAATTTCCGATTTCACTTTTTCAATCCTGATCTCAAGATGGTAGAACTCAGGTCCGTATCAGCAACAAACCCTGAAAACACTAGCGCTGAGATTACTCTTGGTATTAACATTTCTTCTAGTGGCGTTAATACGCCACCTCTCAACACCAGCGGCATGGAGAACGCTCCTTCAGGTGTTACACCTTTGGTCACCAGAGCCAAAGCCGCTGCCGCGAAAAATGTCCCTTCAGGTGTTACACCTCCAGTCACCAGAGCCAGGGCCTCTGCTGCCCCCCTGAATGTTTCTTTAAACATGACATCTCCAAACATCACCAAAGACGCTGCTACTCCACCATCAGTACGAGAGACTGGGGGATCCAGAGTGAGCCGACCCCATATTACTATTGCTGATTTGATGGAAATACAATAAGTTCTTGTTAGGGCTCAGATGGACATGGCTTCGACTCATAAAGAGGTGCTTTTTTTCCTCAAGACACTAACGGAGCGACTACCACGGGAACCACGCCAACCAGAGCCAATGAGGAACACCTTCAATACTCCTGGCATCGATGCCTCAACAAGGCGCACCTTTGTAGATGAAGAAACTCGTTCAGAGGCTCCGACGGAGAAGAATCAGCCGTCCAATTTTGTCACACGAGAATATTTGGAACAACTTCTTATAAACCAAGACAAAAATGCAGACATGCATCAACATCAACCCCCGTATCCTCCTGAAATACAAAGAATTCCTCTTCCGAGAGGGTACTCTTCTCCTCAATTCTCCTAGTATGACGACACCGGTAATGCGCGTGAACATGTCTCTCGATTTTTGGAATCCTTGGGTGAGCACGAATACAACCATGTTTTCTGTTTGAGGGAGTTTTTGAAGTCACTTACCGGAAGAGCATACACCTGGTACAACAACATTGCACCAAACAGCATACCCAACTGGGATGACATGGTTACGGCTTTCTACAAGAAGTATTTCTTCGTGTCTGAGAAAATTACCTTCTCAGATTTAGGGAGGATGTTCCAACGAAACAATGAACATCCAAATGATTATGTCAAAAGATTCAGGATTCAAGCGCTGGACTGTCACGATCCAAATATGACCGAACATCAATTAGTAGATTCTTGTATCAATGGTATGGTTCCCATCTACCGTGCCTTACTGGAGAATCCACGATTCCGGACGTTTTTTGAACTCCATGAGGCTGCTAAACAGTCGGCCACAACAGCATCAACATTGTTGGAAAGAACCAGGCCATCCAAGGTTGAAGACGCACGCGAATCTCGAGGAAACAGACGCCTCATCAACAAGAAATATAACACTGGCCCCTCTGTGAGCGTGGTAACTGAAAGAGGAAAAAGTAAGGTTCTGACGGCAGAACAACAATCCAAGTGCACAATGCCAGCACATCAGGCGGCTCCACCACGAAAGAGCGCAGCTAAGGTTCTTGCGCAACATCAAGAAGCCGTAGAAAAGGCCTTGGGTTTCCCGTTCCCAATCGAAGAGGTAATTGAACTCTTGGAAGCATGGATCTAAGATGATGCCATCAGGCTACCTCCTATCAGGCTCCTACCAACTGAAGAGGAAATGGCAAATCCTAAGTATTGTCGCTACACATATTTGCCCATAACCCGACCAATGACCGCAATAAGTTAAAGCATATCTTCAAAGAAAAGGTGGAAGCATGGGAAATTCAACTGGGCAATGAGGGAGTTCACAGAGATCCTCTTCCAGTCAGGAGTTGCATGCTCTCTGGGGACTTTATTCACAAAACCGTGAAATCCATCATAGAGCGTGTATGCGAGGTTCTCTATTTCTCCAAGGTGCAGCGTCAATTATATTTGCATCCCTCAATCGAGTCGTGTCGGGAAAGCGACTTTTTCCTACTGAAGAAACCACGCCAGAACCCCAAACTCTCTCGGAAGCGGTGCTGGTAAATACAATTGGGGACTGCTGACCACGATTTATCTGAGGGACGCCGAGCTTGATAACACATTGATCGACGCGGCCTCTGACTTCAACATCGTTACCATCAAAACTCTGAGAGCTAAGGGAATTTCAAAGCAGGAGGCTACCCACTCCCCAATGGTGGTCAAAAACTTGGAAGGAGAAGCAATAGACGCATATGGCTAGATCAACATTGAAATTAAGGTAGGAGACGTTCTAACACATGGAAAATTCCACATTGTCAAAAAACTCTTAAATTACGACATGATTCTGGGGCGCTCATGGGTGCATGTCAATAAAGTGAAATTGGGAGTATCCCCTCTGCCGATGACGATACCTGAAAGAATTTCCAACAAGCCGTCCAGCTTTGAAGATTACATGTTTCCGTATCAACAACTAAACAATGTAACTCAATTACCTGGAGAAAGCCTGTCGACATTCATCCGCAGATTCCGAACACAACTTGTGGAAGCTCACATTTCTACGCACCCAGGCGGCATGCTACAGAATCCATGGATAATTTGCAAGGGAAAATCCAATAAAAGGTTGGTCAAATCCTTAACTGTTGCTATTGTTTTCCCACGTTTTGAGTTACTGTTGCCAACGACATGCGAGGTGTTGCTATGAAAGTGGCTAAACGAGAAGAAGATAACACGCCTATTAGTATTATTGCATTCTGGCTCTCTTTCCGATGGATTGTTATGGGGATGAAAGAACTGGTTCTTCGCAAAAGGGGTTTTAGGGTTCTTCCGGGAGATTTTATTCGTTCAATCAAAAATATGAAATTATCAAAGCAGGAATGTTACTCAGTGAGACATGGCTTCAGTCGCACAAAATAAAAAAAACAAAAAAAAACATCTACAAGCTACAAAAAGATGGATGAAATCGCAAAATGGGAAAACCAGTTGTCAATTACAAAACTCCTTGGTCCATCAGAGCTTTTTCAAGCACTTGCCCCATCACCTTCACTGACAGCAAACATTCCATCCAGAAGCCGTTTCAGCAGCAGCTTCAACATCCCATCCGGAATCCGTTACGGCAGCAGTTCCAGCATATGTCCCCACAGCTTCTCCAACGACCCCAACATATAATTCCACTGTTTCACCATCTGCCTCGACAACATCCTCAACGGTTGCTTTGATTTCCTCAACAACAGTTTCAACATCCACTTCTGAAGTTGCTTCAATATCGCAAACCACAGCCTCTTTAGCATGCTCCGGTTCATCCACCTCAGAATCAAGGATTACGATACCTTTGTGGACACGGTAATTAAACTGACTCTCGTCTGGAAGTTTCTTAGACTCAGTCCTTCGCCAATTCAATCGAGAGGCGAATCGTTCAACCCTGGCACTGGGTTGTGGAGAAGCTTCATCACTTTGATATTTCCCGACTTGATGGGATGCTTCATCATGTCTCCACTTCTTCTCCATGTCAATCAAAGCCATGAAAGCCTGGGCACGCACCCGCACGATGCATAGATGGGTGAGAGACATGCCTTGTATAATCCGGCCGGCTGCATGGAACAAAGGGTTGACTTGGTTTAATATCTCCTCATGTGAAGAAAACCTGGGCCCGTCGAATTCAAAAATATTCTCTGAAGAGTCAGAGGTATGATCATCACCGGAAGATCCCAATGTGCACTACCAAAAAGAAAAAAAAATATTTTCTACATTATGTCTGCATCGGAAATCTACATGATGAAGAACACAAAATGGTGAACTATAAGAAAAGACACGAGACAATACCTGTGAAGAGGGTGGGTGCGATTCTATGATGATCTATACGAAAGAAAGAATAATTGGCTCACCTGGACTGCTGATGGAAAGAGGCTTGCCGCTACAGAGATAAAGTCAATGATACGAAAATAAAAGGGCGGACAACGCCTTTTATATACTTTGTATTTTGAAGTTCGAGTAGAAGAAGGTTTTTTCTTTCGGGTTATGCACAGAAGAAGGCAAGCGGACCCGCAATGACCGGCCAGGCACTCTCCCTGCCATTCCGTGACCTAACCAAAAGAACGCCTTATTCACCGCTCAAAGCAGCATAATATCCTCGCGCTCCACCAGACAAGCAGCGCCATCTCCGCCTGCTCCACAGTTTAGCAAGCAACGCCATGACTCCAGCACCCCGTGATCAAAGCCGCACTATCTCTGCCCATTCTGCAAAAACACCGGATCCATCTTCACTGTTTGATAGCAAAGTTCAAAGTGTTGTTTCCACCATTCCACGGACATAGCCAAAGTGACGCCATCTTAGACGTCCAAAGAAGCGCCGTCTCCACTAGCCAAAGTGGCACCATCTTAGCCGTTCAAAGCAGCGCCATATACACTAGCCGAAGCAGCGCCATATCCGCCGTTCAAAGCAGCGTCATCTCCGCACGTTCTTTGACCTAACTAGCCAACGCCTGTTCCGCGGGCCAACTCGTAGTGCCATCTCTGCTACCCAAATTTTCAGCGCTGACACCAACACCCTATGACTGAGTCAGAATTACACAGAGCCGCTAACACAGGGATCACGGATTCCTCATGCCTTCTACTAAAGGTTAGTTGAATTTCCTTGGCAATCTCTTCACGTCTTGCCCTTTCGATTTTACTCTTTTCTGTCACCATCTCATGCTTACCCCGCAACAATGCCAATGTTGCTAAGCAGGGGACTTAATGTTGATGGTGGTTTTTAGCTTAGGGTTAAAATCGTAAAACCTTGCATCTGAAAAAGCGTGAGTGCTAACCTCTCCGCTGGCATATTTATTGAGCCATTCACTATATCTATATGAAATTTATCCAGACTCGTGAATGTAGCAACCATCCCAGATGTTCTGTAAATTTCGACGCCTTGCCTATATTCACTTAATATAAGTCCCTTTGAATGCCTTCTATGCTATGTTCCGCGGATGAACCCTTAATGTTGATATGGCATGACGATTTGTGTTCACTCGCAGCAAAGTAGCACGAATTTCCAAATATCAAGGATAAGGTCTTTGCATAAGGTATTCAATCAGAAAAGCATCCTGCTCTCTGGCAATGAACTTAAAAGAACTTTGTGTCAATACATGGAATTCAATCAATTGTCCTGACTAACTTGCAGAAGTTAGGGTTTCACGCCTCGCGCAGTATACCAGACCTTGCTCGAGGAAAGTAAGTCTAGGAAAACTAGGAAATTAATCCTCCATGGATTAGTAGGTGAAAAACCCTGCCCAGAATCAGAAAAACAGGGAGCCGCAGCAGCAAAGGGACGCGTGGCCATTCCTTAGGCCAGCTGACGCCACTTGTCATTGGCCACTCCCCATCCTAAACCGACCTTATTTCCTTCGACCAATCAGGTCGCTTTAAACTCGCCACACACACATAAGTTGTGGTTGGGCCCATATTTGCCGGACCCACTTCCCATCGACCAATAAGGTCGCTCAAAAGCTGCCACACTCTCGCCAGAAGTGTAGCCACGCCCATGCTTAGTCGGCCCTCTTATCGACCAATCAGGTCGCTCTAAAGCCGCCACACTCTCACCAGAAGTGTAGCCGCGCCTTATGTTTGGATGACCCCCTTTTCTTGGCCAATCAAGTCGCTGTAAACTTGTCACCATACATTTAAGGCCAAACGCACCCTGTCGCGCCACCATACTAACTGGCAAGCCAAACGCACCCTGCAACAAAAACATATTGATCGGCATGCTAACATTCCACTCTGTCGCGGTAACATGCCAACATGCCACTTCGTGGAAACCTACCATAAATAGCGCCATATGTGCTAACTTACCTCCTGTTCGTGGCCAACGCCATGAAAAGCTTAAGATTAGAGTTTTCTGGTCAAAAGCACGCCTATGCATTAACCAAAGCCCTAATTTCCAGTCTTGGCACAAATTATGCCACTTCGACCCCGCAACATGCCACGAGCCATGTGGGTCCCAGGAAGCCCTAGGGTTGGCGCCACATCATAGCCACCCATGGCAATCCCTACTCTTGTGGCCATTTCCACATTTGGCATATCCATGGCGCAATTTGCACAAAAGTATCGTCATGCCGCATGCCACACGCACTAATTAGGGTTTCGACATGCCAAACCCTAATTTTGGCAAAGTTTCTTCGCCAACCAAAGCCAAATAACATTTCCCAGAGCAGTGTAATTGATGTGGAAACATGGCCAATTTTTCCACATGTGTATCCAACACCACGACGCCAAACCCTAGTTTGGCCATGCTACAGGCATGGCCATGCCACTATGCCAATGGCGCCATTCCACTATAAAACAAGATGCGGCCATAATCAATGGTCATCCTTATTCATAAGATGCAATCTCGACCATCCAAGTTCGCCACCGAACTGACAGACTTGTGGCAAGTTTCAGGCGACCAAATGCCTAAATATAGTGGCTATGGCTACGCCAAGCGGCACTTGCACCACCGTGCCACTGGCACGCACGAGCCATGCCACATTGCCACTGGCGTATACCAAAACGCCATCGCGCTGTCATCAGGCACCAACACAAGGTAGCCATAATCAACGCCTACCCTCCTTCATGAGATGCGATCTCAGCCATCGAAGTTCTCCACCGAACTGACAAACTTGTGGAAAGTTTTAGGCAACCAGCCAAAACGAGCTTAATAGTATTACATGTTATTTTCCTGCGATAAGTCCCTTGACTTTGACTTGCCGCACATAGAGAAGTGATACATGTTTTCCACGAAAATACTTGATACATCAAACACGTCACAAACTGGGGGATGTTCATCAGGGTGTTGGTCTGGCAGTATACAACGTGCGGCATGCAATGCGCCCGTTACAAGGAAGTGTCATGAAGTGGGACAATTAGTAGTGGTAAAAAGTAACGGTGTAAACGAATTTATTTCCTTCATCATGGAAGCATAATGTCTGACGGTTACACGAATTCACTTCCTTCATCGTGGAAGCATAACGTCTGACGGTTACACGTAACTCTTTTCTTCCACCACTCAATTTTTTCACTTTCTATGAGACCAGGGTACGTTTTAATATGACTGTATAAATAGGCTTCACCTATTTTCACCAAAAAAAAAGTTTGGGTCGGTAACAACACAGTATCTAGAAATCACCTGGTAGCTTTCCCTTCTGCTAGCCAGTTCTACTTTAAGATACAAGTCATGACAACCATACCTTCAGAATCAACTATTCTGGTCTCAACACTCTCTTCGCTTCCCTCCCTAAGACCAACCCTTCTCCTTCACTTTGTGACCGAAGCAAGCCTGGAACGGCCATTTCTTGGTTTAGGCCAGGATTGTACAGATTAATCTCTCGAAGCAAAAGTACTCTCGTGCAGTGCATTGTTTAGGGTTTAGATTCGTTTCTCATCCACACACCCAAAATTACCAAAAGCAGCAGAAACGGTTTTCACCTACAAACAAGGGGTTTGTGTAGAGAAGATTGCTTACTATTTAGGGTTGTAAACCATACATGTATATGTTACAAACTAGGTATCACCGGGCCTTACGGCCCCGTCTCAACCTCCCGTAATAGTCTTCATTTTACATACATTAAAACAGAATACATCTTAATCAATGTATCCAAATACTACTCCTTTTAAAAGATAAGTAACAATTTAGTTACTGAGCCGTTTGGTGACTGAGCCATTGATCCCCGAGCGGATCGTTTGCTTTCACCATCTTAGAATCTGGGTTGAAGAATGAAATCGGGAATTGGAAATTGATATTGTAACCGAGAGATTAATCTCCCACTGTGGTCGCCAATTGTTTGAGGGTGAAAACAGTTTCTGCTGATTTTGGTAATTTCGAGTGTGTGGGTGAGAAACGAGTCTAAACCCCAAACAATATACTGCAAAGGGAGTACTTTGATTCGAGAGATCAATCTGTACAAATCCGGCCTAAACCAAGAAATGGTCGTTCCAGACTTGCTTCGGTCACAAAGTGAAGGAGAAGGGTTGGTATAGGAAGGGAAGCGAAGAGAGTGTCGAGACCAGAATAGTTGATTCGGGAAGAGTAGTTGTTTGACGACTTGTATCAGAAAGTGGAAAGCTAACAGATGGGAAAGCTAACAAGTGATTTCTGAGTGTTGTATTCTCCTAACCAAAACCTGTCCTTGGTGGAAATAGGTGAGACCTATTTATACAAGTCACAACGAAACGTACCCTGGTCTCGTAAGAAGTGGAAACGGTTGAGTAAATAGAAGAAAATGTTAACGGGTAACTCTTGGAATTGATGTTCCCATAATGAAGGAAAAGTTTCACCATTACTTCTTGTATTTACTAACCGCCTCACCCTTATGACACTTTCTTGTAACGGGCGTAGTGTGCGCCGCACGCTGTAAACCGCCAGACCAATACCCTGATGAGCATCCCCCAGTTTGTGACATGTTTTTATGTCTCGAGTGTTTTCGTGGAAAACGTGTAGCATGTTGCTACGTGTGGCGTGGCCAAAGGATTTGGCGTTTGTATCCAAGTTGGTGCCGTGACCAAAGAATAGGCATCGTAGCCAGGTTGGTGTCGTGACCAAGAGTTAGCATCGCAACCAAGACATTGCCACGATTCGTTTGGTATCAGGTTTGTACGGATGAGTTCTGGATCTCAGGAGGAAAGGTAGTCGTAGATTGTTGCAACCCTTCGTTTGGCAATCAGCGGCATGGTTGCAGGGATTACATGCTCTTGGCATGGCCAAATTAGGGTTTTGGCATCGTGGCCAAGAGATTGACATAAATCGTTTGGTGGTAAGTTTGTATGGCTGAGATTCGTATCTCAGGAGGAAGGTGATGTGATTTGTAGATAGTGGTAAAAGTGATTCGGTTCTCGAACTTGTGAAGGATAACTTTAGACTTAAATTCTAAACTAAATAGAAAACTCACTAATAATTATAACAAACACTGACAAAGTTGGTATCAATATTAAAAGAACACTGAGGCTAAGATTCCACTATTTTCCAAGTTTAAGGTGATTTAATCCAATCTTTGTATTCATGCAATTTTCTCGTTCAATTTGATTCTTACTACTGCAACAAGTATATTTTCAAAAGCAATAATTGTAAATACCAAGTATGATGCATCAAAAGTATTAAACTAAGCATACTCCATCAAAATAGATCACAATTACTCAAATAAAAATCATATTCGATATTAGTTCAAGGCAAATAATCGTAATAAAATTGCAATAAATAGACAAAAGAGAATATACCACTTCTTGTTAGAAAAATAGCTTCCTCTAGTGCCTCATCAATGGGGTTTAGCTCCTCATATTAACCATGTTTTCAAAATATGTTTCTATAGCTCAAAAGTGTACAAGGAGGTGAAAAAGTGATAACACAGCCGATTCGCAACAGTGTGAAGGTGTTGCAGAATCTCTGTTACAAAGAGGAAACAGTAGCTAAAGACCTAATGCAATTACTGTTGATAAACGATAGATGGGTTCTGCTGTTGAATAGCGATAGTGTTCTTGACAGATACTTGCGCGTCAATGTTCTTCGTGTTCTTCCTCTTCAGCAGCAGCAGCAGAAAAGCGATTTTTCCTGCAACTCGATCTCTGGAGCTCTGTGGTGTTCTAAACTTCTCTGAAAGGCTTCGTCTATGAGCTATCCCAACTCCTTTTATAGCCCACAGGTTGATTTAATCTCCAAGAAATCTCCTTTTTCTTTTTGCCAAAGTTACGGGTTTTATCTATTCTTTCCATATCCTCATACGCGGATTCAAACACTCCCTGTTTTGCTTCTCACGCGTCTTCCAAGTATAATCCAACGTCCTAAACTCTCTCAAAGATAGTCTTAACTTCAACAGAGAATCCTATTTCCTTATCTACCTGTATCTTTCCCGGAATTATCTAAAAATTACAGAGAATATATGCAACTCTCTGTTTTGATGCAAATCGATAACTACTTATCTTTTCTCAAATCTGGCCGCCTTACCTTCCATGTTTAATCAAAATAGGTTCCTAACAATCCAACCCGACAACCAAATCCGAATATAACTCCACCTTCTACCGAATCAGGATGTCCGTGATAGTTCCTCTCTGTTCTGCTCCAACACGATCATTCTGCCAATTATGGTCGATCAAAACACCCTTAACGGCTCCATTATACTCTAGCAGGATCATCCCAAAAATAATCTGCCCTTGAATCTCTTTAAATATCGCTTGAATCTCGAACCCTAATCTGCAGGTGTGATGGTTCATTTTCCCGCCAAAACTCATAATTCAAATGTAGAAGATGGTCGCTCCCTATCCAGAGTAGGGGTGGATTAGCAGCTGCCTGGAAATGGGATGCCCCTTAGTAATGAGGTTACCCCTTATCCAAAGTGAGGGTCAGAATAGCAAATGTCCTCCCATGAACGCAAAAAACACTTTTCGAGCCAATTTCGCCGCAAAATCTTATTTTTACAAAAACACCTACAAAGACATAAAAAGCCAAAATAAATACAAAATCGAGCACTAACAATATACATAATTGAGAAAAAATAGACATATAAATGTGTCTATCAGAAGGGTGGCCGTTGATTGTTGCAACCCTTCATTTGCAGCTAGTGGCATGGTTTAGGCGCGGCCGAGCTAGGATTTTGGCGTAGTTTAGGCGCGGCCAAAACCAAGGTTTTGGCATAGTTCAGGTGCGGCCAAAATTAGGGCTTGGCATTGGGCCAAAAGTTGCCATGCGTTCGGTGGCAAGCTTGTGCGGCTGAGATTTGCATCTCAGGAGGAAGGGTGGTCGTTCATTGTTGCAATCCTTCTTTTGGCAGCCAGCGGCATGTGGTAGGGCCGACATTGCTTTGGCATCTTTTAGGCGCGGCCAAAATTAGGGTTTTGGAAAAACCGTGATGTTTGGCCTTGAGCCGTAAGTTGCCATGCGTTAGGTGGCGAACTTGGACGGCTATGATCTGCATCTCAGATGGAAGGGTAGTCGTTGATTGTTGCAACCCTTCGTTTGCCAGCCAGCGGCATGTGGTAGGGATGGCATGGCTTTGGCATATTTTAGGCGCGGCCAAAATTAGGGTTGGCAAAACCATGATATTTGGCCTTGGGCCGGAAGTTGCCACGCGTTAGGTAGCGAACATGGACGGCTGAGATCTGCATCTCAGATGGAAAGGTAGCCGTTGATTTTTACAACCCTTTGTTTGCCAGCCAGCGGCATCTGGTAGGGCTGGCATGGCTTTGGCATATTTTTAGGCGCGGCCAAAATTAGGGTTTTGGCAAAACCGTGATGTTTTGCCTTGGGTGGGAAGTTTCCATGCGTTAGGTGGCGAACTTGGACGGCTGAGATCTGCATCTCAGACGGAAGGGTAGCCGTTGATTGTTGCAACCCTTCGTTTGGCAGCCAGCGTCATGTGATAGGGCCGGCATGGCTTTGGCATATTTTAGGCGCGACCAAAATTAGGGTTTTGGAAAAACCGTCATGTTTGGACTTGGGCCGGAAGTTTCCATGCGTTAAGTGGTGAACTTGGACGGCTTAGATCTGCATCTCAGATGGAAGGGTAGCCGTTGATCGTTGCAACCCTTCGTTTGGAATCCAGCGGCATGTAGTAGGGCCGGCATGGCTTTGGCATATTTTAGGCGCGGCCAAAATTAGGGTTTTGGAACAACCGTGATGTTTGGCCTTGAGCCGGAAGTTGCCATGTGTTAGGTGGCGAACTTGGATGGCTGAGATCTGCATCTCAGATAGAAGGGTAGCCATTGATTGTTGCAACCCTTCGTTTGGCAGTCAGCGGCATATAGTAGGGACGACATGGCTTTGGCGCGGAGATTTGGCTGGCATGGTATGCCATTGGCACTGTGGTGTGGATGGCATGGTTAGCATGCCCTGGCGCGGATATGTGGCTGGCATGGTATGCCATTGGAACCGTGGTGCGGTTGGCATGCCTTGGCACTGAGATGTGGCTGGCATGGTATGCCATTGGCACCGTAGTGCGGTTGGCATGCCTTGGCGCGGAGATGTGGCTGGCGCGGCATGCCTTTGGTATTGTGGTACGGCTGGCATGGTTGGCATGCCTTGGCGCGGCGATGTGGCTGGCATGGTATGCCATTGGCACCGTGGTGCAGTTGGCACTGTTGGCATGCCTTGGCGTGGAGATGTGGCTGGCATGGTATGCCATTAGTACTCTGGTGCGGCTTGCATGGTTGGCATGCCTTGGCGCGGAGATATGGCTGAAATGGTATGCCATTGGCACCGTGGTGCGGCTGGCATGCCTTGGCGCAGAGATGTGGCTGGCACGTCATGTCATTGGCACTGTTGTGCGGCTGTCATGACTTGGCGCGGAGATGTGGCTGGCATGGTTGGCATGCCTTGGCGCGGATATGTTGCCAGTCAATATTGAGGGTTCTGCCGTGGAATATAGCGTATATAAAAAAAGGTACCCCTGTAATTTTTACGTACGCATGTTGAATGATTCAATAAATGTGCTAGTGGTTGTAGTGACGTCATGTCAGATGTAAGGTTTTACGATTTTAACCCTAAGCTAAAAACCACCATCAATATTAAGTCCCCTTCTTAGCTCCGAACAGGAGCATTGTAGCGAGGTAAGCATAAGATGGTGATAGGCAAGGACAAAATCGAAATGGCAAGTCATGAAAAGATGATCAGGAAGATCCTCCTAATCTTTTTCAGGAGTATTCTGAGAATCCTTGATTCTTGCGTTGACGACCTTGCGTAAACCCTTCCCGTGGTGTTGCTGGCTAGACCGTGAGAATGGGAGGGGCGGTTACTGGCTGAGGTGCAGAATGTTGGCTTGGTATGGCGCTCGTGATGAGTGCTAAAAAGTGCATATTTTTATATATTTTTCTTGGCATTTAACTCATCTTTTGTGCATTAATTCTACATTTTATCCCATATTCTGTATTTTCATTGTTTTCAAGAATAAATACTTTTCTTAATTAATTTTGTATTTTTAGGTTCTAAATAAAGTTTGGATGGAATTACGGAGCGAAAAAAGCAGAAAAGTGGTGGAAGCCAAGAGGAATCACACAAGGAAGCCGCGAAGAATGTTTTGCGCAAGACCAAAAGGCTAGAACTGGGCTTGAAGAGGAAGAATTGTTCTTAAAGAAGATATGGGCTTGGCATACCCAAGGCCCAAAACCCTCACCCAAACCCATTTCCTATATCCATACCCGTTTCCCTTTCTAGCCGTCAGATTGGATCATCTCAGCATCCTACGGTCGCAGCATTGTCAGTACATCAAAGTCTGAAGCTCCTGTCTAACACTACAGCACCTAACCCCATCTTGAGCCGTCAGTTTCGTTGTATCAGGCATCCGACGGTCGATACCAGCCTATTCACTTGTAGCCGTTAGATCTATCTATCATTTCCGCATCCCACGGCTCAGCTTCGCTGGACATCGAATTGGCTACACCCGCTTCACACTGTAACAACCTACACCTATACCCATCGCCAAACACTCCCCTCCTTCTTTCCATCGAACCCATCTTCTTCCTCCCACTCCCTCTGCAACTACTCCACTTCCACCACCAACTCCGCCTGCACCTTCCATACCGCCACCACCTTCATCATATCACTCTAACAACCAACACCCATCATTCTATCTACCTATTACATCAGCCTCTCGATCTTTTTCTCTCTGAAACCCTAGTTTTAGGGGTTGATGAAATAGGTTAGGTTAAATATGAAATTGGAAGCAACAGGAGATGTAGGAGACGCACAAGAGGGATGGGTCGAAATCAAAATCAAATTTCAGAGAGTTGGTATGATTTAATTTCGATTTAGGTGAAACCCTAATTTTTGGGGATTTTGATATTTTTATGTTGCAACTATAAATAGGGATGTGTGGGTGTTGTAGAAGGTATGCCTGGATTAGCCAGAGCATCAATAGGAATAGTTTAGGTTTTATTTTGTAATTTACATTTCCATGAACTGTTAGTTTTAGGGTTTGTCAATCTTTCAGTTCCACAATTTTCAATTCAAATGCACTGTTAAATATTTGTTGTTCAGAACTCCAACATGTTTTGAATGTGATTGTGTGATTGTTACAATTTTCATTAAGCTCATGTTCATGTTATGTTCTTATGTTAGCATCAGTAGGATAGTTTTATACATTGTTATCTGACAAACAACATGTTTAAGAACTTCATCATGTTTTAATTCTACTACTAAGGCAGAGATGAAACTCTAGATAAATATAACCCTATTGTATGAGCATTTCTTCTCCATGACAGTTTGATGACAAGCATGTTTTAATTTCCGAAAAGGCTATATGAACTGAATGTAGTATAATCTTAGATTGCTTGTACCTTAGAAGGACAAGTAATGCTAGGGGATTGATATATGATAGCTGAGATTAAGGCATCGCTGTGATAGGAGAAGACTAGTTTATGATGTTAGAGAATTATATGCAGCTAGGGGTGGAATTGAAGCCTTAGTTCTCACCTTATCCCTTAGCTTCCATCACTGCCCTTGGCTCACAGCCTTGGTTTGTTTGTCTTTGTTTCACTGTTTCTTTGTTCTCTGTCACTGTTACCTCATTGCTTTACTTACTGCCTTGTTAATTTAGATAACTAGCTTAAAAACTTCAACTATACACCCTAGTCTCTGTGGTTCGACCCTTCCTTGCACACTCACTACAACAGACCCTGTGCACTTGCAGGTATCATTTCTGTGACTCTTTTAGAGAGCCACCAAGTTTTTGGCGCCGCTGCCGGGGACTGATGCTGTGTAGTTGAAAAAAAAATAAAAAAAATAGTGTACCTGTCTTAGTGTAACTTAGCCTGTTGTAGCTGTAACTTAGTGTTTTGTTGTTGTAACTTAGTATAACTATATTAGTGTAATAGTTTTAGTATAACTTAGCTATATTAGTATAACTGCATCTGTAACTTAGTGTAGCTCTTAGTGTAACTTAGCTTTAGCTGTAACTGTAGTTTTGCATCTCCTGCATCCATATCTGCATCATTTAGCATCTGCATCTTAGCTGTAAGCATTGCATCCATTGCATCCATATCTGCATACCTGCATCATCTCTAGTTTGCATATTGTCATCATAACTTGCATCTGTCACTTGCATATCATTGCATGCCTGCATCTTCTCCATATATGCATCTTGCATTTGCATCTGTGTTTGCATCCTTGCTCTTCAGCTTTGCTCATTGCCTGTAGCTTTGCCATGCCCTGTAAGCATGGTGCTCTGCAGCCTTGCTTCATCTGCAACATTGCCCTGTGGCCTAGCACCTATAGCATTGCCTTGTCTGAAACTTGCTGCCTGAGCATACTTGTTATTTTCTTGCTGTGCTGCTTGCCCTTTTTCCTCATTGCTTCTTGGCCTCACCCATTTGCTTCAAAGAGACTGATCTTCTCTTTTGAGCCAACAGGTGCTGCTACAGCCAGCCTCTGGTGCTGCTGCTGTTTTCTGTGTTGCTGCTGCTGCTGTCTTGCTGCCTCCTACTGCTGCTGCTTCTTCTTCTTGTTGCTGTTGCTGATGAGCCTCTGGTGCTCTTGCTGAAGTTGTTGTTGCTGTGAACCAAGCCCAACTGGGCTGTGCAACTAAAACAGAACAGCTGGGCTGTGCTACAAGAGTAAGCCTGAACTGTGGGCTTGACCCAAACAAAAGTTGACAACCATTTTCAAACCCAGTTGCACTTCTTTTTGGGCTGTGTAAATTCTAAAAGTGATTATGGGCTTGTGAATTGGACTGTGGACTTAGTTACATTTTGGGCCTCAAACTGAAATTTGTTTAAACTGTGGGCTCCAACCATTCGTGGGCTTAGACTCAACTGAACTTTAAACCCCTACATTGTGAGCTTAGACCCAGACCAAAATTTGAAAAACGTTTTAAAGTTTTAAAACCCAGCTGTGCCTCGCATTCCAGTTAACTACTAGCCCAAAAACCCAACTGTTTCTGAATTCTGGGCTTGTTTCTGAACTGTGGGCCTGAACCAAACTTCGAGTGGGCCAAACTTTCAAAATTCCAAAAAAACAACGGTGATATTTACTCACCAACAGTGGGCCTAAGAATCAAAGTTTTTAAAACAAATTTGGGCTCCAAAAACAACCCATCTGGGCTTCAGACCAAGCTTTGCCCCAAACGGTTGGGCTCTTTTATTCAAAACCTTTTGTTGGGATCAATTCAAACTGATTCGTTGGGCTTCACTTCACACTCAGCTAGGCTTCATTTTGCACAGCAGTTGTGGGCTGTTTTCAAATTTCTAGTGGGCTGTGCATTCTTCCACCAATGTGGGCTTGCTCCCGATTTTAAAACCAAATTTTTCTTTTCAAAACCCATTAAAAACCAAATGATTCCCTAAAAACTAAAATTTCTCTTTTTCCCATCAAAATCAAATGTCTCCTGACAAAACCAAATTTTTTCCAAAAAGTCCAATCCCATTAAAAACCAAATTTTCTTGTATAGAATCTAGTAGATAGTTTCTTAGTTAAATCTTTTGTTTCTTTTGTACATATTTTGCTAATCCAATGTGACTCTTAACTGAAATATGTTGGATTTTTGCCTTGAATAACGGAGTTCTAATTTTGCTTTCGCCGTCAAATCGGGTATTCTCTTTCCTTTCTCTCTACTCAGCATAATCCTCTTCGTATGTTATAATTCTTTTCATATTTTGGAACATTGAGGACAATGTTTAGTTTAGGTTTGGGGGTATGGTATAGATACCACGATCACATGCTATAATTGAAAACTGAACTCTTTCTTTTTGTTAAAAAATGAAAAAAATGAAAAAAATGAAAAAATCAAAATAAAAAATGAAAAAATTGAAAAAAAACATAAAAATGGAGCTCATTTACCTTGAAATGTTGACTCTTGTGCATGTATGTAAACATAAGGATTCTTAGTCTAGATATTTAGGCACCCCTGATTCTAGCACAATTCACATAGTGATAAGAAATTTGCACGCGCACGATCTACCAATACATGTATAGCCTCATCCTTGAGGTGTTCTATCGGAAGTTTTAGTTGCCAATCACTTTAGAATACTGAACGAAACTTGACTAGCTTGTTCTTTGGTTGGTTGGGATAGAAGGTGGAGGTTACATTAAGAAAACAACCATCGAATTTAACTGGGTGCATCAAAAAGGGCTACCTCTTGCAAAGTGTCATGTAATTTTTTGTTTCTTTTTGCTTATGTATCAAAAGTGTTGCTTGTTAAAAAAAAATAAAACGATGTATATTTTCAGAAGAAAAAAAAAAATCAATCAAGTATTTATCAATTCCATCCTCTCTTGTTCCAAAAATAAAAGAGAGTAGTCAATGTAAATAAGAGTCATGTAAAGAGTCATCTTTTGTGTTTTATTGTAATAAGCAAGGAAGGGTGTATGCCATTGATGTACAACGCGAGTAATTGTGAAATACCTCCAACTCATTCACAATTCTCGTAAAGTCCGGACAGCTAGCTAGATTTCGACCTTGGTTCTTAGCCTGAGAAACTATCTCTTGGTGATTAGTAGTCATAACATCCGATCTTTCTTTACACATGTGTAGATACACTTTACACTCTTATCACATGTCTTTATTTGTTATCAGTGCTAGGATTGTGCCTTTGATAGCTAGATTGACATCTCCATTTTGCTGTGAGCTTAAACTGTCTTGCACATGTCACATTTCATGGAATCTGAGCTTATTTTTGTCCTAGAACTTTGTAGGTACGTTCTAAGCAAACCTTCACGAGACTTCACTCGTCCACTAGGGACACTTAGTGGTTTAAAAGGCTTAGTGCATACGCTAAATGCATTCGAGAGACCAGCGACAGTGGTATAGGTAGGATTTCCTTAGTTTTGTTTTACTTGAGGACAAGTAAAATTCAGGTTTGGGGTATTTGATGAGTGCTAAAAAGTGCATATTTTATATTTTTCTTGGCATTAACTCATCTTTTGTGCTTAATTCTCCATTTTATCCCATATTCTGTATTTTCATTGTTTTCAAGAATAAATTTCTTAATTAATTTTGTATTTTTTCTAAATAAAGTTTGGATGGAATTACGGAGCGAAAAGAGCAGAAAAGTGGTGGAAGCCGAGGAATTACACAAGGAAGCCGCGAGAATGTTTGCGCAAGACCAAAAGGCTAGAATGGGCTTAAAGAGGAAGAATTGTTCTTAAAGAAGATATGGGCTTGGCATACCCAAGGCCCAAAACCCTTACCCAAACCCATTTCCTATATCCATACCCGTTTCCTTTCTAGCCGTCAGATTGGATCATCTCAGCATCCTACGGTCGCAGCATTGTCAGTACATCAAAGTCTGAAGCTCCTGTCTAACACTACAGCACCTAACCCCATCTTGAGCCGTCAGTTTCGTTGTATCAGGCATCCGACGGTCGATACCAGCCTATTCACTTGTAGCCGTTAGATCTATCTATCATTTCCGCATCCCACGGCTCAGCTTCGCTGGACATCGAATTGGCTACACCCGCTTCACACTGTAACAACCTACACCTATACCCATCGCCAAACACTCCCCTCCTTCTTTCCATCGAACCCATCTTCTTCCTCCCACTCCCTCTGCAACTACTCCACTGCACCACCAACTCCGTCTGCACCTTCCATACCGCCACCACCTTCATCATATCACTCTAACAACCAACACCCATCACTCTATCTACCTATTACATCAACCTCTCGATCTTTTTCTCTCTGAAACCCTAGTTTTAGGGGTTGATGAAATAGGTTAGGTTAAAGATGAAATTGGAAGCAACAGGAGATGTAGGAGACGCACAAGAGGGATGGTCGAAATCAAAATCAAATTTCAGAGAGTTGGTATGATTTAATTTCGATTTAGGTGAAACCCTAATTTTTGGGGATTTGATATTTTTATGTTGCAACTATAAATAGGGATGTGTGGGTGTTGTAGAAGGTATGCCTGGATTAGCCAGAGCATCAATAGGAATAGTTTAGGTTTTATTTTGTAATTTACATTTCCATGAACTGTTAGTTTTAGGGTTTGTCAATCTTTCAGTTCCACAATTTTCAATTCAAATGCACTGTTAAATATTTTTGTTCAGAACTCCAACATGTTTTGAATGTGATTGTGTGATTGTTACAATTTTCATTAAGCTCATGTTCATGTTATGTTCTTATGTTAGCATCAGTAGGATAGTTTTATACATTGTTGTCTGACAAACAACATGTTTAAGAACTTCATCATGTTTTAATTCTACTACTAAGGCAGAGATGAAACTCTAGATAAATATAACCCTATTGTATGAGCACTTCTTCTCCATGACAGTTTGATGACAAGCATGTTTTAATTTCCGAAAAGGCTATATGAACTGAATGTAGTATAATCTTAGATTGCTTGTACCTTAGAAGGACAAGTAATGCTAGGGGATTGACATATGATAGCTGAGATTAAGGCATCGCTGTGATAGGAGAAGACTAGTATATGATGTTAGAGAATTATATGCAGCTAGGGGTGGAATTGAAGCCTTAGTTCTCACCTTATCCCTTAGCTTCCATCACTGCCCTTGGATCACAGCCTTGGTTTGTTTGTCTTTGTTTCACTGTTTCTTTGTTCTATGTCACTGTTACCTCATTGCTTTACTTACTGCCTTGTTAATTTAGATAACTAGCTTAAAAACTTCAACTATACACCCTAGTCTCTGTGGTTCGACCCTGACTTGCACACTCACTACAACAGACCCTGTGCACTTGCAGGTATCATTTCTGTGACTCTTTTAGAGAGCCACCAGCTCGCTCAGCATGGCGCGGACTCTTGGCACGGTGCCAGCATGGCATGGCGCGTACTGTTGGGAACCTTGAGGCAAGGCATGGCGCGGACTGTTTGGGCACCGTGAGGCAAGGCATGGCGCGGATTGTTGGGCAGCGTGAGACTTGTTTCTTGCGGGGACAATTGCCTTTTCCCATTCGTGGCTCAAATAGGGAATCTTTTCTTATTCAAATTCCAAAAGTGTCACGCCCATAAAAAGGGTTGCTCTCCCTTTTATTTTGTACCCTTGTTATCACATCCTTGTGCTAGCGGTAGAGTGGTAGAAATAAAGCGAGCAAGCATTCCAGGTATGTACTCAAGGGTTTCTCCTTCAATCTCTTTCCTCTTTTTTTTATTGGCGCAAACTCTAGCCATAGGTATATCTCCTATGAACTTGTAGAAATATTTTAGCGTGAACACCACAATAGCGTTAAACACCTCAATTATTATGTAATAGTAGGCCTGCACGGGCAGGTGACTGCCACCAATTCCTTTCCCATGAAAACCTAACTTTTAGGGTTTCCCTTTTTCTTGGTGTAGCCGTGTGTATAATTTCCACGGTGGAGCATGCTTTCTTGGTCGGGCGCGTACTTTTCGCTGCGAGGTACGGTTTTGGTAAGGAGTGTGCTTTCCGTGGCTACGTAGGGTTCGCTAGTTTCCATTTCTTCGGTAATGTGTGTTATGACTTGTGGTTGAAAATAGAGTGGTTGCAACCGAAATGAATTCTTCATTGTTGATAAAGTAATGTTCGTGCACCCTCCTTCCAGTAGTAATTTTTTTTATACCCCTTTTTTTGTTGTAGTTGAAAGTGTAAGTAGCTTAAGAAGGTTTCGTTAGGATGTCACCTGAGAAAATCCCTGTCGCGGCTTCAAAAAATATTGGCAGATCTAAGCCAAACATGGATGATGAATTTTTCACAACTTCCTCCACAGCTAGGAGAAATCATCCTAAGTTTGTGCCCGTCCTCCTGACCGGTTCAGAGGGTAAAGAAGTTACCCAGTTGGTTCGACCCGGTTGTGTAATACGATTTTGCCTTCAGAGGCAAGAGTATCCTGCTTCTTCCATTAACTTCAGAATCTGTCAGAGTCCGTTGCGCTCTTTTGACAAGTGGATGCAATTCATGATAAGTAAGGACCGCGTAAAAGCAAATTTGATCAAAGTGCAAATCCTTGGTGCTGTCACAGCTTCTGCGGCGCTTCAAATCAGGAAAGATATCCCGAGCTTAGTTGCTTTCGTCTCTCGATGGTGTCCAGACACTCACACATCCATATGCAGGTGGTCTGAAATGACTGTCTCTTTGGAAAGCGTGGTTGTCTTGCTGAACCTTCCCATAACAGGGAATCTTGATATCATCTTGTCTGAAGATGAACAACAAATGCACACTTCTCTCTTTGCGAAGTCAAAAGGTTTTTTTCGAAAGGAAAATGAGATGAGGTGTTTCTACAGCTGGTGGGTGTCTCAATGGTTCCAGATGAGTCGTATCCAGATCAAAAGAATAGTACGCTTCATGTCGCGGCATTCTTGGTTCTTTGGTTATCCAGGGACATTTTTTACGATGGCTCTGGTAAGAAGGAAATAAGACAGGGTCTCATTAAGTTTGCCATCAGATTAGCGAAAGGTGTTGTTCTCCCCATTGGCGGCTTGTTTCTCGGTTCTCTGTAAACACATTTGGATCATCTGGTTGCGGACATGCGTACTTCAAACGACTACATGAAAGTGGACTCGTACGTCCATGTTGCTTTTCTTCAAGCGTGGTTGTGGGAGCATTTCGAGAAGTGCGCTCCCAAACCGCTGGCTTTACTTCCCGAGTCTTGGGTTGGTTTTAGGATACTTTGATGGGTGAACAGGCGACCAAGATCTGGATCGAACCTGGTTGACTGATGTGATTTGTAGATAGTAGTAAAAGTGGTTCGATTCTCATACTTGTGAAGGATATTAATTAGACTAAAATTCTAATATTAAAATAGAAAACTCACAAAAAATTATAGCAAACTCAATCAAAGATGATATCAATATTAAAAGAAACACTGAGGCTAAGATTCCACTATTTTCCAAGTTCAAAGTGATTATACCAATATTTATATTTATGCAATTTTCTCGTTTAATTTGATTCTAAAATAATGCAACAATTAGATTTTCAAAAGTAATAATTGTAAATACCAAGTATGAAGCATCAAAATTCTTAAAACTAAGCATACTCCATCAAAATAAATCACAATCACTCAAATAAAAATCATATTCAATAATAGTTCAATGCAAATAATCATATAATTATTGCAATAAAAAGATAAAATAGAATATACCACTTTTTGTTGGAAAAATAGCTTCCTCTATCGCCTCAGCAATGGGGTTTAGCTCCTCATATTAATCATGGTCTCAAAATATGTGTTTGTTGCTCCAAGATGATTAAAAGAGTGAAAAGTAATAACACAGACTGTTTGCAACAGTGTGTTGGTGTTGCAGAATCACTGTTACAGGGCGAAATAGTAGCTAAAGACCTAATGCAACCGCTGTGATGAACGACATATAGGTTCTGTTGTGAAACAACGATAGTTTTCTACGACAGTTGCTTGTGCGTCAATGTTCTTCCTCTTCAGCAGCAGCAGCAGAATATTGTATTTTCCTGCAACTCGATCTCTGGAGCTCTGTGGTGTTATAAAATTCTCTTAAGGTTTCGTCCCCTTTATATGACTTATCCCCTCTCCTTTTATAGGCCACAACTCGATTAAATCTCCCCCAAAATCTTGGTTTATCTCCACAGCAAGTTTCGGAGTTTTCTTGCTGCCAAACTCTCTTCACGCGTATTTGACCTCTCCCAATACTTCCAAACTCTTTATTAGATAACTACGAATGTTAGGGAAGCTTTTCTAGCCTTTAATCTCCCTGAATTATCGAAAAAATATTCCAACAGCAACCCGTGACCACAACACCTCTGTTTCCTTCTCCCGGTCGATCTAACCCAATTTATTCGATCCAATCACCTATACCAACCATGTTATGCTCTAGGAAGTCCAGCCCAACAAAAATCAGCCATTGAATCTCGTTATTTCACGTCCAACTGATGCTCCCAAATTCACGCAGGTAATAATAGAGTTTCCCGCCAAATTTGAAATTTGAATTTGTGAAGAAAGGGGCCTTTAGCAGCTGCCTTAAGGGGTGTCCTTGGAGTGCCCATTATCCAAACCGGGGGTCCGAATATCAAGTGTCCTCCGGGTGCTTTCCGACAACTTTTCGAGCCATTTTTTTCCAAAAATGTTTATTGGCCAAAAATACCTACAAATAAATAAAACACCATAATAAGTACAAAATAAGCCCTAAAAATATATAGAATCGAGACAAATCGGACACAAAAATGTGTATATCAAATACCCCCAAACCTATTATTTGCTAGTCCTCGAGCAAAAATAAAATAGAAATAAAATCCCAACTCACTGTCGCAGGCATCGTCGATTGCATTTAGCGTATGCAATAAGCCTTTAAACCCATAGGTGTCCCTAGTGGCAGAGTGTTTTCTCCGGAGGGCTTACCAGAGGTATACCCACAAAACCTTTATACTCTAGACCCTAGCTATCTACACAGAACCTTGGAAGGCACTAAAGAATCTCCTTGGTTGGCATACTTATTGACTACAGGAGGAAGTACCCTGATGTGAAATTCCAATTGTTGTACACGAGTTTGCACTCTAGCATACTAAAATTCATATATAAGTGATAGAGCTCTACTCAGATAGTCGCACTATGGACATCAATATCCGGAGCGAGAGCGCAACTTCCCGGGGAATAGATGCAAACGAGTGTCATACAGAAGAACTTTTTGACCTGGAGAAAATGACTTTCGTAAAATATTCCTATCATGCACAAGTTTCATTTTGTTTTTCTACTCCTTAGCTCTATCGTATGCATCTCTACGAATCTCGTCCAACTCATTGAGATGAAGCTTTCTTTGAGTTCCTTGTTTGTCAAGTGAAAAGTTTAAGTTCTTAATAGCCCAATAGGCTCGATGCTCTAACTCAACAGGCAGGTGACATGCCTTGCCAAACACTAAACGATAAGGTGACATTCCAATGGGTGTCTTAAACGCAGTACGGTAATCCCATAAGGCATCAGTAAGCCTCAACGACCAGTCTTTCCTATTTGGATTAACTGTTTTCTCTAGAATACGTTTAATTTCCCTATTGGAAACCTCTACCTGACCACTAGTCTGAGGGTGATACGGGGTTGCTACTTTATGGGTAATACCATATTGTTTCATTAAAAGAGAAAACGGTCTATCACAAAAGTGTGAACCTCCATCACTAATTATAGCTCGCGGCGTACCAAAACGTGTAAGTATATTCTCTTTCAAAAACTGGACTACGACCCTGTGGTCATTCGTTTTACACGGAACCGCCTCAACCCACTTAGACACATAGTCTACAACGACAAGTATGTAAAGATAACCAAACAGAATAGGAAATGGACCCATAAAATCAATGCCCACACATCAAAGACCTCAATCACTAAAATAGGGTTCAAAGGCATCATATTTCTGCGGGAAATGGTTCCTAACTTCTGGCAACACTCACAAGAAACACAATGACTATGAGAATCTTTAAACAATGAAGGCCAGTAAAATCCACACTGCAAAATCTTAGCAGCAGTCTTCTTAGTACTAAAATGACCCCCACATGCATGTTCATGACAAAAGGAGATAATACTATACTGGTCACTATCAGATACACATCTCCTAATAATATGGTCCGGACAATGCTTAAAAAGATAAGGATCGTCCCAAAAGAAATGCTTAACCTCATCTAATAACCTAGAACAATCTTGCTTACCCCAATATTGAGGCATTCGACCAGTAACAAGATAATTCACTATATTTGCATACCAAGGTGATTGGGAAACAGAGAACAATTGTTCATCAGGAAAGCTATCCCTTATAGGATGGGAATCACTAGGGGAACTAACAACTAGCCTAAACAAGTGGTCTGCTACTACATTTTTTGCACCTTTTTTGTCTCTAATGTCTGGTGAAAATTCCTGTAACAATAGGATCCATCTAATCAATCTAGGTTTGGTATCCTTCTTAGATAAAAGGTATTTCAAAGCAGCATGATCTGTATAGATTATAATCTTAGAACCTAATAGATAGGATCTAAATTTATCCAAGGCAAACACGATGGCTAAAAGTTCCTTCTCGGTAGTTGCGTAGTTCATTTGGGCATCATTCAGAGTTTTGCTAGCATAATAAATCACATGAAGTAATTTGTTTTCTCGTTGTCCTAAAATGACGCCTATAGCATAATCTGAAGAATCACACATAATCTCAAAGGATAGGTTCCAGTTAGGTGCCTGGACTATGGGAGCGGTAGTGAGTAAAGTCTTAAGCTTCTCAAAAGCCTCTAAACAAGCATCATCAAAGACAAACTTAACATCTTTAGCAAGCAAATTGCAAAGAGGTCTAGAAATCAAGCTAAAATCCTTAATGAATCGACGGTAAAAACCTGCGTGCCCTAGGAATGACCTAATATCTTTTACGGTTTTTGGGACTTGTAAAGTCTTAATAAGGTCAACTTTGGCTTTATCTACCTCTATACCCTTTGAAGAGACGATGTGCCCTAACACAATTCCTGATTTAACCATGAAATGACATTTTTCCCAATTAAGTACTAAATTTTTTTCCTTAAACCTAGTCAACACTAATGTCAAATGATGCAAGCACTCATCGAAAGATGAACCAAACACTGAAAAATCATCCATAAAAACCTCTAAAAACCGTTCTACCATGTCAGAAAATATGCTCATCATGCAACGCTGAAAAGTCGCAGGGGCATTACAAAGCCCGAAAGGCATGCGTCTATACGCAAAGGTACCAAAGGGACAGGTAAAACTGGTTTTCTCTTGGTCTTCTGGGGCAATAACGATCTGATTATAACCGGAGTAGCCATCTAAAAAGCAGTAGTGACTATGTCCAGCTAATCTCTCTAGCATCTGGTCGATGAAGGGAAGGGGAAAGTGGTCCTTCCTTGTGACCTTGTTCAATTTCCTATAGTCAATACACACACGCCATCCCGTGGTCACTCGGGTTGGGATTAATTCATTATTATCATTCTGGACTACAGTGATACCTGATTTCTTGGGGACAACCTGAACAGGGCTGAACCACTTACTGTCTGAAATTGGGTAAATAATACCCGCATCTAACAACTTAAGCACCTCTTTTCGAACTACCTATTTCATGTTAGGGTTCAGTCGACGTTGCATCTCCTTAGAAGGTTTGGAGTCTTCCTCTAAATGAATCTGATGCATACACACAGTAGGACTTATACCCTTAATGTTTGTTATATTCCACCCTAAAGCTTCCTTATTGTCTTGAAGTACATTTACTAGCCTACTTTCCTGATCACTATCCAAATCGGGAGCTACAATCACAGGTAAAGTCTCAGATGGGCCTAAAAATACATACTTTAGATTATCGGGTAGTGGTCTAAGGTCCAACTTTGGGGGCTCTTCTAAATAAGGAATTAGGGTAGTCTCAGAAACTGGTAACGGTTCGAACCTAGCTTTCCATCTATCAGTGTCTAACACAGGGGTAGAATCGAATAGAGCATTCACCTGTTCAATAGTGCTATCGTCGTCAAAATCTAAACCAAAATGGGATAGACAACTTTCTAATGGGTCTTCAGACAAACTGTTGGGTAATGACTCCTAAACTAAGGCTTCTATCATGTTCACCTCTTCAACACATGTGTCATCTAGCTCATGAGGTAGCTTACTGACATTGAAAGTGTTTATCTCCATAGTCATATTACTAAAAGATAAACTCATCACACCATTTCGACAGTTAATGATCGCATTATACGTAGCTAAAAATGGGCGACCTAAAATCACAGGTATCTGGTTCTCTGGGTCAGGGACAGGTTGGGTATCTAGGACCACGAAATCCACTGGATAAATAAACTTGTCGACCTCAATAAGAACATCCTCGATAACACCTCGAGGGATTTTAACAGACCTATCAGCTAACTGCAGTGTCATCTGAGTAGGTTTCATTAGTCCTAGTTGTAAGTATACATGGAATGGAAGTAAGTTCACACTAGCTCCTAAGTCTAGTAAAGCTTTTTCTACCCGGAAGTTACCTATTGTGCAACCAATGATAGGAGAACCTGGGTCTTTGTACTTTGGAGTTGTGGTGTTTTGAATGATTGAACTTACGTGACTAGCTAAAAAGGCTTTCTTATGGACTCTAAGTTTTCGCTTTCGCGTACACATATCCTTAAGGAACTTGGCATAAACAGGAATTTGCCTAATTGCATCTAATAAAGGAAGGTTTATGGTAACTTGCTTAAAAACCTCCACTATGTCATTAAAGTTCGATTCCTTCTTTGTTGGTACTAATAGCTGAGGAAATGGGGCTCTAGGAATAGAATCAGACCTCTCAGGAACTGAGTTGGCATCATCAGAAATTTTATCAGTTTCCTTAGCTAGTGGTCCTGAGGGGTGAACTACAGTATGTTCACTATCGGGCATGATTACCTGATTGTCTACTATTCTACCACTCCTAAGGGTTCTAATAGCATTCAATTGATTCGATGGTTTTGTACCTACTTCATGAACTCCTCTAGGATTGGGATTAGTCTGACTAGGGAACCTACCATTATCTCTCTCACTTAAGGTCTTAGCTATTTGGCCGACTTGAAGTTCTAACTTAGCAAGGCTCTGAGCATTAGTTTGAAAATTTTGCTTGGTTTCCTGTTGAAAACTAACATGGCTTTGTGCTAACATTTCCTGAGTTTTTTCTAACATCTTAATAGATTCCTCTAAGCTAGTCGTTTTATTTTCTTGGCCTGATGTATTCCTAGTGTAACCAAAACCTGAGGGAGCATTAGAATTATTATACTGACCCCGACTCTGGCCCTTAGACCATGAAAAGTTCGGATGGTTCCTCCAACCAGGATTATAGGTTTCTGAATATGGGTCAAACTTATGACGATTATCAAACCTAGTGTTATTATATAGAGCATTGGCTTGCTCTTCATTATTCTGGCCTTCCCAAAAAGGCTCCAATCTACCACTAGTGTTACCCATTTCTAAAGCTTCTAACCTTTTCGCTATAGCAGCAATTTTGGCCTCTGATTCATAGCCTCCTTCTACCCTATTAACGTTTCCTCTGCTAAGAAGAATTGTTTTCTGGGGTCCCCTACTACTTTCCCATTGTTGGGTTTTTTCGGCGACTTCATGCAGATATGTCATCGCGTCATCAACTGTTTGGTTCTCAAATCCACCAGTACACATAGATTCTACTGTGGTTGTGGTGGGATAATCTAAACCCTCATAAAGGATATGAACTAACCTAACATTCTCTAAACCATGATGAGGACATTGGGCTAATAAATCATTGAACCTTTCCAAATACCTATACAAAGTTTCTCCCTCCTGTTGAGAAAACGTGCAGATTTGCGTCCTAATAGACGATGTTTTGTGCCTAAGGAAAAACTTGTTCAAAAAGGCATATGTAAATTGTTCATACGTTTAGATTGACCCGGAAGACAAACTATATAGCCACGATTTAGCTTTATCTTTCAGGGAAAAGGGGAATAACCTAAGTTTCAAAGCATCATCATCTAGGTTTCTAATCCTGAGGGTACTACAAATTTCCTCAAAGTACCTAACATGGAAATAGGGGTTTTCATTTTCTTTCCCTAAAAATATTGGGAGAAGTTGTAAGGTCCCAGGTTTAAGTTCATAAGTTGCTTCCGTCTCAGCTAACCTGATACATGAGGGACGAGTAGTCCTAGTTGGATTCAACAAAGCTTTCAAAGTTGCCATTTCTGGCGCTATCAGAGCAACAGGGATTCTATCCTCAGTCAAAGGACGTTCAAAACCAGACTCTTCAAAAGTCAGACTCTCTAGATTAAGGTAATCGAGACGCTTCAAACTACTAGGTTTCTCTTTAACAAATCTACCTAGTGCGTCTCTTTTACGTTCAGACATACAATAGAATTTTCTAAATTAGAAATGTAAGCAAACACAGATCAAGGCCGACTCAACCAAATCAAACCTATTGATTTCTAGCAAACAAAAAGCATGATGGCTCCACTTAGATTGTTTCTAGACCAGCTTCTAATCCTTCGAACGGAAATTCGTTACAATTTAAGCAAACCCCTCTAGAATCAATCCGAGTTAACGTAAGTTGAATAGAGGTGAGGGAAGCTCGGTGGAGCTTTGATACCCAAGGCCTCACCGGTATTACAAGGCGGCGCAGTCACGCATTCAACTTACAGAAACCGTCAAGAACTTCGAAGTATGCTTAAAAGAGTAACCAATATTTTTCGAATGACTTTCCTGTTAAGATCGTTACCCTATCGGTCTCGTTCTAGTCAAAATTTTAGTCTTAGGTTCGCGTAGGTTACGTGTTCCTAAAGCGGGCAAGAAGAGAACGGTGATGAAATCCGAACCCTAATCTTGTATGGCCAGGCCTTGCCCTTTACTAGAAAAATAAATGTCCGTATTCAGTCCTCAACATATATGCATACGAAGGAGTCCAGTAACTCGCTGACAGGGGATTCGCGAGTGTTTAGAATCTTACCTCACGTTCTAGACGGGGGATGAATCAGTTGTAGTCGACTCGGGCCACTGACTCCGATGTCTAGTGTACGTACCCAAGGTGCAGAGACAATATCGTAATTGTCCTCCTTCTCTGCAAAGAGTTTATATTTAAAGTACCCTTCCGTAGGGTAATAAAAAAAATAATGTCGCAAAGTCCAAAAGTCCAAAAAGAAAAGAAAAAATAAAAAAATAATAAACCCTAATACAGTTTTTTTTTCTAAAAGAAAATAAACAAACCCTAAACTAAAATTGTCTAAAAAAAATTGTCTTCTTTTCTGTTCTTTTTGCTTTAATCTTTAGCTCCAAGTCTTTATGAAATCACCAAACTCTTTGGCTCAATTTTCTTTATGATCCAGAAACTGTAGACACAAGATAAATACCCAGAAACATAAAAAAGAACAAAAATAATAAAAATAAAATAAATCTAAAACCCTAAAAACAAGTCCGCGTCGGCGGCGCCAAAAATTGATGTGATTTGTAGATAGTGGTAAAAGTGGTTCGATTCTCAGACTTGTGAAGGATATTAATTAGACTTAAATTCAAATATTAAAATATAAAACTCACTAAAAATTATAACAAACTCAATCAAAGATGATATCAATATTAAAAGAAACACTGAGGCTAAGATTCCACTATTTTCCAAGTTCAAAGTGATTAAACCAATACTTATATTTATGCAATTTTCTCGTTTAATTTGATTCTAAAATATTGCAACAAGTAGATTTTCAAAAGTAATAATTGTAAATACCAAGTATGAAGCATAAAAAGTCTTAAAACTAAGCATACTCCATCAAAATAAATCACAATCACTCAAATAAAAATCATATTCAATAATAGTTCAAGGCAAATAATCATATAATTATTGCAAATAAAAAGATAAAATAGAATATACCACTTTTTGTTGGAAAAATAGCTTCCTCTATCACCTCAGCAATGGGGTTTAGCTCCTTATATTAATCATGGTCTCAAAATATGTGTTTGTTGCTCCAAGATGATTAAAAGAGTGAAAAGTAATAACACAGACTGTTTGCAACAGTGTGTTGGTGTTGCAGAATCACTGTTACAGGGCGAAATAGTAGCTAAAGACCTAATGCAACCGCTGTGATGAACGACACATAGGTTCTGTTGTGAAACAACGATAGTTGTTTGTGCGTCAATGTTCTTCCTCTTCAGCAGCAGCAGCAGAATATTGTATTTTCCTGCAACTCGATCTCTGGAGCTCTGTGGTGTTATAAAATTCTCTTAAGGTTTCGTCCCCTTTATATGACTTATCCCCTCTCCTTTTATAGGCCACAACTCGATTAAATCTCCCCCAAAATCTTGGTTTATCTCCACAGCAAGTTTCGGAGTTTTCTTGCTGCCAAACTATTTTCACGCGTATTTGACCTCTCCCAATACTTCCAAACTCTTTATTAGATAACTACGAATGTTGGGGAAGCTTTTCTAGCCTTTAATCTCCCTGAATTGTCGAAAAAATATTCCAACAGCAACCCGTGACCACAACACCTCTGTTTCCTTCTCCCGGTCGATCTAACCCAATTTATTCGATCCAATCACCTATACCAACCCTGTCATGCTCTAGGAAGTCCAGCCCAAAAAAAATCAACCATTGAATCTCGTTATTTCACGTCCAACTGATGCTCCCAAATTCACGCAGGTAATAATAGAGTTTCCCGCCAAATTTGAAATTTGAATTTGTGAAGAAAGGGGGCGCCCCCTATCCAGAGTAGGAGTGCCTTTAGAAGCTGCCTTAAGGGGTGTCCTGTAGGTGCCCCTTATCCAAACCGGGGGTTCGAATAACAAGTGTCCTCCGGGTGCTTTCCGACAACTTTTCGAGCCAATTTTTTCCAAAAATGTTTATTGGCCAAAAATACCTACAAATAAATAAAACACCATAATAAGTACAAAAATAAGCCCTAACAATATATAGAATCGAGACAAATCGGACACAAAAATGTGTCTATCATTGACTTCCTTGACAACTCCTACACAATCAACTTTCGTCCATGGGCTCCAGTGCTTGGCTCCATAGCTCAAATAGACACTTTTGCCTCTGTTCCGAATACATTTTTGCTTTCTGAAAAGAATACGAGAATTGGCGAGGTTGTGTTCATGCGAAGTTGCACGCCTGGTTATATACGGTCTTTCTTTCGAGGATCTTGTCAGGCAGTCTCTTACAACATTGACAAGGCGGCTCGACATATGGGATTTGACCAAGGGGTCCCTCTCTCTCGTCAATCGGTCGTTCCTGGAAACTTGTTGCCAGCTGCTCTTGATGCTAGTGCTCTTGCGCCGGGTATAAGTCTTACCTTCTTGCTCTCGGCACGAAATCCGACAACAACTTCCAAGTATAACATATTCTGGCAGGACGAGTCCCTTGCCATTCATGGATTCGTGAATGATGTAGTGAAGAATACATGTGGTAAGCCTTCTGCTTCAACTTTTGCAAGACATCCATTGTTAAGGGATCCTTGCTCGCCCAAACGGAAATTTCTTAACACGGACACGGACAGTCCCCAAAAGAATGAGCGAAGGTCGAAAGATCGCGCGGGTGGTTTTCGACCAGATTCAACGGCCCTTATGACTTTCAGTTCTTCCAACGTTCGGGTATGTATTCTTTTTATTTCCCACTCAGTCGGATTGTACAGTTTTTTTTCGTTATTAAAAAATCTTTCCTTATTTCTTAACCAGGGCGTGAACGCCTTTGCCCAGCTTGCACGTAGTCAGAAAACGGCGTCTCTCGCAACAGATGGTGTAAATGCTCATCCTTAGAGAACGGCGGCTCTCGCGGCAGAGGGTGACAATGCCGAGCCTTCTTGCGGTGAAGAAGAGCTCGAAAAGGAGGAAATCCTGAAATCTAGTGATGATGAAAATAACTCTTCCAACAGCAGCGCTCTTCTTCTAGTCAGTCTGAAAGTGAATCAGTGAGTCTTCCACATATTCTTCTTCTTCCTTTCTCTCTATTTTTAAAAAAAAAATGTCTAAACCACAATATCACAGGGAGAACCCGCTCCTGAAGATGGCCCGGGGCGGAAAACCGTGGAGATACAGCTTTGTCTCCAACCGTGGCAGCTGCGCCTGGCGGCCCGGAAATGGAGGTCGATCAAGATGAAGATGTTGTTGCGGCTCAAGTAGCGGAGAGTGCTCCAGCGACAGCTGGCGCCATTGTAGTTAGGAATCCCTTGCCAGTTCCGGTTCGGTTTTGGGTGTCGTTTTCGCTCCTCCATACTTAGTTCCTTATCCAGATCATGTGTTGATCGGCGGCTTCAGCGTGCTAGCCAAATACGAGACGTTATATACCAAGATATGGGAAAGGTATGGACACATCGCCAAAACCAGAAAGGTTACTAGTCGGTTTGCGCTGGTCAAGTGTGTAGAGGAAGTTTTATCTTCGATTGACGACATGTGCAAAGTGACTGGCCATACCGTTTATGAGGACATGGTTTCAAGCTGGAAGTTCCATCGTGATGTGTGCGTAGACCACGGGTTCAACATTCCCTGGTTTGTTGAAGATTTTTCTGAGATCGAAAGGTTGCAGACCATGGCGGCTGAAGGCCCTTCCGTGGATGAGGCCGCGCAGCAGGAGGTAGAACTCGAAAGGTTGTCCATGGAGCTAAAGCTGAAACGGACGGCTCTCGAAAGCACGAAGGAGGCTTTCTCCAAGAAGAGCAAGCCATTACTAGATGGTTTTCCTTGAATGAACTCATGTTTTCTGAACTTCTTTATTTAGGCTTCTTTTTTTTTTGAAAGGCGAACAGAGCACCTAGTTTATGGTTTGGTTTTCTGGATACTTGGGTTGATAGATAATTGTTACCTATGGAGGTTTTGGATTATTCTTCTGAAATGAATTGTTTTTAGAATAATGTTGTTCTTGGTCATGACTGTATGTGGCATAAATACCCCAGAAGATTCATGGAGTTGTGAATGTTGTGTTGTCAGTAGAAAGTATGGGAAAAAATATAGGGATAGCATGGATGTCGGTTTCTACTATCTATGTGAAAATTCTAGGTAGTAGAACATACAACTCGTCTGACGAGACTTACTTTTTTTTTTTGAGTTTCCCGACAAAATGGATCTTTCCGGATGAAAATCTGAGTTTTTGTGGGCGGCGGCGTCGTGATTGTAAAAAGTCCCCAATCACTTCTAAGTCCCCAGTCGTTCCAGAGTCGTCTGATAACCGAGGCGGCGGCTAGTCTTCTTCCATCATCTCTATATCTGGGTTAAAGATGGAATCGAAAATCGGGAATTTGTATTGTGACCGGTAGATTAATCTCCCACTGTGGTCGCCAATTGTTTGAGGGTGAAAATAGTTTCTGCTGATTTTGGTAATTTCGAGTGTGTGGGTGAGAAACGAGTCTAAACCCTAAACAATGTACTGCAAGGGAGTACTTTGATTCGAGAGATCAATCTGTACAAATTCGGCCCAAACCAAGAAATTTCCATTCCAGACTTGCTTCGGTCACAGAGTAAAGGAGAAGGGTTCGTCTAGGGAGGGAAGCGAAGAGAGTGTTGAGACTAGAATAATTGATTCGGGAAGAGTAGTTGTTTGACGAATTGTATCAAAAAGTGGAAATCTAACAGATGGGAAAGCTAACAAGTGATTTCTGAGTGTTGTATTCTCCTGAACAAAACTTGTCCTTGGTGGAAATAGGTGAGACCTATTTATACAAGTCGCAACGAAATGTACCCTGGTCTCGTAAGAAGTGGTAACGGTTGAGTAAATGGAAGAAAATGGTAACAGGTAACGCCTGGAATTGATGTTTCCATAATGAAGGAAACGTTTCACCATTACTTCTTGTATTTACTAACCGCCTCACCCTTATGACACTTTCCTGTAACGGGCGTAATATACACCGCACACTGTAAACCGCCAGACCAATACCCTGATGAGCATCCTCCAGTTTGTGCCATGTTTTGATGTCTCAAGTGTTTTCGTGGAAAACGTGTAGCATGTTTCTACATGTGGCGTGGCCAAAGGATTTGGCGTTTGTAGCCAAGTTGGTGTCGTGACCAAAGAATAGGTATCGTAGCCAGGTTGGTGCCATGACCAAGAGTTAGCATCGCAGTCAAGACATTTCCACGAGTCGTATGGTGGCAGGCTTGTACGAATGAGATCTGCATGGCCAAATTAGGGTTTTGGCGCCGTGGCCAAGAGATTGCCATAAATCGTTTGGTGGAAAGTTTATATGGCTGAGATTCGTATCTCAGGAGAAAAGGTGGTCGTTGATTGTTGCAACCCTTCGTTTGCAGCTAGTGGCATGGTTTAGGCGCGGCCGATCTAGGATTTTGGCGTAGTTTAGGCGCGGCCAAAACTAGGGTTTTGGCATAGTTTAGGTGCGGCCAAAATTAGGGCATGGCATTAGGCCAAAAGTTGCCATGCGTTCGGTGGCAAGCTTGTATGGCTGAGATTTGCATCTCAGGAGGAAGGGTGGCCATTGATTGTTGCAACCCTTCTTTTGGCAGCCAGCGGCATGTGGTGGGGCCGGCATGGCTTTGGTATCTTTTAGGCGCGGCCAAAATTAGGTTTTTGGCAAAATCGTGATGTTTGGCCTTGGGCCGGAAGTTGCCATGCGTTAGGTGACGAACTGAACGGCTGAGATCTGCATCTCAGATGGAAGGGTGGCCGTTGATTGTTGCAACCCTTCTTTTGGCAGCCAGCGGCATGTGGTAGGGCCGGCATGGCTTTGGCATATTTTAGGCGCAGCCAAAATTAGGGTTTTGGCAAAACCGTGATGTTTGGCCTTGGGACGGAAGTTGTCATGCGTTAGGTGGCGAACTTGGACGGCTGAGATCTGCATCTCTGATGGAAGGGTAGGCGTTGATTGTTACAACCCTTCGTTTGGCAGCCAGCGGCATGTGGTAGGTCCAACATAGCTTGGCATATTTTAGGCGCGGCCAAAATTAGGGTTTTGGAAAAACATTGATGTTTCGCCTTGGGATGGAAGTTGCCATGCGTTAGGTGGCGAACTTGGACGGCTGAGATATGCATCTCAGATGGAAGGGTAGTCGTTGATTGTTGCAACCCTTCGTTTTCCATCCAGCGACATGTGGTAGGGCCGGCATGGCTTTGGCATACTTTAGGCGCGGCCAAAACTAGGGTTTTGGAAAAACCGTGATGTTTGGCCTTGGGCTGGAAATTTCCATGCGTTAGGTGGCGAACTTGGACGGATGAGATCTGCATCTCAAATGGAAGGGTAGCCGTTGATTGTTCCAACCCTTCGTTTGGCAGCCAGCGGCATGTGGTAGGGCCGGCATGGCTTTGGCGCGGATATGTGGCTAGCAAGTTATGCCATTGACACTGTGGTGTGGCTGACATGGTTGGCATGCCTTGGCGGGGAGATGTGGCTGGCGTGGTATGCCATTGGCGCTGTGGTGCGGCTGGCATGGTTGGCATTCCTTGGCGCGGAGATGTGGCTGGCATGGTATGCCATTGGCACCGTGGTGCGCCTGGCATGGTTGGCATGCCTTGGCGCGGAGATGTGCATTGTGGTGCTGCTAGCATGGTTGGCATGCCTTGGCGCGGAGATGTGGCTAGCATGGCATGCCATTGGCACTGTGGTGCGGCTCGCATGGTTGGCATGCCTTGGCGCGGAGATGTGGCTGGCATGGTATGCCATTGGCACCGTGGTGCGGCTGGCATGGTTGGCATGCCTGGGCGCGGAGATGTGGCTGGCATGGTATGCCATTGGCACGTGGTGCGGCTGGCATGGTTGGCATGCCTTGGCGCGGAGATGTGGCTGGCATGTCATGCCATTGGCACCATGGTGCGGCTGGCATGGTTGGCATGCCTTGGCGCGGAGATGTGGCTGGCATGGTATGTCATTGGCACCGTGGTGCGGCTGGCATGGTTGGCATGCCTTGGCGCGGAGATGTGGCTGGCATGGTATGCCATTGGCATCGTGGTGCGGCTGGCATGGTTGGCATGCCTTGGCGCCGAGATGTGGCTGGCATGGTATGTCATTGGCACTGTGGTGTGGCTGGCATGGTTGGCATGCCTTGGCGCGGAGATGTGTCTGACATGATATGCCATTGGCACCGTGGTGCGGCTGGCATAGTTGGCATGCCTTGGCGTGGAGATGTGGCTGGCACGACATGCCATTGGCACTGTGGTGCGGCTGGCATGGTTGGCATGCCTTGACGCGGAGATGTGGCTGGCATGGCATGCCATTGGCACTGTGGTGCGGCTGGCATGGTTGGCATGCCTTGTCGCGGAGATGTTGCCAGTTAGTATTGAGGGTTCTGCCGTGGAATATAGAGTATATAAAAAAAGGTATCCCAGTAATTTTTATGTAGACATGTTGAATGATTCAATAAAAGTGCTAGTGGTCGTAATGACGTCATCTCAGATGTAAGGTTTTACGATTTTAACCTTAAGCTAAAAACCACCATCAACAACCTAATTCTGACTAAATTTGGAAATTGTCTAGTTTTATGAAATGTGTAAATTGTTTAATATGATTTTTGTATTTTCTACGTATTTTGGATTTAGTGTGCCTGGTTGGTATTGAACGTTAATATTTTAGATACCAAATGAAAAAACATGTAAATATATTTGTGTTACGTGCGTGTATTATTTCGTTGTTTTTTCACTCAATAAGCCAGTTTTGCACCCGGAAGTACTGACCCTATAACTTAATTTTAATCATCGAAATTCACAAATTCATGTGGTAAATAGTTAATCGTAAAATTCTTAAAATAGTTATTCACCGAAAACAATATACTATGTTGTCACTCTTGAGATAAATATCAACATTTTCCTAATCAACAACTTTAGCTTGAATCATTGACTAAAGTTTCAACAAAGTTCCGATGTCGTGGCTGAAAATATAAGTACTTGGAAGGAGTTAAGGAGTCAACCGAATATCCTTTTATGCAATCCATCATAAAATTCATACCACCAAAGATCAATAAACTTATTAACATAAGAGGGTAAGCACTGATTTGGCTCAAAGCCTAAAACAAACTTGTGCGAAAGTACATAGCAAAATTTTACCCTTTTCCTTGCGCAGAGATCGCAAAAGATCCTAAATGTGAACACTAATATTAGGTCATGGAATTTGACAAAAAGAAGCCTCCAAAGAGCCTTATAATCTGATACATTTTCTGTCTCTAATATCTCCTACACACTGGTACCGGAAGCATATAAAGTTTTTTATTTTGTCTTATTCAAATAACTATGCCATCTGTGGGAGTCGAACCCGCAACTTCATGATAAAAACCATGTGCTCTACCATTTGAGCTAAGGTAGCAACCACGTATCTGTTTGTGTAAAAGATTTAATAGTATGAGGTAATATAAAGAAGAGATTATACCTCACACCATGCTTCATGTACGCTAATAGAAGATCTGAGTTCTATACTGTAGAGTTAAAGTCATCAGTCCACTTCACCAAATATTTATTAAAAAACCCTTATCTTGCCAGCTTTTCAGACTTGGCCTGAAGAATCAAAACATCTGATGTCACCATTGAGTGCCTTAACAGAAGCATGCATTATACAATAAGGAGATTTTTAGATAGGAAAAAGACATCCTTAAGAAATACAGAAAAATGAAACCCTAGTGCCCTAGAAAACTGTATCAACATATGAAAAATAAATTGCTCGCTGGTCATAATTTAGAACTAATGCCTACTATTCTGAGCTGGTAGTTTAAAATAGCTAACCAAGTCATTTATTGATCTAAAACACTAAATAGTTGGGGCCAACATATTTTGATCCCATTGTTCATGGACATTCTACTCTAAACGCACTCTAACATAAATGTACGATGCTCCAAAGGCAAGAAAATATATCATTGGACACCCACGTTTGACGCTTCCTTTGCATCATGAATTCCTAATACTTAATAGTTTTTTCAAAGAGATATCCAGACAAAAGCATTTGACCAAGATGGAAGCAACATCCCTGATTAAGAAACCATGATAAAATCCTCATTCCAGGAGATTATAAATGCACATGAAATCTTTATATTGTCAATAATAGGATTAAAAAAAAGGATTGAATGTTGTATACCTGCTAACAATGCAAGTTATGTAGAACATGCCTCACCATGCATTTCATATCCACAAATATGTTAATTATTCCCCAAAAATTTCGAGAAAGCAATGACCGCACGTAGAAATTAACAGAAGTAGGCAACTATGTACAGAGATGCTTACTCTAATTGTCTTCATATATTGATCATTTTGACTTGAAACCTTACCTCATAAATCCAGGTGAACTGTCTCATGCACAACATCAAGACTTCCATATACTACATGACTCTATACATCAAACCTTTCCAAAATCCATCTCCAATGTTAACATCGAACCTGAGATTATATATGCAAGTGAGGTAGCGAAAGTAGACATAATTGAACTGAGTAAGGATATATTATATAAGTTCACTGGGACATGAATCTACACCTTTTGTCAAACATAGTATGGACATTGAGATTAACATCAAGGAAAGTAACCTCAAGCTTTTTAACAGGGAACATGTCGTGATGACATTATTCAACCATGTTCTTTGGCTGCTTCTCCTTCACTCCAAAATCGAAGCTTGTCATACGGAACCCATTTATTCTGAACACGAAAAAAATATATACACGTAATGATTTGTCGTTTAAGATTAGGATATTTTTTCTTGCCAATACTATTACTTTACCCTTCTTCTGATCCAGTGAAGAAACAACCACCAAACACATCCACAATTAAACTACAAAAAATATAGTATGAACATTTAAAGAAACTACAGCCTAATTTCCTATCTGAGTTTTATTGTGAGCTTAAAGAATATCACTTAGGGGAGAACTTTGCGTTGATACCAATATTTGTTACATCCTAATAGTCTAAAGTCAACATATCTAACCATTATGCATGACTTCTCAACATCGACGGTAAAATATGAAAGATTAAGCTCATACCTTTGGATTAGGGTTGTCAGAATCAACAGGAGCAAGTCATCCTATTGCAGTTTCACCAAAATTTGCAATTAAAGATTCAGTGTTGCAAACGAAGTCACGGTACTTTGAAACTCGCCAAGCGATACTCCTACTGTGAACTTTAACTTGTCCGCAAGATAAATACTCGGATATTTATACAAATTAAATTAACAAAATACCAAAGAAGAGTCTTTCATAGAAACATACTTAGACATTGGAAACATAAGCAATGCCACAGTGAGTTACTCTCAAGTGGTAGGTAATTGATGACACTGGCCACTTCTACATGCTATATGGATACTTGGAGCATCAATATATAACATTGATGATACATGCCCAGAATTGATAAAAAAAAAAACTTCAACAACCTTGCATCTAAAAAGTAGAGCTAAGCTAAGGATGTCGTCACTTCCCCCTGATTAATACATCCAATTAAGGAAAGCATTATATTCAAAAATATAGTATTCGTTTTAATTGATCTTCTAATAAAAATTTAAATAGTAGAGTCATCTTATCAAACTCGGTACCTTTATGCAGCTAATATTGATAGCCTGTCCATAAAGGATACTACGCAAACACAGCGGGAGAGAGTAAGAGAAATTAACCTGTAAAGTATCCCCAAAACAGGAACAACGTTCGTGGAGTGTCTTGCAATGTGTAATGGCGGTGTTTTCATCGATGGAGAATTAGTCCACTTTCTAAAATAGTCAAAGTGGTAGTGTTAAAGTATCCAGAACTCATCTGAACCCCTACAAAATCCAAAAATGAAGAAAGGAAATCATAAATAATCCAATTCAGACGGGGAAAAAAAGATGATTGAAACCTAGATATGAATAATTAACTATTGAACAACCAAATGCAGTTCGAGTAAATGAAAGTGAGCATTAGTGAAGTGAGTTTTACTGCGAACATTGTAAAATATTATCTAAGGGTCGACAAAGTTTCAATTAAGCAGCATACATCAAACTATGAAAAGGTTTCGGTGAATCTCAAGTGTTGGCAACTTGTAGGAACTGTACGCCCTCGCTTAATAAGAATCTTCTTCTATACCAAAGTAAAGACGGTTCAAACATGTTACTAACCCATTGCCAAGTTGAATGGTACTGCGATCACCACATTTCGTGAGATCTTCCAAATGTTTTCGAAAATAAGTTTCTGAGCATCTCAACTGATGCAGTCGAATAGGAATACCATTACCATTACCACATCAACAATAATGCAAATCCAAGTCACCAGCATTTTGCATCTCAAACACACACAGAGAAGGATTAACACACCCGTCAACCTGTATGGAATACAGGGTCAAACCTAACACAATTGTTCTATTCTATAAAAACCATGTTTCTATATATACAGAATTTCTCAAATGAAACCTTGTATCCAAGGTAACTTCAGCCAAAAACCAAATTAACATGGCAGGGGATAACACACATTGCTTCGGAATTGCTAGCACAGTAGTATCAGTATCAATCAATTAACATGCAGAAAAACAAATGAACCATTGCAAATACCTGGATATGCATCACCAGCAGATTGATAAGCAAGGGCTATAGAAAAACCAACGAAAGAATCCCACTGCCATCAAATAAAACCTACACGTTGCATATATAGAAACAACTTGGTGGTCAATACTGGATATAATTCCTCGAAACAATGTATACATGTCTGCATTCATTAGACATCTAGTTTAGTCAGAAGTGTCTTCATTAGACATCTAATTTAGTCAGAAGTGGCTTTAGCAGATATTGTAACTTATAACACCAACATGGAATAAGCAGATATTTAAAGGGGAAAGATGAACTCACTCCAAGTCCACTGGTTTTTTGAACCACTGCACCCATAATTTATTAGTTCCACGGTTGGATTTGAGGATAACTTCCTTCTACTTAGGATCATACTCAAAGAGTTGCAAACTATTCAGCTAAGCCCCCTTCCTTCGTTGATAACAACCTTAAATAGCATAAGAAAGTCTGTAGAAACTCTAAATAACTGGAATGCTAACTTGAAAGAATTTGCACCTTAATTATTTTATCGAAGATAAAGGGGGTGTGTGTATGCTAGATGAATCTCTTCCGTATTCTTTTGGCGTTGAATGTTAAGCGGTGCACCTTCATATCTAAATAAGTAAAAAGGCAGTTCATCTCCATGAACTTTTTCTAGGTCATAGAAGTCTTTAAAACCATGATTAAGGATAACCCTGAAATAAAATAGCAATAAAATGTATAATTAGGAGACAGAAAATTAAAATTTACCACAATTCGGTTAACCGTCATTCCTTTCTCTACAAATTGTCCTAGAAAATACGCTCAACTTGATATCAGATGAACGGCTGTTGAGAATATTTTCTTTCATCTCCATCAACCTGTATATTGAATAAAAAAATATTAATGGATAAAATCACTAAGACCAATACTATGTGATGAATATAGACTGAAATTAGGCCAACAATGTGTTAGTTTGTTACCCTTTCATCTTTCAGGAAATCGTTCACTTAAAAATAATAAGATCTGTTATTGGCTTACAAAACATTTTCAACCTTTTGTCGATTTTTGAAAAAAGTGAATATGGAGATTTACTTACAGAATCAATATCTAATGTTTATACTAATTAAAGATTTAATACCTAAAAAATAATAGAATTGAGCATTAACTGAATATACTAAGAACTTGAAATAGTAAAAAATTGTCTCTTAAAGTTATTTAAAAAAAAATTGCTCCCTAAAGAAATTAATAGTTGTGAATATCCAACGCTTTCTTTGGATCATATAAGAATAGTTGTCCATAACTTGCTCATTCTCCTTCGCAGGTACCAAACAACTGCCATAAAGTGGGGAGGATGATTGGGGAAGTATTCTAACACAAACTTTTTGTCATCCGGTAATGATTGGGACAGTGTTTAGGCAATCGTGTTCATGGACTACAATTTCTAGAGTAAAATATAGTTCGCACTATAAAATTAGCTGTGATGAGGTTGAAATTTAAAGAGTCTTGGTGGCATTATAAAATTTGGCCAGCTGGTCGGTATTCGTCCAGTAATGATTATGGAGGTGTTTAAGTAATAGTGGCAAAGTATCCACGGCCGTGGATTAGAATTTTTAGAGTCAAATAGAGTCCTCACTTTAAAATTAGCCGTGATTAGGTTGAAATTTAGAGGTTGGAACCTATAAGGAAGATCTCGATGTCTTGCTGGCCTGATCAAATTTGATCAATATCCTCCCACAAAATTTTAGTCGTCCATTAACCATTTGGGCGGTGTTTAGATAATTGTGTCATAGTAGCCGGGCCTACGGCCATTTTATCAAACACAACTTGCTTTCCTAAGAATAAAATTAATTTTATCCGCAGTGTCATCTTTGGCCTTTCTGGCAATAAATCTGAACCAACCTATTTTTCAAAAATATAAGAAGTAAAATAAATTGAGTTTTATTGAGAAAAGAAAAAACAAAAAAGGATTTTGAAAGGGATACCGGAGCCATAACCAAGCTAAACATTTTTCAGTAGTTCATTTACTTTGAATTCAACTTTTAGTATTTCACTTACTGTGAAATCCATAGGTTTAGAACAGTACCAAAGTTGTTAATAACTTCCATGCGTGCAGCAGAAAATATCCCATAAAACTCATCCCATATGGATGGTCAACTCTGCGATATAATTCATCTTCATCTTATTTAGTCTTTCTATGTCTGAGTTTGATAAAGAATTTTTACACTTCGCTATTTGTTTGGAGTTAACTTACCTAAATATGTATATGCATTACCAAACCCTTCGCCACCTAAATATTTAAATCTATAAACAGTGGTAGCAGCAAGGAGAAATCAAAAATGGTTGTAATATGCTCATTGTATGATTTTAACGACAGTGTTCTAATTTATTGCTGAGTGAGGCACAAAGTGCAAAGAAATAGAGTATTTTGAACATACAATTTGCACGCGTAATCATAAATATGAATGGCCTAAAACACCAAAGCAGAGAAGAAGAAAAAACTCACGGGTCGTAAACATATCAACATGATCAATTTCAAGAGAACTTGGGACCGGGACTGCAAAAGCATAAGTTGTTGAATACGCCAACTCAAAACCCACCAAAGTGTCGCAATGGATGTTTCTCTGTTGTGATTGGAAAATTTTAAAGTTATCAAAGCATGTAATTGTTAGAAAGATGATGTCTTTGTTAGCTAAAGGTGGCATGTCGCAAAAGATCCTTCCTTTAGCCAACAAAGGCTTAAGTCTCTCACCCTCCCTTTTTCAATCCATTTTCTTTTTTCTGCTCTCTTTCTCTTCCCCGTTTTATCTTTGGATTCGGCATCCTCCCAAAGTATCTTTTCTTTTCTAGATTTAGGTAACACCCATGATGCTGGGGCAAAGTTTTGCATTAACCCGTTACATTGGACCGGACTTTCCTGTTTTGCAAGTAAGAGCTACAACATCTGAAGCCTAAAAATCATCTGCGAGATAGGAAAGAAATTAAAAAAAAAAAAAAAAAAAAAATACAAAGAAGGCATCATAAGGATACTCTTACTAAAAGGAGGAGTTTTTATTCTAGTTTTAATTAGCAATTTTCTTTTTCTTTCTGACCCTGATATAAACCGAAATAATCTAAAACACTTAAAAGAATTTTGCTAGCCCGGTTAAGGCTTCTATATGCATTAAACAGAGATGCACAAACAATATGGGTTAGCCAGTGATGATACCTGATTGGCTGAAGTTGTTGTGCGGGTAGATGTTAATAAGCTTGCTCCGACGTTCACCTGTCGTTTTCTAGAAGTAGTAGGAGCTGATGGTTTTTCATTCTGAAGTGAATGCATATGAGCATTTATATGAACCTGAAGCCTTGACATACTGTTTGATGCACTACTTGCAGCTGATCGTGAAACAAAATAACCATGATGTGAGGTCTATCCGTCTATAAAATTTAGCACAGTGTCTTAAATACAATGACTGATTGATTCTGGTATTCTATCTCAGTAAAGTCAAATAGAACACCTTTCCGGTAGTATTGGGGATAAAACATAAACGGGTTAACAAAATGGCCTCCGACAAACTATAGAATGATACCAACTCGAATACGTAGCTTTTCTAACAGTAAGCTTATTGGCTATACCTCTGCTAAATTGAACTGAGCATATCTACCACATCCATAAGGTAAGCACCCATAATCTGCAACACATTCTAGGTATATTGACAGGCTGCATGTATATGCCATCCGTAAGGCGAATTCCCAGGGTACCACCATGCCTGCCAAGGATTCGAGAATGAATGAGACTAAAAGAAAACCCAGATAAGTTAATGGTGCCGAATTAATCTGTAGGTCTTCTCTAGGAACGAAAGGTCTTCCACTATCACGCTGCAAATAAAAAAGATTAGCTAATAAGAATCTTTAGTTAAAACAAAGCTGTACATGTATGAGCTTGCTGAACTACAGACAATGAGTTGGAGACTCAATGAAACCTACAACCCAAATAATGAATAGCATATAAACTTGAAGCAACAACCATAAGAAGCAAAAAATAAAATTAAGAAAACAATTCTAGGGTTTCTATATGTATACCTTCCTCTTCTATTCTTTTCCATCATCTTTCTGATCCTGCCCTCCTCCTAGAGCACAAAGCAAAAACACTGAAAACACTGAAAAAAGTCAACGAACTAAAATATTGCAAAACACCTTTTTCAAGGACCCTTGGTACTGAATTTTAGGAACTCCAGCACCAGCAATACCTACCTGATTCTGTGAATGACATAGTCAAAGAAAATGAGCCAAAAAAAAAAACTTTTCACACTAAATAAGAATCCTATTAGAAGATTTTTAGCTGAAGAATCCGTTGGTGCTTAATTCCAAGTTCCGAGCATTGAGAATTGCTAATCCTGCCTCTAAAGATCCCTATGTTATAGCTAATTAGTTAAGTTGATATGATACAGTTTTTCAACAATTTGGCTCATAGTAAAACTGCTACAGTAGATGATTAAGCAACCCCTGCACAACTTGGCATGAAAACCATCATATATGCTTTTCCATAATTTCAAGCTATGAAGATGCTATTGACCTGTAGAAGGCAGTGATTAGTGAATCCACCAAATATTAACGCCATCGGTAGGAGTCGAACCCACAACTACATGGTTGAGAACCATGTGCGCTTCCATTTGAATTAAGACGGCAGATACCGTTTCCAATTTAAGTGGAATTCAAGGTTTTAAAAAGCGAAAGCGTGGGGCGAAGCGCTCTCATACCAAAGCGTAAAGCGCTGCGAAAGCGTAAAGCGAAAGAGAGCTTTTTGAAATATATAATACTATACAAAAATAAGAAGTTATCAACCTAGTAAAAGAAAACTACGAAGTTCAGACATAATGAAAGGGACAATTATACTAACTAAGCATATGGCATACTGATATTGCATATTCTACCCAAGAGCTATTTAAATATACTAGCCACGAAGGCCTGCATCATTCATATCATCATCTAGATAGTCATCGTCATCATGATCACCATGCCCTATAAATTAGGTTTATTAGTATTTAGTTAGAAAACGTGAAACAGGCCCTACTTGGCTTCAAAGGCCGACTTTTCACTTTCTAATATAAACCAATTCGTAAAGTGGCGCTTTAGAAGCGCCTAGGACCTGAAGCGCCTTAAAGCGCACCCCACAAACGCCTTTTTAAACCATGGTGGAATTTAATATGAATAATATAAAGTAGATTGAGCATCTAGTCGTAAACATTTACTATCTTTAGATCCTAGTTCAGACTTGATGATGGCCATTTGTACACCAACCTAATAGCGAATGATTAATATTACAAATAGAATAAGACTGAAACACACCTGTTGTCCAAACTAACTTCCAAAATGTAAACCCTTTGACATGCAAATGAATTCGAAGGCACTAATAGCTACGGGTTGTTCTTCTCTCTTTTCAGTCGCATGATACTACTGGAAATCTAAAATAGTGCGAACAAAAAATTATTAATATCATTCATAACAATGATAATAGAATTTCCACATGAAATGCCAGCAATATTACCTTTGACTCACTTCCCAGCACTCGAAAAGAGTATCGACATCATCCAAGTTTGTAAGAGCTTTTCTCCTCAAACAGCGGTGCCTGGAAAACTTTCTTGAGACACATATCTCCAACATCTCAGGGATTGTGATTCGCTGCAATGGCCAATGACTATTAGCTCCAGAAACCCACTTATATATAATATCATGTGCTCTACGGGAATCATTATACAACCTAGACTATAGATGCACAAATACACATATTAGTATGTCTTAAACAATTTTGTTACTAACAGTCTCATGGTAAGGAAACAAAAAGCTCAATATCCATCGTAAGCCTTTTCATAACATAAAGATGAGAACATTCTCTGTCACGTGCTCATATCTACAGTATTGAACATCATTACTATCAGAAGCTAAAGGTTCTCCTTCTCTTGCTAATGGTATCCTGGTGTACGTCAGATTGCATCCCTTAACCCCTTCACACCAGCATAGCATCATTCTCTTGCTAAGATCAGTATTGAACATCATTACTATCAGAAGCTAAAGGTTCTCCTTCTCTTGCTAATGGTATCCTGTTGTACGTCAGATTGCATCCCTTAACCCCTTCCACCACACTGATCTTGATTAAACCAAACACCAAGAACAGGAGGAACCCTAGTTGTGTTCAAATTGAAAAAATTAGGGTTTGATAGAACATAAGTTTTGTATCAATTAGAGAACGTTTCGTAAATAATTTGAACTAATATTCCTTCGCACATATAAAAATCAATTGAACGCATAAAAAAGAGTACCTAAATACTTCGAATCAAAAACGAATCATATGAGAAATTGATGAATTAGTATTTCTAAGCAAGATAACACAACAACCATTAAACACTATACTGAAAACCTCCCGAACATAAAACCCTATGTTTTAATTTGCATTACAGATCGGTCAACAAAAAGTGGCTCTGAGACCTCTTCTTACCTAGAAGATCCCTAAGTTCAACTGAAATCATCAAAGATGTTGAAGCACTTGCTCAAATATGAGAAGACAATGCAGTGGTTAAAATTACTGATGCGGATCGAGAAGGAGAAGGAGATGAAGTTATAAATTCTGGTGGTGGAGTAGGCAATGTGGTATGAGAAGATGTTAAGCACCAAAGAAGAAACCTCTCTCTGCAATGCTGCTACTCGGCCGGAGAAGAAAAACTGGATAAAAAACATGGTTTAGGGTTATTTTCATCAATTAAGCATCAACGCCCGAAGATAATATGGAAGGAGAACTGATAGAACAGAAGAGAGAAAAAGGAATTCAGCTATATATGGGAAAACTCTTGCGACCGGAATTTAGCTATAAAAGGCATTCCCGTGACCTAGCCTATCATTCCCGGCCGTCAAAGTCAAACTCAATCAGGATGATTTTGACTGCCGGATGACAATTTTCGGTAAATTCATTCCACTCTTTGATTCTTTGATCAAGGAGACAAACACCACCTTTTTTTATAACAATGATTTCCGTTTTCGAGGCAGGTATGAATTGCAATAACTGGCCATGCATGTCTCCTGACATAAATTGCAATAACTGGCCCTGCATGCTTCCTGTAATAACTGTCCTGCATGCCTACTGTAATAACTGGTCCTGCATGTCTCCTGGAATGTTCCAGAACATTCCCTGTTTCCAGAAACTTCCTCTAAGGTAATGGAACTAAGCCATCAGAAAGGTGCAAGAGACAAAATCCAAGAAATAAATGTAATGGGTTTAGGCCCACGCAGCAGGGTGGAGAAATCCGCAAGCCAAATAAGGACGGGATGAAATATCAGTGAGCCAATGGCTCAACTCGGCTAGACTCAGCGAGCCGGCTCGATTCAACTAGGTGGGCGTAAAACTCCGCCAGTGTACAAGAGCGGGGTGGAAATAACCCATATGTATTGAAGTTTGATGTACTGCGAAGCGTAGTATCACCCACGAACTGCCGGACGGAATTTGACAGCAGCCGGAAAAGTCAACGGCCAAGGCCGTCGGGGGAGGCCGTCGGGCTTGGTGATGTGGTTTGCTGACGTCACTGTACAGTTATTTGTTGTCTGTTGATTGTGCTTTGTGCTGACGCATCATATTCCGATTGGTTCACTCTGCTGACGTGGCAATGATGACGTGCCACCTCCTTGCCTTGACTTGGATATTTGCCCATGGGCTTCTATGTATAGTGCTTGTGAGGCCTAGTTAGCCATATTTGGCTAATAACATGAGCATATTAAGCCCATTTTTAGTGTAAAATATTGCGGTACAAACAAATTATTATCTCAAATAAATATTTTAGTAAAAGGATAATTCAATCCGTGCTAAAAAAGTATCAGGGTGGACGCATGCTTTTTCTAAAAATATATCAGGGTGGACGCATGCTTTTTTTCTTTTTCGTGCTTAATCTTTTTCTATTTTTCTGAAATTGATCAACCGACCAAAGCGAGCAAAAAAATACAACTTGCATATTCCTAAGAACCGATAAAGTAAGTAGTGATGGGATTCTGAAATAAGTAAAGTTATATACTAAAGATACAACACGCTTATCCCATCATTAAGTTGAGATGATATCAATGCATTAAAATCTATAAAGCTATAGTTAATATGGTAAAATTGTGAACTTACTTTCCAATGTTAATCTCTATCTACGTAATGATTCTCAAGCATGAGATATAACGCCTAGTTGTGACTTTGATAAGTAGATAATAAAACATTCAGATTATAAGGTAAATTTAAAAATAAAAATTGAAACAAATAAGAAAATTAAATCCTCGAACGTATTGAAGACAAAAGAGATTATCACAAAAGAAATAAACAAACTACAAACAATCGTGCAAGATCTTTTTTACCTAAATTTCTAGAAAGCCTCTTAACAATTATCTCTTGTGCATCTCAAAGTGTATCCCGATCAAGGAGTAAACAAAATGAAGTGCCGAAAGTCTTTAAATTCCACTGCAACTACAAATTCAATATAAGTTTTCTTCACATTTACGTGACAAATCAAGAAAACACATAATTACTTCCACTTAAGTCCATAATGGTTCATCAATTCGCTCAATTCCTAGCCCACATATTTACGACCATGCTTACGCTCAATTCCTAGCCCACATATTTACGCACAATGAGCTTACCTCTATTTTTGTGATGCTGATATGGTTTAACTGAAATCGGGTTAGAAATCATATGCTGCCGAAGTAAAGATTAGATATACATCGTCTGCTCTACATGGATTGTTAACTTCAAATCAGGTAACACTTTTGCTTCCATTTTTGAAGAAAGAAAGTTATCTCAAAAAATACGAGCACTTCATTTTTTTAGACAAAAATAAAATAAAAGAACAACTATCACTAACCTTTGCAACTGGATATCTATGATCATGTCATTAAAAAACCTTCATGGATGCAGCGTAATGGAATTTAACATGATGCATGACAACCTGCTAAGCAAAACATGAAAAACAGAAAAGTATGGTTTATAGATTTATACCAGTAGGAGTTCAGTGCATGTCAAAAAATAGGTTACATTTTCTTACACATAGTTAACATTTGAGCTAGCTAGAACCAAATATCACCTGCATGTTGCGTCTTTTTGGTGTCATCGTATAAGCCAAGTTTCCTTCAAACAACCCTGTTGTTCTTACATAGTCAACAATACTATGTAAAAAAGAAAATAGGAAAAAAAGATGTCGAGAATAAGCCAACTTTGATTTACGATGGGAATGTTCCTGGCATACTTTAAATTTATCAATGATGTGTCCCAATTTTCAAGTTCAAAAAAGAAAACACCCACAATATAAGAAGCATATGCCTACAATATCAAATCAAAAGCTCGGTAATATTTAAGAACAAAACCAAAATATGAGTATCAACAATAATTTATGTTAATCCTAGAAACCGTTTTTTCACCTTTTTTCATCTCTCAGCCATAACAACAAATATTCCACGGAAAATGTTAAACTGAAACTAATGGAGATACTCATTGGTATAATCCAGCAGAAGAAACTACACAAATGTAATTTATATAATTCATAAATATTTTTCACCAGCAAAAATTCAAAATTTGTATCTTCTATCAGACATCATTGAATTTTCAATCATAATGCAAACATTCTAAATGGTCTGCCAGTAACTAAAATGTGTGCCTTCAATCAGACATCGGTGAAGAATAATGCAAACATTGTAAATGGTATACCAGCAACTACGAAGACCTGCATGGGGCTCCACTTCTATTATAAAATTGACCATGGTTCAGTTAGTTCAATGCCATGTTGCCATTACCTGCATAACTATACCCGTTTCTAAGCAACTTTCAAAATTCGCAGAAAACTATATAAATTTTTATGTTTAGCAAATGCCAATAGTGTTGAATATCATTTTTTATACCATAAGCATAAATAGATGCAGTATTGCATTGAAGCCTTTCAATCAAATCGAAGGCCTACACCAATGTTTGGGAACTGACTCTTTTTAAGAAAGTGGCAACGTAGCTGATTAATAGACATAAACGTGATGAGAAAATCACCTTCATCTTTCATTGTAGCACCAAAAGAGTTATTAAGGGATGTTTGAGTAAACAACAACGCATATAGATTTCATGCTACATTTTTACTATTGATTCCAGTTAACAACAACTTGAAGAACTTATGCATGGATTGAATAAAAAATAGACAGAGACTTTATAAGTAAAAACTGCTCAACTGATAGTACATTTGGAACCAAACATATGGTATTGAGCCTATTTTGTAGACCGGATACTATTTGTTTATACACGTGATGCAAAGATTATCCTTTCAACGCTCCTCCTCTCCATATAATTGGGTTCTATGTAGTTAATATCAAAAAAATAATTTAAGAAGTGAATACAGGACATACCTTCTGATTTACGACGATTGCAGGATGAGCTAGTTTATTCTCCATGAGCTACTGATTTAACGCAAGGAGGAGCGACATGATTACCGAAACCCTAGCTTCTACATTTAGATAAATATATGAAGCTAAGTATCACCCCATTTGCTCAAAATCATGTTCTCCATCACCGCTTTTTCTTTTTAAGAAAGACAATCGTAGTAGATATTCATAAGCAAAACTACAGTTTATTAAATATGCTCCATTACGGAAATAGTAGTTATTGTACCTGTAATCTTGACTGATCAGACTTCTACATGTTATCCTGGAAAGGTCGATAAGCTTAATTCCGTGAAAGCACTCATATCTGCAAATATAAACAATAAATAAGAAATTATGAAGAGTTATTTTCGCCAATTTTACCTTCAATCAGTTGTACAAAAATCAAAGACATCTCGAAGAATCAGTTAGATAATCATCATACTGAACTAATTATGAAGAAAAATTAAATTACGACTAACACAAAACCAAAATAAAAAGAAAAAAAAATCAAAACAAAATCCCACAAAAAGAAAACAGAAGTTACCTTGCTAAAGATCGATGCAGGGATATCAGTGATTTTTATATTTGTTCCTCTCAACCAAACATAAAACCTAAATACCAACGAAGCAATAATAGATTGATTAAAATGAAAAAGGCACCAAGACTGCAGATTAATAGAGAAGAAGAAAGTATTAGGGCTAGTGTTTTTTTTTTAATTTTGTGCCGGGCGAAATTTGTGAGAACAAAAAGAAGTTTGGGGCTAAATTATTCACCATTATTCCCCAAGAAACAAAGTTCATTGGTGGTCCATATTTTTTCATCTTTGCGGATCGTATATCTTTATAACAAAGAGTGTAGTATAAAAAAAGAAATTCACCATTTAATAGGTTGCCAAAGAATCTATGTCAAGACATAAATCTAAAACTTTCCAAATTAGCTACACTTATGTACAAATTTAAGAAATAGTTTGTTTGAAAATACTAAAATTATGTCGCCAAAATTTGGCATATATAAGATCGTAAAAAACGATAATGAATCCATTATTAATAGGAATGGTAACTATCAGTTAAGAATATTAAATTTTTATTAAGAAAAGGTTAAAAACAATATTATGTATTCACGTAAGATAACCGTGAAAAAAAGGAAAACATATATATTTACGTGAGATAATCGTGGATTTTGTTTTGGAAATATATAGAATATATATGTATTCACGTAAGATAACCGTGAAAAAAAGGAAAACATATATATTTACGTGAGATAATCGTGGATTTTGTTTTGGAAATATATAGAAAAAATATTTCCACAAGTAATGTTTTAATTTATTCATTTTTAACAAGTTTCGCCTTAAAAACTTAAAAAATCTAATTTTGTTATCTCATGTGCGACCGGAATTTATGTGTAAATTTTTTTTCTAAAATTCCAACCAATCGGGATCAAGGGTTTCTTCGACGTCCAACATAAAAAGAGGGTGAACGTTATCGCTTAATTTGGAGCATAAGATCAAATCAATTTGATTTACAATTAACGGCCACGAAATGTAAGGGGGCTAACTTGTATTTCGTCCAATCAAGAGCGAGGGTTTTATTCACCGGCCAATGGGAGGGTAGGTAAGCGCAACTCTCGATATGGTGTGAGAGATGTGGTTGGGTTTTTAGGTTGTTGATTGTTCAAAGATATTCCTTAATATCTCAAGGAGATCCCGGTCTGAAATAAATTAAGAATCTTTTAATTAAGGTTGTTAGTTTTATATGCTTTAATTACCAACAATGAAATGCATATCTCTATAAGAAAAAAAATTAGTATTGTGCATTTACTGATTGGAGATTTTATATTGAGAGATTTCAGAAATATTGGACAAAGCGTTTCTAGGAATTATGAAAACCAATTTTGGGCATTTATTGCATATCTTGAAAATATTCGGTTTTGGAAATTTGTTGGTGTGCAAACATCCTTGGTCTATAAATACCTAAGTTGCATCTCTAGCAAACTATCCTAAGATCCAGGCAAACTTCATCTTTTTGTTGTTTCTGGTGGAGCCGTCAATCCGGAGAGGAAAGTACCCTAATTAGGTGAAATATCTTACAACCGCTCGTTTAAAGACTTTTGTGGGATCAAGAAGCTCTACGAGTACCGTTGGTGGGAAACTAGATAATTGTAGTTTATTAGTTTCGATTGATTTGATTGACTAACGGTTGTTGAACTTTGGTTGCACCTAGTTTGTTTATTCTTGAGAATCTTCTCTTCTGATATAAGATTCACCCAAACTAGATCGAAGTGTCGACGGGATATTTAGAACTGTTTGTAGATCTAAAGACATCTTGTGATAATCCATTGTTAACAGACTCCGTTCTATGCGTGATTGATCACAAGAGATTCAAATGGTGTTGTGCAGGTTTAATTGAAGATTAAAGAAGATTTGAAGACGAAGAAGATTTCTTATTGGTTTCTCATATCTTTGTGTAGCACAAACCTTGATCGCTGGGATCCAACAAGAATTGGATTTATTCGATATGATTAGTTGCGTGAGATCGGTATCGCTTTATAGTCTCTTGTTAGATTCTATATTTATTGATTGCAAATCTAAACTCTACTACTTCGGTAGTTGTTGGACAGATTGATCTAACCAGGCAAAGGAGTTTATTAGTTTAAACAGAAGAGCCTTTGCATATGTCTTGAGATATCTTTATTTGGAAAGAATCAATAGAGTTGTTACCCAACAGATTTGTTGTTCCTTTACTGTTTGGAATACGATCCAAAGGGATTGTTCCAGTGCGTGCACTTATTGAATGTCGGAAGCGCATGGATAAGGAAGAAACTAAGTGAACTAGGTTTAGTTGCTTGGTATCAACTATACGAAGTTGGTTTAGATTTTGTATAGCGGATTAATTCTGAGAGTATTCAATTCTGGACTAGGTCCCGGGGTTTTTCTGCATTTGCGGTTTCCTCGTTAACAAAATCTTGTCGTGTCATTTACTTTTATTTTCCGTAATTATAATTATTGTTATTATAATTTAAAGTAAATTACACAAAATTTAACTCTGTATTACTTGATAGTGATCCTATAGAATTTGGTTAAGTCCGAACCTATTATCAAGTAATCACACTTTGATTTTTGTATTGTCTTGATCTCGTATCCATAGACGATCACACAAAGTGTGAATACCGATTTGTCGTATTGTCTCGACTTTGTCCGTAGACAATCACTTTCGGTAAGAGGACTTATAGGTGGATATTTTAAATATTATGGTGTATTTGGGTACTCTCGTATTTTATACTGGTATCAGAGCAGGAAAACATGAAAAGATCTAAAAATCTGTGTTTGGTGTGATCCAACCTATAAGAATTGAATCTATGTCTGATTCAGTTAACGTTATGCAAGAGTACGAATACTCAAATGTTGAAGATGTTACTACTTCGTTGACTCATGATCCAGGAGTTACGAAAACATCTGAGTCTATCTCTGATGGAAAAGAAGATACTGATAAAGAGTTGGTCGAACTCCTAAGGCATGTAATATCTCTGTCTACACGGATGTTAATATTAAAGACAGAATCTAATCTTCTTAAGCATGAGATCAGAGAAAAAGACATTCGGCTAAATATTCTAGCCAAAGAGAATATGGATCTCACTGTCAAATTAGAAGCTCTTGGTAAATATCTTACTCAAGATCAAGAGACCCATCCTATGACTCTGACTAATGATTCTGTTATAATTTCTTCTGATGAGGAAACTAAAAGTCCTTGCTCGACTTTTACGGATTGTGATAACAAAACGTGTTTAGTCACATCTGAAACAGATCATGATGATTGTAGTCTGCCTAACTACATCAATTCAGAAGAGAATGACAAACCATATTCTACATCTACTGATGATCAAACGAAATCTTGTCCAAAGAAAACTTTGAACCGATTCCGTGAAAGTGATCTTAAAGAATACAACCTTCAGTCACTTGACAGGAAGCTTATACTTCTTCAAAATACAGTGGTAAAAGTATTGAAAGAAGTTTCTTGTCTTAAAAAACTGAAAGATCATTCCTCGGTAGAAAGACAGAATATATCCCAATACGATAAAGTCAACTCGAAAGAATCGGGAGTAAGAGTTGATAATTGCTTCTGGAAAAAGGTTCCTCCTCACTCATGTCGAAACAATCCCTGTTTACATGAAGAACGATTCCAGAAGAAAGGGAAAGAGAGAATCTCTGTCAAAGGAAACAATCATGAATTTCTGATAATTGTTTCAAATAATCATACTAATGTGCATAATAAGGAAATACTTAGAACGAGAAAATCTTATGAAAATCTCATTGACAAATTAAGAGAGATTATCTATCTCCGAAATTCTCACATCAGTATAGTTTCTCCTCATGATCATACCTTTAGATCAAAGAAGGATCATCTTCTTGGGACGAAATAATTTGGGCAGAAATTTCCAAAGAGAAACATGAACTATGTTTCTGATACTCGTTGTAAGCAAGAAAAGGCTTACTCCAATACAATCTAGTTGTATGGAGATTGTGCACTCTCATCCAAATTCGGTCTCATAACTTTTGGGATGAGAAGCACATAAAACGAGAGCACACTTTTTTTTATTGTGTTTTTATCCAAAAAAAAAATTGTGACAATCTCTGGATAGCTACGAATCTATATTTTTCTAAAAATTGTTCATGTTTATCATGATCTTCCAAAAATAGGTTTTACTTAAAATTTCCGAATTTTAATAAACCCTCCATCATGAGAAGTTCGGACATAGAAAACAAAATATATTCTATATATATTTTTTGAATTTCCTGAGTATTTTCGGTCTGAAAGTTGTCTCTTCTTAAGAGAAACTATCTCTTTCTTGTATTGAGAATCCCTGATTAATTCTTATTTAAATTCTTGAGCATGCCTCCAATAACTCGCAGTTGTAAAAAGGTCAATAAGGAGGAAGCTCAAAAGGTTAAGGATTGTCCAGGAATCAATACAGAAAGGAAAAAGAAAATCATATCAAAAATCATGTATGATTATGATTCTGATAGTTCTGCTGGATCTCAAGATGATTCATGTATGTTGGCTTACAACCTTCAAGATCCATCAAAAACCAAGTGGATACCTTCTGATAGTATGATTGACTATATCCATGGTTTTGAAGAACTAAAAACCAATCTCATAATGACGGTTCAACATCAAGATTGGCTCAAGGATAGGATTAAGGAAATAAAAGCTGATCTTGCAGACATGAAGGTTCAAGTAGAACAACTTGAAAAATAGGAAGTGGTTGCGGACAAGTATCTCGATACATGCTTCGAGAGTTTGAACACTGAACAAACCTCAATGAACAATAAGAGCGCCACTAGAGATTAAATATATGTTGTAGTGCTTAATCCAAGGAAATAGACATCAGTTTTTGATTTATTTCGATATTGTATAAGGTCTATTTTTGAATAAAACTATCAATTATTGAATAAAATTATTATTTCATAATCTTTCTTGTGATAGTTTCCGATTACATAGCTTGTGCTTGAATGTCTATATTATTGTTATGTGTTTTCGGTATATGGGATGTCTGATTTCGGTTTTCATAACCTTAATATTCTATCTCATATGATGTGAACCCTTATGGTTTGTGTGACATTTTGATTTAGCGGGATTAAATTCTATTCCATGTTGGTAGGATTTATCAAAAGATCATAAGGTGTTCCGATTGAAATTCATATGTAAAAAGTCACAATGTGTTGAATCAATTTATGTTTACATGAGTTTTGTTTAACATAAACATATGTGTTTCGGATTTTCAACTTTTGTTATGGGAACGCATTAGTTAAAACCGATTCAACCTTTCTCTGGTAAAGGTTGCTCTTTGTTATTGTTCTTTTGTTCTTGCTAGAGAATGTCAACATACTGGGGGAGAGTTCTAACTTGAATTTTCCCTTAATGATATATCTTTCTGGGGAGAAGAGGATGCGGAATCTGAGGTAACAAATTGTTAGTTAATGGTTTTCCTGTTGTTTGAGGGTAAAAACAGTTTCTGCTGGTTTCGGTAACTTCGTGTGTTGTGCGTGAGAAACGAGTCTAAACCCTAAACAATATACTACAAGAGAGTACTTTAGATTCGAGAGATCAATCTGTACAAATCCGGACTAAACCAAGAAATGGCTGTTCCAGATTTGCTTCGGTCACAAAGTGAAGGAGAAGGGTTGGTTTCGGGGAGGGAAGCGAAGAGGGTGTTGATACCAGAATAGTTGATCATGGAAGAGTAGTTGTTTGACTTGTATCAGAAAGCGTAGGCTAACAGATGGGAAAGCTAACAGGTGATTTCTGAGTGTTGTATGCTCCTGACCTATTTATACAAGTCGAAGTGGAACGTACTCTGATCTCATAAGAAATGGAAACGGATGAGTAAATGGTAGGAGGTGGTAACTGGTAACGCCTGGAATTGATGATCCATAATGAAGGAAAGCGTTTCACCATTACTCCCTGTATTTACTAACCGCCTCATTCTTATGACACTGTCTTGTAAGGGGAATAGTGTACGCCGCACGCTATAAACCGCCAAACCAATACCATAATGAGCATCCCCCAGTTTGTGACATGTGTTGATGTCTCGAGTGTTTTCGTGGAAAACATGTAACATGTTGTTGTTGTATGGAAAGTTGAGCTTGAGAGACTTGCCGGCTCGGTGGCGTCCCTCGACGGTCGAGATTTGCATCTTGAGAGGAAAGGTAGTCATTGATTATTGCAACCCTTCGTTTGGTAGCCAGCGGCATGAAATCATGGCCGGCATGGCTTTGACATGGTTAGGCGTGGACAAGCTTGGATTTTGGCATAGTTTAGGCGCGGCCAAGAACTAGGGTTTTGGCATAGTTTGGGCGCGGCCAAAATTAGGGCTTGGCGTTGGGCCAAAGGTCGCCACGCGTTAGATGGCGACCTTGGACGGCTAAGATATGCATCTTAAATGGAACGGTGGTCGTTGATTGTCGCAACTCTTCGTTTTGGCAGCCAACGACATGGAGAAAGGCTGGCATGGCTTTGGCACAGCGGTGCGGCTGGCATGGTTGGCATGCCTTGGCGCGGAGATGTGACTGGCATGCCATTGTCACATGTGGAGCGCCGGCATGGTTGGTATGCTTTGGGCGCGGAGATGTGGCGTGGCATGTCGTTGGCACATGCGGCATGGTTGGCATGCATTGGCGCGGAAAGGTTGCACGGCATGCCATTGGCACATGTGGCATGGTTGGCATGCCTTGGCGTGGAGATGCGGCTGCGGCATGCCATTGGCACATGTGGCACGGTTGGCATTCCTTGGCGCGAAAAGGTTACAAGGCATGCCATTGGCACATGTGGTGCGGCTGGCATGCCTTGGCATGGAGATGCGGTTGACACGGCATGCCATTGGCACATGTGGCACGGTTGGTATGCCTTGGCGCGGAAAGGTTGCACGACATTCCATTGGAACATGTGGTGCGGATGGCATGGTTTAGGCATGGCCAAGCTAGGATTTTGGCATAGTTTAGGCGCGGCCAAAAACTAGGGTTTTGGCATAGTTTGGGCGCGGCCAAAATTGGGGCTTGGCATTGGGCCAAAGGTTACCACGAGTTAGCTGGCGACTTTGGACGGCTAACATTTGGATCTTATATGGAAGGGTGGCCGTTGATTGTTGCAAACCTTCATTTTGGCAGCCATGAAGGAAAGGTCGGTCATGGCATGATTTAGGCGTGGCCAAGATAGGATTTTGGCATAGTTTAGGCGCGGCCAAAAACTAGGGTCTTGGCATAGTTTGGGCGTGGCCAAAATTAGGGCTTGACATTGGGCCAAAGGTTACCGCGCGTTAGCTGGCGACCTTGGACGGCTAAGATTTGTATCTTAGATTGAAGGGTGGCCGTTGATTGTTGCAACCTTTCGTTTTGGCAGCCATCGGCATGTAGTAGGGCCGACATGGCTTTGGCATGGAGACGTAGCTGGCATGGTTTGTCATTGGCAAAGTGGCGCGACTGGCATGGTTTGCATGCCTTGGCACGGAGACGTGGCTGGCATGGTTTGCCATTGGCACGGTGGCGCGGCTGGCATGGTTGGCATGCCTTGGCGCGAAGACGTGGCTGTCATGGTTTGCCATTGGCACGGTGGCGTGGATGGCATGGTTGGAATGCCTTGGCGCGGAGACATGGCTGGCATGGTTTGTCATTGGCATGGTGGCGCGACTGGCATGCCTTGGCGCGGAGACGTGCTGGCATGGTTTTCTATTGGCACGGTGGCGCGGCTGGCATAGTTGGCATGCCTTGGCGCGAAGACGTGGCTGGCATGGTTTACCATTGGCACGGTGTCGGGCATGCCTTGGCGCGGAGACGTGGCTTGCATGGTTTTCCATAGGCACGATAGCGCGACTGGCATGGTTGGCATGCCTTGGCGCGGAGACGTGGCTGGCATGGTTAGCATGCCTTGGCGCGGAGACGTGGCTGGCATGGTTTGCCATTGTCACGGTAGCACGGCTGGCATGGTTGGCATGCCTTGGCGCGGAGACGTGGATGGAATGGTTTGCCATTGGCATGGTAGCGCATCTGGCATGGTTGGCATTCCTTGGCGCAAAGACGTGGATGGCATGGTTTTTCATTGGCACGGAGGCGCGGCTGGCATGGTTGGCATGCCTTGGCTCGGAGACGTGGCTTACATGGTTTGCCATTGGCATGGTGGTGCGGCTGGCATGGTTGGCATGCCTTGGCGCGGAGATGTGGCTGGCATGGTATGCCATTGGCACGGTGGTGCGGCTGGCATGGTTGGCACGCCTTGGCGTGGAGACATGGCTGGCATGGTTTGCCATTGGCACGGTGGTGCTGCTGGCATGGTTGGCATGCCTTGGCGAGGAGACGTGGCTGGCATGGTTTTCCATTGGCACGGTGGTGTGGTTGGCATGCCTTGGCACGGAAATGTTGCACGGCTGGCATGCCTTGGCGCGGAGATGTGGCTGGCACGATATGCCATTGGCACAGCGGTGTTTGAATTAGGGTTTGTATATACGAAGATGATGTCGGTCAATACTATAGGTTCTTCCGTGGAACATGACACATGTATAAAAAAAGGTACCCTGGTAATTCTTACGTAGGCATGTTGAATGATTCAATAAATGCGCTAGTGGTCATAGTGACGTCATGTCAGATGTAAGGTTTTACGATTTTAACCCTAAGCTAAAAACCACCATCAACATTAAGTCCCCTGCTTAGCTCGGAACAGGAGCATTCTTGCGAGGTAAGCATAAGATGGTAACAGGCAAGGACAAAATTGATATGGCAAATCACGGAAAGATGGTCAGGAAGATCCGACTAACCTTTTTCGAGGGGTAAGGAGAGTTCGTGATTCTCGTGTGGGCGGCCTTGCATGAATTTTACTCGGGGTGTTGCTGGCTAGACCGTGAAATGGTAGAGGCGGTTGCTGGTTGAGATGCAGACTGTTGGCATCATCTTGGAAGAGGAGTTGCAGGCATTGTGCGGCTTGGAAGGGAACGTTGGCGTTCGTCGGCTTGGAATGGAGCCGTCAGCATTGGTCAGCTTGGAATGGAGCAGTTAGCATTGGTCGGCTTAGAATGGAGTCGTCAGCATTGGTCGTCTTGGAATGGAGCCGTCAGCATTGATTGGTTTGGAATGGGCACTGACTTAGCATGGTGCCGGTCTTGGAAAGGCGCGTACTTTTGGTTTTGCGTGGCATGGACTGTTGGCTTGGTATGGCATGGCGTGGACTATTGACCTGGCATGGCATGGCGCGGACTCTTGGCATGGCGCGGGCGCTGACAATGGTGTGGTGTCGGCATGGCATGGTGTAGGTGCTGCCAAGGTGCGACTTTGGCATGGCGCGAATTGTTGGCACGGTGGAACTCTGCCTTCGCGGGCCCGATTTCTTCTTTTCCTTACTCAGCTCAAATAGGAAATCCTTTCTTTATTCAAACTTCAAAGTGTCACGCCTATAAAAAAAAGGGGGTCGGCCTCTCCTTTTTATTTCATACCTTTGTTCTCACGTCCTGGCCGCGCGGTAGCAATAAAGTGAGCAAGTGTATTCCAGGTATGTCTTCCAGCGTTTCCTCTTCAATTTGTTTTTCTTGTTTTCTTGTGTTGGTGCGAACCCTAGCCATAGGTATGCATTCCATAAATATGTATAAATATTGTTCTTCTGTACCGGTGTAAACCCTAGCCGTAGGTATGCTTTCCTTGAACTTGTATAAATTCTCCAACCTAAATAACTTCCCCTTTAACATCACCGTAGTAAAGTCGGCTAATTATATAAAGTAGGCAAGGGTAGGTGACCGCTGTTGATTCCACAAAAAACTGGGCATTTTAGGGTTTCTCCCTCTTTTTTTGCTATGGCCGTGAGCACAATTTCCGCGGCGGGAGGCGCACTTTCTTGACCGAGTGCGTGCTTTCCGCTGCAATAAGAGGTGTGTTTTCCACGGTGACGTAGAGTTTGCCAGTCTCCATTTCTTTAGTTGTGCGTGTTATGACTTGCAATTTAAAACAAGTTGGCTTTCGCCTAAGGTGGATTCTCTATTGCTGACAAAATAGCTTTCGTGCACCTTGTAGTAACTTCTCTTCGTTTTGTTTTCAGTGTAGTTACTTTGATAGCGAAAGCAGCGTAAGAAATTTTTGTTAGGATGTCACCTGAGAAAATTCTTGCCGTACCAAAAGATGCTGGCAACTCCAAGCCAAACATGGATGATGAATTCTTCACGATGTCTTCTTCCACATCTAGGAGAAATCATCCCAAGTATGTGCCGATTCTTTTGACCGGTTCGGAGGGTGAAGGAGGGACCCGGTCGGTTCTACCAGAGGGCGTAACACGGTTTTGCCTTCAGAGGAAAGAGTACTCTGCTTCTCCTATTGACTTTAAAATCAGTGTGAGCCCATTGCGTTCTTTCAATAAATGGATGCAATTCATGATAAGCCAAGACTGTGTAGGAGCTAGCTTGACCGAGGCGCAAATCATTGATGTTGTCGCGGCTTCAGCAACACTTCAAATTAGGAAAGATATCCCGGGTTTGGTTGTTTTCATCTCCAGGTGGTGTCCAGATACTCACACGGCCGTATGTAGGTGGGGTGAAATGACTATCTCCTTAGAAAATGTGGCCGTTATGCTGAATCTTCCCATAACGGGAAAACTCAATATCAAGTTTTCAGAAGATGAAGAAGAAACGCGCGCCGCTATGGTTGCAAAGGCGAAAGGGTTCGTTCGGGAGGAAAACGAGATGAGGTGTTTCTTCATCTGGTGGGTGTCTCAATGGTTTCCTGATGAGTTGGAACCGGATCAAAAGAATAGTACGCTTCATGTCGCGGCATTCTTGGCTCTTTGGTTATCCGGAGATATTTTCGATGACGGCTATGGTAAGAAGGAGATGAGGTCAGAACTTATCAAGCTTGCCATAAAATTAGCGAAAGGCGTCGTTCTCCCCATCGGGGGCTTGTTTCTCGGTTCTCTGTACACACACTTGGATCATCTTGTTGCGGACATGCGCGCCTCAAATGGCTACATGAAAGTGGACTCGTATGTTCATGCCGCTTTCCTCCAGGCATGGTTATGGGAGAATTTTGAGAGATACGATCCTAAACCGTTGGCTTCACTTCCCGAGTCTTGTGGTGGTTCGAGGATACTTCGCTGGTCAAATAGGCGCCCAAGAGCCGGTTCAAACCTGGTTAATTTCCTCAATAATTCTTACGCTGTAAACTTTCATCCGTGAGCCCCGGTATGTGCATCCACGGTTCAGGTTAACAATTTTGCTTCCGCTCCGAACATGTCTTTGCTCTCTGACGAAAGGAATATGGGTGTTGGAGAGGTTGTATTCATGCGAAGTTGTACGCCTGGTTATATACCGTCTTTCTTTCGAGGCTCGTGTCAGGCAACCTCTTACAATATTGATCGGGCATCTCAGCATATGGGTTTCGACCAAGGGGTCCCTCTTGTTCGTCAGCTGGTAGCTCCAGAGGACTCGTTACCACCCGTTCTTGATGCTAGTGTTCTCATGCAGGGTAAAAGTCTCCCTTTCTTTCTTTCGGAAAGAAATCCTTCGACTACCTCCAAGTATAAAGCATTCTGGAAGAATGAGTACCTTGTCATCCAGAAATTTGTGAAAGCTATAGTGGAGAATACCCGTGGTAAACCTGCTCCTGCGATTTTGTCGAAGCATCCGTTGCTGAGGGATCCTTCTTCAGCTAAACGCAAGTCGCCTAGTCTGTATATGAACAGTAACCAAGCGAGGGAGCGGCGATCAAAGAATCGTGCAGGTGTCTTTCGGTCAATTTCGGCAAATCCGGCGGCCCTCGTGACTTTCAATTCTTACAACATTCGGTAAGCATCACCTTCTCGTTGGCTTAACTGAATTGTGTAAATCTTCATTTCATTTCTGAATATCCATCTTGGCGCTTTTTTCAGGGTCTCAGCAGTGTGAACGCCTTCGCTGAACTTGCACGTCGTCAGAAGGCGGCGTCTCTTGAGGCAGAGGGTGGAAATGCTGAACTTGCATGTCGTCATAAGGCGACACTTCTTGAGGCAGGGGGTGGCAACACTGAACTTGCACGTCTTCAGAAGGCGGCACTTGTTGAGGCAAGGGGTGGCAATTCTAAACCTTCCCGCGGTGAAGAGGAGTCCGAAAATGAGGAAAGCTCTGAATCTCGTGATGACGAGAATAGCTCTTCCGATAGCAGTGCTGAGTCTTCTTCTAAAAGCGGGTCAGTGAGTCTTCTGTGCATCTTTCTTTCTTCCTCTTTTTTTTAAAGTGTCTAACTCGTGACATTACAGGAAGGATCCGCTTCCGGAGATGGCCCTGAAGTGGAGGAATGTGGAGATATAGTTCTACCTCTAACCGCGGCAGCCACATCTGGCAATCTGTAAGCATAGGTTGATCAAGCTGAAGGTGTTGTTGCGACTAAAATAACGGAGAGCATTCCCTTGTCTGCAAGCATAATTGTAGTTGGGAATCCCTTGCCGGTCACTAGTTCAGTTGCTGGCGCCACTTTTGCTCCTCCATACTTGGTTCCTTATCCGGATCATGTGTTGATCGGGGGCTTCAGCGTGCCATCCAAATATGAAACACTATATGCCAAGATATGGGAAAGGTACGGAAACATTGCCACAACCAAAAAGGTCACTAGTCAGTTTGCGCTAGCCAAACGTGTGGAAGAAGCTTTATCTTCGATTGATGATATGTGCAAATTGACTGGCCGTACCATTTCCGAGGACGTGATTACAAGTTGGAAGTTTCATCGTGATATATGCATAGACCATGAGTTCAACGTCTCCTGGTTTTTTGAAAGCTTTGCTGAGATTGAAAAGTTGAAAGCCATAGTGGTCGAAGGCCCTTCTGCGGATGAAATCACACGGCAGGAGGCGGAAATCGAAAGGTTGTCCAGGAAGCTGAATCTGAAAAGGGCGGATCTCGAAAGCGCGAGGGAGGATTCTCCAAGAAGAGCAAGTCGTTACTGGATAGTTTTCCTTAAATGCACTCCTGTCTTCTGAACTTCTTTATTTAGGTTTTTTTTTAAGATGAAACGCTTGGTTTATGGTTTTGGTTTGAGTTGATAGATAATTTTTATCTATGAGGGTTTTATATTACTCTTTTTGAATGAATTGTTTTAAAATAATGTTGTCTTGGTTACGATTGCAAGTGACGCAAACATCCCAGGAAAACCATGGAACCGTGAGCGTTGTGTGTCGGTAGAGAGCATGAGATGAAACATAACATGGCTATCGGTTTTATCATTCCCGTGAAAACTTGAAGTAGTAAACCATGTATTTTGTCTAGGCAAGACTTACTCGGTTTTTTCGGATCTCTTGACGAAAAATGAATCTTCCAGGTGTAAGTCCGAGTTTTGTGGGAAGCACCGCCGTGATTGTGGAAAGTCCTCAGTCGTCCCTGAGTCACCTGATAACCGAGTCGTCGATCCCTGTGCGGATCGTTTGCTTCTACCATCTTGGAAGTCCCCGATCACCTGTTGTCATGTCATGACTGATAACTGAGTCGCCGATCCCTGAGCGGATCATTTGCTTCTACCATCTTGGAAGTCCCCAGTAACTTCTTGTCGTGTCATGACTGGTAACTGAGTCGCCGATCCCTGAGCGGATCGTTTGCTTCTACCACCTTGATGTCTGGTTTGAAGTATGAGATTGGGAGTTGGAAATCGATATTGTAACCGAGAGATTAATCTCCCAATGTGGTCGCCAATTGTTTGGGGGTGAAAACAGTTTCTGCTGGTTTCGGTAATTTCGTGTGTTGTGAGTGAGAAACGAGTCTAAACCCTAAACAATGTAATGCAAGGGAGTACTTTAGATTCGAGAGATCAATCTTTACAAATCCGACCTAAACCAAGAAATGGCCGTTCCAGACTTGCTTCGGTCACAAAGTGAAGGAGGAGGGTTGGTTTTGGGGAGGGAAGCGAAGAGAGTGTTGAGACCAGAATAGTTGATTCTGGAAGAGTAGTTGTTTGACTTGTATCAGAAAGCATAAGCTAACAGATGGGAAAGCTAACAGGTGATTTCTGAGTGTTGTATGCTCCTGACCAAAACCTGTTGTTTGGTGGTAATAGGTAAGACCTATTTATACAAGTCGAAGTGAAACGTACTCTGATCTCGTAAGAAATGGAAACGGATGAGTAAATGGGAGGAGGTGGTAACTGGTAACGCCTGGAGTTGATGTTCCATAATGAAGGAAAGCGTTTCACCATTACTCCATGTATTTACTAACCTCCTCATTCTTATGACACTGTCTTGTAACGGGCGTAATGTACGCCACACGATGTAAACCGCCAAACCAATACCCTAATGAGACTCCCCAGTTTGTGACATGTGTTGATGTCTCGAGTGTTTTCGTGGAAAATATGTAGCATGTTGTTGCTGTTTAGAAAGTTGAGCTTGGGAGACTTGCCGGCTCGGTGGTGACCCTCGACGGTCGATATTTGCATCTTGAGAGGGAAGGTATCCGTTGATTATTGCAACCCTTCATTTGGTAGCCAGCGGCATGAAAGCATGGACGACATGGCTTTGACATGGTTAGGCGTGGCCAAGCTTAGATTTTGGCATAGTTTAGGCACGACCAAAAACTAGGGTTTTGTCATAGTTTGGGCGCGGCCAAAATTAGGGCATGGCGTTGGGCCAAAAGTCTCCACGCGTTGGCTGGTGACCTTGGACGGCTAAGATCTGCATATTAAATAGAAGGGTGGTCGTTGATTGTCGCAACCCTTCGTTTTGGCAGCCAACTGCATGGAGAAAGGCTGGCATGGCTTTGGCACAACGGTGCGGCTGGCATGGTTGGCATGCCTTTGCACGGAGATGTGGCTGGCATGCCTTTGCACGGAGATGTGGCTGGCATGCCATTGGCACATGTGGAGCGCCGGCATGGTTGGCATGCCTTGGCGCGGAGACATGGATGACATGGTTTTCCATTGGCATGGTAACGCGGCTGGCATGGTTGGCATGCCTTGGCGCGGAGACGTGGCTGGCATGGTTTTCCATTGGCACGGAGGCGCGGCTGGCATGGTTGGCATACCTTGGCGCGGAGACATGGCTGGCATGGTTGGCATGCCTTGGCGCGGAGACATGGCTGGCATGGTTGGCATGCCTTGGCGCGGAGACGTGGCTGGCATGGTTTTCCATTGGAACGGAGGCGCGGCTGGCATGGTTGGCATGCCTTGGCGCGGAGACGTGGCTGGCATGGTTTGCCATTAGCACGGTGGCGCGGCTGGGATGGTTGGCATGCCTTGGCGCGGAGACGTGGACGAAATGGTTTGTCATTGGCACGGTAGCGTGGCTGGCATGGTTGGCATGCCTTGGCACGGAGACGTGGCTGGCATGGTTTGCCATTGGCACGGAGGCGCGGAGACATGGCTGGGATGGTTTTCCATTGGCACGGTGGTACGGCTGGCATGTCATTGGCACGGTGGTGCGGCTGTCATGCCATTAGCACGGTGGTGCGGCTGGCATGGTTGGTATGCCTTGGCGCGGAGACGTGGCTGGCATGGTTTGCCATTGGCACGGTGGTGCGTCTGGCATGGTTGGCATGCCTTGGCGCGGAGACGTGGCTGGCATGATTTTCCATTGGCACGGTGGTGTGGTTGGCATGCCTTGGCGCGGAAAGTTTGCACGACATGCTATTGGCACGGTGGTGCGGATGGCATGGTTGGCATGCCTTGACGCGGAGACTAAGTTAATACGAGATCATTTGTTTAGTCCAATTCGATTCCGGATAAGAGAAACTAAGTTAATTCTGATCTTCGTTAGACTTATCAAATTAAAGGATTCGGTTATTCAAGTCTAATCGAATGCCTTGACAAGAAATACTTGTTAACTAACCTAGTACTTGTCTTGTCTAAATTGAAAGATCTAAGTTATCGTCTGAATAATTAGAACCTGATGAGAGAAATGAAGTTAATTCTGATCTTTATTTTGGTCTTATCGAAATAAACGATTGTATGTTTACAATCGGTTTAACAAGGGAACTAAGTTTCTTAGTAAATTTTTTAAACTATTAGGGAAAATTACTTCGGGAATTTTTTCCTTGATAACACATTAAAACCAAATTACTTGTAGCTTCGGTTTTGATATTGGTTATCTAAAGTGGTATATGAAACCTTCGTGCTTAACTCTTATAGGTTGTACGAGTCTTTTAGATTTGTATGATCCTTTCGGTTTGACCTTTATTTGCTCGACCTTTGTCATTTTGTGATAAAAAGGGGGATAAATATATGGCGTAAACAAGTGATTTGTAATCTCTAAGGAAAGGACAATTGTGCTTAAACGTTATATCTGACGAAAGAGTAAAGCATTAACTAAGGGGGAGAAACAAATCATATTGCTGTTGTAGTTATTTGGACTAAAAAAGGAGAATAACAAAGATGTTCGGATTTAAAATCTACCTATCTTACCTTTATGGGGAGTATTAGCTTTGTTATTCAAATGTCAACAACGGAATTTATTAATTGAATATATGTAGGTTATTGTGCTGTTGAAACTTGGAATCAAGCATATGTATAATGAATTCTTGTAATGTGTTTATCCATATGTATTAAGTGTTTTTCACTAAAATTGACAAAGGGGGATATTGTTAGAGCATAGCTCGGTTGAACCCACCAAGCGTTGGTATCTCAAGTTTGGTTGTCATATTTTAGTGAACCAAAACTCATCTAAGAGTCGCTTGATTATGTACTAGACACAACTTCGTATAGGTTAGACTAGAAAGTATAGGATTATGAGACATGCAAGTATTACTCGAAAACCTGAAGAACGTGAAGAAGTAACGAGACACAACAACGACATCATCCTTACTCTTAAGGTTAGTAATATGGACTTGAACTGTTTCATTCCTAACATATCTTTCAAGTCGTGCTATATTGAAAACACAACTGCAAATCTATGAATGATTATTATACTCTAGTAGTGAGACATGATCATATGATCATAGTGTTAAGGAATTAGAATACGAAGTATAACGCTTATCTTTTGAACTTCGTATATATGACATCGACATAATCTATGAATGCTATTGTGATTATGTGATGGGTAAAGTTGAAGATTTCATCATAGGAAACAATGTTTACATTTGATTAAAGGAAGTACATTCATGAACTTGATTTATTAATCGAAAGGGAAATCGTCAGGCTTATTGGTATTGTTATTCATTACATATCTTTGGATTACCAATATGTGTGAGTTGATAGAACCGATCGTAATTGATTATGTATCCTGGTATAACTAATCACAGTACCTGACTTATGATTTGGTATGACTAGTTTTTATTAATTAGTGGAACCGATCTTAAGTAATTGATAGGATTCTGGGAATGCCTTTTTTTTTGAGTAATAAGGTTAAAATTGTATAAAAAGGAAAATGTAATAAGGCCAGAAGGCCCCCATTTTTGAAGTTACAATGATTTACATACTATCTATTAACACCTTCCAGTGGATTATGAGGTCTCTGAAAGAATTACCCCAGAACCACTTTTCTTCTCTACCCCATTGATAGATCATGGATTTTACTTCATTAATAACAACACCTTCTGCTCTAGGAAGCTTGTGAGCCATTACCCTCCGATTTATTTCATCCCATAATGCTCTGACTATAGCAAAGATGAGGATAAGACAGATTTTCCTTCCCTTATTTCTACCTCTTTTAAATTCCCAAGCCTGCATTTGTTGCTTTAATGAAACAGTTTGAATCCATTTAACATTATAACCACCCAAGAAGTAGTTCCAGATGTTGAAAGAGAAAGAACAGTGAAGCAGGAGATGAGACACAATCTCTGGGACTTGATTGCAGAAGGGACATTTATTGTTCTGAAAATTGCATCCTCTTCTGACAAGATTATCTGGGGTAGTAATTGCATTCTGAGAAGCCATCCAGAGGAAAATTTGTATCTTAGCAGGGACAAATTGCACCCATATGCATTGGTAAGGAGGAAGGGGTGCAGGATTGGCTCATTCTCTATCAGCCGGTTATAACAATTTATAACTGGAAAGCCTCCTGTGAGGTTGAAGGTCAATCCATATTGCTGCTGAGATAGAGTAGGAAGATATCCTAACCATTCAAAGAGCTGTAACATTTCAAGCAACTCTGATTGATGAAGATTTCTTCTTAGTTTCAGATTCCAAGAATTATTCTCTATCACTTCATTTAAGCTAGCATTCTTTTGTGTTGAGATTTTGAAGATTTGTGGAAATATGCATTTCAAGACTTGATTATCTTTCCATTTGTCCCACTAAAAATAGATGTTGTTCCCACTTTTGACTTCAGTAGTTGTCATTTCTTCCACCACCTTCTTCTGCAGCTGAATTCCTTTCCATAAGCCCCTGCCATGTGGCAGATTAGAGTCCTTGACCATGATATCTTCAGTTCTTCCTTTCATCTTGTTTTTAACTATCTTTCTCCATAAATGTTGTTTCTCTACTGAATATCTCCATGTCTACTTAGCAAGTAGGGGTTGATTAGTAAGTTTCATATTCCTAATGCCTAAACCTCTAGCTTTCTTTGGTCTGCAAATTCTATTCCAAACCACCCAATTGATTTTTCTCCTATCTGAAGTTCAACCCCATAAAAAATTTCTCATAATTTGATTGATATTTTTCTCAACTTGCACAGGCATTGAAAAAAGAGACATGAAGTAAATTGGGAGGCCAGATAAAGTAGATTTTATTTGAAGAATTCTACCTGCTTTGGTGAAGAATCTTCTTTTCCATGGAGCTAATTTTTTCTGGAAGTTCTCAATAACTACATCCCATATAGAATAACTTCTACTGGTAGCTCCAACTGGAAGGCCCAGATACGTTAGAGGCAATGATTCCTTTTTGTATTTTAGGATAGTAGCAACTTCATCAATAATATCATTAGCTCCTATGCTCAATACTGAACTTTTGGATAAGTTGACTAGTAAACCAGTAATGCCTTCAAAAATATGAAGAATGATAAGTAGACTTTTTGCTTCTTCTGGAGACCCATCAAGAAAAACCAAAGTATCATCAGCATATTGTAAGTGTGAGATGTTAATGTTATTGCCCATAGAGAAACCAAAAATTATGTTTAAATCCATAGCTTGCTTCATTATTTTAGTGAAAATCTCAGAAACTAAGATAAATAAAAATGGAGAAAGAGAATCTCCTTGTCTCAGTCCTTTCTGTGGCTTAAATCTATCTGTTGAGCAACCATTTACTAGAATAGAATGTTGAGCAGAAGTAACACACCACATAATCCAGATGATCCATTTTTGACCAAATCCTGAGCATTGAAGTATCCTTTGAATAGTGTGCCAACTCACATTATCAAAGGATTTTTTAATATCCAATTTGCATAACACTCCAGGGACTTTTCTTTTGAGCCTTGAGTCGATAAGTTCACCTGCTATAAGAATACCATCCAGTATTTGTTTATCTTTAATGAATGCACCTTGGTTTTCAGAGATCAGCTGAGGAAGAACTGTTTTCAGTCTTTGTGTGAGCACCTTAGATATCACCTTGTACACACTACTGACTAAGCTTATTGGTCTAAAATCATGAGGAGAGCCAATTTGACCTTTCTTTGGCAGCAAGCAAATGAAAGAGCAGTTAATTCTCCAATTCAATTTTTCTTTTTGTTGGAATTATTCAGCCACTTTCATAAAGTCTGTCTTGATGATGTTCCATGCCACCTTAAAGAAATCCATATTGTAACCATCAGGTCCAGGTGACTTGTTGTTTTTGAATTTTTTTTATTGCAAGTAATGCTTCTTCTTCAGTTATTTCTTTCACTAAATTGTTTCTTTCTTGTTCATAGATTTTAGTGAATAATTCTTCATTCAGTTGTGGTATGATAGAATGTTCATTTTGAAACAGGTTGTAGAAGTATTTAGATATTTCTTCACTGATGTTTTCTTGATTGAAATTATCTTCACCATTGATGACAAGATTTTGAATAGTATTCCTTCTTCTTTTACCATTTGTTAGTGTATGGAAGTATCTAGTGTTGGCATCCCCTTATTTGAAATGCTGAGTCTTGGATCTCAGCAACCATTTTCTTGTATTATCAAGGTTTAATTGTTTGAGTTTAGCTCTTAATTCAACTCTTTCACAAAATTGAACAGTGGTAAGAACTCCAAGCTCTTCAATTATATTCAAAAGATCAATTGGAGAAGTAAGTTCAACTTTTCTCTCTCCCATTTGATCATAAGTCTGTTTACTCCACCTTTTCAAGAAAAATTTCAGATTCTGAAGTTTCTTTGATAACACATAACTGGCAGAACCCTGAAATTTCATTATTTCCCACCATATTGCCACATTTGTAAGAAAATCAGGATTTGAAAACCAGTAAGTTTCCACTCAGAAAGGAGGTCTTTTTCTTGACACATTTGTAGTAGTGAGCAGTAAAGCTGAGTGATCTGACAATGATCTAGACAGAACTGTCTGAGTTAGCAAAGGAAATTTGCTCTCAAACTGAGGAGAAACCAAAATTCTGTCTAGTCTACATAATAATGGATCTTCCTGCATATTACTCCAAGTATATAGTCCACCATTTAAAGGTAAATCAATTATTTAATGGGGTTCCATGAACTCATTAAAAAAAATTCTAGCTCTGTAAGAACCTCCTGGCCTATTTCTTTCTTTCCTTCTTCTTATGGCACTGAAATCTCCAGCAATGACCCAATTTTCACATGCCCAACCCGTTATATCCTCCAATTCTTCCCAAAACTACAAATCTTTCCCAATAAGTGCAAGGTGAATAAACATTTGTAACTGTCCAATGATAATCTTCTATTTTGGATTTGAATTTGTGAGATAAGGTGTTTGGACCTATTAACTCATCTGTCTTCTTAAGTAATATATCATCCCAAATTGATATCATGCCCCCAGACAAACCTTGTGATGGTATGTCTTTCCACTGAAAGTTGTCACCTCCCCATATATTTTTTACCCACCAGTTATTGATCTTCATCATACGAGTTTCGTGGATTAAAACCACAGTTGGTTTTGTTTTCTTAATTAAATATTTTAGAGAGTCCATCTTATCTACATTTGTCATCCATTTCATGTTTGACGAGGTGTCGAACTCGCAAAAATAAATTTCTCTACTTCTCTTTAAACTAACTATTAGTATACGGATAAGAAGGTTCGTCCCAAGGGAGAGTTGAGCTAAAGTTGTCAATATAATTTATGTATAAGAAATATGCAAATATGAGGATGAATATGACCAATGACTCTTTCTCAGTCACAAAACATGAATCTTATTGATATAGCTAGTTTATGCAAGGTATCTTATAACTAACAACCCTAGAATATTTAGTACGCTCAACTATTATGTTATTATCTCCTAAATTCACCGGACACGGAAGCGCTCGACTACCGGTTTCTATTTGTCAAGTTTCCTAAAAGTACGCTCTCTAGGTGTGACTTAAACAAATGCATTAGATTTATGAGATAAGATTGTTCCTAGTGATAAAATCAAAAGCATGAATTATCTACTAGCGTCAAGTTCTACATATGAGTACTTAACAAAGTCCCATCATCAATATTCATATATTGCTACTTGTACTCGGAACATCTAGACAATTACGGGTCGAAGAATTCTCGAATTAGCATTAGAATTATCAATTAACCATCTAATTTACAACTTAAACGATTCAAGAATAATTCATAAGCAATATTGGCGCAGTAAAGAATGAACAATAATAAGATAATTGCAAGAAAACATGCAGTTTAAATATCAATTGTGAATCATGTTCGGAAGTTGAAATCGTCCCTAATCAAATGCAATTTAGCTACTGGAGTTCATGGTGAAACAAAAGAAGAAAATATGAATCTGAAACGCGCAAACCAAAACAACAACAACAGCAGGTGGTGGTGGAATTGTATTGTGGACTGGATGATATGGTGGCGGCGTATGGACTGCAACCGTGAAGGTGGTACTGTTGTCCTGCCATTGTTGCGAGTTGGAGTTGCTGTGAACAGGTGGAGTGCTGGTGATGGATGCAAGTTGTTGTGGTAAATGGAGGATGGATCTAAACTCCAGATGCTACTGTTGATGGTGGTATGAATGGATCTGGTGGTGTATGCAAGTATGTAGGTGATGAAGTGCTGGTGGTATGGATATATGCAGATGGTGGTGAATATGCAGGTGGAGATGCAAACTGATGGTGATGGAGATGCAGGTGGTGTATGCTAATGGAGATGGAATGGAGATATTGGTAGTTGTTCAGCGAGCAAAGCTCGCTGAAAACTAGGGTTGCGAACAGTGGTAGGGGGTATGCGATGATATCCTTTAGCTTTAGGTTTATCCCTTTTATAGCTCAATTATCCTGCAATCTCGAATCCAGTATGGACCCAACTAATCTTCACCATACATCACACAAAACTAACGGCATAGCTTGCTTCACCCGTCAGCTGTCTTTTCGGCGAGAAACCTATCCTAAATCTCAGCCTGATGAGTATCCAAACTCCGTTTCTGTCTCGACTTCTAACCCAGTCTTAATCTTTGCCAAATAACCCTCGTATGCAGACTAACCCAGGTTTCTTCCCTGTTTGTTAGCCACATCAAAGCCTCACGCAATCTCTCTTTCTTCTTGGTTTAAATTCCAACGGCAGATAACACCACTTGTTTAACTGGTGGTTCAGGCTTTTTTAGATAGAGACTAATTTCAATCACATACAAAGTCTGAAACATTTCTTTAATCTCCAACAATTCGAACACAATCCTATAATTCCAGTGGTGACAGTTCCTACTCTTCCTTGTATTTTCTCGGCTGCAAACCTGAATTCACCAAAACCAAATATTGTAGATTCGACCCCAACTCTGTGTTCATCTCGGCATCAATTGCTTGTCCTAGTTCTTCACAACAACACCGATCAGACCCAGTGGAAAGACTTTGGCAGTGGCTCTTGTTCTTTGTTCAGTGAAAAGGAAACTGGACCTGAGTGTTTACTCAGCTTCTACGTCATAAAGGAGAAGGTGTCCCCTTAACCAACTGCAGTATGTCTCTAGTAATCTCCATTTAGATTCAGCTGGTTGCCCTGAGTTGGTGCTCCAGTAACCTCTGTTTTGACACTTTAAAACCATGGTGCTTCTGTACTCGAATTCCGCAAACGCCCAATGTCTCCAAGCAATGAATTAAGTTCACATTTGCCTTCTTTCTTCTCGCATGACTCTAAAGCGCCTACAATATGTAAAAGAAGCGTAATATACAAAAATACAAGAAAAATAGCTAAGAAAAGCATGAAAAATTGATATAGAAATGATATATTTTAGGCCCATATCAAATTCCTCCACACTTGATCTTTGCTAGTCCTCGAGCAAACAAAACAAAACTAAAATACAACAACTCCTTCTCGTTGAGATTACGGTTACTCTTAGCATGAATAACAGGCCTTTAAACCCTAGGTGTCCCTAGTGGACGAGTTATAGTCTCGTGAAGGTTTACAAGAGGTCTACCTACAAAACCTATATTTCCAACTCCCTGTGACAAATTTATGAATGAATCCAAAACGATTGCAGGAGGAAGTACCCTGATGTGCATCTAATTTATATATATGTAGAGCTCTACTCAGAAAGTCGAACAAACCACAAAACTCGGAATCTGACTAACCAGAATCATATATGAATAGAATAAGAAGATGGATATAGATATAGATGTTTGCAAATGTTGACTAAGTGAACGGTGTTTCCCATATATGTTTGAAGGTCACCGCCAAGATGAACCTATGAATCCTATTGGATTGAGATACTGGTCTGAATTCTAGTGTCAACATAGCTGGCATACACAAGGGAACCAACGGCTGACAATTTTAATTCTAGATCAAGTCAACTGGCAAATACAAGGGAACCAGCGGTCAATTTATTGAATTATAATAACATTATTTATTTATTTGTTTATTCTTTTTACTTGACAACATGATTAGATCTTTTGGATCCAAGTGCATGCTTCTTGTCAGCAGATTACATGATAGTTCGCGGGAATCCTGCATTCCACGCTTGCTTAGGCGACGGAGACAGGGAGAACACACACATACTGCTATCCAAGTGTCATTTTTTTTATATATATATACACCGGTTGGTCTAATTGGTCTGGTCTTTTTTTTTAGTAACTCAATCACTCTATTTCATCCTAGCGGTAATAACAATTCGATGTTAGTGACCCACCAAATCACTTAAAGAAACAAAAAGATTGCAAAAATAAAAACAGAAGGTGATATGGTGACATTCCGAGATATGGTAACAACTATCATATTATTTCTAACACATGAGCTCTGTCCGTCCTTTTAGTTAATGGGTTCCTCAACTCCTGCAACCAAAATGGTTCCATCCATTTAGATTGGTAGTGTCATCCTAAAGCCATATGTTTTCAGGTTGCAGAGTTTATAATTATAATTATTTTTATTTTTTTTAACTAGAGGCATCAACATCTACAAATTATATACAAATTACATACTGCAACTGTGAAGGTGGTACTGCCGTTGTTGCGAGTTGGAGTTGCTGCGAACATGTGGAGTGTTGGTGATGGCTGCAAGTTGTGGTGGTGAATGGAGGATGGATCTGAACTCCAGCCGCTACTGTTGATGGTGGTATGAACGGATCTGGTGGTGTATGCAAGCATGTAGGTGATGAAGTGCTGGTGGTATAGATATATGCAGATGGTGGTGAATATGCAGGTGGAGATGTAAACTGATGGTGATGGGGATGCAGGTGGTGTATGCTAATGGAGATATTGGTAGTTGTTCAGTGAGCAAAGCTCGCTGAAAACTAGGGTTGCGAACAGTGGTAGGGGGTATGCGATGATATCCTTTAGCTATAGGTTTAGCCCTTTTATAGCTCAATTATCCTGCAATTTCGAATCCAGTATGGACCCAACTAATCTTCACCATACATCACACAAAACTGACGGCATAGCTTGCTTCATTTGTCAGCTGTCTTTTCGGCGAGAAACCTATCCTAAATCTCAGCCTGATGAGTACCCAAACTCCGTTCCTGTCTCGATTTCTAACCCAGTCTTAATCTTTGCCAAATAACCCTCGTATGCAGACTAACCCAGGTCTCTTCCCTGTTTGTTAGCCACAGCAAAGCCTCACGCAATCTCTCTTTCTTCTTGGCTTAAATTCCAACGGCAGATAACACCACTTGTTTAACTGGTGGTTCAGGCTTTTTTAGATAGAGACTAATTTCAATCACATACAAAGTCTGAAACATTTCTTTTCTCCTTCGTTAATTCACTGCAAATCCACGACATTAATTCATAAAACAGACATGTATTCTCTTGGCCAAAGCTTCCCAAATCAGCTCGTCAGTTCCTTCTCAGCTTGGAATTCCCTCTTAACCCTTCGAGCACGAGCATGGACTCTTGCTGGCTGTTGGACTTGGTGCAGAAATGGTAGCAGCTGAACGTGTTATGAAGAGCTAGTCAGTCAGGCCTTCTATCGAGCATCTTGTGTGCCAGAAACTGGTAATTTAGTGATGAACTCCTGCTTGATTTGTATGATCATTCCATCTCCTTCCCTGCTCAGAATTCCCATTAAAACACAAACCCATAACTCCAATCATTCACAAGAATCCATAACAACCATAAATCTTCATTATCACTCACAAAGGGTACGGTTTCAGCTCCCTCTCTTTGGCTGGTTTCTTGAACAAACTCGGCCCAAATCCGTCACAAATTGGTAACTCAGCTTCGTGTCCTTGTTAACTTCTGAAATATGTCCAACAATTCGAACACAATCCTATAATTCCAGTGGTGACAGTACCTACTCTTCCCTGTATTTTCTCGGCTGCAAACCTGAATTCACCAAAACCAAATTCTGTAGATTCGACCCCAACTCTGTGTTCATCTCGGCATCAATTGCTTGTCCTAGTTCTTCACAACAACACCGATCAGACCCAGTGGAAAGACTTTGGCAGTGGATCTTGTTCTTTGTTCGGTGAAAAGGAAACTGGACCTGAGTGTTTACTCAGCTTCCACGTCATAAAGGATAAGGTGTCCCCTTAACCAACTGCAGTCTGTCTCTAGTAATCTCCATTTAGATTCAGCTGGTTGCCCTGAGTTGGTGCTCCAGTAACGTCTGTTTTGACACTCTAAAACCATGGTGCTTCTGTACTCGAATTCCGCCAACGCCCAATGTCTCCAACCAATGAATTAAGCTCACATTTGCCCTCTTTCTTCTTGCATGACTCCAAAGCGCCTACAAGATGTAAAAAAAACATAATATACAAAAATATAAGAAAAATAGTAAAAAAATGCACGAGAAATTGATATAGAAATGATATATTTTAGGCCCCTATCAATGTTCCAAACCAAAATTTAAACCATTTGAAGCCAAATTAACTGCATCTTCAAAAACTTCTGTACCACACTCCTTCTTTTCAGTTGTGCTTTCAATAGTATCTTGCACTGAGATAATTGGTTCCCCTACATTTATATGCTTAGCAACAATAGCAGTATACATTGTTCTGATCCTTTCTTCATTTCCTCCATAATTTGCTCCAACATTGATTGTAGCATCCATTATCCAGTCCACAGTATTGTGACGGTTATAGGCATTCCCAGCAGCTGCTCATTCACATCAAGGTGTGTAAAAATCCATAACCGTCAGGACATCTTCCTTTGTTCTAATCATCATCTTCTCTATTCCCTTGAGCTACAATTACCATTCACTCGAGCTCCAAACCAAATTGCCTGAAACCTAAAGAATTGTGCTGCTCCTGCTTGGAAGAAGATTTAATTCTTCTGTAAAAAGGAAAAGAGTTTTGGCGAGAACAATGAACACGTCTCACTCCTTTGGCCCACTTGTGTTGCTCACGTTCTTAGTAGAGAAACACTTTTCTTTGTGTATTTGTAAAACTCCTCCCTGGCCTTGAGATAGCTAATGATATATGAAAATACCAGGCTAGCTACATTTTGTCATTTTTGTCGTACAACCAATGATTTAGCTGTTTATGCTCCTGATAATTAGAATTGCTTGCATTTTCTGTAAAAGCACTAAAATAATGTTGTTATCCAAAGTATCGAGTCCTAGCTAATATAAATATGGGTATAAAATGTAGCACTTACGTGCTTATCAAACACCCCCACACTTATATTTTGCTAGTCCTCGAGCAAAACAAGAAAACTGACCCGCTCAACAGATGGTCATCATTTTTTTTTTTAGTTTTTTTTAAGACCCGCTCTACAGCTGGTCATACGATAATGATAAGAAAACAAAAGAATAGACCCGCTCAACAACTGGTCATAAGAATCCTATAATAGACCCTCTCAACAGCTGGTCATAATAATAATTATTATTATTATTGATTAATATTAAAACGAACGAATTTATACAAAGCTTTTGGTTGGTAACCTAGCAACAAGCTGGGTTCCAACACCTTTTTGAATAGCAATGCCTAATCTATGAAAAATAAAACTACCAATACCACTACTAGCGTCATTACTGACTAAAGAATTTTTTAAACGCTTAAAAAAACATAAAGTATCCTCACCCAATTCTCCTAAAGTAGTGAAAGCTAGGACACCCAAACCATGGCCATGTGAAACATACTTGTCCAAGTACTTAGCGTGTTTCCGAGAAACCGCATTAGTTATGGCTTTCCGGGGACGAATGAGCCTATTCCTTCACCTGTGAAGGGCGAGACACCTGTGACATCCATACAAACATCCTTTCCATTTTCCTAGTTGAGCACAAGAATATCAGCAGGTTTCAACTCCTTGTCATCATCCGTCAAAAAACCCAAAGAAACTTCCTTACGCGCAGGCACACTTGCTTTGTAACAAATGTCAGTGATTATATCACGAACAAAATCACGTCGGAACTTGGGGCCTATATCCTTATCACAATGAAGCGCATGATCCCCAAGGACGTACATGGATTTGTTACAACTTGGGCATAAACCATTCTCATCAAACAACGGAATACCAAGACGATAGCAAAGCACAACTCTAAAATATCTGGGTCCAAGGCATTGATTAAACCCACTGATAGGTATAGCCATCAAATAATCTTGCGCATGCGACCCGGTTGCACTGCCACATGATGGAATCTCTTGCAGTCATAGAAAATTGGTATGGGATTTGCTTCTTAACTGCATCAAAATAAGTGAATGCCAGGGAGTGCATGGGGGGGGAGGGGGAGGGCAGTATCATCGACACAGTATGTAGAAGGCAAGCCACATACCTGAATAAACTTCTGAAGTGTAAATTGATAAGCAGAGCCTTTGTCAGTTGAGAATGAATTACCAAAAATCACCTTTTGCACCGAGATAGTCTGACTCTGAGAAGCAAGGTAATAATAGGCGCTGGTGTCAGCCTTGGTGTAAATTCCAAGTCCACCATCCTTGATAGGCAAGGTAGATAATCGTTGCTGAAGAGGACCAAACCCCGCACCATCACCAGTTATAAGAAGTCTCAAGTACCTAAGTAAGTGATCATCAAACAGGGCAACAGTTGATTGCAGGGCAGCAGGATTGGTAGTACGCATTGCAAAATATAATCTTGAAACTCCAGTGCAATTACGAAGTAATAACATCTCACTTTGAGGGTCTTTGAGTTTCTTGATTGCAATCATCAATTGAACAGTCTTATTCACCATACTCAACATCATGTCACTGATAAAGTTCAAATCTAAACTCACAGGTACACCCAACAGTTTAACGCCATTAGAAGGTCTACCAATATCAGCAGGAAAAACACCGTCGGTTGTGCTTCTATGGTCAGTAGAAGGCCAAAAAACTTCATTTTTTCTGACATTAATATGCCATCCCCTACATGGTCCTTCAGTTTCGATTATACTCAGAGCCTTAGCAACCTATAAAGTGTCACCAATAATTGTACCATCATCCAGATACCAAGCGTGTAAGTCAAGATTGCACCGAGAAGAAATAGTCTTCGCGAGGGGGGTGAAGTGTTAGTGCAAAGAGAAAGGGACCGAGAGGGTCACCTTGCTGAACTCCAAGTGCAGAAGATAAAATATAGTGGTCATAATAGAGTTTTGCAGGCCTCAAGCAACAAAATTTTACCCAGAGAGAAATACCTGGACAATGAAGGCGAACCTCCTTGATGAGCTGTGATCTGCTCACCATGTTGAAAGCATTGGAAAAGTCAATAAGAAGCATTGACATTTTGTCTGAGTGACCATTCAACTCCAATAAACGATTTACAGCGTGTAAAATACTTTCCCCACCAGCAGGAAAACCAACCCCGAATATGTAATCACCCAAATAAGTGGATATATCCTTCCCAACCGATACAACAACCACTTTTGAAACGGCTGGTCATAAATATTATTATTCATTTATTTTTGATTTTTTTAAGACCCGATCAACGACTGGTCATAAATTGCAAGACAATTCCTGAAAAAGAAAAGTAAAAAGTTAACCACTCCCCCACACTTAAACATTACATTGTCCTCAATAACGTAAAAATTAAGATAAGAAATTCGTAATATGCGAAAACAAACAAATAAAAATAAAACAAGAAAATAGAATTACCTACTAGAATATACATAAAGGATCCCTAACTAATAACCTGAAAATTTGGGGATCAACCCAAAATACAATATTTACAAATGACAGCGTCGCACTTATGTTATAATTCCTTGAAGAAGGTGAAACTATCAAAAAGAAAAAGTTACCCCCAAACCTGGTTTTTACTTCACAAGGAAGTGCGTAAAGAACATAATATGGGGATACTCTTTGGACTGGAGAAGTATCAATTGGCTCATGCACGATATCAAGAATAGGAAGTCCTCTGCGTATTTGGAGGCAAAGTGATCCAACTAAACCTTAGAAGCACACAATTCTAACCCTAAATTAGGTAACTTTTGGAAGTCTAAGGGTCTAGAAACAACTTAAGTCGGGTGAATGATCTTGTGAGATAGATTCATCTATGGAATTAGTCGAATCATCGACACAATCATCCAAAGGGTCATCTATATGTTCTGTCTGGAACAGAGAGTCACTATTAAATTGATCATCATCATATAATTTTTGGCATTCCAAAACTCTCAATTTTTGTTCCAAACTAAATGGTGTGTGTTTTTAATACTTTTCATATATAATTTGAGGTGATTCTTCACTTACCATTTATGGAGAAAAAAAACTCCATACCGTTACCTATGCATGTATGCACCAAGCGTCATCTCAGATGAGGTTGCCTGATAATTTGAACTTCTACGCTTATATTCTGCTAGTGTCATCTTAGGTGAGGTCTCCTGAGAAAGAGTCATCATCCTCAAAAAGGTACCTGAAATAAAATAAATAAACAAGTCAAATGGAACTAAAAATCCTAAAATAAAAATAAGAATATGTACAAAACAATCAAAATAAATAAAATAAAAATCTAACTATTTACAAAATCAAAAATACTAATTACAATATCCCACAACCGCTCCCCGGCAGCGGCGCCAAAAATTGATAGGATTCTGGGAATGCTTATTTATAAATAACCGCAATCACACAGTGTCCAACTAGTAGACAGAGAAAAGTACGGGTCGAACTCAAAGGGAGCGGTGGAAATACCGTAACCAATAATCTTGATTGACTAACCAAAGATGATGTTTTTAGAATTAAATTTGAAACAATAAAAAAAAAAAAAAAAATTAACTAATGCAAAGTGAAAGACGGTAACTAGGGAATGTGGTTTTCACCAATCTAATCATGCAAAACTCATATTCAATTTCTAAAACATATACTCCATAAATTGTTTCAGCGTTGTAATTTTCTTCGCTTCTAGGTTTATAGTTCTAGAGATTTATTTATCAATCGCAATGCATGTTCCATCAAATATTACTAAGCATGGCACATCAATATAAAATTATAAATAAACAATGGAGCTATCTAACCAATATAAAGTTGCAAAGTATCAAATATCAACCTAGAAGCATACCCCGTCAAAGAACCTAATCCAAGCACGACGGATCAAACGAAAAGCATATTTGATCAATTCAACTATTTATGCAATTATTAACCAAGCATATTGAAGAAAAATTACTAGACATTTAAATCATTATTTGAAGAATTATCATTTGAGTCTACACGATTTAATTAGTTTTCACCAAAAATCCTAGCCAAGATTTAGAAAAACATGGAGATAGATGTCACCGTCGTCACCCGGTGCTAAGTCGTCTACCTCTTCTCTTGTTTTTCTCATTCTCCCACTATAGCAGTCGCGGCTGTCTCCAACAAAAGCCTCCTACCAACTCAAGATAGAAAACCCTTGCTTCTGTCCGACGGCTCCGCAGACGGCCTCCCGTTCAGTGTCTCTGTTGCCTCTTTATATATAGTGCCACAAGTTATCCATTTAGATCTGACGAACTTCCAAGGCCCAGTCCGGTACTAGAACTCATTTCCAAATTCAACACCTTCCGAAATCCAACCATAACTCCAGGATCTGGTTGCCTTGGTCCGTGCACTCTTCTTAATCCTTGACCAGCCTAATCGCGTCATCACCACTCCAACCTGACAACATCGCCTGTATCCATCTTATGCAAACCCATTCAAGTCAGTAACTTGCACGGACAGAGAACTAAAACACACTCAATTCTTTAAGCATGGCTATCTGTTGATATCATCTTCAATACGGAACTAATACGGCCAAATATGAACCCTCCTGCCATTACTCCAACCAACATGAACAATCAAATGACCTGGAAGACTGATGGTGCGTCTCAGCCAACATGCATCTATGTCCGTAAATCCAGCCACAAACAATGAGCTCCATCTCTGAATATTCTACAACGACTGCACAGCTCCGTTCGTTCCGTATCGACACCATCTCCGTCCAACGAAAACCTCCACATTCACTTCATGTTGTTGTGTGTTCTTCCATTATGGAATGAGGCAGCAGCAAACACCACCAGTTGTAATTTCTTCTCGACTGGTAGAAACAACTTCATTTTGTTTTCTCACTCTATTTTATATTCTCGCTAATTTAGATAACATATCAATTGCATTACTCCTCGTGGGAACGATCCTTACTACAACTTTATTACTAGTTAATTAGTGGGAAACATCTTATTATTTTGTTGAGTAAACAACGCTCATCAACTTGAACTCATCTATCTCACTCAGAAGTCTATTTTTATTCTATTTCCTATTGAGACAAAAGTCGTATAGTTATATAGACTTTAATTTATACACATTTCATATTTCGGGCTGAGTTTAACTCGCTTACATATTTCTCGAAATATGTAAATATGTGTTGGCAAGCTTTCGCTTTAACTAAGTTCATCTTTATTCTTTAGGAAAGTCAAAAGATGATCATGTGAAAATCGCCTGGTAACATCTTACATGATTTGTGTGAGACAGTCATTTGATGTAGACTCAGAATGTTTTGTATTGATCTATTGATCACTTGAAAATTGCTTTGAACCTAATAGTTTATGTGAGACAACTATTCCCATCTTCCAAGAATGTTTCAATGATTCAGATAGAGTTTAAAACGATTAACCATTGACTGAATATAGCATAGTATGCATATTTGCATGCTAACTGTTGCAAGTTATTCAAAGTCTGGGAACCATAGTATGCATATCCGTATGCATACTGGTTGGTTAGTTGATAGTCCGGGAACTTAGTATGCATACCCGTATGCGTACCGGCATAAAGTTCAAGTCCGGGAATTCAACTGAGTTTGGAGGTATGCGTACTTGTTCGCATACTGGCGAACCCAGACCAAGTCTGGAACTCTAAGTATGCGTACCTGTTTGCATACTTAAGTGGGTTTAGTTCTAAAATCGGTTTGTTCATGAACTAATACATTTATATATTAAGGAATGCAATCTTTTGCAAACCGTGGCTATAATGTTCATGAATTTGATTCAAGTGAATCAAAATCGATTTTGTTTCAATTGTATCTTGTATACGTCTATGAGAATATAGCAATTGAATAACTCCATAACTAGTTTCATTTGAGTAATTTGAACTAGTTGTGACTAAGATGAACAAGGTTGAAATGAAAGTGTTCATATGGAGAACTTCGGTTAACTATTGTTGAGCCAACTATATGCACATATTTGGGTACGGTTACGGTTGAAAGATATTAGCTTGACATTAATCAAGGTTTCATATAACGGTGAAAATTGAATGCTTTGTTACCAAGGTAACATTGATTGCAAACCCTTATTTGAATACTATATAAGGGAGAACTCTAACAAATGGGAAACCTAATCCTCACACCTCATGTGTGGTACTAGTTGCGACTAGAGTCGATTCTCCTTTAACCTAAGATTCACACAATCTAGATCGAAGTGTCGACGGGATATTTAGAATTGTTTGTAGATCTAAAGACATCTTGTGATAATTCATTGTTAACAGACTCCTTTCAGTGCGTGATTGATCACAAGAGATTCAAGTGGTGTTGTGCAGGTTTAATTGAAGATTAAAGAGGATTTGAAGACGAAGAAGATTTCTTATTGGTTTCTCATATCTTCGTGTAGCAAAAACCTTGATCGGCTGGGAATCGAACTAGAATCTAATTTATTCGATTGATTAGTTGCGTGAAATCGGTTACACCTAATAGTTCTCTTGAGATCTATGTTGATTGTTACAAATCTGAATCTTATTACTTAGGTAATAGAGATGGGATTGATCTAACCAGGGAAAATAGTTTATTAGTTTAAACGGAAGAGCCTTTGCATATGACTTGAGATATCTTTATCTTAAAGAATCAACAGAGTTGTTACCAAACAGATTTGTTGTTCCTTTACTGTTTGGAATACGATCCAAAGGAATTGTTCCAGTGAGTGCACTCATTGAAAGTCGGAAGCGCATGGATACTCAAGAAACTAAGTGAAGTAGGGTTAGTTGCTTGGTCTCAACTATACGAAGTTGGTTTAGATTTTGTATAGCGGCTTAGTTCTGAGAGTATTCAATTCTGGACTAGGTTTCGGGGTTTTTCTGCATTTGCGGTTTCCTCGTTAACAAAATCTTGATGTGTCATTTACTTTTCTTTTCTGCAATTATAATTGTTGTTATTATAATTTAAAGTAAATTACACAAACGTTAACTCCGCTTTACTTAATAGTGATCCTATAGATTTTGGTTAAGTCCGAACCTATTATCAAGTAATCACACTTTGATTGTTGTATTGTCTCGATCTCGTATCCATGGACGATTACAAAAAGTGTGAATACCGATTTGTCGTATTGTCTCGACTTTGTACATAAACAATCACTTTTGGTAAGAGGACTTATAGGTGGATAATTTAAAGATTGTGGTGTATTTGGATACCCTCGTCTTTTCACAAGGAAATCAAAGTATGATGGATGAGAAGCTACAAGTTCTTATTTATTTTGTAATCCATATGTATTGATAGTTTTGTCACTAAAATTGACAAAGCAGGAGATTGTTAGAGCATTTCTCGATCGAACTCGCAAGGGTTGCTATATCAAGCTTGTTTATCAAGTTTAGTTGATCAAAACCATAGTCTTGATTTCTAGTTTATCTATAGGAGTTTCGGACTAGGATAGATTGTATAGTTGAGATTTAGACTTCACGGCGCTTACAACTGAAGACAAAAATCTACTGAAGAACTCGGAGGAACTTCATTAACAAAAGGTATGTGGAGACTAAAACTTATCTATCCTCAGAAGTCTATTCTATTCTTACTTATCTCCTATTGAGACAAAAGTAATATACGAAATAGTCTTTCATATCATACACATTTGATATTTCGAGCTGAGTATAACTCGCTTAGCTGACTTTTCAAAAGCCATTCTTTTCATGATATCGTGCCACATGTCCTATTTAGTTGTTCAATGTGTATACAAATCATGTAACATGTAAAACTAAGTATACACATTTAGGTACGGTTACCCATATCTAAATGAAGTACATTTCATTTGTGTGTGACAATCTAAGTTCATCTAATGGTGGAGAGATATTGCTTTGGTTTCAAGCAAAACTTAGCTTGCATCTAAAATCAGGATTTCATCTAACGGTGAATAATGAATGCTTTGTTTCTAAGCTAACTAAGCAAAACCTGATTTGAAAGCTATATAAAGGAGAACTCTACCAACTAGGAAACCTAATCCCCACACCTCCTGTGTGATACTAGTTGCGTACTAGAGTCGGTTCTCCGTTAACCTAGGTTTTTCCTAAAACCATTTAGGTTAACGACTTAGAGACTTCATTGGGATTCTAAATCCAGATCCAACTATTTTCTCTGTAGTTGCGTATTCTGATCTTATTTGTTCTATCGTATTAAGTACTAACTTCTCTAAGATTGACTTGATATTTATCTCCGGTAGGTGCTGAGGGGTGAATTTTGGTTCTACAAGTCCTAGTCACAACACACCCAATTCCCAAAGAGGAGAGAGAAAAGGATCCCCTCCACTGTATTACATGCCTCTTTATATAGACTTTTCAAAAGCCATTCTTTTTATGATATCGTGCCACATGTCCTAAAACTCCTTAATTACTACTAATGCCATTCCTTCTCTAATACAACCTCATTCTTTCCTATTAATTCCTCCCTTGTCCTTTCCATCTTATGGATACTTTTTCAGTGGACTTGGGATTTAGTCCCCATGTTTCATGTAGGGTTTGCCTCCCTTTTGGGGGAGCACTAGGCCGGCTAGGGGGAATATTTTTCATGTATCAACATTAGTCCCCTGACTATTGGGTCAATTGTCAAAGGACCCGGTAGTCACATCATGTCTTATCTTAAGTTCTACTTTGCAACATTAGTTATTGTCCTCTAATGATGCCATCCTAAAGTCCTTACTATAGGTTGTCCCATATCTGGTTGTCATCTTTGTATCTTTGATCGAGCGACTCCACAGCTCCTTAGATATACCTTGACCTTGGCAATCTTATCTGCGTTCATATCTCCATCCTACCTTCGGGTTGAACTAGTACGCTTATTAGTGTTGAAGGAGGAGGTGGTCATGTTGAGGACCCATATGGTGATTCATTAAAGGCGCGTAAAGCTAATGACGAACATGAAGAGAGTGTATCACTCGCACGGGGGTCACAGTCGTCTGATAAGATTATGGACAACATCCGCAAGTTGGTAGACGAAGCTGATCGGGCTTTGGCTTTGGCGAGTGTTTTGTGAATAGGCGCGTTTAAAGGTGGAGACTCTGGATGTAGATACTGCCCGTTTTCTTGCATTTATAGTTGGCTAAACTTGTACGAGTAGTCCCAGTGTTGTTTTTCTCTTTTAAGATATTGGGTAGGCGAAGCGTGTCGTTTGGTAATGTTGGAGCGCGCCTACTCCCTTCTTTTATTTTCAATGGAACGCGGCGTTTGGTGCTTCGCCTTGGTGGGGATGGGTGGAGTGTGTATTGAACGCGGCTGTTAGAGCATTGCTCGGTCGAACTCGCATGCGTTGCTATCTCAAGCATGTTTGTCAATGTTAGTGATCAAAACTATAAATCTTGATTTCTAGTCTACTATAGCTAAGGTCTCGGACTAGGATAGAAAGTGTAGTTGAGCTCAAGAACTCCATGGAAATCATCATACAAGATGAAGGACTACTCAAGGAACTGGTGGATCTTCATCGACTAAAAGGTATGTGGAGACTTGAACTTATCTATCATTCAAAAGTCTATTTATCTCCTATCTCGAGACAAAAGTCGTTTTGCTATATATACTTAGATTATACACATTTGGTATTTCGAGCCGAGTTTACGTCGCCTATCTATTTCTCGAAATATGTGTTTCTTTCGCGTTAGCCAAGTTCATATTTACCTAGTGACGAAAGTCATGTTATGTTCAATCACTTTGAAAATTGCTCTGACGAAAAATGGTTTGTGAATAACAACTATATAACGTCCTCTGGGAATGTTTCAATGATTGAAATGAGAGTTTAGATTATATAACCATTGGAGGATATAAACATTGTTGTGGAAACACATTTATGTATAAGTCCTTATTCCTTGAACCGAAGTTTGCGAACTTTGTTGATCAAGTGAACCGGAGTAGTGCGTGAGCTAAGTCCGTGAACTCGGTCCACGAACCCAGTCCACGAACTGGCGAAGTTCTCAAACCCGAGAATTTCTGCTAGAGTTTGTAAACTCCATCCGGGAACTTAAGTCCGCGAACTTGAGTAGGTTATATCTAAAAGCGATGTTTGTGAACTTATTCATATTAGCTAAGGAATGCAATTGCAAACCGTGGCTACATAGTTCATGAACCGCTTCAAGTGAATCACATCGTTTTTGCTTCAATTGTGTCTTGTGTAGTACATAAGATTTCCTTGCAATTGAACAACTCTCTAACTAGTTCATTTGAGTCATTTGAACTAGTTATGGTGAAAAAGAATATGGTTGATATGAAAGTGATCATATAGCTAAGCATTTAGTTAACTATTGTTGAACCAACTAATATACAAGTTTGGGTACGGTTACACAAGCCTAGAAACGTGCATTTCATTTGTGTATAACAAGCTATGTTTTCGATCTAACGGTTGATAAATATTAGCTTGAATCTAAATCAGGTTTTCATCTAACGGTGAATATAAATTATTTGTTACCAAGCTAACATTGATTGCAAACCCTGATTTTAAAGACTATATAAGGAGAACTCTAGCAACTGGGTAAACTAATCCCCACACATTTTTTGTGATACTAGTTGTGCTAAAGCTAGAGTCGATTCTCCTTTAACCTTTGGTTTCTTCTTCTAAACCAGGTTAACGACTTAAAGACTTCACTGGGATTGTGAAGCCAGGCCGATACTACTTTTCTTGTAGTTGTGTGATCTGATCTTGATGTTTCTATCGTACGAGTACAATTGTAGTAATTAGCTTGAGATTTCTATCTCCGATAGGCAAGATAAAAAGTAATCACAAACATCTTCGTCTCATCGTTTGTGATTCTACAATATCTTTTTTCGCTGCGTCGATTAAGACTATTATGAGGTGATTGATAATAATAGGATGTTCTTCGGGAATATAAGTCTGGTTTATCAATTGGTTTCTGTTCACCTTGATTTATCAAAAGACGGAACAAAACTCGTAGGCATATTTGTGGGAGACGGATTTATCTATTATCGTAGACTTTTCTGTGTGATATAGATTTGTTTATTTAAGTCTTCGACTTTGGGTCGTAGTAACTCTTAGTTGTGAGTGAGATCAGCTAAGGGAATCAAGTACGTAGTATCATGCTGGGATCAGAGACGTAGGAGCATATCTGTACCTTGGATCAGTGTGAGATTGGTTGGGGTTCAACTACAGTCCAGACCGAAGTTAGTTTGGAGTAGGCTAGTGTCTGTAGCGGCTTAATACAATGTGTGTTCAATCTGGACTAGGTCCCGGATTTTTCTGCATTTTCGGTTTCCTCGTTAACAAAATTTCTGGTGTCTGTGTTATTTCTTTTCCGCATTATATTTTGTTATATAATTGAAATATCACGGTTGTGCGTTGTTCAATCAATTAGAATATCCGACCTTTTGGTTGTTGATTTAAATTGATTGACACTTGGATATTGGTCTTTGGTACCATCCAAGGTATCTCTCTTTGATAAAGACTCACAGATTTATATCTGCTTGAGTATAGATCAAATCGAGAGATTGAGATATAAAACTCTTTGATGTACTTTTATCTAGATTGAGTCTGACTGACTAGTTGATTCTCTAGAAAGTATATTGGAGTTTGTCCATACAGATTGCTAAGCGAAAGATTGGGTGTGGTTGTTAGACCCCCGCTTTTTCAATTGGTATCAGAGCAGGCAAACACGTTTAATACCTTACAAGTCTGTGTTTGTAGCGATCTGACTCTATGGCCTGAGGTGTTGTCTCTATTAACGTACCACCAGTCTTCGATGACTCTAATTACTTATGGTGGAAAATTTCTATGCGATCTTTTCTTCAAGCGCGTGATTTTCAATCATGGGTATATGTTGTTAATGGCTACGATCCTCCCGTTGTGGCAGTTGGATATGTAAACATTCCCAAGAACATTGGTGAATACACCCCTGCCGAGATACTTGCTGCAAAGCAAAACTCCGACGGTTTGAATGCTATCATACATGCCATTACCCCAAATCTTCAGCACCATGTGTATAATTGCACTAAGTCGCAAGAATCTTGGGAAATTTTAGAAACCTTTTTTGAAGGAAATACCAGTGAGAAGGAAGCTCGGCTTCAAAACCTTAATTCCGACTGTGAAAACCTTCGTATGGCAGATGAAGAAACATTTGATGAGTTTAATCACAAAGTGTCTGAAATTATTAATGCATCTTTTGCATTGGGTAAGACTATTCCTGAAAAGGACATTGTGATGAAAATTCTCAGATCGCTGCCATCTAGATACGATTCTAAGAATCATGCCATCGTTGAGGGAAATAACCTTAATAATTTTTCCAAAAATACGCTGGTTGGGAAGCTTAAAATCTTTGATCATGAACATTGATCCAAATATAAGGATGTTGCATTTAAAGCAATAAAGAACACTAAATTACTTGATAAAAATAAAAAAGTGTATATCTCTGAAGATGATCACTCTGAGACAGATTCATCAGATGAAGATCTTGACAAATCAGTCTCGATGATCACAAGACAGTTTACGGATCTTCTGCTGAAGAGAAGTAAACGGTTCTCCAGAGATAAGTCTAAGGCATCAGTCAAACCTCATAATCGTGTTCCTCCTAAAAATAGGGATACTGATGAAACTGATGTCGAGGATATGCCTTAGTGCTTTAAGTGTAAGGGATTTGGTCATTTTGCAAACGAGTGCCCAAATCGTAGAAAATACACTGGTGTAGATGGTGGATTTTCAACAAGGGTTAAAATCGTAAAACCATATTGTAATGCTCCTGATCCAGCAATCAGATGAGTATTGAGGCTCATGTCTCTCATCGAAGCATGAAAGCTCATGCCGCATGAATCTCTGACTGAGAATACAATCTCTCAGAGTACATACATATGTGCAGTCTCTCAGCTGAGGCAACCCGTATCTCATGAATGCTGAGCAATTTCATTAATTACTTCTATATAGAATCGAAAGATTAGACGGATCCTAGACAATTTACCTGCTAGTATAGAGCAATAACGTCTTCAGGATGCAACAATGTTTTCCCTGACTATGTAAAGAAAATATAACGCTTCAACAAGCTCATATCGTTCAATCCTCAGATAATTAATGCTCCTAGACAACATGCCTGCTAGTGTAGAGCCATCAATTAATTATTTATAATCTTTAAATTCATTAGCTGAATATTTGGGAACATTTTATGTTTTTCATAATATTTCGTTACTTCAATTTATGGGTTTCCCAATATAATCCCATGGGTTAGTAATAAATATTCAACGAACGGGCATCTGAGCAGCTATCGAGTAAGCCCCGACCAAAATGGTGCAAGTGTACTCAGCAATAATGCACAAACGAGCACCTGAATGCACGAACGAGCATTCCAAAACACGACGGAAAGATGAACCTATGCAAAATGGGATGAAAAATAATAATAATAAAATATTTGCAAAGGCGCTAGGGGATTGGGCTCACCGGACGGCCGGTCACGCCGTGGCCAGTCCCATGGCCAATTGTATATTTTATTATATTTTATTATTTTCCCCTGATCTCATGAAAATCTCTTCATTTGAACAAATCTCCTTCGTCTCAAGGAAACTCCTCAGTCTCATGGTGTTTCCTCATATCAAAGAATAAATAAAAATTAAGAAAGGTGTCGTGGGACCAGGCTCACTAGCCGGCCGGCTATGCCCTAGTCGTGGCCGGTCCCACACCTCATGGTTCCTTATTATTTTGTTATTTCCCTCATCCCATGAAAATTCCCTGATTTCATGATATTTCCCTCAACTCATGAAAATTATGTAAAATTAGGGAGAAAACTCACGGGACCGGGCTAATTGGCCGGCCAGCCATGCCCTAGTCGTGGCCGGTCCCACATGCCCTTGTTTTATTATTTTTTTAATATTATTTGTTTCCCTCATCTCATGGAAACTCCTTCACTTTAAGGAAATTCCCTAGTTTCAACAAACTTTTGGTTTCTTGATATTTCCCTAAAATCATGAAAATAATATAAAATTAGGGAAAGTGCCATGGGACCGTGCTCATCGGCCGGCCAGCCATTCCTTGTTCATAGCCGGTCCCACACTTCATGACTTCCTATTTTATTATTATTATTTCCATAATCTCATGGAAATTCCTTAACTTCATGAAATTCCTCAGTTTCATGGTATTTTCTTCACATCAGGGAAAATACTCAAAATTACATAAAATTGGGGAAGGTGTTGCGGCACCGAGCTTGCTAGTCGGCCGGACATTCCCTAGCCGTGGCCGGTCCCACACCTTACAATCCCCTATTTTATTAATTATTTTTCATCATCTCATGAAGTTTCCTCAGTCTCAGCAAAACCCTGAATCTTTCATATTTTCTCAAAATGTTGCTCAAACGCGCATCAGAAAATATCGAAATTATCAGGACTGAGACACGGACATTATGGTGACACGAGCATGCCTCCTTGACCGACCAAGGCTGGCCCTAGGGTTTGCAAAGAGTCGGTCCCACATGTTTTGACAATTTTGACCTAATTTGCTCAATTGCTCATATTGGGTCCAAACTCTTCTCAAACAACTTGGAGTTTGCTCAAACGACCATCAGCTGGTCCCACGACCGCCAAGGTCCGGTCTCATGCCCTCTTGGCCAGTCCCTAATCTCTTCATAATTAGGTTTCATCACCTAAAGCTGAGACGATTACTATTTTAATAAATGATTAAACCAACATTTAATCATCCTTTCACCAACTGGTCTTCAAGAGATTTTGGTATTTTGCTCACTTGAGCATATGGGAGTTACATGGTCGACTCGTCAACCCATGTGGAAGGTCCCTCCTTCACTCTATGGTTGATTTTCAATAAATCATCAATTGATCAAGAATTAGGGTTTCGAATCCACAGCTCTGCAAAAACATAATTCTGAGCAGATTCAAACACTAATAATTTTACGTTGATCCCGTGATCAACACTTTAATAATTATGCTCGGCTCAGATGTCAGCATCTTAAATTAACATTTTGCTCAGAGGAGCAATATTTGCTCAGACTAAGGAATATTGATTCAACTATCAATACTCAACGATTCAACAATATTTGCTCACGTTAAGTTATCAACAAATCGACAATGATGACTTTGTCTCAACAGACATGTTCAATTCATGAGTCTCGAAACATTTGCATATCACGTTCGACTCAGCAATACAAGGACTCATCGTCCCATAAAGTCAACAACTGACTCTAAAATCACGAGATGTCAATCGTGTCACATGGGGGATATTAACTAGGGTTTTGGTCTGGTGGTCTACGGCACGTGTGTTCATACACACGATGAGAATGTGAGCAAGTCGTGCAATCAGTTGGAGGAGTTAGCAAAGTAGTGGATGGAAGATCAACCAAGTCTCCGCACGATGAGCAACTGGTTTTAGCACGATCTCCACTTACCCACTCTTTGACTCCAGAAACTGTCACACTTCATGGGATCAAGGTGTTTACAATTCTAGCAATATAAATAAGTCTCGGAATGATGATTGAACAACAGACAATTCTTGATAGACAGTCTTTCGTCTACACGAACTCATCATTTTAGCAATTACTCTCAACTGAGTAAACTCAATCATTCGGAAACTATTTTCACGCAGAATACACAACACACCTACAATCTTCGATCACCATTGATCTCACACATTTCCTAGCTTCCCTCCTACAGATCGACCCATCCTCTCTTGTGACCGAATTGACTCTGGAACAGCCATTGTCTTGGTTTAGACCGGAGTCTTACAAATTGATCTCTCGAACTTAAAACACTCCTTTCTTGCAGTGCATCTGTGTGAGGTTGAGAATTTTCTCGGTTCAAGGAGTCTCCTCTGCACGGTCATTTCCTCAATTCCATAAAAACCAGCAAATCGTTTTTCCCCATCTACAGATTGGAGACCACAGTGGGAGATCATTCTCTCGGTTGTAATCTCATTTCTCACAAAGATGGTCGGTCTTAGATCCAATTCAGTTACTCAAAAATCCAGTCAGAGTCTTTCAAATGGTGACGCTTCTCTGGCTCATCCGAATGATTCTGGTAATATTTGTCATCCTTACTTTACTACTCCTTTCTCATCTGTCAATGCATTCGATGGAGAAATTCTGTCATTAGTCGAACTGGCACGAAGGCAAGAGATTTTAGAAAGGAACATAAATCGATTTAAGGGAGCAATCGATAATTTGTTCAACTGCATGGTGGACCTGACAAGAATCTTAGGAGATCAAGTTGTGGAATCCTCGTCTCTTGACACAACTGACGCTAGCCCTCAATCCAACAGCTTCACCACTTATGAAAATCCGGTGGATCAGGAAATCACACATTTGATTGAAAATCTATGTGAGCTCATGCACTTCTCAAGGGATCAACGTACGAACACGTTCACTGCACTCAACCAAATATCATCAGACGTGCAACTAAATCCGTCATACCTAGCAGTTGAAGGGACATCCATGATGTCTGAGCATTTGATCAACAACATCACATTTGGAGAAGAAGACCGCATGGCAGATGAAGGGCATAATCGAGCCTTGTACGTGACTGGTTTTATCAAAGACTCTGAATTCAGAAGAGCTCTTGTCGATACGGGCGCTTCAAATATTATTACTATGGAGACTCTCAAAGCGTCCAAGTTCCCACAGAGTAAAATTGTTCGCCATCCCATCTTGATGACAGGTTTTGAAGGAAGTCAGATCCATACATATGGATATGCATACATAAACTTGAAGGTAGGGCCTATTCAATCAAATGCCAAATTTCATGTGATCGAACAAGAGACTGATTATCACATGATACTCAGACGACTGTGGATCCATGAAAACAAGGTGGTTCCGTCGATATACCATCAATGCATGAAGGCTCTGCTCAAAAATAAAATTGTTCGTATTGCGGATTCATCATCTCCTTATGCTCCGGTCTATGATGTTGAATTCCTTGAGTCCCAAAAGGATATCCCTGAACCTCCAAGCAAGATTTACAGTACTCTACTCCTAATCTGGAAGTCCATTGAGGAAGTTGCCGACAAACCATCATCGTCAGGCGCTAAGTCGATCAAGTCATCTGCTACATCGATTAAGCGCCGTAAAGATCAGGCCACAATGCCGGGATCCAACTTCATAGTCAGTCACGATGCAGAGGGGAGGGTCACATACCGCCGGCAAAGATTAGAAATTAACATGGGAGAACGATGAAAAGTCTCCCCGCCCTGAAGAATCGTGTCAGAGTGAACAATCACCTGATGAAGAGATTCAAGATGCTACACGACAATTGCAAGATGGCACTGATTCCACTACTGATGACCTCTAAACGATCAACATCGAGACGGAGGATGATCCAAGGCCAATCTTAATTAGTTCCGCACTATCACCAGTAGAACGGGCGGGGCTGATAAGTCTGTTGAAAGAATATCAGGATTTCTTTGCTTGGACATACGAAGAGATGCTTGGTCTCAACGAAAATTGGTCACTCATCATTTGCACATCACACCCGACTTCAAAGTTGTCAAGCAGTGGCCTAGGAAGTTCAGACACGAAGTTGAGGAGCAAATCAAGGTCGAAATTCAGAAACTACTGGAAACAGGGTTTATCAAACCCATTCAGTATCCAACATGGCTATCAAATGTTGTTCCTGTCAAGAAGAAAAATGGTCAAATCAGATGTTGTGTTGATTCCAGGAATCTGAATAAATGTTGTCCGAAGGATGATTTTCCCTTACCCAATATTGATATGCTCGTTGACGCAACCAGTGGTCACGGTATGTTCTGATTCATGGATGGTTACATTGGATACAACCAGATCAAGATGTACGAGCATGATGCCAACAAGACCGCATTCGGCACTCCCATTGGGAATTTTCACTACACTGTGATGCCCTTTGGGTTGAAAAATGCAGGTGCTACTTATCAACGGGCTATGACTGTTATATTCCACGACATGATTCACAAGCAAGTGGAAGATTATGTTGATGATGTGGTAGTAAAGTCGAAGACTCGAGCATCCCATCTGGAAGTTTTGAGACAACTTTTTGAAATATGCAGAGAATACAAATCAAAGATGATTCATCTGAAGTGCGCTTTTGGTGTTTCCTCTGGAAAGTTTCTGAGATTCCTGGTCACTGCTGAAGGGATCAAAGTCGATCCAGACAAGACGAAAGCCATTATTACCATGCCTCCTCCACGCACTGTGAAAGAAATCCAGAGTTTCATGGGCAAGGTAAATTATATTAGACGCTTCATTCCTGGATTAGCTCAACTCATTTCTTCATTCACCCCTCTGCCGAAGAAGGGAGCGAGTTTTACATGAACAACCGACCAACAAGAAGCGTTCCAGAAAATACAGCAAATACTGTTATAACCCGCTGTCATAAATCTCCAGTGCAAGGATGGCCACTAATACTTTACAAAACTTCCAGCGATGTCGCTATTGGGGCACTCCTTGCTCAAGAAGATGAAGAAGGTATCGAACGTCCGATTTATTACTTCAGCCGTACGATGAGAGACGCTCAACTTCGATACCCAAAATCCGAAAGAGCATGTCTAGCGCTGGTGCATGCAATCCAGAAATTCAGGCACTATTTGCTATCCAACAGAATCGTTCTCGTTTCCAAGGCCGACCCTATAAAGTTTTTATTGTCAAAGCCATCCTTGATAGGGAGACCAGCAAAGTTCCTACTTCAAATGTCATAGTTTGACATAGATATTGTACCACCTAAAGTAATCAAAGGCCAAGCAGTTGCATACTTGCTCGCTGCTTTTCCAGGGGAAGATGCAACAATGTTACATGAAGATGTGCCCGACGAGTTTCCAGAAGTCTTAGTCATCAAAGAAGAGACGTGGATTTTATACTTTTACGGATCCGCCAACCCTAGCAATGATATTGGAGGAGCGGGCATAGTGCTAGTATCTCCATCTGGCGAAGTGTTCTTACACTCGTTCAAGTTGGATTTCCACTGCACCAACAATTCAGCGGAATACGAAGCTTTCCTGCTAGGGTTGTCTTTGGCCAAGCAAGCAGGAGCAATACACCTTGACATAAGGGGAGATTCAAAAATACTGGTCAATCAAATGAATGGGGCATACTCCCTCAAAGAAATTACGGTCGCACCATTCAGAACTGAAGCACAACGGATATTAACCCATTTTGCTGATGCAACAATTGTTCATACTGGACGAACTAACAACATGCATGCTGACTGCCTAGCAACTCTCGCTTGAAAGATGCAATCTGAAGGAGCAGAGAAAACAATCATGGTACAAAGGCGTGCTGCGTCATCCACCTGGCTTGCTCAAGTTGAAGACATTCAAGCAAACGATTGGCGCGCCCTATTGTTCATGAATTGAGAAGTCTATTTCATAAGGGAAAGTCAGTCACAAGGAGTTAAAGAATTATTTCTTTCTTCATGGAGCGTTATACTATCGAAATCCTGATGAGTCTTTATCACGATGCCTTGGAAATGATGAAGCGGACGAGCAACTCAAATGTATACATGAAGAAATCTGCGGGAAGACGTTGGTAGTAACACTTCACAGAAGGCTTCAAAGGATGGGATACTATTATCCTTCCATGGAGGCTCAATCAAGAATTCTACAAAGATCTTACCCCAATTGTCAGACTCCTCCTCATCATTTAGAAGCTTTGACAGTCCATCACATTGGGAACTAGAGGGAACCTTACATAAAATACCTTCGGGACAATGAACTGCCGTTGGAGAAGAAAGAGACAATCAAACTCACTCAGAGAGCTAAAAGATTTGCCTTTGTTGATGGAATCTTATACCGCAAAAGCTTTGGTGGGAATTTACTGAGATGCTTAGCTGAGCATGAAATCCCGACGATTTTAAAAGAAATGCACGATGGAGAACATCAAGGAAAAAGGAAATTATTCCTCTAAATTCATGAGAAATATTATTGGTCGACCATGGAAGAGTACGCAGCTGCGCACGTTCAGAGGTGTCATCAATACCAAGTCCATGGTAATCTCATCCACACTCCTTGTATCCCATTGAATTCTATGAATAGTCCATGGCCTTTCTATAGCTGGGGACTGGATACCATAGGGAAAATCAATCCAGCATCTTCGAAGCAGCATGAGTACAACATCACTGCAACTGAGTATTTTACCAAGTGGGTTGAAGCTATCCCTCTTCGAAGCACCACTGGAGTCACGATCGCGGCCTTCATCAAGGAACACATATTATGTAGGTTCGGAGTTCCCAAATACATTATCACTAATAATGGAACTCCTTTTGCCAACAAACACGTGATAGAATTGCTCGAGGAATACGACATCAAACAAGTTTTCAACACACTGTACTATCCCCAAGAAAATGGATAAGCAGAGAGTACCAACAAGACTTTGATCTGAATTCTCAGCGGAACAATTGCCTATGGCTTTATGGGCCTACCGGACCGCACCAAGGAGTTCGATCGGAACTTCACCATACTCTCTCGTCTATGGATCTGACGCCATACTCCCAGCAAAAATCAAGATTCCTTCAGCAAGGATCGCCACATCCAGTGGAGTACAATGAGATGAAGAAGAAGTGTCCAACTCAAGGATCGCCGAACTGGACATGCTTGAGTCAAGGAGGGCTAAGGTAGAAAAATACGTGGAAGCATACAAACAAAGGATCTCCATAGATTACAACAAAATGGTAAGACCTCGAACGTTCCAAGTAGGAGATTTGGTGCTAAAGACAACAAAACACATTCAACAAGATACTATGCTCCCAAGTTCTCTCCGAAATGGGAAGGACCATATGTAATCCTCAAGGCAGTATCCAGTGGATATTACAAGATGCTATTGACAGAGGAGTGGAAGGAAATATCATCAACGGTAAATGGCTCAAAGCATATTATGCCTGATACGTAGAAAACCATTACCTTTTCATCATTTCAAGCATTTCTCAAAATGTAATTTATATTCCTCCAAAGAGTATGCAAAATGCTCCTTTGTTCATTAAACATTTCATAAATGAACAAAAAATTCTTTCATACCATGATCAATTATTCTACCTAAAGGAAAAGCCTAAACTTATTCGAAAACAATAATCATAAATGCTCACTCAGAGTAAACCATCCATCAAAGAGTAATTTTTATAGACAACCATGTCAAGCTTATTTTGAAAGTTTTGGGTCTTCACTTTCAAGTCCTGGACAACTTTCTCAACTCTTGCCAACTCCAAGGAAAGTGCCTTCTCCTCTTCCAAGAAAGCAGTTGTGGTAGAAATCGTATCAGCAGCAGCCGCTGCCTTGTCAATTTTGATCATCTCGAGCCGACGACGGAGCCAAATGACGTTGAACCACAAGGTCTCGCAATTCGAGATCATGTCATCCCATCTGTGAAGTTCATGATTCTTGATATCTCGCAGATTCATCTCCATCATCTCTTCGATGATTGGTAGTAACCCGGCGACTGTAGTCATGAGGGTCGGCAGGAAGCCGCTCCACACCTCGGTAGTAGCAATATGTCCATATCGTCTCCATATTCTGGTATACAAGGACATGTGACACTTGGGAATGACGAAGCCACCAACTACCATACAGGAAAGTGTTAACCATGGGAGTCTCAACGGGAGTCCAGCTGTCGGGTAGTGAATTCTAACTCCAGTTTCCACGGAATTGGTGGAGTTTTCGTCGATGTCATCATCAATCGCGGACTTCCCAGTCCTCCTCTTTCTAGCATCAACAACAACATGCACATCAACCTGCGATGAAGAAGTTTTCAATTTCAAATGAAGATTGGATAAACCATTGAGTAAAACTTCAGTCGAGAAGTCATGGAATTACTCACAGATGTGCCGGTTTCAGTATAAGATGACCTGTACCGGGCAGGAGCTTTAACAGTCCGCTTAGGCCTCAAACTATGAGAAGAAGATGGATTTTTCTGATTATCCTGCAACAAATCATTTCCCTATGATCAATAACTCTAATCAAATGGAGATGAAGAAAAATATACAAATTACTGAGACGGACGCTTCTACTTCATGCTTTGATTGAGGCTCGTTTCGAGAAGAAATACTACTGCTGGACATGGCGATGAGAGGTATGATTGTGATCAAAATTCCTTCTGATAATACACAAAGCAGGAGACGAGATGTTGTTTAAATAGAAAAACCTAAACATTGAAGGTATGAATGCTTATCCTATAGAGGATATAGTCAAATCTGTTGCGGTTTTTATTGAAACCCTAACTGTCAAATCAGAGTGTATCCAGTAACATAGAAGAAGTGCGACAATACTGGGGACTGACGGTTCAAGCGTGTTCAACGGTAATGCTGGCACTTTGAATGTAACCAACGTCGCAACTGTGAACTGATGATCTGGCAGGCCGCGTGTCTCCCAGCCAGCTTGTCTAGTCGTACTTCGTGGATATATAATTATTTCCTACATGGACGTTGGTCCATCCTATTCAGTCAGGGTGTGAAGAAAATTTGGCAAAATACGATAAGGGATTATTGTTCAAAAAATAATTTCTAACGCAACATCTTTACAGCCAAACTGCTCAAGCAACCAGGAAATATCTACTATAATGGAAAATAAATAATTTTAGAAAGACTCGTGAACAGGACTAATCATCAGATGTATCGGATTCGTCATCAGATTTGTCAGAATTATCAGATTCTTCATCATTATTGTCTTTCGAAGAGTCCTCATCAGATTCTCCCTCAGAGTCACTGTTAGGACCATTGATGAAGTCTAGTCTCTCATCAAGATCGCTATACATCATATCCAAGTACTCTTCTTTTTCACGCTCAGCTTCGAGGTCAGCTTCAACCAATCGCTCAATCTCCCTGGTACGTCGGTCTGGTTTAATTTTGCGCTCCCGTGGCACCCACACGGTTTCATCTTCCGAAGCATCTGAATCCGAAGCTACACCGTCAGAACAAGATCGAAGTTTCTCCTCAGCTGCAAACTTCCTACGCTGGAATCGTTCCATCTCTTGTCGATAATAAGCTAAAATCTCGTCCTCAGCCTTTCTCTTCAAGAAGTTATCATGAGAGGCTTTCGAATGATCGAGGTGTATACCATTCATAACTTTCTTAGCATTCTTTGATGATTGGTCCATCAGAGGAGTTAGAAGAGTAGTAATAATCATAATCACTGCTACTGCTGGAAGTCACCATTGACTGGAACCAGAGATGCAGAGTTATGGATATGCCAATGACAAAATGCCCATGCAAGCATTCGCAAAATGATAACTTTTAACTCTTACCTTTTTACGATTCCACTAACAATAGCGATGGTAATGCAAGAGTTAACACTCCAAAATTTGCTCGTTTCTTCGAATCTACAAAAGACGAGCAAAACTCAGGTTTTCATAAAATCATGAACACTTACATCATACGAACATTAATCATCTGATTATGAAAACTAAACAAATAGTTCATCATAAATAATTGTTTGCTGTTAATATTGCTCAAAGTCAGGCTTTGATTTTTCGAAAATATATGTATACATATATATATATAAATAAATAAAAACGTGATTAACTCACGTAATTTTATCAAAAAAAATATCCGTGGATGCTCCACGGTTTGATAAAAAAAAAAATCTCTTTCCCTTCGTACGATCGTCTTTCTTTAAAACGAAGGTTTATTTCGGATTTTTGAAAAGTTCACACCTTTTAAGATAAAGTTTTGGTTTCCATGAAAGCTCATAAAAAAATTTTTATCGCTGGACACATGTCTATTTCAAAAGAAAAAATCTCTCAAGCTAGGGATTACTGCTAGTCTCTTGAACTAACGATCGAACGAACATATGTTTAATAAAATAAAGGTTTTTCTACGAAACTCACACTTAAAATATGTACATGTATATGATTTTAGCATGAACAACTCATGAACAAATCACCAAACTTCTGGAAAAAAAAATCATCGCGTACCCGGTTGGTGCCGGCCGGAAGTTGGACGGACGGCGACGGAGCTCCAGAAAAAAAAATTCCTCCTCTGCGGCTGGCGTGAAGGAGGTGAAGGGACGAAGGTGATGTCCAGTTGTGTATGGAGGAGGAATAAAAACAAAGGTATTTATTCCCTTTTATATCAAATTTTATTTCCAAAATCTAATTCCATAAGGATTTCCTTTTGGGCCCGGACCCATGAATCCTAAACCGACCAAGGTTCCATCACCAAATCAGCGGGCCTACATCAATTTAGACTCATTGTGTCGTAGTGTAGAATGTAGGGGCTACCAGGATGTATGCCGTTAGTAGTTATTTAGGAGTGCCCTTGTAGTATTAGTGTCTGTCTTTATTTATGTGTAATGGTTGGTTTAAATTAGCCCACCTGGAGTGTTTCTAGTCGTTGGATTAAGTTGAGTTACCTAGTCTTATAAAACTCGAGTCAGTCTGTATTTGGAAGCTAATCGATTATCAATTATCAAATAAGAACCTTGTTCTTTAATGGTTGTATTCTCTGAACTCAGATTTTGCCTGAATATATTAATTTAGGAGGTGTTTATCACTAATTTTATCCATCTGTTTGTCTAACTGTTTTAGTAATACAACAATTAGCATCAGAGCCGTTCAATCCACCCAAAAATTTCTTCATTTTTTTTATCATGGATTCAACAGATGAAAAATGGGTTGAAATGAACGGAAAACTAGTACCTCTGTTGAAGTTGGAAAGGATAGCAGCAGAGAAATTAGATGTTTGCTCTAAGTGGCATCGATATTATTTGACGAACAAGGACGTCGTTGATCGAGATCGCAGACTACAAAGGTGGTTAAAATTGATAACCAAGGCATTTGAGAGGGTTACCTCACTCATGATTATTAGGCATACTGCTCCATCTCATCCATCTCCTTGCAGAGTCAAAATCGATTTTACAGTTGTTGATGAATTTTCAGAATCAAAGCTGATTCCTTCTTATTTCTTTGAAGAAGTTTTAACTGTCGTTAATTCAATTCCTTCCGATGTCGATGAAGAAGCAGAATCTCTCAAATTAGGGTTAATTTCATCATTTTTGTTTTATGAGAAGAATGATTTTTCTGCTGGTAAGAGTTTACAATATGAGAAAGTGGTGAATACTGATGTTGTTGAAGTCATTAGGTCAAATCCATTCAGAATCGGGGAAGTGAATCAGTTCATTAACATCAGCGTGACTGAATTCCGTGTGAGAAATTGCATCAAATTGTTTTCAGTACACCAGAGCAGTTTTGACGAATTTTTCTTTCTCCACAACAAATTATAGGTATGGGTTGTTTTTGCTTCAAACTTGATTATTCTCGTTTGTTATTCGATCGAGGTAAACGTGCTGGTAGATTGATTCTTCCATTACTTCTTAGCTCTAGTTATAACTCAGATTTTTCATCTATGCGATCAATTCATATTTTATGTGTTAATGATGCTGACGTTTATGATGCGAGGAAGTTGTTTGTTCATATAGCTAAGAGACACAAAATTTTGAAACTCTTATGGATTAGGCTATATGAACCTGAAATGGTACAAGATTTCTTGGGTAAACTTCCTGCTAGTGTTTTGTGGATCTGGAACGATGGTGGTGTTTATTACTATCCTTATTTTATGCACCTTTGTTCCGTATTTGATCGTAAAAAAGGAATTGAGCCTACTCACGGGTCTACTCATTCAGTGAATGATTATAAATTCTCTTTTAATCTATCTATTTCTCGTTCATTGATGCTCGATGAGTATTCCAAATTATGGGCTACTAACAATGGAGATTTAGCCTTTGAGTGTATTCTGGAAGATTGCAAGTGGTACGGGAAAATGTTGTTGTATCGTAAGCCTCCGTGGTCTAGGTCGATACTTCCATTGACAGGGGTTAATGCAGTTGGTACTGAAAGGTAATTATTTACTCAACTACATCACAGCAGTAGGTGGAGTTTACTGTCAATAACTGTATTATCTACCCATGCTCTTCAACAAAAACTTTTGTACTGTCATAGCTTGCGGAGTCCCGTATCTCAAGAAAAAGAAATTCAGCGTCTGAATGTGCTGCATTGGGTAGAATACTTGAGATGGAAATTCAAGTTGTTTTCCACTAATTTTTTGGAGCGGGAGAAGTATTAGTGTGGCAGTTCATTTCTTAGTTCTTGACATTGCTACAGCTGATACGTATGATCTCTATACTTTGGTAGCTATTACTATAAAGGCGTAATTCAGAATAATAATAGACGAGAAACTTAGAAAACGAAACACAAGTAGTAATTCGAAGAAATTATCTTCTCTAGATTATGAACAAGAAAACGATTACAATTCTCCCTTTGTTACGCTCACAATCTCTCTAAACAGTAGTTAATCCTAACTGTTTGCTAAGCTTTCTTTTACAATAATTAATGTCTCACAAACTTCTCTAGGTTTCTGTGTACCACACGAACCTCCTCTCTGATCTAAGTGTGTCTGTATCACAAACCACACTCTAGATGTATTAGCTATGAGCTAAACATCTCTATTTATAGCTTTAACGGTTTCCCAAAACCTTCTAGGAATCTGTTTCCTTATCTAGGAATAATACCTTTTCTAGGTATATTTCCTTATCTAGGTATATTACCTTGTCTACGAAGTATTCCTTTTCTAGGTATATTTCCTTATTTATGAATAATACCTTGTTTAGGAATATTTCCTTATCTAAGAATACTGCCTAAAAATCAGTATTCCTTCCCAAATTACATTCATATCCTCAATAGGTCTTGGGGATCATTAGTTCCCGTAGAGAGGAAGATACACATGTATCATGCGCCCCCACTCAAGAACTTGAACTCCTGTGAAATTTAGATTTGGAGGTTAGGGAACTCGAGGGTTCCTTTCAACCAGCTGAACCATCTCTCTTTGCCGGAAACTGGACCTTGACGTCTAATTTGAAAAGCTTCCATATCTCTTCGTCTTGTCTTAGTCACTCTTCGTTCCATGATGCAATCTTCTTTGAGCGGTTCTTCTTCTCCTTCTTCAAAAACACCAGATGGATACGTAGCCTTTTTCTTCGCCTTCCATTTGGGTGTATGAGAATGAATACCTTTATTCGATTCCTTAAGGGTAACTTGAACCGACTGCGTGTCTGTTTGTAGCTCATCCACCTTTTCTTCCATAGTTTATGGTTCACTATGCTTAGGATCATCAACTGACTTTCCCATCTTTGAATCCCTTGTTCTCATAACGTCTTCTAGCTTCTCGAGCACCTCACCAATTTTAACGTAGAGAGACCTAGGGAAAACCATAAACCATAAGAATCTTCCCTAAAATAACGAACCTGGATCTGATACCAACTTGATACGTATTGATCTTTGTACCTTGGTGACTATTATTACAGAGGCGGAATTCAGAATAATAATAGACGAAAACTAGAAAACATAACACACTAGAAACCATATTCGAAGAAATATCTTCTCTAGATTATGAACAAGAAAACTATTACAATTCTCCCTTTGTTACGCTCACAATCTCTCTAAACAGTAGTTAATCCTAAACTGTTTGCTAAGCTTGCTTTTACAATAATTAATTGTCTCACAAACTTGTCTAGGTTTCTGTGTACCACACGAACCTCCTCTTTGATATAGGTGTGTCTGTATCACAAACCACACTATAGATATCTTAGCTATGAGGTAAACATCTCTATTTATAGCTTTAACGGTTTCCCAAAACCTTCTAGGAATCTATTTCCTTATCTAGGAACAATACCTTTTCTAGGTATTTTTCCTTATCTAGGTATATTACCTTGTCTAGGAAGTATTCCTTTCCTAGGTATATTTCCTTATTTATATATAATACCTTGTTTAGGAATATTTCCTTATCTAAGAATACTGCCTAAGAATCAGTATTCCTTCCTAAATTACATTTATATCCTCAATCGGTCTTGAGGATCAGTAGTTCCCGGAGAGAGGAAGATACACATGTATCAACAGCTCAATTTTATTTTTCAAGAATCAGGTTCTGTTTGATCTTTCTTCTGCTTCTAAATGCATTCCATGGTAGTTTTTTCCTTCTTGAGGAAGTTGTGCAGAAAATTTTGCATAACAAATTGATTTATGTACTCGAGATTTATGAATGCAATTCCGCTAAATATCATCATGGGTGTTACCGGTATCTATGGAACTTTGTTTTTTCTGATATACCTAATATTTCAACATTTCACTATGACGAGTCATTGAAGGCTGGTGGTGGTGAAAATGAACATAAAATTGTGCCACAAATCCTTTTACAGGAAGTTGAACAAGATGATTCTTATCTCTCTCGAATCGAGCTCATCTTGCAATTTTTACTGCTTATTTTTGAAGCGTATAAGAGTTCTTCAATTCGAGAGAAAACTATAACTACAACCTTAAATTAAGACCTTGTATGTTTACCACTGTTGATGGTGGTTTTTAGCTTAGGGTTAAAATCGTAAAACCTTAGTCAGACAATGACGTCACACTTGAGTAATAAAGTCTCCACTAGCACATTTATTGAACCATTCAACATGACTGCGTAAAAATTACATGGGTACCTTTTTTTATATACGTTATATTCCACGGAAGAACCCTCAATATTGACTGGCAACATCTCCGCGCCAAGGAATGCCAACCATGCCAGTCGCACCACAGTGCCAATGGCATACCATGATGTGATTTTTAGATAGTGACAAAAGTGGTTCGATTCTCAGACTTGTGAAGGATATTAATTAGACTTAAATTCTAATATTAAAATTGAAAACTCACTAAAAATTATAGCAAACTCAATCAAAGATGATATCAATACTAAAAGAAACACTGAGGCTAAGATTCCACTATTTTCCAAGTTCAAAGTGATTAAACCAATACTTATATTTATGCAATTTTCTTGTTTAATTTGATTCTAAAATATTGCAACAAGTATATTTTCAAAATTAATAATTGTAAATACCAAGTATAAAGCATCAAAAGTCTTAAAAATAAGCATACTCCATCAAAATAGATCACAATCACTCAAATAAATATCATATTCAATAATAGTTCAAGGCAAATAATCATATAATTATTGCAAATAAAAAGATAAAATAGAATATACCACTTTTTGTTGGAAAAATAGCTTCCTCTATCGCCTCAGCAATGGGGTTTAGCTCATATTAATCATGATCTCAAAATATGTGTTTGTTTCTCAAAAGATGATCAAAAGAGTGAAAAGTAATAACACAGACTGTTTGCAACAATGTATTGGTGTTGCAAAACAGCTGTTACAATGGAACTATTACAGAAAAACTGTTGCTTTATCGCTGATTTTAAGACCCTAGAATACCACTGCCCTGTACAACTTAATGTTCTTCAGTTGTTAAACAACGACACTGTTCTGCGACTGTTTACCGTGCGTCAATGTTCTTCGCGTTCTTCTTCTTCAGTAGCAGCAGCAGCAGAAACAGAGTTTGGTAAAGCCCTGATTTCTTCTTCTCTGGCTCTCCTTAGGTTCCCAAACTCTCGACACACCTTCTATATGACCCAAGACATCTATTTATATCAAAAATACCGATTAAATCTCTCCCAAATCTTCCAAAATCTCTTTCGTTCTCTTCACGGCCAAGTTGCGGCAATTTCTTGTTTTAGAATTTCTACGTGTTTCTGAGCTTTCCTTTTTATTCTAAATTCTTCCTTAGATAGATACAAATCTTTGGGAAGGTTTACAGCGCTTTAATCTCTCTAAAATTCCCTAAAACAGGTCACACACGTGACTTTCCATATTTTTTGTAGTGAGAAAAATCCGTCGATTGAGCCCAGTCTAATCGATTTAAACACCCATATCAGATTCCTAGACCCATAAAGAGTCTATCCTATGAAAATCAGAGGTTTAATAGACCCCAAACTCCTCCAAATCACGATTGCCAAAACTGTTCTTCACTGCACCTATTTTCCCGCCAAAAACCTGATTTTTGAAATGTTGAAGATGGTTGCCCCTTATCCAGAGTAGGGGTGCGATTAGCAACTGGCTGGAAATGGGATTCCCCTTAGTAATTAGGTTACCCCTTATCCAAAGTGAGAGCCCGAATAGCAGATGTCCTCCGGGTGCTTTCCGACAACTTTTCGAGCCAATTTTTTCCAAAAATGTTTATTGGCCAAAAATACCTACAAATAAATAAAGCACCATAATAAGTACAAAAATGAGACCTAACAATATATAGAATCGAGACAAATCGGACACAAAAATGTGTCTATCAAATGCCCCCAAACCTATTATTTGCTAGTCCTCGAGCAAAAATAAAATAGAAATAAAATCCTAACTCACTGTCGCAGGCATTGTCGCTTGCATTTAGCGTATGCAATAATCCTTTAAACCCCTAGGTGTCCCTAGTGGCGGAGTATTGTCTCCGGAGGTCTTACCAGAGGTATACCCACAAAACCTTTATACTCCAGACCCTAGTCATCTACACAGAACCTTGGAAGGCACTAAAGAATCTCCTTGGTTGGCATACTTATTGAATACAGGAGGAAGTACCCTGATGCGAAATTCCAATTGTTGTACACGAGTTCGCACTCAAGCATACTAAAATTCATATGAAGTGACAGAGCTCTACTCAGATAGTCGCACTATGGACATCAATATCCGGAGTCAAAACTAATCACATGGATAGATCAAGAAGATGGATATAGAAAAACATAGATGGTTTTGATGTTTACTAGGTGAACGGTGTTTCTCATATCTGTCTGAAGGCCTCCGCCAAAATGAACCTATCCTAATGGACTGAGATACCGGTCTGACTAATATCAACACCCTGGCATATACAAGGGTACCAGTGGTCGATAATCCTAACTCTAGGTCAACACAACTGGCATATACAAGGGTTCCAGTGGTCGACTTTATTGAATTTATTCCAGTTGATCTGATGGTCTGGTCTCTTTTTCTTCTTTTTTTTTCTTTTTTTTTTTTGTATCTTAATCACTCTAATTCACCCTAGCATCGGTAACAACTTGAATCGTGAGCCCCACCTAATCACTTAGAGAAACATAGTTTAAAAACAAAACAAAATAAAAACAGAAGTGAAAAGGACTCAACGAGATATGGTGAAACTATCATGTTATTTCTAACACCTGAGCTCTGTGCTTTTATGAATAGACTCTTTAGATGTTTCCATCTAGTCAGATTGGTTCCTAAACTCCTACAACCAAAATGCTTCCATCCACTTAGATTGGTTAGTGCCATCCTTAATAAGGATAAATTTCTAGGCTCTGGAGTTTATTTATTGCAACGAAAAGGTAACAAAAAGTTCTACCCCACCCCCAAACTTAAATATAACATTGTCCTCAATGTTTCTAATCAAAGAACAATACCAATAATATAAGTAACATGAGGAAATAATAAAGAGAGAAGTCGGAAAGATAGTACCTGGGTGAAGTGTAACCAAAAACCTACAAAAATATTATACAACATACAAAATCGCCTCGATGGTCAATCAAGGTAAATAGGGTCCTCCAGAGGGACCTCCTCAACATCACCTGTAGGAAAAGGCTCTAAAAAGGGCTTCAATCGCTGACCGTTAACCTTCGAAGAACTACTACCATCTGGTGTCTCAATCTCAACAGCGCCATGAGGAAAAACAGTACGGACCACAAAAGGACCGATCCACCGAGAACGCAACTTCCCGGGGAATAAATGCAAACGAGTGTCATACAGAAGAACTTTTTGACCTGGAGAAAATGACTTTCGTAAAATATTCCTGTCATGCACAAGTTTCATTTTGTTCTTATACTCCTTAGCACCATTATGCATCTCTACGAATCTCGTCCAACTCATTGAGATGAAGCTTTCTTTGAGCTCCTGCCTTGTCAAGTGAAAAGTTTAAGTTCTTAAGCCCAATAGGCTCAATGCTCTAACTCAACAGAAAAGTGACATGCCTTTGCAAACACTAAACGATAAGGTGACATTCCAATGGGTGTCTTAAACGCAGTACGGTAAGCCCATAAGGAATCAGCAAGCCTCGATGACCAGTATTTCCTATTTGGATTAACTGTTTTCTCTAGAATACGTTTAATTTCCCTATTGGAAACCTTTACCTGACCATTAGTCTGAGGGTGATATGGGGTTGCTACTTTATGTGTAATACCGTATTGTTTCATTAAAAGAGCAACGGTCTATTACAAAAGTGTGAACCTCCATCACTAATTATAGATCGCGGCGTACCAAAACGTGCAAGTATATTCTCTTTCAAAAACTGGACTACGACCCTGTGGTCATTCGTTTAACACGGAACCGCCTCAACCCACTTAGACACATAGTCTACAACGACAAGTATGTAAAGATAACCAAACTAAATAGGAAATGGACCCATAAAATCAATGCCCCACACATCAAAGACCTCAATCACTAAAATAGGGTTCAAAGGCATCATATTTCTACGGGAAATGGTTCCTAACTTCTGGCAACGCTCACAAGAAACACAATGACTATGGGAATCTTTAAAAAACTAAGGCCAGTAAAATCCACACTGCAAAATCTTAGCAGCAGTCTTCTTAACACTAAAATGACCCCCACATGCATGTTCATGACAAAAGGAGATAATACTAGACTGGTCACTCTCAGATACACATCTCCTAATAATCTGGTCCGGACAATACTTAAACAGATAAGGATCATCCCAAAAGAAATGCTTAACCTCGGCTAAAAACCTAGAACGATCTTGCTTACCCCAATGTTGAGGGGTTTGACCAGTAACAAGATATTTCACTATATTTGCATACCAAGGTGATTGGGAAACAGAGAACAATTGTTCATCAGGAAAGCTATCCCTTATAGGAAGAGAATCACTAGGAGAACTAACAACTAGCCTAGACAAGTGGTCTGCTACTATATTTTCTGCACCCTTTTTGTCTCTAATGTCTGGGGAAAATTCCTGTAACAATAGGATCCATCTAATCAATCTAGGTTTGGTATCCTTCTTAGATAAAAGGTATTTCAAAGCAGCATGATCTGTATAGATTATGATCTTAGAACCTAATAGGTAGGACCTAAACTTATCCAAGGCAAACACGATGGCTAAGAGTTCCTTCTCGGTAGTTGTGTAGTTCATTTGAGCATCATTCAGAGTTTTGCTAGCATAATAAATCACATGAAGTAATTTGTTTTCTCGTTGCCCTAAAACGACGCCTATAGCATAATCTGAAGAATCACACATAATTTCAAAGGGTAGGTTCCAGTTAGGTGCCTGGACTATCGGGGCAGTAGTGAGTAAAGTTTTAAGCTTCTCAAAAGCCTCTAAACAAGCATCATAAAAGACAAACTTAACATCTTTTGCAAGCAAATTTCAAAGAAGTCTAGAAATCAAGCTAAAATCCTTAATGAATCGACGGTAAAAACCTGCATGCCCTAGGAATGACCTAATATCTTTTACGGTTTTTGGGACCTGTAAAGTCTTAATAAGGTCAACTTTGGCTTTGTCTACCTCTATACCCTTTGAAGAGACGATGTGCCCTAATACAATTCCTGATTTAACCATGAAATGGCATTTTTCCCAATTAAGCACTAAATTTTTTTTCCTTACACCTAGTCAACACTAATGTCAAATGATGCAAGCACTCATCGAAAGATGAACCATACACTGAAAAATCATCCATAAAGACCTCTAAGAACCGTTCTACCATATCAGAAAATATGCTCATCATATAATAGTGACTATGTCCAGCTAATCGCTCTAGCATTTGGTCGATTAAAGGAAGGGGAAAGTGATCCTTCATTGTGACCTTGTTCAATTTCCTATAGTCAATACACACACGTCATCCCGTGGTCACTCGGGTTGGGATTAATTCATTATTATCATTCTGGACTACAGTGATACCTGATTTCTTGGGGACAACCTGAACAGGGCTGACCCACTTACTGTCTGAAATTGGGTAAATAATATCCGCATCTAACAACCTAAGCACCTATTTTCGAACTACCTCTTTCATGTTAGGGTTCAGTCGACGTTGCATCTCCCTAGAAGGTTTGGAGTCTTCCTCTAAATGAATATGATGCATACACACAGTAGGACTTATACCCTTAATGTCTGCTATAGTCCACCCTAAAGCTTCCTTATTGTCTTGAAGTACATTTACTAGCCTACTTTCCGGGTCACTATCCAAATTGGAAGCTACAATCACAGGTAAAGTCTCAGATGGGCCTAAAAACACATACTTTAGAGTATCAGGTAGTGGTTTAAGGTCCAACTTTGGGGGCTCTTCTAAAGAAGGAATTCGGGTAGTCTCAGAAATTGGTAACGGTTCGAACCTAGATTTCCATCTATTAGTGTATAACACAGGGGTAAAATCTAATAGAGCATTCACCTGTTCAATAGTGCTATCGTCGTCAAAATCTAAACCAAAATGGGATAGACAACTTTCTAATGGGTCTTCAGAAAAGATGTTTGGTAATGACTCCTGAACTAAGGCTTCTATCATGTTCACCTCCTCAACACATGCGTCATCTAGCTCATGAGGTTGCTTACTGACATTAAAAATGTTCATCTCCATAGTCATATTACCAAAAGATAAACTCATCACACCATTTCGACAGTTAATGATCTATTAGACGTAGCTAAAAATGGGCGACCTAAAATCACAGGTATCTGGTTCTATGTGTCAGGGACAGGTTGGGTATCTAGGACCACGAAATCCACTGGATAAATAAACTTGTCGACCTCAATAAGAACATCCTCGATAACACCTCGAGGGATTTTAACAGACCTATTAGCTAAATGTAGTGTCATCTGAGTAGGTTTTATTTCACCAAGTCCTAGCTGTAAGTATACATGGAATGGCAGTAAGTTCACACTGGATCCTAAGTCAAGCAAAGCTTTTTCTACCCGGAAGTTACCTATTATGCAAGCAATGGTAGGAGAAACTGGGTCTTTCTACTTTGGAGTTGTGGTGTTCTGAATTATTGAACTTACGTGACTAGCTAAAAAGGATTTCTTATGGACGCTAAGTTTTCGCTTTCGCGTACACATATCCTTAAGGAACTTGGCATAAGCAGGAATTTGCCTAATTGCATCTAATAAGGGAAGGTTTATGGTAACTTGCTTAAAAACCTCCACTATGTCATTAAAGTTCGATTCCTTCTTTGTTGGTACTAATAGCTGAGGAAATGGGGCTCTAGGCCTAAAATCAGACCTTTCAGGAACCGAATTCACATCATCAGAAACTTTATTAGTCTCTTCAGCTACTGGTCCTGAGAGGTGAGATCCTGAGGGGTGAACTACAGTATGTTCACTATCGGGCATGGTTACCTTATTGTCTACAACCCTACCACTTCTAAGGGTTCTAACAACATTCAATTGATTCGATGGTTTTACACCTAATTCATGAACTCCTCTAGGGTTGGGTTGTGTTTGACTAGGAAACTTACCTTTTTCTCTCAAAGAATCACTTATCAGACCAACCTGGGTTTTTAACTCGGAAATAGCCTGACTATTTTCTTGTCCTATCCTGTTACTAGCTTGTAGACTCTGTTCTACGGATAACTGGAATTTTACAGTTTGCTGAGTTAACAAGGCGAGAGATTCCTCTAAACTTAGGATTTTCTTATCTGGATTCTGAAACTGAGATAGTCCTGAAGGATTCTTAGTATAGCCAAAACCTGGGGGAGCATTAGAATTACTAAACTGACCTTGACTTTGGCCCTTAGACCATGAAAGGTTCGGATGGTTTATCCAATCAGGATTATAGGTTTCTGAATATGGGTCAATCTTTTGACGGTTATCAAATCTAGTGTTATAATAAAGAGCATTGGCCTTCTCTTCAATATGCTGGACTTCCCAAAAAGGCTCCACTCTACCACTAGTCTGGCCCACTTCTAAGGCTTCTAAGCTTTTTGCTATAGCAGCAATTTTTGCATCTGATTCATAGCCTCCTTCTACACTATTAACGTTTCCTCTACTTAAAAGAATTGTTTTCTGGGGTGCCCTACTATTTTCCCATTGCTGGGTTTTTTCGGCGATTTCATTAAAAAATTCCATCGCCGCATCAACAGTTTGGTTTTCAAATCCACCAGTGCATAAAGACTCAACCATGGTCGTTGTGGAATAATCTAAACCCTCATAAAGGATCTGAACTAGCCTAACCTTTTCTAAACCATGATGAGGACACTGGGATAATAAATCATTGAACCTTTCCAATACCTATATAAAGATTCTCCCTCTTGTTGTGAAAATGTGCATATTTGCGTCCTAATAGATGATGTTTTGTGCCTACGGAAAAACTTATTGAAAAAGGCAGATGTAAGTTGTTCATATGTCTCAATTGACTTAGAGTCCAAACTATACAGCCATGACTTGGCCTTATCTTTCAAGGAAAAGGGGAATAACCTAAGTTTCAAAGCATCATCATCTAAGCTTCTAATTCTTAGAGTACTACAAATTTCCTCAAAATCCCTAACATGGTAAATATGGTTTTCATTTTCTTTCCCTAAAAAGATTGGGAGCATCTGTAAGGTCCCAGGTTTCAGTTTATAAGGTGCCTCCGTTTCAGCTAACTTAATACACGAAGGACGGGTAGTCCTAGTTGGATTCAACAAAGCTTTCAAAGTTGTCATTTTTGGCGCTATCGGAGCAACAGGGATTCTCTCCTCAGTCAAAGAACGTTCAAAAACAGACTCTTCAAAAGCCGGACTTTCTAGATTAAGGTAATCGAGACACTTCGAACTACTAGGTTTCTCTTTAACAAATCTACCTAGTGCGTCTCTTTTACGTTCAGGCATACAATAGAATTTTCTAAATTGGAAGGGTAAGCAAACATAGATCAAGGCCGACTCAACCAAATCAAACCTATTGATTTCTAGCAAACAAAAAGCATGATGACTCTACTTAGATTGTTTCTAGACCAGCTTCTAATCCTTCGAACGGGAATTCGTTACAATTTAAGCAAACCCCTCTGGAATCCGAGTGAACGTAAGTTGAATAGAGGCGAGGGAAGCTCGGTGGAGCTTTGATACCCAAGGACTCACCGGTATTACAAGGCGGCGCAGTCACGCATTCAATTTACAGAAACCGTCAAGAACTTCGAAGTATGCTTAAAAGAGTAACCAATATTTTTCGAATGACTTTCCTGTTAAGCTCGTTACCCTATCGGTCTCGTTCTAGTCAAAATTTTAGGCTTAGGTTCGCGTAGGTTACGTGTTCCTAAAGCGGGCAGAAGAGAACGGTGATGAAATCCGAACCCTTATCTTGTATGGCCAGGCCTTGCCCTTTATTAGAAAAATAAATGTCCGTATTCAGTCCTCAACATATATGCATACGAAGGAGTCCAGTAACTCGCTGACAGGGGATTCGTGAGTGTTTATAATCTTACCTCCCGTTCCAGACGGGGATGAATCGGTTGTAGTCGACTCGGGCCACTGACTCCGATGTCTAGTGTACGAACCCAAGATGCAGAGACAATATCGTAATTGTCCTCCTTCTCTGCAAACAGTTTATATTTAAAGTACCCTTTCGTAGGGTAATAAAAAAAATAATGTCCCAAAGTCCAAAAGTCCAAAAAGAAAAGAAAAATTAAAAAAATAATAAACCCTAATACAGTTTTTTTTTTAAATAAAATAAACAAATCCTAAACTAAAATTGTCTAAAATAAAATTGTCTTCTTTTCTGTTCTTTTTGCTTTAATCTTTAGCTCCAAGTCTTTTTGAAATCACCAAACTCCTTGGAAAATTTTTCTTTATGATCCAGAACCTGTAGACACAAGATAAATACCCAAAAACATAAAAAAAAATAATAATAATAAAACAATTAAAAAAAAAATTAAAACCCTAAAAACAAGTACGCGTCGGCGGCGCCAAAAATTGATGTGATTTGTAAATAGTGGTAAAAGTGGTTCGATTCTCAGACTTGTGAAGGATACTAATTAGACTTAAATTCTAATATTAAAATAGAAAACTCACTAAAAATTATAGCAAACTCAATCAAAGCTGATATCAATACTAAAAGAAAAATTGAGGCTAAGATTCCACTATTTTCCAAGTTCAAAGTGATTAAACCAATACTTATATTTATGCAATTTTCTTGTTTAATTTGATTCTAAAATATTGCAACAAGTAGATTTTCAAAAGTAATAATTGTAAATACCAAGTATGAAGCATCAAAAGTCTTAAAACTAAGCATACTCCATCAAAATAGATCACAATCACTCAAATAAAAATCATATTCAATAATAGTTCAAGGAAAATAATCATATAATTATTGCAAATAAAAAGATAAAATAGAATATACCACTTTTTGTTGGAAAAACAGCTTCCTATATCGCCTCAGCAATGGGGTTTAGCTCATAATAATCATGATCTCAAAATATGTGTTTGTTGCTCAAAAGATGATCAAAAGAGTGAAAGTAATAACACAAACTGTTTGCAACAGTGTATTGTTGTTGCAAAACAGCTGTTACAATGGAACTGTTACAGAAAAACTGTTGCTTTGTCGCTGATTTTAAGACCCTAGAATACGACTGCCCTGCACAGCTTAATGTTCTTCAGCTGTTAAACAACAACATCTGCGACTGTTTACCGTGCGTCAATGTTCTTCGCGTTCTTCTTCTTCAGTAGTAGCAGCAGCAGAAACAGAGTTTGGTAAAGCCCTGATTTCTTCTTCTCTGGCTCTCCTTAGGTTCCCAAACTCTCGACACACCTTCTATATGACCCAAGACATCTATTTATATCAAAAATACCGATTAAATCTCTCCCAAATCTTCCAAAATCTCTTTCGTTCTCTTCACGGCCAAGTTGCGGCAATTTCTTGTTTTAGAATTTCTACGTGTTTCTGAGCTTTCCTTTTTATTCTAAATTCTTCCTTAGATAGATACAAATCTTTGGGAAGGTTTACAACGCTTTAATCTCTCTAAAATTCCCTAAAACAGGTCACACACGTGACTTTCCATATTTTTTGTAGTGAGAAAAATTCGTCGATTGAGCCCAGTCTAATCGATTTAAACACCCATATCAGATTCCTAGACCCATAAGGAGTCTATCCTATGAAAATCAGAGGTTTAATCGACCTAAAACTCCTCCAAATCACGATTGCCAAAACTGTTCTGCACTGCACCTATTTTCCCGCCAAAAACCTGATTTTTGAAATGTTGAAGATGGTTGCCCCTTATCCAGAGTAGGGGTGCGATTAGCAACTGCCTGGAAATGGGATGTCCCTTAGTAATTAGGTTACCCCTTATCCAAAGTGAGAATCCGAATAGCAAATGTCCTCCGGGTGCTTTCCGATAACTTTTCTAGCCAATTTTTTCCAAAAATGTTTATTGGCCAAAAATACCTACAAATAAATAAAACACCACAATAAGTACAAAAATGAGCCCTAACAATATATAGAATCGAGACAAATCGGACACAAAAATGCGTCTATCACCAGGCGAGCCACATCTCCGCGCCAAGGCATGCCAACCATGCCAGCCTCATCTCCACGCCAAGGCATGCCAACCATGTCAGCCGCACCACAGTGCCAATGGCATACAATGTCAGCCACATATCTGCGCCAAGGAATTCCAACCATGCTAGTCGCACCACAGTGCCAATGACATACCATGCCAGCCGCACCACAATGCCAATGGCATACCATGCCAGCCACATCTCCGCGCCAAGGCATGCCAATCATGCCAGCCACACCACAGTGCCAATGGCATACCATGCCAGCCACATCTCCTCGCCAAGGCATGCCAGCCATGCCAGCCGCACCACAATGCCAATGGCATGCCATGCCAGCCACATCTCCGCGCCAAGGCATGCCAACCATGCCAGACACATCTCTGCGCCAAGGCATGCCAACCATTCCAGCCACATCTCCGCGCCAAGGCATGCCAACCATGCCAACCGCACCACAGTGCCAATGGCATACCATGCCAGCCACATCTCCGCGCCAAAGCCATGACGGACCTACCACATGCCGCTGGCTGCCAAACGAAGGGTTGCAACAATCAATGGCTACCCTTCCATCTGAGATGCAGATCTCAGCCGTCCAAGTTCGCCACCTAACGCATGACAACTTCCGGCCCAAGGCCAAACATCACGGTTTTGCCAAAACCCTAATTTTGGCCGCGCCTAAAATATGCCAAAGCCATGCCGGCCCTACCACATGCCGCTGGCTGCCAAACGAAGGGTTGCAACAATCAACGGTTACCCTTCCATCTGAGATGCAGATCTCAGCCGTCCAAGTTCGCCACCTAACGCATGGCAACTTCCGGCCCAAGGAAAAACATCATGGTTTTTCCAAAACCCTAATTTTGGCCGCGCCTAAAATATGCCAAAGCCATGTCGGCCCTACCACATGCCGATGGCTGCCAAACGAAGGGTTGCAACAATCAACGGCTACCCTTCCATCTGAGATGCAGATCTCAGCCGTCCAAGATCGCCACTTAACGCATGGCAACTCCGTCCCAAGGCCAAACATCACGGTTTTGCCAAAACCCTAATTTTGGTCGTGCCTAAAAGATGCCAAAGCCACGCTGGCCCTACCACATGTCGATGGCTGCCAAAAGAAGGGTTGCAACAATCAACGACCACCCTTCTTCCTGAGATGCAAATCTCAGCCGTACAAGCTTTCAACCGAACTCATTGGAACTTTTGGACCAATGCCAAGCCCTAATTTTTGCCTCACCTAAACTATGCCAAAACCCTATTTTTGGCCGCGCCTAAACTACGTCAAAATTATAGCTCGGCCGCACCTAAACCATGCCACTAGATGCAAACAAAGGGTTGCAACAATCAACGGCCACCCTTCCTCCTGAGATACGAATCTCAGCCAAACAAACTTGCCACCAAACAATTTATGGCAATCTCTTGTCCACGACGCCAATTCTTGGTCACAACGCCAAAACCCTAATTTGGCCATGCCAAGAACATGCAAGCGCTGCAACCATGCCGCTGGTTGCCAAGCGAAGGGTTGCAATAATCTACCGCTACCCTTCCTCTTGAGATGCAGATCTCATTCGTACAAACCTTCCACCAAATGACTCGTGGCAATGTCTTGGCTGCGATGCTAAATATTGGTCATGGCACCAACCTGCCTACGATGCCTATTCTTTGGTCACGACACCAACTTGGCTACAAACGCCAAATACTATGGACACGCCACACGTAGCAACATGCTACACGTTTTCCACGAAAACACTCGAGACATCAAAACATGTCACAAACTGGGGGATGATCATCAGGGTATTGGTCTGGCGGTTTACAACGTGCGACGTACACTACGCCCGTTATAGGAAAGTGTCATAAGGGTGAGGAGGTTAGTAAATACAAGAAGTAATGACGAAATATTTCCCTCATTATGAAAACATCAATTCCAGGCATTACCCGTTACCATTTTCTTCCATTTACTCAACCGTTTCCACTTCTTACAATACCAGGGTACGTTTCGTTGCGACTTGTATAAATAGGTCTCACCTATTTCCACCAAGGACAAGTTGTGGTCAGGAGAATAAAACACTCAGAAATCACTTGTTAGCTTTCCCATTTGTTAGCTTTCCACATTCTGATACATGTCGTCAAACAAATACTCTTCCCGAATCAGCTATTTAGGTCTCAACACTCTCTTCACTTCCCTCCCTAGACCAACCCTTCTCCTTCACTTTGTGACCGAAGCAAGTATGGAACGGCTATTTCTTTGTTTAGGTCGGATTTGTACAGATTGATCTCTCGAATCAAATTACTCCCTTGCAGTATATTGTTTAGGTTTAGACTCGTTTCTCTCCTACACACTCGAAATTACCAAAATCAGCAGAAACTGTTTTCACCCTCAAATAATTGGTGACAACAGTGGGAGATTAATCTCTCGGTTACAATATCAATTTCCAATTCCCGATTTCATTCTTCAATCCATATTCTAAGATGGTGAAAGCAAACGATCCGCTCGGGGATCAATGGCTCAGTCACCAAACGGCTTAGTTACCAGTTATCACACGACAAAGGGTGACTGGGGACTTCTAAGATGGTGAAAGAAAACGATACGCTCGGGGATCAATGGCTCAGTCACCAAACGGCTCAGTTACCAGTTATCATACGACAAGGGGTGACTGAGGACTTCTAAGATGGTGAAAGCAAACGATCCGCTCGGGGATAAATGTCTCACTCACCAAACGGCTTAGTTACCAGTTATCACACGACAAGGAGTGACTGGGGACTTCTCGCAGTCAGGACAGCGTCGCCCATAAAACTATGGCGGACATGCCTATGGCTAGGGTTTGCATCAACAACAGAAGAGCAAACAGAAAGAAGAAATACGGAGATAGATACCTGGAATATGTCCGACTGCTTTATTGCTACCACTCTGCCGCTAGCACCAAGACATAGAAACGAAGCCAATAATACGAGTGCTAACAACTTGCATCCTTCTAGCGCCGGCAGGTTGCATATTTTCCAGCGCTAACAGCTTGCGCCCTTCCAGCGCCGGCAGCTTGCATCTTTTCCAGCGCTAGCAGCTTGCGTCCTTCCAGCGCCGGCATCTTGCATCTTTTCCAGCGCTAACATCTTGCGTCCTTCCAGCGCCGGTAGCTTGCATCTTTTCCAGCGCTAACAACTTGCGTCCTTCCAGCGCCGGAAGCTTGCATATTTTCCAGCGCTAACAGCTTGCGTCATTCCAGCGCCGACAGCTTGCATCTCTTCCAGCGCTAACATCTTGCGTCCTTCCAGCGTCGGAAACTTTCATCTTTTCCAATGCTAACATCTTACATCTTTCCAGCGCCAGCAGTTTGCACCCTTCCAACGCAACTTCTCCGCCCATAGCCGATTGCACCAACAACTCCGCCCCCCAAGCCGAGCCAACAACGTTGATGGATCACCAAGCCAAGATGGCGCACCCCGAGCTAATCCTAGCGGCTCCATTTCAAAACCAACACTGGCGGCTCCATGTCAAGCCGACGCCAACAGCTCGCGTCCTAGCCAGCAGCGCCATGGGCCATTCCTTAGCCGGTCGGGGAAGCGCCATCTCCCTTTCCATAGCCATCCAGAGCACTGTCTCACGGAAGAAGTTGCAGTGCCACCGCTACCGATCACTAGCCAAAGTTGCAGCACTGACGCCAACACTCAATGGCCAAACCAAATTTATGAAAAGCCGCGAATGCAAGGATCACAAATTCTTCATGCCTCCTAACAAAGTGATATTAATACGTCACCTGTTAACACCAGCGATGCAGAAAATGTCCTTTCAGGCGTTACACCTCCAATCACCAGAGCCAGAGCCGCTTCCGCCACCCCCAACGTTTCTTCAAGTGTGACAGCTCCAACCGTCACCAGAGCCGCTGCTACACCACCATCAGGACGAGAGATTGGAGGAGCCAGAAGAATCCGACCTCCTTTTACCGCTGTTGATTTGATGGAAAGATGAAAGGATCTCGTAAGGCTCAGACAGACATATCTATAACTCAGAAAGAGATACCTATTTTCCTCAAGACACTAACGGAGAGTCCACCATAAGAGTCACGTCAACCCCAAATGGAGATGGCAAGGAATACTGTTAACATCCGGTGCAGGCACTTCAGCAGGACGTGCGTTTATAGACGAAGAGGCTCGCGTTGCTCTTGAACGCCAAGTATAAGGAAGTCAGCAATCCAATTTCATCACACGTGAATATCAGGAACGACTTATCCAAAATCGAGGCAAAGAAAATCAGCAACCGTCCTGAGTTCACAAAGGCTCTCTTCCTGTCAGGAGCTGCATGATTTCCGGGGACTTCTCCCACAAAATCGTGTTGTCTATGATGAAACACTTATATGAGATTATATATTTCCCCAAGGCGTAGCGTCAAGACATATTTACATCCCTCAACCCCACTGTATCAGAAAAGCAGCTGTTTCCAGCCAGAGAAGTCGTTCCCAAACCCCAACCTCTCTTGGAAATCACGATTGATAGATGAAACTGGGGAATCCTAACCACTGTTCGCTTGAAGGGTGTCCAGTTTGACAGCACGCTAATTGACGCATCCGCTCCGCTTCAACGTCCTCCAGTAGCGTCTCCGCTTCAACGTTCGCTCCAGCAGCCGCTCCGCTTCAGCGTTCTCTCCATAAGCTGCTTCAGGTTCCTAAGCCGAAGCTTCAGCGTTTGGCTCCTTAAGTTTCAACGTCCTCTCCAAGAGCCGAAGACGCTTCAACGCTGCTCCCTCCTGCCAAGGATCGTACCGTGGCCGCCACTCCTTCCTGCAAAGGGTCGTGCCACCATACTCCCCATGTCTAGGATCATGATCACATCCAACCAATCTTCGTAGTCATGGCCACCTTTTGATCCATTCCGCCAAAACTTGTGATCATGGACAGTTTTCTCGGTTACACATCCAGCAAATCCTTTTACTTCCATGGATTCCCATACAATTCCAGCCAACCTACTTTGTTCCCACGACAATGTAGTCTCTTCTGATTACATCTTCTACCAAGAACTGTTGCCGCTCATTTTTTAATACCAGCCAGAGCTTCACCGCAGCAGCAATCACTACAAAGATGGAAACATGTAAACCATACTTGGGGACTAAGGATCTACACGGAATCCCTTCACTGTCAAAGCTCAGAAGACACAGTCAACCAAAGGCCATAGCCATAACAAGGTCATCTGCTCTTCAAGGGTGTAGATCAAGAATATCATCATCTCTCTGTCTATAAAACACCTTTAACACTTTACGAGGCTGCGGTGGATCCCAAGCCTGCTCAGAGGAAAACAACTTCAGAAACTAAAGAAAAATACGACTGGGGACTACTCATAGCAGTCCATCCCGACGACCATCAAAGACTCATGAGATAACTCCAGAGACGCGGATGATATATTTTCATGAAGAAACAGATGGATCCACGATAAACAACATAACTCTCTCATTCCTACCTCTTCGATATCCAGAACATTTCGTCCATGTGATATCCTGAGCATCCCAGCATCACATCCAGAAGAGTACAATAAGCTTGTACCAAATCTCGTGGACATGGATCTAAGGCGATGCAATGAAAGTAGGTTACACATGGGGACTACCAGCATGGGATGATTTCACTCCCCTCAACCTGGTTATTTCTGATTTCAACATCATCACTGCCAAAGTTTTACGAGCCGTAGGAATTTCTCAACATGAAGCCGTACATGTGCATAGAAGACTCCAAAAGCATGCCACAAAGATACATTCACATATTCGGCCATGCCATCATATCTAACAGAAATATAACTGTGGAATGCTCACCGTATCCCATTCCAGGCGATAGTCCAAGATTCAGAAGCTGGTTCGAAGGATGTCTCTTGGAACAAAGTCTTTGAAGACTTAATAGCAGCACATCGACAACATAATGTCTCCTAACTCATATATTTCATCTTATGGCTTCGGAAGATTTCTACTATACAATCATCCACAGCATATTATCATCGCGATCAGAAATTCCAGACACTGAACAACCTAAAGTCAAGGATGAACCGGCAACACAACCACAATCCCCAAGATTAGCCCTGACATGATCTTTGTCGAGCATATATTTCATCCATCCATCCCAAGAATGCAATGGAGTTCGGAAAATTTTGGAATCCACTAGAGATACACTGCAGGCGAAAGAACGGATCCAGACGAGCAACAGAAAACAGAAGAGGGTCGATACCTCTTTTCATGCGGACGGAGTTTCTAGAGTTTGAAAAGAATAAAGATTTCTTCTTGCTCCATGAAGGGGAATAGATGACTGGGCGCGACTATTCCACCTCGGGCCCGCAACATCCCTCCTGAATTCTTCCTGAGTTTTGCTGTCGGACTGTTTTTCACCTCCCAAACGAGCTCAAAACCTAAATATTCCCGCAACGGGAGATAGGAAATTCTTTTCTGTTCAGAATGGAGGGGCGGACCGTCAAAATCCTAGTTCGTACGAGAATTCTAGAACGATTTTAGTAAGGAGCGCTAATTAGGGTTTCGACATGCCAAACCCTAATTTAGACAAAGTTGCCAGGCGCCATCGCCACCGTTTGGTAGCCGAAGTTCTGAAGCCAGTCGTCATCCTTCCACGGATCTGAAGCCATTCGTCATCCTTCCACGGAACTGAAGCCAGTCGTCATCCTTCCACGGGACTGAATCCAGCTTCCACCATTCCGCGGACTGAAGCCAGTTTCTACCTGGACCGAAGACAGTTTCCACTTCTACCACTCTGGCCTAGCTAGCAGAACCACGAGCAGAATCTACGCAAAGCCACCAACACAAGAATCACGAATTCTCCTTACCCCTCGAAAAAGGTTAGCCTGATCTTCCTGACCATTTTTTCATGACTTGCCATTTCGATTTTGTCCTTGTCTGTCACCATCTTATGCTTACCTCGCAACAATGCCCCTGTTCCGAGCTAAGCAGGGGACTTAATGTTGATTGTGGTTTTTAGCTTAGGGTTAAAATCGTAAAACCTTAGTCAGACAGTAACGTCACACTTGAGTAATAATGTCGCCACTAGCACATTTATTGAACCATTCAACATGACTGCGTAAAAATTACTAGGGTACCTTTTTTTATATACGATATATTCCACGGTAGAACCCTCAATATTGACTGGCAACATCTCCGCGCCAAGGCATGCCAACCATGCCAGCCACACCACAGTGCCAATGACATACCATGCCATCCACATCTCCGCGCCAAGGCATGCCAACCATGCCAGCCACACCACAGTGCCAATGGCATACCATGCCAACCACATTTCTGCGCCAAGGCATGCCAACCATGACAGTCGCACCACAGTGCCAATGGCATACCATGCCATCCACATCTCCGCGCCTAGGCATGCCAACCATTCCAGCCGCACCACAGTGCCAATGGCATACCATGCCAGCCACATCTCCGCGCCAAGGCATGCCAACCATGCCAGCCGCACCACAGTGCCAATGGCATACCATGCCAGCCACATCTCCACGCCAAGGCATGCCAGCCGCACCACAGTGCCAATGGCATACCATGCCAGCCAAATCTTCGTGCCAAGTCATGCCAACCATGCCAGTCGCACCATCGTGCCAATGGCATACCATGCCAACCATATCTCCGCGCTAATGCATGCAAACCATGCTAGCCGCACCACAGTGCCAATGGCATACCATGCCAGCCACATCTCCGCGCCAAAGCCATGCCGGCCCTACCACATGCCGCTGACTGCCAAACGAAGAGTTGCAACAATCAACGGTTACCCTTCCATCTGAGATGCAGATCTCAGCCGTCCAAGTTCGCCACCTAACGTATGGCAACTTCCGACCCAAGGCCAAACATCACGGTTTTTCCAAAACCCAAATTTTGGCCGCGCCTAAAATATGCCAAAGCCATGCCGGACCTACCACATGCCGCTGGCTGCCAAACGAAGGGTTGCAACAATCAACGGCTACCCTTCCATCCTATATGCATATATCAGCCGTCCAAGTTCGCCACCTAACGCATGGCAACTTCCTGCCCAAGGTCAAACATCACGGTTTTTCCAAAACCCTAATTTGGCCTCGCCTAAAATATGTCAAAGCCATGCCGGCGTTACCACATGCCGCTGGCTGCCAAATGAAGGGTTGCAACAATCAACGGCTACCCTTCCATTTGAGATGCATATCTCAGCCGTCCAAGTTCGCCACCTAACGCATGGAAACTTCCGGCCACGGCCAAACATTACGGTTTCGCCAATACCCTAATTTTGGTCGCTCCTAAAAATGCCAAAGCTACGCTGGCCCTACCACATGCCGCTGGCTGCCAAAAGAAGGGTTGCAACAATCAACAACCACGCTTCCTCCTGAGATGCAAATCTCAGCCATACAAGCTTGCCACCGAACGCATGGCAACTTTTGGCTCAATGCCAAGCCCTAATTTTGGCCGCACCTAAACTATGCCAAAACCCTAGTTTTGGCAGCGCCTAAACTACGCCAAAATCCTAACTCTGCCGCACCTAAACCATGCCACTAGCTGCAAACGAAGGGTTCCAACAATAAATGGCCACCCTTCCTCCTGAGATACGAATCTCAGCCATACAAGCATGCCACCAAACGATTTATGGCAATCTATTGGCCACGACGCCAATTCTTGGCCACAACACCAAAAACCTAATTTGGCCATGCCAAGAGCATGCAAGCGCTGCAACCATGCCGCTAGTTGCCAAACGAAGGGTGCAACAATCTACGGCTACCCTTCCTCCTGAGATGAAGATATCATCCGTACAAACCTGCCACCAAACGACTCGTGGCAATGTCTTGGCTGCGATGCTAACTCTTGGTCACGACACCAACCTGCCTACGATGCCTATTCTTTGGTCACGACACCAACTTGGCTAGAAACGCAAACTACTTTGGCCACGCCACACATAGCAACATGCTACACGTTTTCTACGAAAACACTCGAGACATCAAAACATGTCACAAACTAGGGGATGCTCATCAGGGTATTGGTCTGGCGGTTTACAACGTGCGGCGTACACTACGCCCGTTAAAGGAAAGTGTCATAAGGGTTAGGCGGTTAGTAAATACAAAAATTAATGGAGAAACGTTTCCCTCATTATGGAAACATCAATTCCAGGCGTTACCGGTTACCATTTTCTTCCATTTACTCAACCGTTTCCACTTCTTACGAGACCATGGTACGTTTCGTTGCGACTTGTATAAATAGGTCTCACCTATTTCCACCAAGGACAAGTTTTGGTCAGGAGAATACGACACTCAGAAATCACTTGTTAGCTTTCCCATCAGTTAGCTTTTCACTTTCTGATACAAGTCGTCAAACAAATACTCTTCCCGAATCAGCTATTCTGGTCTCAATACTGTCTTTGCTTCCCTCCCAAGACCAACCCTTGTCCTTCACTTTGTGATCGAAGCAAGTCTATAACGGCAATTTCTTGGTTTAAACCGGATTTGTACAGATTGATCTCTCGAATCAAAGTATTCCCTTGCAGTACATTCTTTAGGGTTTAGACTCGTTTCTCACCCACACACTCGAAATTACCAAAATCAGCTGAAACTGTTTTCACCCTCAAACAACCACCTACTGAATTTTTTCAACCACCTACTTATTATTGCACCCAGCTGATTGGTTTCTACAAATTTGGTTCCCGTCAATATTCATTTCCTGTTTACGTCTGTTGGTGGGGTTTGGTATATCAAGCAAGAGATGATTATGCATGTACCAGAACTTATGAAGGTAGGTTGAGAACTCAGGTCTTGCTCATTGGACTTCAGAGTGTAACTGTTTGGTTGTGCATTGAGTAATTGCGGTGGAAATACAAGTTGTTCTCAAGTGGTTGGTGGAGTAATATGTTCTGTGAAGCTAGAATTTGTCATCAAATTGCAACAAACTTTGTTGCCAAGCTCATTTGTGTACTGCTGGAAATGCGTAATCAGTTCAAAGCTACTAATGGATCTGCACATATATCATCTTTCCAGAAACTTTCTGCTTCCACACTTCTGGTTATGGACACTTGTGTCATGAAGTTGTATATTGAAGTATTTGAGCAGTTAACGGTTGAATTCGGGCTTACAACCAAGTTTTTTACTTCTAGTCATTTTTTGATAGCAGAACCTTGTGATTCGGTTGGGAGTTTAATGTGGATTTGAGTGGTGGTGATGATTATATTCTCTGGATCACTCATGCTTCCTCTAATGCTCAAAAATTCTTAGTCTGTGAACTGTTGGCGGTTAGTATGAGAGTAAATACACATTCACAGTTACACATTCTCCTGATGCTTGTTAAAATTCGATCGACAGTTCTTTTATTGGTTTTCTCACCTGTGATAGTTCAAGCACATGGGAAATTTGTGTTTGATCTGTCTAACGATAAGTGGCTGCTCCCGATTCACGTTCGATAGAAAGCAGAGGTCAGTGAAAATGTTTTCCACTCTGATAGACAATCAAGCTGTGTCGAAGTTGGTGCTCCACTTGGAATGGGAATTTCATATCTTTTTTACAGTCTCTGGGAGTGCGAGAAGTGTTAAAGAGACAAATTTGGACTTCATTACAGTTGTGGTGATTGGGTTCCACTTTCAGTCCCTAGAGCAGTTAGAGAATCACGAGAGAAATAGAATGTACAAGCTCCAGCAACTTGCCTCACATTTTGATATTCATCTCCATGTTCTCAGGTGGATTCCGCAAACTCCACTCTGGATCCAGGTAATTCTAATTCTATATGTGTGGATATGGATAGATTATTTGAAGTGGAAATTCAAATTATATTCCACTAGTTTATGGAGAGTTGGACTCATGTGTATGGACGCAACTTCTAGAGATGGTGCACACTGGATTACTTCGGATGGGTATATTTTTGGGGATGTCCAACACCTTTGTGGGCAACTGAATGTTTCCGCACCACATGGCATACTAACACAAGAGAAAGAAAAAGTTGTCAGCTCCATAATGTTATTTTTGAAGTTAGTGAAAGGTCACAATTCTTACTATGTTCGACAGATGCGCTGTGCACAGATGAACCTACACCTGCCCAACTACAAAACATCCTTCCTATTTTATTTTCCATCCTTGAGGACAAGGATGTTTTCATGGAGGGTGGAATGTCGTAGTGTATAATGTAGGGGCTACCAGGATGTATGCCGTTAGTAGTTATTTAGGAGTGCCCTTGTAGTATTAGTGTCTGTCTTTAGTTATGTGTAACGGTTGGTTTAGATTAGCCCACCTGGAGTGTTTATAGTCGTTGGATTAAGTTGAGTTACCTAGTCTTATAAAACTCGAGTCAGTCTGTATTTGGAAGCTAATTGATTATCAATTATCAAATAAGAACCTTGTTCTTTAATGGATGTGTTCTCTGAACTCAGATTTGGCCCGAATTTATTGATTTAGGAGGTGTTTATGACCAATTCTATCCATCTGCTTGTCTAACTGTTGTAGTAATACAACACGTTGGACGGCGCTCTATCATGCCACTAGGATCTTCGTTCAAGCCATGGTTTGCTCATGCAATTGAAAACCCGGTAACATATTATCTTGAGACTAAGTTCAATTACTTATTTTGTCTGTAACTAGAAAATCACCATCCAGGGCTGACTGAAGAACATGACTGTCCCTCACTAAGCAGGGGACTTAATGTAGATGGTGGATTTTCAACAAGGGTTAAAATCGTAAAACCATAATTATAATGCTCCTGATCCAGCAATCAGATGAGTATTGAGGCTCATGTCTCTCATGGAAGCATGAAAGCTCATGCCGCATGAATCTCTAACTGAGAATACTATCTCTCAGAGTATATACAGATGTGCAATCTCTCAGCTGAGGCAACGTCGTATCTCATGAACGATGAGCAATTTCAGTAATTACTTTTATATATAATCGAAAGATTAGACGGCTCCTAGACAACTTAGCTGCTAGTATAGAGCAATAACGTCTTCAGGATGTAACAATGTTTTCCCTGACTATGTAAAGAAAATATGACGCTTCAACAAGGTCATATCGTTCAATTCTCAGATAATTAATGATGCTAGACAGCATGCCTGCTAGTGTAGAGCCATCAATTAATTATTTATAATCTTTAAATTCATTAGCTGAATATTTGGGAACATTTTATGTTCTTCATAATATTTCGTTACTTCAATTCATGGTTTTCCCAACAGAATTCCATGGGTTGGTAATAATATTCAACAAACGGGCATCTGAGCAGTTATCGAGTAATCCCCGACCAAAATGGTACAAGTGTACTCAGCAATAATGCACAAACGAGCACCTGAATGCACCAACGAGCATTCCAAAACACGAAGGAACGCTGAACCTATGCAAAATGGGATGAAAAACAATAATAATAAAATATTGACAAAGGCGCTAGGGGACTGGGCTCACCGTCCGGCCGGTCACGCCGTGGCCAGTCCCACGCCCAATTGTATATTTTATCATATTTTATTATTTTTCCATGTTCTCATGAAAATCTCTTCATTTGAAAAAATCTCCTTCATCTCAAGGAAACTCCTCAGTCTCATGGTGTTTCCCCATATCAAAGAAATAATAAAAATTAGAAAAGGTGTCGTGGGACCGAGCTCACTAGCCGGTCAGCCATGCCCTAGCCGTGGCCGGTCCCACACCTCATGGTTCCTTATTATTTTGTTATTTCCCTCATCCCATGAAAATTCCCTTATTTCATGATATTTCCCTCAACTCATGAAAATTATGTACAATTAGGGAGAAAACTCACGGGACCGGGCTCATTAGCCGGCCGGCCATGCCCTAGTCATGGCCGGTCCCACACACCCTTGTTTTATTATTTTTTTAATATTATTTGTTTCCCTCATCTCATGGAAACTCCTTCACTTCAAGGAAATTCCCTAGTTTCAACAAACTTTTGGTTTCATGATATTTCCCTAAAATCATGAAAATAATATAAAATTAGGAAAAGTGCCATGGGACCGTGCTCATTGGCCGGCCGGCCATGCCTTGGCCATAGACTGTCCCACACTTCATGATTCCCTATTTTATTATTATTATTTCCATAATCTCATGGAAATTCCTTAACTTCATGAAATTCCTCAGTTTCATGGTATTTTCTTCACATCAGGGAAAATACTTAAAATTACATAAAATTGGGGAAGGTGTTGCAGGACCGAGCTTGCTAGACGGTCGGCCATGCCCTAGCCGTGGCTGGTCCCATACCTTACAATCCCCTATTTTATTAATTATTTTTCATCATCTCATGAAGATTACTCAGTCTCCGCAAAACCCTGAATCTTTCATATTTTCTCAAAATGTTGCTCAAACGCACATCAGAAAATATCGAAATTCTCAGGACTGAGACACGGACATTATGGTGAAACGGGCATGCCTCCTTGACCGACCAAGGCCGGCCCTAGGGCTTGCAAAGATCCGGTCCCACATGTTTTAACAATTTTGACCTAATTTGCTCAATTGCTCATATTGGGTCCAAACTCTTTCAGCTGGTCCGACGACCACCAAGGGCCGGTCTCATGCCTTCTTTGCCGGTCTCTCATCTCTTCATAATTAGGTTTCATCACCTAAAGCTGTGACAAGCACTATTTTAATAAACGATTAAACCAGCATTTAATCATCCTTTCACCAACTGGTCTTCAAGAGATTTTGGTATTTTGCTCACTTTAGCATGTGCGCGTGACATGGTCGACTCGTCATCCCATGTATCCGGTCCCTACTTTATTCCGTGGTTGATTTTTAATAAATCATCAATTGATCAAAAATTAGGGTTTCGAATCCAGAGCTCCGCAAAAACATAATTTTGAGCAGATTCAAACATTAATAATTTTACGTTGATCCCGTGATCAACACTTTAATAATTATGCTCTGCTCAGATGTCAGCATCTTAAATTAACATTTTGCTCAGACGAGCAATACTTGCTCAGACTAAGGAATATTGATTCAACTATCAATATTCAACGATTCAACAATATTTGCTCACCTTAAGTTATCAGAAAATCGACAATGATGACTTTGTCTCAACAGACATGTTCAATTCATGAGTCTCAGAACATTTGCAAATCACGTTCGACTCAGCAACACAAGGACTCATCGTCCCATAAAGTCAGCAACTGACTCCACAATCACGAGATGTCAATCGTGTCACATGGGGGATATTAACTAGGTTTTTGGTTTGGCGGTCTACGAAACGTGTGTTCATACATATGATGAGAATGTGAGCAAGTCGTGCAATCAGTTGGAGGAGTTAGCAAAGTAGTGGATGGAAAATCAACCAAGTCTCCGCACGATGAGCAACTGGTGTTAACACGATATACACTTACCCACTCTTTGAATCCAGCAACTGTCAAACTTCATGGGACCAAGGTGTTTACAATTCTAGTAATATAAATAAGTCTCGTAATGATGATTGAACAACATACAATTCTTGATAGACAATCTTTCGTCTACACGAACTCATCGTCTTAGCAATTACTCTCAACTGAGTAAACTCAATCATTCAGAAACTATTTTCACGTAGAATACACAATACAGCTACAATCTCCGATCACCATTGATCTCACGCATTTCCCAGCTTTCCTCCTACAGATCGACCCATCCTCTCTTGTGACCGAATTGACTCTGGAACCACCATTTTCTTGGTTTAGGCCAGAGTCTTACAGATTGATCTCTCGAACTTAAAGAAATCCCTTCTTGAAGTGCATCTATGTGAGGTTGAAGCTCGGTTCAAGGAGTCTCCTCCGCACGGTCATTTCCTCAATTCCGTAAAAACCAGCAAATCATTTTCCCCCATCTACAACTGGGAAAAAAGGTCTTGCTGCAACTTTTGATGAAATGTATGGCATCTATGATTCTAATGAAGACGAGAAATCAAGTGTTGCACTTCTTTTTGAAAATATTTATTTTGATTACTGTAGCAATACATACATCAATCTTGATATTCTTTCAGAAGATAATCCAACTATTCTGGAAGATAAAGTTGACCCATCCTTTGGAAACTCTGTTTGTAATGTTTCAGGTTCCACCATGTGCCTAGATGCTTGCACATCTCAAAAGCCTGATTTTTATCATAACTTGACGTGTTCTTATTGTTCGTTAAAGGGTCATGGACTATCAAGGTGTTACAAGTACAAACACCAACGAAGGCACGTCAACAAACTTCAACGAAGAGCAAATCATTTAGCATGAAAGCTTAAACTTGCTCAGAAGACCGCTGAGGTATGTAGGATTTTATCTTCGTCCAAGAAGTTAGTTTCCAAGGATAAACCAATACCATTAGAAAATAAAGTATGGTCGATTCGTTTCGATAGACAGAGGTCTATAGATTCCTCTCAAGAGGAAAATGGTGGACAAATTGTTGTTCACCACAACGCAACTTTATTGTGTTGTGTTTGGAAATCTTGTCTCATGTGCCTGATCAAAAGAGACAATGATTTTGTACCTCTCAGGCTTTAAGAAAAAAAAATTTCTTCTTATTTTCTTAGTTTTTCCTTCTTTTTGTCTATCAAAACAAAAGAAAGGGTAATATCGACAATTCTACTCTTCATAGGGTTGAGATTTGGTCGTGTACGAACCTGTTAAAAAGTTTTGAAATACTACATTCCTTTCTCCTTCTCTGAAACCTCTTTTTTATCTCAAGACTACTTGTTGAGAAAATTGTGATTTCCTCTCACAAACCCATACGTTTATGGATACTCCAAGCATGATGTCTTCTGATGGAAAAGATGTTTATATGATTGTTAAGCCATCAATCATGAAGGAAAAAGAAAAATCTCCATTATCTCCAACATTGAAAAGGAAAAGAAGGAATGTGAGGAAGCCAAGAGCCGTTCCTTCAAATTCTCAGAAGTTTTTTGATGTTCTTGATGTGTTGAAGGAGATGCGTAAGGAGATTCAACAAATAAAGTCTTTTGTGTATAAGACTCATGATATTCAGAAGGCCCTGGTTCGACAACATCATCCAAGAAGGTTTATTGATATAAACTCCTATCTTAATGAACCTTATGTTCCAATGGCAGTTAACGACAAGGAGTTCGGGGACGATAAAGAATTCTTTAAAGGTCTTATTGCTTAGTAAATCTTCTACTTTTCTTGTTTTGTTTGGAAGAATAACTAGAGTTTTGAATAGCCATTATTGTGATTACACATAGCCATGTCCAACGGTTTCATTTTCATGTTTTTAGATTTAGTGGTTTAATTTCTAAAAGTGGTTGGAAGATGATTTTTGCAGTATTAATCTTTATGGTTTTATATATTGCAATATTGTTATGGGATATGTGTGTTTACATCCGTGAACTTGATTGTCCCATACTTTGTCAAAATTAAAGTCGTTCGTGATTTGATATGCATGTATTTATGAAAGAATGAATTGACTTTTGACAAATACAAAAGTTAAGCCTATTATGTCAATTTTTGATGAAAAATAAGTTAAAATCTTTGTGTTCAAGGATTATGTCTATTGAATGTCGTTATGCAAATAGTGATGGAAAATAGAATGAATCCTTGTGTATTCCGCAGTATTGATCTTCCCTGATCCATATTTTTGTGTACATAATGTGTTGTTCCATAAGGTGTCTTATGTTGAGCTCTATCGACTGAGTCATTGTCTTGGCATAGTTGTTGTTCCATGAGATACTTTGTGTCGAGCATGACCAATTAAATTGATTACTTTTGTGATTAGTTTAGTTGTGTATTTAGATTAGATTAATTATGGGTTTCTTGTGATTAACCTAATTGAGTTTTTTAAGTCTCCATAAGTTTACTTATGTTGAGCATGTTTGATTAAATTAATCACGGGTTCTCTTACGGTTAATTTAATTGAATATTTTGGATTCAAATTCATACTTGTATGTGATTTGTTATGTCCAAAGAAATCCTTCTTTTCTTTTTGAAATTAAGGTCGCTCTTGTTGTTCTTTCGGGAATGACATTTTATGGGGGAGAGTTCTTAATTGAACTTGTGCTTAATTGCCAAATCTTTATGGGGAGTGCGGCTGTGGAATATAATAGGGTTTATCTTGTATCTTTATAAACTCCTTGATGAATGCATTTAGCTTCGGATTTATGATTGCATCTAAATAAGAAGATATATGCTTTCTTTTGGTCATGAAATGTCTCTTTCGGAAATTTCGTTAGGATCCCGTTCTTGTACCTTTTCCAATTTTATTTACAAAAAGGGGGAGAATTAATATGTAGTTCACACTACAAATAGATATGGTTTTGGGATCATTATGTAAGGGGGATTGGTTTCCATGTGAGATGGAGTATTGAATAAGGGGGAGTGACATATCACCATAGTATTGTTGTTAAAGTTGTGATACAATTGAACTTTGACGTTGTGTAATGATACTATGACACTGTTTAACAATGATTAAGAACTCTTGTTTTCTCGTTGTTATAGCTACGGATTTTCAACAACGATGATGCTAAACTTACAACCTTTGGGATCATTGGAGTACTTGGAAGTGATGAAGATTTCAAGTAATGTTGAAGATTAGGCATGTGGAATAGGAGCTACAAAAGTTTATTTACATATTTTTTGTATTCCATTTGTATTGATAGTTTTGTCACTAAAATTGACAAAGGGGGAGATTGTTAGAGCATTGCTCGGTCGAACTCGCATGCGTTGCTATCTCAAGCATGTTTGTCAATGTTTGTAATCAAAACTATAAGTCTTGATTTCTAGTATACTATAGCTAAGGTCTCGGACTAGGATAGAAAGTGTAGTTGAGCTCAAGAACTCCATGGAAATCATCATACAAGACGAAGGACTACTCAAAGAACTGGTGGATCTTCATCGACTAAAAGGTATGTGGATACTTGAACTTATCTATCATTCAAAAGTCTATTTATCTCCTCTCTTGAGACAAAAGTCATTTTGATATATAGATTTAGATTATACACATTTGGTATTTCGAGCCGAGTTTACCTCGCCTATCTATTTCTCGAAATATGTGTTGGTAAAGCTTTCGTTGTAGCCAAGTTCATCTTTACCTAGTGACGGAAGTCATGTTATGTTTCAATCACTTTGAAAATTGCTCTGAAGAAAAATGGTTTGTGAATAACAACTATATAATGTCCTCTGAGAATGTTTCAATGATTGAAATGAGAGTTTAGATTATATAACATTGGAGGATATAAGAATTGTTGTGGAAACACATTTATGTATAAGTCCTTATTTCTTGAACAGAAGTCCGCGAACTGGAGAAGTTGTCAAACCCGAGAATTTCTGCTGGAGTTTGTAAATTCCATCCAGGAACTTAAGTCCGTGAACCCAGTCCGTGGACTCGAGTAGGTTATATCTAAAAGCGATGTTTGTGAACTTATTCATATTTACTAAGAAATGCAATTCCAAACCGTGGCTATATAGTTCATGAACCAATTCATTTGAGTCATTTGAACTAGTTATGGTGAAGAAGAATATGGTTGACATGAAAGTGATCATATGGCTAACCATTTGGTTAACTATTGTTGAACTAACTAATGTACAAGTTTGGGTCCGGTTACACAAGCCTAGAAACGTGCATTTCATTTGTGTATAACAAGCTATGTTTTCGATCTAACGGTTGATAAATGTTAGCTTGAATCTAAATCAGGTTTTCATCTAACGGTGAATATTGAATGCTTTGTTACCAAGTTAACATTGATTGCAAACCCTGATTTGAAAGACTATATAAGGGAGAACTCTAGAAACTGGGAAAACTAATCCCCACACAATCTGTGTGATACTAGTTGTGCTAAAGCTAGAGTCGATTCTCCTTTAACCTTTGGTTTCTTCTTCTAAACCAGGTTAACGACTTAAAGACTTCATTTGGATTGTGAAGCCAAACCGATGCTACTTTTCTTGTAGTTGTGTGATCCGATCTTGTTGTTTCTATCGTACGAGTACAATTGTAATAATTGGCTTGAGATTTCTATCTCCGATAGGCAAGATAAAAAGTAATCACAAACATCTTCGTCTCATCGTTTGTGATTCCACAATATCTTTTTTTGCTGCGTCGATTAAGACTATTGTGAGGTGATTAATAATACTAGGCTGTTCTTCGGAAATATAAGTCCGGTTTATCAGTTGGTTCATGTTTACCTTGATTTATCAAAAGACGGAACAAAAATCGAAGGTATATTTGTGGGAGACAGATTTATCTATTATCGTAGACTTTTCTGTGTGATACAGATTTGTTTATTTAAGTCTTCGACTTTGGGTCGTAGTAACTCTTAGTTGTGAGTGAGATCAGCTAAGGGAATCAAGTACGTAGTATCATGCTGGGATCAGAGACGTAGGAGCATATCTGTACCTTGGATCAGTGTGAGATTGGTTGGGGTTCAACTACAGTCCAGACCGAAGTTAGTTTGGAGTAGGCTAGTGTGTGTAGCGGCTTAATACAATGTGTGTTCAATCTGGACTAGGTCCCGGATTTTTCTGCATTTTCGGTTTCCTCGTTAACAAAATTTCTGGTGTCTGTGTTATTTCTTTTCCGCATTATATTTTGTTATATAATTGAAATATCACAGGTTGTGCGTTGTTCATTCAATTAGAATATCTGACCTTTTGGTTGTTGATTTAAATTGATTGACACTTGGATATTGGTCTTTGGTACCATCCAAGTTATCTCTCTTTCATAAAGACTCGCAGATTTCTATTTGCTTGAGTATAGATCAAATCGAGAGATTGAGATATAAAACTCTTTGATGTACTTTTATCTAGATTGAGTCTGACTGTCTAGTTGATTCTATAGAAAGTATATTGGAGGTTGTCCATACATATTGCTAAGCGAAAGATTGGGTGTGGTTGTTAGACCCCCGCTTTTTCAGCGGCCATTCCCCTTCTTCTTTTGGCATAGCCAATCGGATGCGCAGAACAACCCGTCGCCTTGTTGTATATCTGTGGCCGATCGGATGAGCATATCAACCCGTCGCCTTGTTGTATTCCTGCGGCCGATCGGATGAGCATATCAACCCGTCTCCTTTTTTGTATATCTGCGGCCGATCGGATGAGCATATCAATTCGTCGCCTTTTTTGTATATCTGTGGCCCATCTTGGGGACTTTTTGTATATCTGTGGCCGATCGGATGAGCATATCAACCCGTCACCTTTTTGTAAATCTGTGGCCGATCGGATACGTGGAGAAATCTGTCGCCTTTTTGTATATCTGCGGCCGATCGGATGAGCATATCAACCCGTCGCCTTTTTTGTATATCTGCGGCCAATCGGATGAGCATATCAACCCGTCGCCTTTTTTTGTATATCTGTGGCCCATCTTAAGGCCTTTTTATATATCTGTGGCCGATCGGATCAGCATATCAACCCGTCACCTTTTTGTAAATTTGTGGCCGATCAGATGCGCGGAGCAACCCGTCGCCTTTTTGTATATCTGTGGACGATCAGATGAGCATATCAACCCGTCGCCCTTTTTGTCTATCTGTGGCCGATCGGATGAGCATATCAACCCGTTGCCTTTTTTGTATATCTGTGGCCGATCAGATGAGCATATCAATCCGTCGCCTTTTTTGTATATCTGTGGCCCATCTTGGGGCCTTTTGTAAACTCGTCAGCCGACCGGGTGTCTATGCATCCCGTAGTCTTTTGTATAATCGTCAGCCAGCCGAGTGTCTATGCATCTCGGGGCCTTTTGTAGATTTGTCAGTCAATCAGGCGTCTTTGGCTTTCTTGAGACTTTTTGTGGATTTGTCAGTCAATCAGGCGCCTTTGGCTTTCCTGAGACCTTTTGTGAATTTGTCTGTCAATCAGGGATCTTTGGCTTTCCTGTGACCTTTTGTAAATTTGTCAGCTTTTTCTTGGGTGCCTTTGGCATTCCCATGACCTTTTGTAAATTTTTGTTCAAGCGGTCTCTATGAACCCTTGCTAGCATGGTACCCGGAGCACGTTACTAGATTTTTTTTTTTACATGGCAGATCATGGATTTCTCAACAAGATAATATTGATGCTTTGTAAAAGAATAAAAATAAAGTGACAAGCTACATGTATGACTAGATGACATGCATATTTCATGAATGGCAAATATTCGTACACGTGAAACAAAAACATTCATGAGGGCATCATGAAAGCAAATCTCGTAAAGGCGCGTGGTAGCATTTGTGAAGAAAATGACAGCCTATACATGCGACTAGATGATATGCATATTTCAAAGCGCAAACATTCGTACTCGAATAAGATCTAATCTAGACGCATGTATACACAAAAGGCGAAGATCAAGATATTATAGAGCAACATGTGAAGTCCATAAACATAAAATATATTTACAATTTACACAACACAAATGAACAAACATACATGTTGGATGATATGTGCACGCCTCATGGAAGTCAAAAAATTAATCTGCAAACAGGCGCTGTCTCAGTCACTTACGGGTTTGATATACTAAACATGAGATGGGCACGGGCAAGATTTCAGCAAGTTATCAGAATATGCATTTCATGTCAATCTAAATAATACATGCAAGGCGAGGTTAACATATTTAATTAATTGTAAATTTAAATGAACAGTCCTACCGACTTTAGGTTACAATGTACATATGGAGCATATGAAATGTTATCACGTTCATAAATAATTTATGTTGAGTGAGCGAAAGAAACAGGGGGGGGGGGGGGGGGGGGGGGGGGGGGGGGGGGTGGGTAAATATAAAACGTAAGAAATTTCCCTTTCAAATAAGATGAGGCTAGTAACTTTATACAATTAATCAGATAAAGGCGGCGACATTGCAAAGGGAGTATGTGTAGTGGTCGGACGGAGCTTCATTCAAAAATTTATACAAATACTAAACATGCGGATATACATTTTATCGATCATGTCATGCTAGCAAAAGAAAAATAAGAGCACCGATGTCCCACTTGTACCATTGATAATCATGCTATGAGAGTACAAATTCTACGAATATACGTATAAGCATGCTCGGAAAAGCAGGTGTTCAGGATCAATGTGAACGAACTGACATGCAGTAGGAACGATCTAATGCGAGCTCGGAAAACACAGAGTTTAAGATGATGCTTAAAAGGACTAGTTTGGACAAGCGCCTTGTGCTCGATAACCCTCTAATAGGGAAGTAGTTATAAATCGGACAAGACTAGAGTGGCAGAGTAAATACCCTTACCGGTCGGAGGAAGGCACGTGCGTGGGGAGAGGAGGCGGCATTAGATTGTTGTACTTTGTCACTTGCATCAGTCAACTCATGTAATCTTGGATTTCTGCGCCTGGATTTCCTCTCAACATGCTCGGGATACTGTGGTCTGACCGCCTAATAGTGCTCTGATCCGTGCCTCCTAGGAAAGCCCCGCCATCAACTTTTGACTTCCGGTGACTAGAATTCACTTTCTTTTACGCTTTACAATTCCCACAATTCTCGCCGATTGATTATCTTTTTGTTTGCTTCTTGTTACTTGGTTTGATCGGAGATGAGGAGAAGAGGCGCTTGTGTTACTTGGTGTAGTCGGATATGAGGAGAAAAAGGCGCTTGTGTTACTTGGTGTAGTCGGAGATGAGGAGAAGAGGTGCTTGTGTTACTTGGTGTAGTCGGAGATGAGGAGAAGAGGCGCTTGTATACATCGGCAGTAATAATCATCAACGCGTAGGTGATTTTGGGGGAAAAGCTAGACATTTCTTTAGAGAGAGAATAACTGGGAGAGGCAGAGAAAGTTGGTTTTCGAGCTCATGTGAGCGCGTTAGTGGGATGCAATGATTAGAAAGGAGAAAGGCGCTGGATGTTATGGGAATTGGGCGGTAGGTCTAGAGATGAGCTTTCGGGTATGGTCGTCAAATGTTGAGGGGTGAATTTTGGTTCTACAAGTCCTAGTCACAACATATCAGGAGAGAGAAAAGGATCCCCTCCACTGTATTACATGCCTCTTTGTATATACTTTTAAAAAGCCCCTCTTTTCATGATATCATGCCACATGTCCTAAAACTCCTTAATTATTACTAATGTCATTCCTTCTCTGATACAACCTCCTTCTTTCCTATTAATTCCTCCCTTGTCCTTTCCATCTTATGAATACTTTTTCAGTGGACTTGGGCTTTAGTCCCCATGTTTCATGTGGGATTTGCCTCCCTTTTGGGGGCGCACTAGGCCGGCTAAGGGGGAATATTTTCCATGTATCAACAATAGGTAACATATAAAAAGTAATCACAAATCTCTTTGTCTCATTCTTTGTGATTCCACAATAACTTGTTCTACTACCATATAGTTAAGTTATTGTGAGGTAACTGATATTTCTAGGTTGTTCTTCGGGAATATAATACCGGATTATCAATTGGTTCATGTGCACCTTGATTTATCATAAGACGGAACAAAACTTCATAGGTATTTATGTGGGAGACAGATTTATCTATCAGAATAGACATCTTTGTGGGAGACAGATTTGTTTATAAGTCTTCGACTTTGGGTCGTAGAAACTCTTAGTTGTGGGTGAGATCATCTAAGGGAATCAAGTGCGTAGATTCCTGCTGGGATTCAGAGGCGTAAGGAACGCGACTGTACCTTGATCATTGTGAGATTAGTTAGGGCTCAACAACATTCCAGTCCGAAGTTAATCTTGCAGTAGGCTAGTGTCTGTAGCGGCTTAATACAGTGTGGTGTTCAATATGAACTAGGTCCCGGGGTTTTTCTGCATTTGTGGTTTCCTCGTTAACAAAATTTCTGGTGTATGTGTTATTTCTTTTCCTTTTATATTTTTTTTATACAATTGAAATATCACAGGTTGTGCGTAGTTCAATCAATTGGTAAATCCAACCTTTGGTTGTTGATTGAAATTGATTGACACTTGAATATTGGTATTTGGAACCGTTCAAGTTATTTCTCATATTGATCCGACTCACAGATTTCTATCTATTCGATTGCAGATTGATTTGAGAAATTAAGATATAACTCTTGGATACTTTTCCGTGATTGAGACTGACTGTCTAGTTGATTCTCTTGGAATGGTATTGGAGTTGTCCATACTGATTTCCGAACGAAATATTGGGTGTGGTTTTTAGACCCATGCTTTTTCAACCCCTTTTGCTTTTGTATGAGATTCTCCTTCCACCTAAGGGTTTCTTCACTATATTTACGGAGGAGGGACATCTTCTTCACAAGGTATGAGTTATAATAGATTCAAAGGAGATTTGGGCCTCATTATGAACGGTCACGTTCATCAACCTATCAGATTTCTTATGATAATACCAAACATCGGAGGTCAATTTGGTCACTCGCTCCCGAAGGCGTTCGATCTCACCGGAGCTACCAAATGGCAGACATAGGTACTCTCAGGACGTAGCTACCAAATGAAATAAAAATAAAACTAAGGGGAAGAACGAACAAAAATCGTAAAATCATGATACTGCATGTTTCTGGCCCGACTTCAGGAATGTATGTGACAATTCATATTTTATGATCCGTGAACCATTTCACGATTTCTGACTGACTGAACGTTCCTCTCAGAGCTATGATGAATATGTTTCTCGAAGGGCCTCTCACTTGAGCTTTCGATGCTTCACACATTTCATCATCACCTCTACATAGAATCAAAATGATTGGGCGACTCATAGTCATATTGCATGCTAGTATATAGCCTAACGCCTTCAGGACGTCACGCTTCTCGTTGTTCCCTGACTACATAGAGAGACCGTGTATAGAATCTCTTAATGATTGGCCGGATCCTAGACATATTGTATGCTAGTATAGAGCCTTCCTTCAGGACGTCACGCTATTCGTTGTTCCCTGACTATACACCCCCTCATAACGAGTATGATGCTTCAATTATCTCATATCTCAATTCTGCAAATAGGTTAATTCTAGCGTGTCATTCATCAACTGAATTCCTAGAAAATAATCTATTTTATCTCATTAGTATGTTTCATGGCTGATCCTCAGATGGATTCCATGGATTAGTAATAGGTACTCAACTCATTTTATTACTCTGTTTCATGAATCATTCTCAGCTGAATCTCATGAATTAGTAATAAATACTCAAATGATTTTATTACTCTGTTTCATGAATCATTCTCAGCTGAATTTCATGAATCAGTAATAAATATTCACCGATCGGGCATCTGGACCACTACCGAGTAAGCCCCGAGAAAATGGTGCGAGTGTACTTAGCAATAATGCACAGACGAGCACCCGAACGCACGAACGATCGAGCATTCAAAAATATGGACAAACGAGGAAAACTGCGTAAAATAGGGAGGAAAATAATATCAATAAAATAATAAAGAGGCACCTAAGGGGAGCGGGCCCACCGGACATCCGGTCATGCCGCAGTGGCCGGTCCCGCACCTTTTTTCATTATTTTTTATTATTTTTTATTTTTCCTCATCCCATGAAGACTCCTTCATTTGTACAAACTCCCTCGTTTGAGCAAAACTCTTAGTTTCTCCATATTTTCCTTCAAACAATGAAAAAATAGTAATCCGGACAGCCATTCCCTAGCCGTGATCGGTTCCACACCTTACAATTCCTTATTTTCTCATATTATTATTTCCTTCATCTCATGAAACTCCTTCGTTTGAGCAAAAACCCTAGTTTTTCAATATTTTCTAAAATATTACTCATGACCAACTAGGCTTCTCATGTCAAAAATTAAAATATTAATATTTTAATATTCTCAAAATATTGGTCGCACGAGCAAAGTTCTACTTGCTCATTCGAGCAAAATTGAGAGTTTCAGTCAAGATCAAACGCTTTTGAAAACCCAAAATATTGCTCAAACGGGCACCAGAAAATACCAAAACTCTCAGGACTAAGACACGAGCAGTATATTGACATGGGCATGCCACCTTGACCGACCAAGGTCGTCCCTTAGACTTGCAAGTATCCGGTCCCACACTCTTTCATAATTTTGACCTAATTAGCTCTCAACATATCATATTGGGTCCAAACTCTTTCCAACTAACTTGGAATTTGCTCAATCGACCAGCATCTGGTCCCACGACCACCAAGGGCCGGTCCCATGACCCCTTGGTCGGTCCATCATCTCTCCATAATTAGGTTTTATTACCTAACGCTCAGACGAGTACTATTTTTAATAAATGATTAAACCAGCATTTGATCATCCTTTCACCAACTGGTCAACAAGGGACTTTGGTGCATGCTCACTCGAGCACTTGGGAACTACATGGACGACCATCATCCCATGTAGCCGGTCCCTCCTTCACTCAGTGACTTATTTTTAGTAAATCATCCACTTACCGGAAATCGATCAAAATTAGGGTTTCGAACTGAATGATCTGCAAATCATAATTTTGAGCAAGTTCAAACACTAATAATTTTATGTTTATCCAGCAATCAACATCTTGATTAATTATATAATATTGGGTCCAGCTACCAATATTTTAATTAATATTTTATTTGGTCATGCTACCAATAATTCATCAAATGAGCAATGTTTGCTCAGACGAGCATTATTTGCTCAGACGAGGGATATTGATTCAACTATCAATATTCAGTAATTCATCAAATGAGCAATGTTTGCTCTGGCGAGCAGTATTTTCTCAGACGACGAATATTGATTAAACTATCAATATTCAGTAACTCATGAAATGAGCAATATTTGCTCAGACGATCAATATTTGCTCGAATATTGATTCAACTATCAATATTCAGTAATTCCTCAAATGAAAAATATTTGCTCAAACGAATATTAATTCAACTATCAATATTCAGTAATTCAACAATTCATTAGACGAGCAATAGTTGCTCAGACTATCAATATTCATCATGTTGATACAATTATCAACATTTATTCGAGAATTATACGTCCCAGCAGACATGTTCAATACATGAATAATAGAGCATTCAACAATCATGCTCGACTGAACGATACTTAGACTCATCGTCTAATCAAGTCAACAACCGACTAATTAAAACATGTCTGCCTTGCAGACTCCACAAATCATGAGACATCAATCATGTAACATGCGTGAATATTAATTACGGTTTTGTTCTGGCGACTTACGGCATGTGTGTTCATCCACGATGAGAAATGTAAGTAACTCGTGCAAGCAGTTGGGGGAGTTAGCAAAGTAGTGGGTGGACAATGAACCAAGTCTCCGCACGACCTAGAACTGGTTAAACCACGATTTCTCACTTTTTCACTCTTTTACTCGAGCAACCGTCACACTTACTGAAGATCAATGTGTCTACATTCTGGCACTATAAATAAGTTTTTCAATCCACGATTGGGGACAAGATTGGTCGAATAAACAACATCCATCATCTAACCAATAATCATCGTGTGAGCAACAATCTCTCTCAATTGAGCAGAATTCAAACTTATTCTTCATTTGCAGAAATCCACAACACATTCACAATCCTTGATCATCATTGATCTCACACACTTATCAGAATCCCTCTGAAAAAGCGGGGATCTAACAAGCTCACCCAATATTTCGCTAAGCAATCTGTATGGACTAACTCCAAGATACTTTCAAGAGAATCAACTAGACAGTCAGACTCAATCTTAATCAAAAGTATATCAAAGAGTTATATCTCAATCTCTCAATTCAATCCGCAATCAAACAAATAATAATTTGCGAGCCCGATTGAATATAAGAGAGATAACTTGAACGGTACAAAGACCAATGTTCAAGGATCAATCAATTTCAATCAACAACCAAAGGTTGGATTTACCTATTGATCGATTCAAAGCACAACCTGTGATATTTCAATTATATAACACAATATAATGCGGAAAAGAAATAACACAGACACCGGAATTTTGTTAACGAGGAAAACCGCAAAAAAAAAACGCGGGACCTAGTCCACATTTGAACACCACACTGTATTAAGACGCTACAGACACTATCATACTAAAAAGCGAACTTCGGTCTGGAATGTAGTTGAACCCTAATCAATCTCACACTGATTCAAGGTACAGTCGTGTTCCTTACGTCTCTGATCCCAGCAGGATACTACACACTTGATTCCCTTAGCTGATCTCACCCACAACTAAGAGTTGCTACGACCCAAAGTCGAAGACTTTATAAACAAATCTGTATCATACAGAAAAGTCTATTTAATAAATAAATCTGTCTCCCAAAGATATACCTACGAGTTTTTGTTCCTTCTTTTGATAAATCAAGGTGAACACAAACCAATCGATAACCCGAACTTACATTACCGAAGAACAGCCTAGAATTATCAATCACCTCCCAATAATCTTAATCGTTTAACGAAACAAGGTATTGTGGAATCACAAACGATGAGACGAAGGTGTTTGTAACTACTTTTCTATCTTGCCTATCGGAGATATAAATCTCAAGCAAATCTTACGATTGTCCTCAAACACGATAGAAATAGCAAGATCATATCACGCAACTACAAAGAAAATAGTTGGGTCTGGCTTCACAATCCCAATGAAGTCTTCAAGTCGTTAACCTACAGGGGTTCGTGAAAAACCTAAGGTTAAAGAAGAATCGACTCTAGCTTATACAACTAGTATCACATATGAGATGTGGGGATTAGGTTTCCATTTGCTAGAGATCTCCTTTATATAGATTTCAAATCAGGATTTGCAATCTAAGTTACCTTGGTAACAAAGCATTCAATATTCACCGTTAGATGAAAACCTGATTAGATTCAAGCTAATATCTTTCAACCGTTAGATCGAACTTAGCTTGCTATACACAAATGAAATGTAACTTCATTTAGGTTCGAGTAACCGTACCTAAACGTGTACACTTATCCGGTTCGACAATAGTTAACCAATAGTTACCCATATGAGCACTTTCATATCAACCTTATTCATCTTCACCATAACTAGTTCAAATGACTCAAATGAACTAGTTAGAGAGTTGTTCAATTGCTTAGATCTCATAGAAGTATACAAGACACAATCGAAGATAAATCGGTTTTGATTCACTCGAATCAATTCATGAACATTATAGCCACGGTTTGCAAAGATTGCGTTCCTTATCATATAAAATTTTTAGTTCATGAACAAAACGATTTTAAAAAGTAACCTACCTAAGTATGCAAACAGGTACGTGTACTTAAGTAACCGGATTGAGTTTGTTTTTCACTTTCAAACTCCAGCATATATTCACGGACGTGAACTTTCCGCTAGTATGCATACATGTACGCATACTCACCCGGATTTCCAACAATCGCCAGTACGCGTACGGGTATATATACTTTGGGTTCCCGGTTTTGGACTTTTACACAAATGTGAGAACACACTATGTTTATATCCAAAGATGGTTACTTGTTCTAAACTCTCATTTCAATCATCGAAACTTTCTTAGAGGATGTTAAAATAGTTGTTATTCACAAACTATTTTCATCAAAGCGATTTTCAAGTTATTGAAATAATCAACATGACTTTCGTCACTAGGTTAGATGAACTTGGCCAAAGCGAAAGCTTACCAGCACATATTTCTAGAAATAGATAGGCGAGATAAGCTCGACTCGAAATAGCAAATGTGTATAATCGAAGTCTGTATAGTAATACGAATTTTGTCTCAAAATACGAGATAGAATAAATAGACTTTTGAGTGATAGATAAGTTCAAGTCTCCACATACCTTTTTTTGATGAAGTTCCACAAGTTCCCTTGAGTAGTTCTTCGTCTTCAATCGATGAACGCCGTGGAGTCTACGAGTCAACTACATTTGCTATCTTAATCCGAGACTTAGCTATAAGTAGACTAGAAATCAAGACTTATAGTTTTGGCAACTAAACTTCACAAACAAGCATGAGATAGCAACACTTGCGAGTTCGATCGAGCAATGCTGTAACACCCTCCTACAGATCAACCCTCTTTTTTCTTTGTGACCGAATTGACTCTGGAACGGCTATTTCTTGGTTTAAGCCGGATTTCTACAGTTTGAAAAATTCAATAGTTGCAATGTCAAGTTCACCTAAGGTAGAAAAAGATAAGGTAGCAAAACTATATCCATTCGTTCTACATACATCAAGATACTTAACCCTCTTGTGCTCAACGACTTTAGACAACGCGATACCCGGTGTAAATGCTTGCACACCACCCCCAACAAAAGGGAAAACCCCAATCACATCAAAACACGTATCGCGACCTTCCTCCCAATTATAAACCAATATGTCAGCCGGCCTAGCATTACCACCATCATGAGAAAGAAACCTTTAAGTTGCCTCAACACTAAAAGGTATACTAGCACGATAACAAATATCTGCAAAAATATCTCTAATAAGATCATGTCTACACTTAATTCCAACTTCACTAGCACAATGAAGTGCATGATCATCATACGCATCCATATCCCCATTGCAGCAAAGACAAGAACTATTTACAGCAAACAAAGGAATACCAAGTCTATAACCTAGCACTGCACTAAACTGACGTGGCCCAATTTTCTGTCCAAGCCCATCAACTAGAATAACAAGAAGATAATCATGTGCATGTGAAGTTTTATTACACTGCCACAATGCTGAATCTCACTTTGACATATTGAAAAGAGACGGCATTTCCTTAGTCACACCTGCAAAGTACTGAACTGCCAATGAATGTATAAGATGGGGGCAGTAATGAGACTGCAAAGTAGTGATGAAAATACCACAAACCTGACGAAATTTGTCAAAAGCATCTTGATATGCTGAGCCCTTGACGTGAATGCCCGAACCTCGTAGAATAGTCCCTTATAAGTGTAAAGTCTGAGAACAAGAAGTCAAATAACAATACAACATAATCCTTATAAAATAATACCTACAGATTGGCAAAATTTATCAATTTATCGCGACATTGAATAATCACATAAATTAATAATTAATAAATTATATATTAATTTTAATAATTTATATTTTATCAACATATTTTTTAATTCTAAGAGAAAATAATAAATGAACCAATACACCTTATTCCATTGCAAATTGTTTTTGTCATTGTAAGATTCGTTCAATGGATGATACCGCACAAAGAATCCAAGTGAAGCGTTAGATAGTGAAGGAACTAGAGAATTGCAAAAATTAATCAATAGATTGAATTATCACATTGGAATAGATGTTGAATTTATTTTTAACTTCCCTCAAAAGGATATTATTTCAGATTTGTTGACCATCTAAGAAATAATTGAGAGTGTAATGGGAAAAGAAGAAAGTGATGATGTGAAAGTCGAAGATGAAAGTGTTTACAGAGCCACCTTCCCGTAAAGAAAGAGCTATCAAAGATGGAAAGATATTGAATAGGTTTTCATTGCATTAGGAAACGACAACACTAAAAACTCTTCTAATGTTAAGAAAAATCCAAGATTAAATTCAATGTAACATCAATCTTAAGAAAAACCAAATCACAATTAAATCATTCTTTATCAAATTAACATAAATGAAAAACTAAATATATATCAATTGAGGAGTTATTAATTTATATATTCGAAGGGACCTATAGAAAGCTAAAAAAAAATTATTTTATAAATTTAACACGTTGGTCCCAACTAGGGACCAGCAAAATTTATTAATTTATCGTGATTATTAATTTATCGCGGATTAATTTATTGGGGTTCTACTGTATTGCATAATATCTAATAACGTATAAATTCTTAGGCCAGCATATCGAATGGGTAAAGAAGCAACTCTCTATTGTAATAAACCATAACCTGGGCCATCACCAATCACCAATTTCCGCAAATAACTTGAAAGATAATTATCATAAACAACTTGAGCATCTTTCACACGACTATGGGAAATGGTACGCAAAGTAAAGTAGAGTTTAGAAACACCTGTACAATCTCTAAGCAGCAACAATTCACTTTATGGATCGTCTAATCTATGAACTGCCTCCATTAACTGAGTAGTCTTGTTTATTCTGTCAAGAACAAGCTGGCTAAACTCCATATTTCTCTCTCTTTCTTTTCCTTATTAGATGCAACTTCCATATCCTTGTTCTTCCATATTTGTAGATGCTCCTTTGATAATTATTACTAAATACACATGTGCCTTTTACTTAGGGCTTACTCGAGGGTGCCCCTTATGCCCAAAAGATGAATATACATTACTATTCCATGGGATTCATGTAAGGATCTACCTTACAAACGGCACAGAACATCTCAAGGAAGATAAGAACAGTGAGAGAAAGAGAAGAAGATAAGAGTTTTTGGGTTAATAATTTTCTACACACACTCTCTACAACACGGGGATATAAACCAAACCCTAGTGAGTAGTTGTGTGGATCCCACGGGCACATAACTAACTCATGATTACCAACGTAAAACATAATTAATAACTAACTAATAATAATCTCCGCTGGGGAAGCAAGTAAACGGAGTGAAGTGAGAGAATGTCTGGTTTTCTCGCGACAAAAATGGTGAGAGTCCCTTCTTCTCAACTGAGCAAAAAAGGGTTTTTGGATTTTGATCGGAACAGGAAGTGCATGCAGGATATAATGAAGATTGCAGAGGGTTCATCGAGTTGGGTTGCAGTGGTTAAGGATAACAAAGCTATGAACTTGGAAGAAACTGATGATGCGGAACAATGCAGAAAAGAAGAAGAATGGAAAATGGTAACGGGAAGAAAAAACAAAGCAGCTTCAGATCAGACTGTTCAAGAGATATCGATTGATTGTAAGTACAAAATTTTTTCTCTTACAAAGAAATCTGAAGGTATTCTATTTGATGAGCAAACCAAGAATACAACAAAAATCATTCAAGCAACCATTTGTCCAGAAGGAGTGATCTGGATGAAAAATATATTGAAGAAGGAGTCTAAAAAGAATTTTTATGGATCTTGGTATTGGAATTTTTATGGAGGAGATGAGCATATCTTATTTTCGCGGAATCAGAACAAACACGGTGAGTTTTTTCGTGCAACTATCTCTAAGAACAGATTGAAACAATATATGTGCTTTTCGGTTGAAGAAGGTACATCTAAATGGGTGAATTTTGTTTCTGCTTTTGCTAAAGTGGTCTCTTTAAAAAATAACAAGACACCACAGATTAACAACATTAACACTCAGCCTTAGGAAGCTGTTGTTCATCAGAATATACTCAAGGCGACTACATCTTCACCAGTTGTTGCAAAATTTTCTTTATCTTCTAATTGGAATCAAGCTGTTATAATCGAAACTTCACAAGATGTTGTCTCATGGAATAATATTAGTCAGGAGACTGCTAGGAGATTCAATATGGATTTGGATTTCGATATTTTTCCATTCGAATCCAAGAAGGCTTTCTTTTTCTCTTCGCAACATGATCGTGATACAATGATTCAGAAAAGACTTTGGAATTTTAATAATATGTCAATCAGACTTGTTCCGCGGTGGAATGCTTCTTATTCTATCACATTGACTGAAATTGACGCAGAAGGTTCGTGGATTCAAATTCAGGGTGTTCCTTTTAATTTATAGGGTGCATTATTTTACACAGAGTTCATTCAAAAGTTTGGTGTTCTTATTGAAGTTCATCAATCAACTTCTAATTGGGAGGACGCTTCAACCATTCGTCTCAAGGTACGAAGTTATGATGGTATTATTTCAACCTTTCTGTATCATCATGGGGGTTATTCATTTCCAATCAAAATATCACCTTTAAAAATTATCAATGGTACAATGAATCAAGCATATAAGAAAATTAGGGTTCAAAAATTAGAGGTTGTTGCAGTGGACCCGAAAATTACTGAGTCAACATCACAATTCTAATTCAATGCAGATTGTCCCAGAATAACTCTACCAGTTTTAAGGCCGCACGATTCTAGGAGAAGAAATATGTTCAAAAAATTCGCCAGCGCTGAAAAATGAAACCTCATAACACCAGTGGTTATTTCGAATTGGTAAAATACAACGGTCTTCTAATTCGGATTCGGAGTCGGGTTCGGTAGCAAATTCTTCGGATCAAATTTCGGAAATGGAGAAAGATACGGGTTCAAATTCAAATTCTGTTCAAGATAAGGCTCTCATTATTTCAAATGTTGAACAACCTTCACCAACGGCTACCTTACCAAACTTTCAGAGTGAAGCAGATGTTGATGATTACTAAGAGACTGCAGTATCAATCCCATAACTGCAAATGATTAATTCTGAAAAGGCGAGGGTACCCAAATATACCTCAAGCTAAAACTTTTCCTATCTATAAGTCCTTTCTCTGAAAGTGATTGTCTATGGACTGAGTCGAGATAATACAACTAATAGGTTCACACTTCGTGTGATCGTCTATGGATACGAGATCGAGACAATACAACAACGAAGTATGTTTACTTTATATAAAGGTTCGGACTTAACCAAACACAATAGGATTGCTTATAAAGTAAATAGGAATTAATGTTTGTGTAATTTACTTTAATTATAATAAAAAAATTATAATACGGAAAATAAAAGTAAATGACACAGCAAGATTTTGTTAACGAGGAAACCGCAAATGCAGAAAAACCCCGGGACCTAGTCCAGAAATGAATACTCTCAGGATTAAGCCACTACACAAAATTACACTTAACTTCGTATAGTTGAGACCAAGTAAATAACCCTATAGTTCACCTAGTTTCATCTGTATTCCCACGCCTCCGACTTATGAATAAGTCACGTACTTGGAAAAATCCCTTTGGTTCGTATTCCAAACAATAAAGGAACAAGAAATCTGTTTGGTATCAACTCTATTCAACCAAGTGATATGAGTCGGACAAAGGCTCTACCGTCTATCTTAACATAAACTCCTTCGCCGGGTCTAGATCTATCTTATGTTCAATCGCCCAAAGGTAATCGATTAAGATTAAGCCAAAAACACCCTTAATCCGAAGAACCGTGTTGATGCCGATCTACTCAATTAATCAATCCAATCTACCATAAGGATAAACTGATTATTAATTGGATCATCTTTTACCCAAACAAGTATTGTGCACACCAAAGATTATAAAACCCAAGTCAGATCTTCAATATCTTCTTTGTATTAATATCTTCTTAAATCTTCAATAAAAACCAGCACACAATCACTTGAATCTCTTGTGATCAATCACGCAAAGAATGGAGTATGTTAACAATGGATTGTCAAAAGATCGTCTTTAGAACTAACAACAGTCTAAAGATCCTTGTCGAAACTCTGAACTAGTTTGAATGAATCTTATATCAGAAGAGAAGATTCTCAAGAATAAACAAACTAGGTGCAATCAGGTTTCAACCACCATTAGTCAATCAAATCAACCGAAAACAAAGATAAACCGAAATTGTCTAGTTTCCCACCAACGGGTCGCGCTAGAGCTTCTCAATCCCAAAGAAGACTTTAACACGAGAGGCCGTAAGAGATTTCACCTAATTAGATTACTCTCCTCTCTGATAGGCGGCTACACCAGTAACAAAGACAAAAGAGGAAGTCTGTTGTTATGAAGGATTAGTTTGCTAGAAAGGCAAACTTCGTGTATTTATAGACAAGGAAGTTTGGGCACCAAGGAATTTTCAAAACCGAAAATATTATCAAGATATTCATTAAAGCACAAATTCGGTTTCCATAATTCCTGGAAATGCTTTGTCCAAAAATAACAATCGAAATCTCTCGGAAAATCTAATTAGTAAATGCACATTACTAATTCTGTAATTTCCCCACAAAGTGAAATTAATAACCTTAATTAAAATATTCTTAACTTACTTATGTTTCGATCCTGGGATTCTCTTCTCTTAGCCGTTAAGGAATATCTTTGATCAATTATAGAAATAAACATTGACATCACGTGTTCAAAGATTTTCGACATATTTACTTTGTAAGTTCTCTTTCACACTTACAACCTTGAAACCGATTTGCCACACTTCCAAACAAGTTTAGAATTGGTTCATCTGACTTTCAAGAACTATGTGATTGATCAAACCAACATTCAGTCACAATCATGGGTTTACGGTTCTACCAAAACAAGTTTCGGTTCTACCTCCATGTGAGTAATACGCATAGTCACACTAGCTTTCCAAAGATTCGGTTGACTAGGTACTAGGATCGGTTCCCCACATATATATGGTATCTAACTTATATGTGTTGCACATGTCCATAGGATCGGTTCCCCTTTCTTCTATAAAACTTGTTGCACCCTATACAAGGATCGGTTCCCCTTGATGTACTGCACCCCTTACAAGGATCCGTTCCCTTTCACTTACTAGGATCGTTTCCCTTTCCATTACTAGGATCGGTTCCCTTTCCCTTACAAGGATCGGTTCCCTTTCCCCAAGGCAGACATAATACGATCATACCACAGGTGATTACTTAAGATTAGTTTTACTAATAAAAGTTATACCAATATAAAGTCAGGACTTTGTGAATAGTTCTGCCAAGAACACAACAAGTTGTGAGTGGTTATACTCTATCACACATATTGGTTGTTCATAAGATATGCAATGAATAAAAAAACTAATAACTCCTGGAAATTTCCTTTTCGGTTCACAAACAAGTTTATGAACTTACTTCCTTAGAACACATGTAAACATTGTTCCCTAGGATGAAATCCTCACCTCATACCCATACATAATCACAATAGCATTCAAATGATTATGGAGATGTCTTATCTACAAAGTTTAATGGTTAAGAAATAAACCTCGTATTGTATTCCTTAATACTATGTCTATCTAGAGTTCATATATGCTTCGCAGTTATGTTTTCAATATGCACAACTTGAAAGATACATTGGGGAATGAAACAATTCAAGTCAAATATCACTAACCTCAAGTATAAGGATGATTGTTGTCGTTGTAGCTCCTTGCTTCTTCACATCTTCAAGACTTCTCAATACTTGTAATGTCTCATATCCTAATGCTTTCAAGCTAACCTATACGAAGTTTAACTCTAGTACATAATCAAGCGATTCTTAACATGAGTTTTGATTCACTAAATATGACAACCAAACTTGACATACCAACGCTTGGTGGGTTCAACCGAGAAATGCTCTAACAATCTCCCCTTTTGTCAATTTTAATGACAAAACTCTTACATCATATGGATAAACAAATTACAAGAATTCATTACACTCCACTTGATACCCGATTCAACAGCACAGTGAAACTGCTTACATTCAATCCTTGAAAATGTCGATATCGATATTATAATAACAAAGCTAATACTCCCCCTAAGGAAGATAGGTAGATATTTAATCTGCACGTCTTTGTTATACCAATCAATATGACATGTTACTCCCCCTTAGTCCGTGCTTTCACTCTTTCGTTAGATAAAACATTCAAGTACCAATGTTCTTTTCCTTAGTGATACCAATTAATATAAAATCAATGCCAGTATCACTTGTTTACTCCATATATTTCTCCCCCTTTTTGTGAAAAAAATGACAAAGAAACGAAAAAAAATAAAGGACAACACGAAAAGAATCTTACAAATCTCAGAATAGACTTGCAAACCTGTAGAGTTAGGCACGAGGGTTCCACACATCATGTTCTGATAACCAATATCAAAACCGACACTACAAGTAGTCTTATTTTGATATGTTACCAAGGAAACAATTGCCCGAAACAATTTTTCCTATTTAGTTTAGCAAACCAAAAACAACTAATCACATTAGTCCCTTTGCTAAACCGATTGTTCAAAAACAACCGCTTAACTCGATAAGACCAAAATAAAGATAAACTTCATTTTTCTCATCAGGTTCTAATTATCCATAAACTTGGACCTTTAAATTTTAAACAAACCAAATACTAGGTTTGTTAACTAGCATTTCCTTGTTTAGGCATTCGATTAGACTTGAATAACCGAAACCTCACTTCGATAATATAAACTAAGATCAGAATTAACTTAGTTTCTTATCCGGAATCGAATTGGACTAAACAACTCATCCCGTACACATATTATTTCGTTAAGCCATAAATAATTCATACAAACCAACATAAATCAACTTGCATAATTATTCACCTCAACCGGGAGCAATTTAAACAACATAGACATTAAAAGCACCGCAATTGCACCGTAATTTTGTAAGCCTAAACCATTGAAACTATACAAAAGCAAGATAACAATAGTTTTTCTTAACCGGAACCAATTGAACCACACACACATCAATTGTACCGAAATTTTGTAAGACCAAACAATTGATACCACACAATTCAGCAAGATAACAATAGTTTTTCTTAACAGGAACCAATTGAAACACACATCCACACACACATCATGGAATAAATATCAATTGAACCTAAATTTTTTTAAGCAAAAGCAACAAATATATATAATATAAACTCAGGCTTTTCATAAACAGGAAAACAATTAACTAACAAGATTGTTACCTCAAATTTCGCATCCACTTCTCCAATATGATAGCATCTTCGTCCAGGGAGAATTGATATCGAAATATCACCACGTTGTCATCCTTATGCATAAACAAAAGAATAACAACACACCTCAACATTTACCATAGAAAGGTTGAAAACCGGTTTTAACAATTGCAAGCAAAAGTTGAAAACCGTCGAAACACATATGCTTTTATGCTAAACCAAACCCGATTCAACATATTGTGACTTTTTCACATACTATTTCTATTAGAACCCCTCATAATTCTTTGATAAAGCCTACCTACTAGGGCTAGAACTTAATCCCGCTAAATCAAAAAGTCACCCAAACCATGAGAGTTCATAATATATGAGATCGAATATTAAGGTAGTAAAACCGAAATCAAACATCCCATAAACATACATAGCAATATGATAAAAGAAATTAAGCACAGGCTATGCAAACCAAAAACTATCACAAGAAAAATTACTAATCAAATAATTTTATTCATAATAGACCAATACAATCAATGAAAAAAATCAAAAATTGATGTCTATTATACTACTCTCTCTCATTTCTTGTGAAGGTTGCTTTCAGAGACTGGATTCAAGTTCCTCTGAGTACTTCCTTTTTCAGTAGATATGTTCATCTCCAGCAGTTGAAAATGAAGACTTGCTAGTACTTCTTTTGAATCCTTTAACATCACTTCATGATACTTAATACAACCTTTAACAGAGTTAATCTGTTTCCTTAGAGAGTCCTGAGAGATATCATGAAGATGAACATCATGAGTTTCAGTCATAACTGATGCACAGAGTGCTAGATCACTAAGAGATGATTTTTGTTCAACCGATTTCTCCATAAAAAATTAACGAATATAAAAATATTTGGTTTAAGGAAACCGAAACTATTTTTTCCAAAAATAATAAATATTCAATATTTTTCTCTAAAGAAACAATCATGAATAACTTGCCCTGATTTATGCTTCCTCACAATCAGAATTTTTGGCAACAAGTGAGGATGCAAATATCAACACCATCAGTGAGTATCGAAGTGAGAATAATCTTCACCATTCTTAGTAGAATCATCCTTAGGATTATTTATTTACACAGCAGACTGTGTTCCCTTCAGTTTTTCTTCTCTCTTGCAATTTCGAGAGTTTGCAATCAATTTCTGAAAGCCAAACAATTTACCAGTCTTCTTTACCCCTTTTTCAAGGGCTTGGACAAGTTTGGTTCCACAAAGGATTGTAGCGAGATTGTTTTCTTCACATGAAGAACTTGTTGTGTCATCAGAAAAACTGGTTTCTGAATCTCTTGGTATTTCACTCAATATTTTTGGTTCAGATTTTACCATACATGGTTTGTCTGAAATCTACTTCAAAAGGTTTTCAATATCTAGGCTTAACCTTTTATTTTTCTTAATTTCCAACTCAAGTTTTTCTAAGAGTTGATTAGACTCACGGGAATCATCACAATTAGAGTTGGAAAGAAGTGCATTGCAATTAGATATTTATTCATTGGTTTCTTCCTCCGGAATATCATCAAGAAGGGAGACATACTACCTATTGCACTTTCTAGTTTTTCTGCTGGGACAGTGTTTTACCATATGTCCGAATTTACGGCACTTGAAGCATTGAACTTCAACATTGCCCTTTTATGGCAAACTGATAATGCATCAGGAACATGTTTATCACAGGATAAGATGTTCTTAATTCGTTGCTCAAGAAGAACAATAGATGAGTCAAGATCCTTTTCATCAGGTGCCATATCCTTTTGGCAACGTTTTTCAGTTTGATTCTTCAGCAGAACTTCTCTATCAAATATCTTTAACTTTCCTACAAGAGAGTTTCGAGAAAGTGTATAAATATCATTTCCTTCTATTATGGCATGTTTCTTAGACTCGTATTTGGATGGTAACGATCTGAGAATTTTGCATACTATTTCCTTTTCAGGAATAGCCTTTCCAAGGAGAAAATATGCATTAACAATCTCAGAAAGTTTAGAATTAAAATCCTCGAAGGTGTCTTTATCATCCATATGGAGATGTTCCCATTCAAATGAAAGGGTGAGAATTCTAGATTCTTTTTCAGATTCATCTCATTCGAATACGGTCTCAAGTATATCCCATGCTTCTTTAGAAGTTCTGCATGACAGCACATGATGAAGAAGATCATCACTAACTGCATGTAAAATGGCGTTTAAACCATCAGAATTCTGTTTTGCAAGAATCCTTTCTTCAAGAGTATACGATGCTAATCGTTTGAACTCTGACTCCGAATAATCTATCGGATGTTGGTATCCGTCTTCGATTAATAGCCATGTATTAAAATCTCGGGATTAAAGAAAATCCTACATAGCCGATTTCGATAATGGATAATTAGTCCCATTAAATCTTGGTGGAACGTTAACTGGATCACTTAATAGATTCATTCTTATAGGTTGGATCGCACCAAACACAGATTGTTAGATCTTTTCGTGTTTGCCTGATCTGATACCAATTGAAAAGGCGAGGGTACCCAAATATACCTCAAGCTAAAACTTTTCCTACCTATAAGTCCTTTCTCCGAAAGTGATTGTCTATGGACTGAGTCGAGATAATACAACTAATCGGTTCACATTTCGTGTGATCGTCTATGGATACGAGATCGAGACAATACAACAATGAAGTATGTTTACTTTATATAAAGGTTCGGACTTAACCAAACACAATAGGATTGCTTATCAAGTAAATAAGAATTAACGTTTGTTTAATTTACTTTAATTATAATAAAACAATTATAATGCGGAAAATAAAAGTAAATGACACAGCAAGATTTTGTTAACGAGGAAACCGCAAATGCAGAAAAACCCCGGGACCTAGTCCAGAATTGAATACTCTCAGGATTAAGCCGCTACACAAAATTACACTTAACTTCGTATAGTTGAGACCAAGTAACTAACCCTATAGTTCACCTAGTTCCGTCTGTATTCCCACGCCTCCGACTTATGAATAAGTCACGTACTTAGAAAATCCATTTGGTTCGTATTCCAAACAGTAAAGGAACAAGAAATCTGTTTGGTATCAACTCTATTCAACCAAGTGATATGAGTCGGACAAAGGCTCTTCCGTTTATCTTAACATAAACTCCTTCGTCAGGTCTAGATCTATCTTATGTTCAATCACCCAAAGGTAATCGATTAAGATTAAGCCAACAACACCTACAATCCGAAGAACCGTGTTGATGTCGATCTACTCAATTAATCAATCCAATCTACCACAAGGATAAACCAATTATTAATTGGTTCCTATTTTACCCAAACAAGTATTGTGCACACCAAAGATTATAAAACCCAAGTCAGATCTTAAATATCTTCTTTGTCTTCAAATCTTCTTAAATCTCCAATAAAGACCTGCACACAATCACTTGAATCTCTTGTGATCAATCACGCACAGAACGGAGTCTGTTAACAATGGATTATCAAGATAGTCTTTAGAACTAACAACAGTCTAAAGATCCCTGTCGAAACTCTGAACTAGTATGAGTGAATCTTATATCAGAAGAGAAGATTCTCAAGAATAAACAAACTAGGTGCAATCAGATTTCAACCACCGTTAGTCAATCAAATCAATCGAAAACAAAGATAAACAGCAAGTATCTAGTTTCCCACCTACGAGTCGCGCTAGAGCTTCTCAATCCCAAAGAAGACTTTAAAACGAGCGGCCGTAAGAGATTTCACCTAATTAGATTACTCTCCTCTCTGATAGGCGGCTACAACAGTAACAAAGACAAAAGAGGAAGTCTGTTGTTATGAAGGATTAGTTTTCTAGAAAGGAAAACTTCGTGTATTTATAGACAAGGAAGTTTGGACACCAAGGAATTTCCAAAACCAAAAATATTCTCAAGATATTCATTAAAGCACAAATTCGGTTTCCATAATTCCTGGAAATGCTCTATCCAAAAATAACAATCGAAATCTCTCGGAAAATCTAATTAGTAAATGCACATTACTAATTCTGTAATTTCCCTACAAAGTGAAATTAATAACCTTAATTAAAAGATTCTTAACTTACTTATGTTTCGATCCTGGGATTCTCTTCTCTTAGCCATTAAGGAATATCTTTGAACAATTACAGAAATAAACATTCACAGCACGTGTTCAAAGTTTGTCGACATCTTTACTTTGTAAGTTCTCTTTCACACTTACAACCTTGAAACTGATTTGCCACACTTCCAAACAAGTTTAAAATTGGTTCATATGACTTTCAAGAACTATGTGATTGATCAAACCAACATTCAATCACAATCATGGGTTTACGGTTCTACCAAAACAAGTTTCGGTTCTATCTCCATGTGAGTACTATGCATAGTCGCACTAGCTTCCCAAAGATTTGGTTGACTAGGTACTAGGATCGGTTCCCCACATATATATGGTATCTGACTTATATGTGTTGCACATGTCCATAGGATCGGTTCCCCTTTCTGCTATAAACCTTGTTGCACCCCATACAAGGATCGGTTCCCCTTGATGTACTGCACCCCTTACAAGGATCGGTTCCCTTTGCCCAAGGCAAACATAATCCGATCATACCACAGGTGATTACTTAAGATTGATTTTACTAATAAAAGTTATACCAATACAAAATTCAGGACTTTGTGAATAGTTCTGCCAAGAACACAACAAGTTGTGAGCGGTTATACTATATCACACATATTGGTTGTTCATAAGATATGCAATGAATAAGAAAACCAATAACTCCTGGCAATTTCCTTTTCGGTTCACAAATAAGTTTATGAACTTACTTCCTTAGAACACATGTAAACATTATTCCCTAGGATGAAATCCTCACCTCATACCCATACATAATCACAATAACATTCAAATGATTATGGAGATGTCTTATCTACAAAGTTTAATGGTTAAGAAATAAACCTCGTATTGTATTCCTTAATACTATGTCTTTCTAGAGTTCATATATGCTTCGCAGTTATGTTTTCAATATGCACGACTTGAAAGATACGTTAGGGAATGAAACAGTTCAAGTAAAATATCACTAACCTCAAGTAGAAGGATGATTGTTGTCGTTGTAGCTCCTTGCTTCTTCACATCTTCAAGACTTCGCAATACTTGTAATGTCTCATATACTAATGCTTTCAAGCTAACCTATACGAAGTTTAACTCTAGTATATAATCAAGCGACTCTTAACATGAGTTTTGATTCATTAAAATATGACAACCAAACTTGACATACCAACGCTTGGTGGGTTCAACCGAGCAATGCTCTAACAGATTCATTTAGAACGCCTTCAACTGAATTGGTACCTTCTTCGATGGAATCTGTTTCTCAGATTGGAAATTTTGATTTCTTTTGGAAAACCTCAGAGAAATGGAGTACATTAAAATATAAGGTACCTCCTATCTTAAAAAATGAATTCTAAAATGTTTTGCTACAAATAGCTACTCTCTGGCCAAAATTAGGCATTTATTTGAAAGGCACGACAGAAGAAGTTAATGATTCTATAATGGAGACTTTTAAACTTCATCTTCATAACTATGATTTAGAAAATCAATATCCTGCTTAAGTGGTTAAGTAGATTCTTTTTCTTGGTTGTTCAGTTTATCATGGATTTAAAAATTATTTATTGGAATATTCGTGGTTTGGATGATATTAGAAGAAGGGATGTTGTTAAAAAGAAAATAAAAGATTGGAAACCGAGTATCATGCTGTTGCAGGAAACCAAAATCCAGCAATGCAATGATTTACTGGCTTGGCAAAGTTGGAGCAATAAATCAGTTAATTGGCTTGATTCACCCTCTCAATGAAGCTCTGGTGGTATTTTATGCTTGTGGGATTCCTCTAAGATTCAAGTCTTGGATTCACTAATTGGGTCTTATTCAATCACTTTACCGTGTAAAAATGTTTCAGATTCTTTTGAATGGATGTTCACTGGGGTCTATGCACCTCGTGCTTCAAATACTTAAGATTTAAACTTTTTTGAAGGGAGATTGAATAATTCAGATATTTTTGGAGTTACCCATAGATTATAGGAGGGGATTTCAATGAGATTAGATATACTCACGAAAGAACTTCAGGTGGGGATGTTACTTCTGATATGACCAAATTCAATAGGTTCATCTCAAGGCATAATTTAATCGATCTTCCACTTATTGGTGCCAATTATACTTGGACTAATAATCAGACTCAAAGTATTAGAAGAAGAATTGATAAAATCCTTTTGTCTCCTGATTGGGAATGATGTTACCCTCAAGTGATTCAACAGTCTCTTGCCCTGCCTTGTTCTGATCATAATCCAATTGCTCTTATTTCTCAGGGGATAAATCATGTACCACCTACATTTCGTTGTGAGTATTTTTGGTTTTCTCACCCAGACTTTTTCAATTTTTTCAAGGATATGTGGCTTTCTTTTTTTGTTTCAGGTAGTGCTGGCTACATTTTCTGTAAAAAACTTCAAATGCTTAAGATAAAGTTAAAGGAGTGGAGCAAAATGGAGTATGGTGCAGTGGATAGTAGATTGCAAGAATTGGAGGACATTTTCATGACTCTTGATGCAGCTGAGGATGCTAATAATGGTCTTACTGACTTGCAATGGGAGGAAAGAGCCAGTGCTAAACAAGAGTACTGCAAGCTAACTTTTATCATTGCCAAGAAACTGAGAAGTAAAGCAAGAATAACTCACATTAAAGACTTTGAGAACAACACTAAGTATTTCCACTGGCTTGCTAATGATAGAAGAATGAGGAGTTTTATTGGCTCCATGAAAGTTAATGGCACTATGACTAGTGATGAAGCAGAGATACAAGATGGCATTGTTTCTTATTTTCAAAACATTTTTCAATCTCAAAGTCCAAGAAATATTTCAATGGAAGGCAAGAACTTTACTAAAATTTCAGATGAGATGAATGCAACTCTACAAAAAGATTTTGATGAAGATGAATGTCTGGCAGCAATTAAGCTTTTGGGTCAATTAAAAGCTCCAGGCCCTGATGGTTTCCTGTCAAGTTCTACTTAATTTGTTGGAGCATCATTAAAGAAGACTTTCTCAAAGTTATGAATTAATTGCAGAACAAAGGCTTTCTAGATTGGAGATTGAAGAACATCTTCATTGCATTAATTCCAAAAAAGGATTCAATTGAAGAGATTAAAGATTTGAGACCTATAAGCTTAATTAATGGTGTTTATAAGATCGCCTCCAAGATTCTTGCTGAGAGATTTAAGCTCATTCTTCCTCACATTATTTCTCCACAACAATCTGCTTTTGTCAAGAAGAGGCAGATCTTAGATGGAGTTTTAATTGCAAATGAATTGATTGATTCTAGACTGAGAAGTGGCAAGCCAGGTATTTTATGCAAAATTGATTTTGAAAAAGCATTTGATCATGTTAACTGGGATTTCATTGATGAAATTTTTCAGCTCATGGGCTTTGGTGATAAGTGGAGAAGATGGATAAGATGCTGTGTAGAGTTTGTTAAATTCTCAGTTCTCATTAATGGCAGTGCAACTGGTTTCTTTACAAGAAAAAAAGGTATCAGGAAGGGTGATCCTATTTCACCATTTCTTTTCTTATGGTTGGAGAAGCTTTAACTTTCATGATAAAGAAAGCTCAAGAACAAGGTCTCATTTCAGGCTTTCAAGTAAAACCAGATGGAATGCGTATTAGTCATTTGCAATTTGCAGATGACACCCTCATTTTCCTTGATGCATAAGTGGAGAAGGTTAAAAGTTTAAAACTCATTCTTCTCTCTTTTGAAATGCTCACTGGTTTGAAAATAAATTTTGCAAAAAGTCAAATCTATGGAGTAGGCTTTGAAGGTGCTTTAGCAATCTTTTCCTCAACTTTGGGTTGTTATAGTGGTACTCTACCCACTTGAAAAAGCGGGGGTCTAACAACACCACCCAATATTTCGCTCAAAAATCTGTATGGACAAACTCAAATATACTTTTAAGATAAACAACAAGACTCAATCAATTAAAAGTATATCAACGAGTTTATATCTCTCTCTTGATTTGATTTACTCAAGCAGGAACTGCGAGTTCTAATCAAATGCAAGGAATAACTTGGATGGTACCAAAGACCAATATCCAAGGATCAATAAATAACAATCAACAACCAAAGGTTGGATTACTCTAATTGAAGATCTAATGCACAGCCTGTATTATTTCAATTATAAAGATAAAACAATATAATGCGGAAATTGAAATAACACAGACACCAGAAATTTTGTTAACGAGGAAACCGCAAATGCAGAAAAACCCCGGGACCTAGTCCATATTGAACACACACTGTATTAAGCCGCTACAGACACTAGCGTACTCCAAGATAACTTCGGACTGGACTGTAGATGAATCCCAATCAGTCTCCCACTAATCCAAGGTACAGTTGTACTCCCTACGCCTCTGATCCCAGCAGGATACTGCGCACTTGATTCCCTTAGATGATCTCACCCACAACTAAGAGTTGCTACGACCCAAAATCGCAAGCTTTGACAATAAACAAATCTGTCTCACACAGACAAGTCTATCAAAGGATCAATATGTCTCCCACAGATAAACCCAAAAGGTTTTGTTCCGTTTTTTGATAATAATCAAGGTGCACAAGAACCAATTGATAATCCGGTCTTATATTCCCGAAGAACAACCTAGAGTTATCAATCACCTCACAACAATCTTAATCGTATGGTAGCGAAACAAGATGTTGCGGAATCACAAACAATGAGACGAAAATGTTTGTGATTACTTTTTATATCTTGCCTATCGGAGATATCAATCTCAAGCTAATCAATCTGATTGTACTCGTACGATAGAAGATGCAAGATAAGATCACACAACTACGATAAAAGTAGTATCGGTCTGGCTTCACAATCCTAATGAAGTCTTTAATTCGTTAACCTGGTTTTGGAAGAAGAAAACCAAAGGTTAAAGGAGAATAGACTCTAGCACGCAAACTAGTATCACATGTAAGGTGTGGGGATTAGTTTTTCACAATACTAGATGTCTCCTTTATATAACAAAACAATCAATATCCACCGTTAGATGAAAACCTGATTTAGATTCAAGCTAATATTTCTCAACCGTTAGATCGAAAACTTAGCTTGTTACACACACTTGACAATGCATGTTTCTAGGTTTGTTAACCGTACCCAAATGTATGCACTTGTTGGTTTAACAATAGTTAACCAAAAGGTTAGCCATATGAGCATTTCATATCAACCATGTTCTTCTTTACCATAACTAGTTCAAATGACTTCAAATGAACTAGTTAGAGAGTTTTTCAATTGCAAGGAAATCTTATGTACTACACAAGACACAATTTAAGAAAAGATGATTTGATTCACTTGAATCGGTTCATGAACTTTTATAGCCACGGTTTGCAAACTGCATTCCTTAGTATTTTTAAGTTTAAGTTCAGAAATCATCTTCAGATATATAACCTTCTCAAGTTTGCAGACTAGGTTCGTGGACTTAAGTTACCGGGCAGAGTTTACAAACTACAGCAGAAATTCTCGGGTATGAGAACTTCGCCGGTTCGCGGACTGGGTTCGCGGACTGAGTTCGCGGATTTAGATTCACGCAAGTAGTTTGTCAACTCCAGCATAAATTCTCGGGTTTGAGAACTTCGGCAGTTCGCGACTTGGCTCACACCATTCTTCCGGTTCTCTTGATCAACAAAGTTCACAAACTTTGGTTCAAGGAATATGACTTATACATAAAATTTGTTTCCACAACAATGCTTATGTCCACCATTGGTTATGTAATCTAAACTCTCATTTCAATCATTGAAACATTCTTAGAGGACGTTATGTAGTTGTTACACCATTTCTCGTCAAAGCAATTTTCAAGATGATTGAAACATATCATGACTTTCGTCACATGGTAAATATAAACTTGATCGAAGCGAAAAGCTTACCAACACATATTTCGAGATTTAGATAGGCGAGGTATACTCGGCTCGAAATACCAAATGTGTATAATCCAAGTCTATATATATAGCATACGACTTCTTGTATCAAAGAGTAGGAGATATAGTAGATAGACTTTTGAGTGATAGATAAGTTCAAGTCTTCACATACATTTTTGTCGAGAAGTTCCACCGGTTCCTTGAGTAGTTCTTCTACTTGTATGATGAATCTCCATGAAGTCTTTGAGCTCAAATACACTTTCTATCCTAGTCCGATACTTAGCTATAATAGACTAGAAATCAATACTTATAGTATTGATCACTAACATTGAAAACCATGCTTGAGATAACAAAGCATGCAAGTTCGACCGAGCAATGCTTTAACAATCTCCCCCTTTGTCAATTTTAGTGACAAAACTATCAATATATATGGAATACAAAAAAGATAAAGAAACTTTAGTAGCTCTTATTCCACATGTGTAATCTTCAACATTCCTCGAAATCTTTGTCACTTCCAAGTACTCCAATGATCCCAAAGGTTGTAAGTTTAGCATCACCTTTGTTGAAGATCCGTAGCTATAACAATGAGAAAACATAGTTCTCGATCATTGTTATACAGTGTCATAGCTAGTATTATTACACAATGTCAAAGTTCAATTGTATCACAACTTCAACAACAATACTACGGTGATATGTATCACTCCCTCTTAGTCAATACTCCATCTCAGCGATTCATGGATCGAACATGTAAATTCTCTGAAATGGTGTCAGTATTGTAGATTCAGTAATGAATTACTGACCAGCGAGAGCAAGTATCGCTCGATTGGACGAATTACTGAATATTGAGAATTTGACGAGCAACTGAGCAAGTATTGCTCAATTCGACAAAATACTGAATGTTTATAATTTATCGTGCACTCGAGAAAGTATGCTCAATTCGACAAATTACTGATAATTCACTAAATATTGATAGCTGGATCAATATTTGAGCAATTGAGAAAGTATGCTCAATTCGACGAAATATTTATTGCTGACGTGAACCAATAAAATATTAAAATATTGGTAGATTACCAAATATCACATGATTAATTCATACGTTGGTTGCTGAATCAATGTAAATTCATTAGTTCTTGAATCTTTCTCAAAATGATGATTCGTAGAACATTTTATTCGAAACCCTAATTTCATATCATAGTTGATGGGTCGCTGAAAATAGGTCATGAGTGATATAGGGACCGAACACATGGGATGATGGGCGTCCATGTGGTTCCCAGTTGTCGAATGAGCATGCACCATGGTTCTCAGTTCGAGAGTTGGTGAAAGAATGATGATTAAATGTCGGTTTCATCATTTACTGAAATATTGCTGGGTTCAGCATTAGGTGATAAAACCTAGATATGAAAGGTGAGAACCGGCCAAGAGAGCATGGCACCGGCTCTTTGTGGGCACGTGACCAGTTGTTGGCCGCTTGAGCAATCCCCAGGTTGGTTGAAGAAAGTTTGGGCCCAATACGAGCAATTGAGCAAATTGGGTCAGAATTATGAAAATATGTGGGACCGGATTTGTGTAAGCCATACGGATGACCCTGGTCGGTCATGAAGGCATGCACACGTTGCCGTGGTGTCCATATCTCCATACTGAGAGTTTTAGTATTTCCTGATGTGAGTTTGAGCAACGTTATGAATTTTCAGAAGAGTTTCATCTTAACTGAAATTCTTGATTTTTGTTGGAATGGGCATGTATGCTCAATTCATCAATATTTTGTAAATATTAAAATAAGTGTATTTTAATATATAAAATTTCCGTGAGAGGCTAGCCGGTCGTGTGACCATGTTGGCTCTTGGGTTTTCATGATTCGAGCAAAATTTGAGAAGTTATGACAAACATGTTTTTTGCTCAAACCCAAGAGTTTCATGAATTGAGGAAAACAATTATAAAAGATTAGGGATTGCAAGGTGTGGGACCGGACACGACTAGGGAATGGTAGGCCGGTTATGTTGCCTGGTCCCGCACACCTTTCCCTATTTTGATATTATTATTTTCATGAAACTAGGATATACGGAGGATCCATGAGTTTTGTTGAAACGGAGGTGTTTCATGAATTTGGGGAGTAATAATTATAAAAGGCTAGGGATTGCGAGGTGTGGGACCAGCCACGGCTAAGGCATGGCCGGACGGCTAGGTTTCCCGGTCCCGTACACCTTTCCCTATTTTATAATATCATTTCATGAATCCATGAAGTTATGGGAAATTCATGAGTTTTGCGAAAAAACAAGGAAATTTGCTAAAATCAAGGAGTTTTCATGAGTTCATGAAAATAGAAAAATAGGGAAAAATAATAAAGGAGGCATGGGACCGGCCACGGCTAGGGCATGGGACCGGCCACGGCTAGGGCATGGCCGGCCGTCCGGCTGGTGGTCCCGGCCCCTGAGCGTCTCTTATTATTTTATTCTTATTTATCGTTTTCTCCAGTTTTGCGTAGGATTCCTCGTCTGTCCATGTTTTTGGATGCTCGTTTGTGCATCCGGGTGCTCAGTCGTGCATAATTGTCGAGTACACTTGCACCATTTTTTTGGGGCTTAATGTGGACTGCACGGAAATGGAAGAAAGTATACGGGAGCGGAGAACCCAGAAGTAAGGACTACAGGATGCTAGCAAATGACGTGCAGTCCCCAGCTGTTTCTTTGGTGAGTTGTTAGCGCTCCTTGTGTCATGACTTTTCCCTGCACGTGCAATTAGGATCACAAGACCAAGGTTTGTTATTTCTTTTCAGACTTTTTCTCCATCGATTGACGGTCTTAAACTTGTTCTCCGGAAAACAATTCAGGAATCCAGCACTGATGAAGAAGTCGACGTAAGTATCTCTTTCGTGCAGGTGATCGTGGCATCTCCTTGAATGAAATAATAATAATTGTTGTTGATGAATCCAGGAAAAAATTATCGTGGATGAACAAGGTATTGATGATGCTCATTAATCCTTGAACCTTGGTGAGACGGAGAATTCTCAAAACCCGAAACCGCATGAAAGTAATAACGCTTCTAATGATGACTCCGACAATATTGGGTCTTCGAACGGCTTAGAGACCACTCAAGTAAGTAACCAAATTATATTTTCTTAATATAAGTATAGGATCTCTTATTCATAATTGAATGAATGAAGACTCATATGAATGACTGAAATTTTTTACTGAAATACGTCACCAGAAAATTCAGAACTCCGTCTTTTAGCAAAAACGCCATAAAATCTTCATCCAATGTCGGATTTTCGCGATCTACCCATGAATCCTCACCGCCAGAAAATTTCCATGGTTTTTCAAAAAAGCTTTTTGGCGTTTGAGCACTTTTAAAGTCCGAAATCGACGAAACAGTGAACTTTCAGGAGACCTTCAGAAATTTCTCAGCTGGCATGCGACTGGATGTTTCGGCCACATCTTTTTGATTGTTTATACAAATGCTATGAAATTTTGATATATTGTAGAGGACACTCATACGAAGAGAATGGTATATAACTCAAATTTAGATTCGTCACTGATTGCTCCCAGTTCATCGTTTTGTACAAGGAAGTGAAAAACTCTTTAGATGAGCTCCGCCATAAAACGTGTTTTCATAACTTCCACTTTATTTGATCATGTCGTGAACGCATAATAATGAACCTTGATGATGTTAGATTACTTACACTTTAGGTTTATGATTGCTTTTAGTTCCCTTGCTTGGATTGCTATAATCCCATGTAATCTTCATAATAGGTGCCAATTATTGAAGTTGGGAATGACAGAGCCAATGATGACGATTCGAGCAATACGGTGAATCCGAATGACGATGCTACTATATCTGCACCTCAAAGTCATGAAGATGTTGCTACTGAAGTTTTAGAGGAGGATATGATTCCAATTGCCACCACTTCAGAGGTAGAAGAAACCGTGCCAGCCGCGGAAGAAACCATGATCGACCAAATTGACTCGCTGCTTCAATGGAAATAGAAGAGGATGCTCCAGTCGTAGAAGAGCTCGCTCTAGAGATGAGAGAAACCGCTCCAGCAATGGTAGGAGCTGTTGAAAATCGTATAGTGTTATACAAGTATCCTACAACAAGGGTCGTTCTTGTTCCTCCATTTGGTGAGTCATTCCCACACCATAAATTTGTCGGTGGATACAACATTCCCAGTGCATATACAACCATGTATACAGAAATGTGTGAGAGGTATGGTCACATTGTCGTCGCCACAATTACACAAAAGAGTTATTTCTCCACTAATCAGGTAGGAGCTCTTTTGCGAGTTGTAGATGATATGCGAACCAGGGATAGAAATACCGTAACTCCAGGTGTACTCTTTGATTGGTAGCACAATCTGGATCATGCTGAGAATCAGGGCTTCAACGTGGGATGGCTTCGTGAAAGAATGGAAGCTATCAAATCAACAATCAAGGAGAATGTACATATGACAAGCGATGATGTGACGAAGCAGGAGATGGAGGTTGCTAGATTGACAAAAGAGCTGGAGTCGGCCAAGGCATCTTTGCAAGTCTTGAAAGTTGTAGAGGAGAAGAAATCTTACTTTGATGGCTTACTTTAGTTCCTTTTCCATGATCTCTTGAACTTTGAACTTCTGAGAGATGTGAGGTCTTATTTTGATTTTGGTTTTCGATCGATTTTGGATAGGTGAATGATTGAGGATTTTATTTTGGACATGATAAGGATTTTTTATTTAAGTAAAAGAACTTTGATAAATTGTTGATTTAAAATACTAAATGCAAGTATTTCAAACGTTTTAGAGGGATTGAAAATACAATGAAAGAAAATCCTAAATGCCAAATCCAGATGTTTTGGACGTTCATGTGTTGAACTCCAATACCTCAAATGTCCATTTCTTAGGCTTCAAAAGCTTTGAGCCATTTCTCACGAATCACTGGTACAATGGCTTTATCATCCATGTCGATCAACTTGTAGTACCCACCGACCATGGATTTGGTGATCATGAAAGGCCCTTCCCAGTTAGGCTTCCTCCTTGAACGCTTTTTGAGTTTAACTGCTTTGAGAACTAAATCTCCTTCATGAAATTTGTTGGGTTGGATTGCGCGTGCCTTGAATATCTTTTGCTGGTTAGGGATCCCTCGTACCTTAGGATCCCAGGTCTGGGAAGCTCTCTGCGGCACGTGTGGATACTCATGCAAGGGAGAGTACCCAGAATATTGGTTGTCAAACTCGGTCATTATTCTAGCAATGATCGTGTTTGTGAGATGCTAGATCCATAGAGGCTATGCATCTAACCACTTGGTGTAATATTGTTGAGGCGAAGCCAGCCATTCATAGCGTTTGGTGACAGCCAAGTTATGAGCATAATTGAGTCCCCGGACCAGGGTATCATGTTTGGAAGTTGATAATACAGGCACATGAGGAGGAATAATACTTTCCTGAGTGCGGAACCTCTTGAAGAAATCGTGTGCGCTCTCCTCAGGTTTTTGTGTGAGCTCCATTAAGGCTTGGACATTCTCTAGATGCTCGAATGGTGGAGTGTCCTCTATTTCTTCTGAGTCGAAGCTTTCTTCAAAAGAGAAATGTGCAATTGGATTTAACTTTTCACCATGAATCCATGTTCATCCAAGGATCATATCATATCCTGGGTCCTCCGTAATTATTTGAAATTTGGTTTCTTCCCAAGTCGAGCCAGTTTTCATCTTGAGGGTGATGTAACCATAAGCGTCTCTGAAGACTCCTTCATGGTCTCTGACTGAGACAGGAGCATGAGTGGCTTCTCGTCGAGTGATGCCCGTGGCTATGCGAGTCTTCAGAGGAATGATATTAACAGCAGTGCCAACATCAACCAACGCTCACTTGAGTTCATTTCCTTTGAGATGAACTGTGGTGAGAAGTCCCCAGTCATACATCTCCTTGTCTGTTACTGGAGGTTCGGGAAATGCCTCCTGAATTGCTAATCGTTTTCCTGACACAATGCGGTTCAATGCAGGAAACATATCATTTCTTTGGGCCTTCGACAAGTACAACAACTCATATACATGATCAATTAAGGATTGAACTGCTTCCTTGACCGGCTGCTCGGAGAGTGTAAATGTTCTGATTGGTATAGGATTTCTGTGCACTCAATTCTCCTGAATCAGCATTTTCTTTGAATATGCGCTTCAAAGTTCTGCAATCAATTGTTGGATGACTGACATATCTGTGGAAACGGCAGTAGCGCGGATTTTCTACTTCTTCTTCTGTTGGCTCTCTTCTGACGAGAGGTAGTTTTATCTCACCGTCTTGAATCCATACTTACAATAACTCGATCACCTCTTCGATGGGAAAAGGGAAATCTGGCTCTTCTTAGTCGTTATGTTGACGCTGAGCCGGTAGTTGTGCATTTCTATTCTGGTTGTGCTTCCTTGGTGCTTTTGTAGGATGGGACGTTGGAGGAGCATTCTTATGTCGTTGCGCCCCAGGTTTCCTTTTTCCTCCTCCAGCAACATTCACGGAAGGTTGAACATTGTATTGTTTATTGACTAGGCATCTGATGTTGCTTCGAGTGTCTCGCAGCTCCTCGGTTTTGACAATTTTTGTTCTTTCCAGTAAGGCTGGAGTAGTAGTTGCTGATCGCTTAGCCGCTTCATGGAGTTCTGAGAAAGTTTGGAACCAGAGATTTTCCAGCAAGGCTCTGTAGACAGGAATCATCCCGTTAATGCACAAGTCCACCAATTATTGTTCAGTAACATTAGGATCATGACAATCCAAGGCTTGAATTCCGAACCTCTTCACATATTCGTTCGGATGTTCGGTGTTTTTCTGAGCCATTATACCTAAGTCAGGAAGAGTAATCTGTTCTGAAACGAAAAAGTATTTCCTGTAGAAGGAATTAACCATTTCTCCCCAATTATCGATGCTCCTTGGTGCGATGCTGTTGTACCAAGTATATGCTCGGCCGGTCAAAGACTTTGAGAACTCCTTCAGTCGGACGACATCATTGTGTTCATATTCTCCTAATGCCTCCAAGAATCGAGAAACATGCTCTCGGGCATTCCCCGTTCCATTGTAAAGTGTGAACGTTGGAGAAGTATATCCCTTCGGGAGAGAAATCCTGTGTACAGCAGAGGAATAGGGAGGTTGATGACGATGGACATATGGTGCCTTGCCCTTTCCTCGATCCTCTATGAATCTCTCTAGATCTTCACGAGTGATGAAACCGGCAGGCTCCTTTGTTGGTGGGTTTTCCGCAGCTTTGTGGACTTCATCATCGTCAACTATGTGGACTGGAACAACTTCAGTATCAGCAGTTGAAGATGTTTCCTTGGCTTTTCCTTTCTCCTGAATCTTCTCTGACATCTTGTCAGTGAGAGTTTTGAGATAATTGCACAACTCTTTCTGTGTTGCATCCATGTCAGTCTGATTTTTAGCGAGAACTTTCTGGACCTTCATGAGATCGGCTATGGTAGGTGGATTTTCTCTGACCTCTTCGGGATGCCGACCGAAGAGAGGATGATTTTCAACGTTGGTTCGAGGAGGAGTGGTACCACCATCATTGGAATCAAGAATGGTTTCTGGAGTACCACTATTGTTGCTAGTGTTAGCGTTGGTTGTGTTAGTATTTGTAACTGAACCTGACCTAAGATCGACCATTTTGTGAAAATTGCAACCGAGAGATTATTCTCCCACTGTGGTCGCCAATCTGTAGATGGGGAAGAACGAGTCAACGGTTTTTTGGGAAGTGAAGAGACGAGCGTGCTGTCAAGACTCATCAGCCGGGAGAAATGTTAATCCTCACACAGATGCACTGCAAAGGGAGTGCTTAGATTCGAGAGATCAATTTGTATGACTCCGGCCTAAACCAAGTCAATGGCCATTCCAGAGTCAATTCGGTCGCAAAGAGGGATATGGGTTGATCTGTAGGAAGGAAGCTGAGAATTGTGTGGGATCAGTGATGATCAAGGATTGTGGGTGTGTTGAAGGTTTCTGCAATTTGTGGTGAACCGATGAGTTCTAATAAGTTCTGATGGATTGATGAATTCTTGAGAGTAGTTTTCTCGAGGAATTATGCGTAGACAGTTGATAGCTAGTGATCAATCATTGTCTGTTGTTTTTCAATCATGGACTCAGAGACTTATTTATATTATCAGAGTTGTGAACACCTTGATCCCTGTAAGTGTGACGGTTTCTTGAGTGAAAGAGTGGGAAAGTGGGATATTGTGGTACAACCAGTTCCAGGTCGTGCAGAGACTGGGTTGATCATTTACCCACTACTTTGATAACTCCTCCAACCGTTGACACGACTTACTCACATTTCTCGTTGTGGATGAATCCACGTGTTGTAGGCCACCAGACCAAAACCCTAGCTGTTATCCCCCAATTCGACGTGATTGATGTCTCACGGATCGTGGAGTCTGAGTGACAGACGTGTATTGATTAGTCAGTTGTTGACTGATTAGACAGTGAGTCTAGGTTTTGTTGAATCGAGCATAAGTGGTGAATGCTCAGCGATTCATGGATCGAACATGTAATTCTCTGAAATGGTGTCAGTATTGTAGATTCAGTAATGAATTACTGACGAGCGAGAGCAAGTATCGCTCGATTGGACGAATTACTGAATATTGAGAATTTGACGAGTAACTGAGCAAGTATTGCTCAATTCGACAAAATACTGAATGTTTATAATTTATCGTGCAATCAAGCAGGTATGCTCAATTCGACAAATTACTGATAATTTACTAATTATTGATAGCTGGATCAATATTTGAGCAATTAAGCAAGTATGCTCAATTCGACGAAATATTTATTGGTGACGTGACCCAATAAAATATTAAAATATTGGTAGATTACCAAATATTATATGATTAATTCAGACGTTGGTTTCTGAATCAATATAAATTAATTAGTTCTTGAATCTTGCTCAGAATGATGATTCGTAGAACATTTTATTCGAAACCCTAATTTCAGATCATAGTTGATGGGTCGCTGAAAATAAGTCATGAGTGATATAGGGACCGACCACATGGGATGATGGGGGGCCATGTGGTGCCCAGTGCTCGAATGAGCATGCACTAGGGTTCTCAGTTCGAGAGTTGGTGAAAGAATGATGATTAAATGTCGGTTTCATTATTTACTGAAATATTACTGGGTTCAGCATTAGGTGATAAAACCTAGATATGAAAGGTGAGGACTGACTAAGAGAGCATGGGACCGGCTCTTGGTCCGCACGTGAGTAGTTGTTGGCCGTTTGAGAAATCCCCAGGTTGGTTGAAGAAAGTTTGGGCCCAATACGAGCAATTGAGCAAATTAGGTCAGAATTATGAAAACATGTGGGACCGGATTTGTGCAAGCCCTAGAGATGACCCTGGTCGGTCATGAAGGCATGCACATGTTGTCGTGGTGTCCATGTATCCATACCGAGAGTTTCAGTATTTCCTGATGTGAGTTTGAGCAACGTTGTGAATTTTCAGAAGAGTTTCATCTTGACTGAAATTCTTGATTTTTGTTGGAATGAGCATGTATGATCAATTCATCAATATTTTTTAGATATTAAAATAAGTGTATTTTAATTATAAAATTTCTGTGGGAGGCTAACCGGCCGTGTGACCATGTTGGCTTTTGGTTTTTCATGATTCGAGCAAAATTTGAGAAGTTATGACAAAATCATGATTTTTGCTCAAACCCAGGAGTTTCATGAATTGAGGAAAATAATAATTATAAAAGAATAGGGATTGCAAGGTGTGGGACCGGCCACCGCTAGGGCATGGCCGACCAGTTATGTTTCCCGGTCCCGTACACCTTTCCCTAATTTTATATTATTATTTCCATGAAACTAGGATATACGGAGGATCCATGAGTTTTGTTGAAACTGAGGAGTTTCATGAATTTGGGGAGTAATAGTTATAAAAGTCTAGGTATTGTGAGGTGTGGGACCGGCCACGTCTAAGGCATGGCCGGCCGGCTAGGTTGCCTGGTCCCGTACACCTTTCCCTATTTTATCATATTTTTTCATGAATCCATGAAGTTATGTGAAATTCATGAGTTTTGCGCAAAAACAAGGAAAGTTGTTAAAATCAAGGAGTTTTCATGAGTTCATGAAAATAGCAAAATAGGTCAAAATAATAAAGGAGGCATGGGACAGGCCACGGCTAGGGCATGGCCGACCAGCTGGTGGGCCTGGCCCCTGAGCGCCCCTTATTATTTTATTATTATTTGTCGTTTTCTCCAGTTTTGCGTAGGATTCCTCGTCTGTCCATGTTTTTGGATTCTCGTTTGTGCATCCAGGTGCTCAGTCGTGCATCATTGTCGAGTACACTTGCACTATTTTTGTGGGGCTTACTCAGTAGTAGTCCAGATGCCCGATTGTTGAGTATTTATTACTAATTTATGAAATCCAGTGAAGAATGATTCATGAAATTGAGCAATAAAAGTGAGTAGTCATTTATTATCAGTCCATAGAATCAGCTGTGGATTTGACCATGGATTCGAAATAATAAAATGATAATTTTATTACCATCTCATGGAAGCGTAGATTTGACCATGAAATCGAAGTAATAAGATAGGTGGTGATATTACCATTTCATGAGATCAATCGTGGATTCGACCATGAAATCGGAGTAATATCTATTACCATTTCATGTGATCAGCCGTGGATTTGATCATGAAATATGAATAATACATTTATCTATTACTATTCCATAGAACCAGTCGTGAGTTTGACCATGGAATAGGAGCAATAAGATAAGATAGATTATCTTCTAGGAATTCAGTGGTGAATATGACGTAGAATTTAATCTCTTGCGTATAGTCAGTGAATCGGCGAGTGTTGCCAATGTCCCGAAGACGTTTTTCCCTCTCAACATTTCATGTATGGAGGACCGCCTGAGTCTATACACAGACACTCTACATAGTCAGGGAACATTAAGTGTCACCGGCCTCCTGAAGGCGTTATTGCTCTCAATCTTACGGAGAACCGCCCAATCGTTCTTCTATGTAAAGGCGAATTCCTCTATGTAGTCAGGGAATAGTGAGTGTCACCGACATCTTGAAGGCATTAAGCTTTCAATCTTACGGAGAACCACCCAATTAAGTTATTGTACATAGAGGCTATGATGAAATTACCAGTGTCGAATGCTCCGGAGAGGCCTTTCGAGCGACATATGCATCATACTTCGTAAAACACGAATCGTCACATGGATTCCTGAAGCCGTGTCAGAAATATGCAGTATCATGTTTTTACGGTTTTGACCTTTGTTGAAAATCCACCATCAACAAAAAGATAAAGAAACTTTAGTAGCTCCTATTCCACATGTCTAATCTTCAACATTCCTCGAAATCTTCGTCACTTCCAAGTACTCCAATGATCCCAAAGGTTGTAAGTTTAGAATCACCGTTATTGAAGATCCGTAGCTATAACAATGACAAAACATAGTTCTCGATCATTGTTATACAGTCTCATAGTATTATTACACACTGTCAAAGTTCAATTGTATCACAACTTCAACAATAATACTATGGTGATATGTATCACTCCCCCTTAGTCAATACTCCATCTCACATGGAAACCATTCCCCCTTACACAATGATCCGAAAACTATATGTATTTGTAGTGTGAACTACATATTAATTCTCCTCCTTTTTGTCAATAAAATTGGCAAAGGTACAAGAACGAGATCATAATGAAATTTCCGAGAGAGACATTTCATGACAAAAGGAAAAAATACATACCAACTAATTTAGATGCAATCATAAAGCCGAAGCTAAATGCATTCATCAAGGAGTTTAAAGATACAAGATAACCCCTCTAAAATTCCAAAGCCGCACACCCCTCAAGATATGACCATTAAGCACAAGTTCAAAAGAACTCTCCCCCATTTGATGTCATTCCCGAAAGAACAACAAGAGCGACCTTAATTTCAAAAGAAAAGAAGGATTTTATTGGACACCAAAAACCATAAGAATGATTTCCTATATCCAAAAACTCAATCAAATTAATCACAAGTAAACCCATGATTAATTTAATCGGAATACGCAATCAAATTAAACACAAAAAGTGATCAATTCAATTGATTATGCTCAACATAAGAGAACTTATGGAGACACGAAGATACTCAACTAGATTAATTACATGAGAACCCATAATTAATCTAATCGGAATACACAACCAAACTAATCACAAAAGTAATCAATTTAATTGTCATTTGTTTAGATCGACATAAGAAAACTTACGGAGCATTAACTAAATAACCAAACAAGATGATTAATTTAGTTCAATATGCTCGACATAACATACCTCATGGAACACCAACTAAGCTAAGAAAATCAACTTGGTTGTATAATGCTCAACATAAGATACATTACGGAGCCTCACAATAATACATAAAAATATGGATCAGGGATGATCAATACTGCAGAATACACAAGGATTCTTTCTATTTTCCCATCACTATTTACATAACGATATTAATAGACATAATCCTTGGAAACAAAAAATTTTAACTTATCTTCCATCAAGATAATTGACAATATAGGCTTAACTTTTGTATTTGTCAAAAGTCCATTCATTCTTTTACCAGTACGTGAATACCGAACATGAACGACTTTACTTTTGACAAAGTATGGGATAAACATAGTTCACGGACGTAAACACCAATATCCCATAACAAATTGCAATATATCAAATCATAAAGATTAGTACTAAAAAACATCATCCTCCAAATAGTTTTTAGAATTTAATACCAATAAACCTAAAAAAGAACAAGAAGATGAACAATAACAGCTATGTGTAGTCACAATCATTGCTATTCAAAGCACTAGTTATTCTTCCAACTAAATCAAAAAGAAGACTTACTAGGCAACAAATAAAACAAGCTAAAGGAAAACAGACTCCAGTGCTATTCCGAACACGAACTAAGATCATATAGACGGTTCTGGATACTCATGAGTCTTAAGGTTTTCAGGCACGTGAACGACAACATCTTCTACACCTTTGGAGAGAAAATCGTTTTTGGGAAGTTCCTTAACACGGGTCTTCATGAGAACAAGGTCAGAGTTAACCTTTTTCAAGTCAGTTCTTACCACATTAAGACACTTTATTGTACCATCAAATTGTTGTTTTGCATCCTCAAAGTTCTTTAGGAAGTCAAGAACTACATCTGACGAAATCTCTTCAACCTCCTCTATATCCGAATAAGAAATAGGATATTGAGGAAAAGATCCTTCAACTTCAACAAAGGTTCTCTTCTCTTTATCGAATTCAAAATATACTGCATTATCAACAAAGTTTTCAGGTAAATCCCAAGAGCAGGAAGAAGAAGACATTGATAATAATAATCCTAGAGTGATAAATTAAACTCAATAGGATGGATATATAAATAAGATTCGAGAGAACTAGGGTTCACAAGCTTGGTCCATGAGAGACCACAAAACCATTTGTGTACCCGTAAGAGGATGGTTCACAAATCCCGCATGAGAAAGTCCATGCCTTTTAGAATTCAAAACCATGTTTGAAAGCAAAGCCAAAAACAAGATAAAAAAAGAAATACTCATGTAAAATTGTTTGACTAGTTATCCATCTAAGAACGATAAGATATTACCTAAATAATCATTGACACTTTACAAGAAGTATACCTAAACAATTCTCACTTAGTTAGGATTTCACAAGTGAGATTTCAACCTTGTGATTATTTAACACAAGTATGAGCCATTGGCTCATTAAATGAACATTGCTCTTGGTTATCCTTTTTCTTAATAAAACTGTTGGAGGAAAACCATTAAGATGTGAAATGGAAACCATAAAATTCATCCTTACAGAAATATGACTCAGAGATTTGATTCTTACTGAAGGAAATCGGCTTTTTCCTTATATCTTGTTCACATTGAATGTATCATTAAATCCCCTTTTTAAGATAGGAAGATTCTGATCTTCTCTTAGATTGTTAAGACATTCATTCTGAGTCAGAGCATTTAAGGAACTCATAGAACTGACTTTCCTGGAGTTTCTCATTTGCCTGACTGGTCCTCTTGAAACATGACAGGGACAGACTTTCTGAACGTTAGAAAGTACTATCTTAACATTCTGCGAGGATTTCCTCTCTTCATGTGATGTGTACCATTTTCGACAAGAGGGTATAGGCACGTCTTTTTCACAAGAAGATGACATTGATTTTTCTTCTGGATCTTCCTCAGCCACAGTAGTAATTGATGATGAAGGTCTAGAGAATTTCCTGAAACATCCTTGAATTGAGAGCTTGCTCAAGCGATGTTTAATTTCCAAGATATTCCTTTCAAGACTTGCCTTAAGAAGAGATAAAGGAAAAGCTTCAGAGTTTTTGGAATCATAGTCTCTTATTTCTCCAAGAAGAATTTTGACACGTTGTTTCAACCAATCATCTTGAATTTAACATAATTTATCATAAGTTCACACTCTTTGGCTGTTTCTCGTTCCATTAGAGAGAAATACCCTTTTAAAGGAAAAACGGAAAAACACATGTCGGAGCCTGTCTGTCTAGTTTGAACACAGGGTTCGTCTATGTTTGAGATAGACAAGACAGAACTTTTATTTCTGGAGACGCGTTTATCAGAGATAGTACTCTTGTCCATAGAGTCAGATCGCTACAAACACAGACTTGTAAGGTCTTAGACGTGTTTTCCTGCTCTGATACCAATTGAAAAAGCGGGGGTCTAACAACACCACCCAATATTTCACTTAGCAATCTGTATGGACAAACTCGAATATACTTTTAAGAGAATCAACAAGACTCAATCAATTAAAAGTATATCAACGAGTTTATATCTCTCTTGATTTGATTTACTCAAGCATGAACTGCGAGTTCTAATCAAATGCAAGGAATAACTTGAATGGTACCAAAGACCAAGTATCAATCAATAACAATCAACAACCAAAGGTTGGATTACTCTAATTGAAGATCTAACGCACAACCTGTATTAATTCAATTATAAAGATAAAACAATATAATGCGGAAATTGAAATAACACAGACACCAGAAATTTTGTTAACGAGGAAACCACAAATGCAGAAAAACCTCGGGACCTAGTCCATATTGAACACACACTGTATTAAGACGCTACATACACTAACGTACTCAAAGCTAACTTCGTACTGGACTGTAGTTGAACCCCAATCAGTCTCCCACTGATCCAAGGTACAGTTGTACTCCCTACGCCTCTGATCCCAGCAGGACTGATCTCACCCACAACTAAGAGTTGCTACGAACCAAAATCGCAGGCTTTGACAATAAACAAATTTGTCTCACACAGACACGTCTATCGAAGGATCAATCTGTCTCCCACAAATAAATCCTAAAGGTTTTGTTCCGTCTTTTGATAATAATCAAGGTGAACAGGAACCAATTGATAATCTGATCTTATATTCCCTAAGAACATCCTAGAGTTATCAATCACCTCACAATAATCTTAATCGTATGGTAGCGAAACAAGATGTTGCGGAATCACAAACAATGAGACGAAAATGTTTGTGATTACTTTTTATATCTTTCCTATCGGAGATATCAATCTCAAGCCAATAAATCTGATTGTACTCGTACGATAGAAGATGCAGGATCATATCACACAACTACGATAAAAGTAGTATCGGTCTGGCTTCACAATCCCAATGAAGTCTTTAAGTCGTTAACCTGGTTTTAGAAGAAGAAAATCAAAGGTTATAGGAGAATCGACTCTCGCACGCAAATTAGTATCACAGGTAAGGTGTGGGGATTAGTTTTGCACAACACTAGATGTCTTCTTTATAAAGTCTTTCAAATCAGGGTTTGCAATTAAGTTACCTTGTTAACAAAGAAATCAATATCCACCGTTAGATGAAAACCTGATTTAGATTCAAGCTAATATTTCTCAACCGTTAGATCGAAAACTTAGCTTGTTACACACACTTGACAATGCACGTTTCTTGGTTTGTTAACCGTACCCAAGCGTATGCACTTGTTGGTTTAACAATAGTTAACCAAAAGGTTAGCCATATGAGCATTTCATATCAACCATGTTCTTCTTCACCATAACTAGTTCAAATGAATTCAAATGAACTAGTTAGAGAGTTGTTCAATTGCAAGGAAATCTTATGTACTACACAAGACACAATTGAAGAAAAGATGATTTGATTCACTTGAACCGGTTCATGAACTTTTATAGCCACGGTTTGCAAATTGCATTCCTTAGTATTTTTAAGTTTAAGTTCAGAAATAATCTTGAGATATATAAACTTCTCAAGTTCGCAGACTAGGTTCGCGGACTTAAGTTACCGGGCAGAGTTTACAAACTCCAGCATAAATTCTCGGGTCTGAGAACTTCGCCGGTTCGCGGACTGGGTTCGCGGACTGAGTTCGCGGACTTAGCTTCACGCAAGTAGTTTGTCAACTCCAACAGAAATTCTCGGGTTTGAGAACTTCGGTAGTTCGCGGACTGAGTTCGCGGACTTGGCTCACACCATTCTTCCGGTTCTATTGATCAACAAAGTTCGCAAACTTTGGTTCAAGGAATTGGACTTATACATAAATGTGTTTCCTCAATAATGCTTATGTCCACTATTGATTATGTAATCTAAACTCTCATTTCAATCATTGAAACATTCTTAGAGGACGTTACACAGTTGTTACACCATTTCTCGTCAAAGCAATTTTCAAGATGATTGAAACATATCATGACTTTCATCACATGGTAAAGAAAAACTTAGTTAAAGCGAAAAGCTTACCAACTCATATTTCGAGATATATATAGGCCAGGTATACTCGGATCGGAATACCAAATGTGTATAATCAAAGTCTATATATATATATAGCATATGACTTCTTGTCTCAAAGAGTATGGGATATAGTAGATAGACTTTTGAGTGATAGATAAGTTCAAGTCTTCACATACCTTTTTGTCGAGAAGTTCCACCGGTTTCTTGAGTAGTTCTTCTACTTGTATGATGAATCGCCATGAAGTCCTCGAGCTCAACTACACTTTCTATCCTAGTCCGAGACTTAGCTATAATAGACTAGAAATCAAGACTTATAGTATTGATCACTAACATTGACAAACATGCTTGAGATAGCAACGCATGCGAGTTCGACCGAGCAATGCTCTAACAATCTCCCCCTTTGTCAATTTTAGCGACAAAACTATCAATACACATGGAATACAAAAAAGATAAAGAAACTTTAGTAGCTCCTATTCCACATGTCTAATCTTCAACATTCCTCGAAATCTTCGTCACTTCCAAGTACTCCAATGATCCCAAAGGTTGTAAGTTTAGCATCATCGTCGTTGAAGATCCGTAGCTATAACAATGAGAAAACATAGTTGTCGATCATTGTTATACAGTGTCATAGCTAGTATTAATACACAGTGTCAAAGTTCAATTGTATCACAACTTCAACAATAATACTATGGTGATATGTATCACTCCCCCTTAGTCAATACTCCATCTCACATGGAAACCACTCCCCCTTACACAATGATCCGGAAACCATATGTATTTGTAGTGTGAACTACATATTAATTCTCCCCCTTTTTGTCAATAAAATTGGCAAAGGTACAATAACGGGATCATAATGAAATTTCCGAGAGAGACATTTCATGAAAAAAGTAAAAAATACATACCAACTAATTTAGATGCAATCATAAAGTCGAAGCTAAATGCATTCATCAAGGAGTTTAAAAATACAAGATAACCCCTCTAAAATTCCACAGCCGCACACCCCTCAAGATATGACCATTAAGCACAAGTTCAAAAGAACTCTCCCCCATTTGAGGTCATTCCCGAAAGAACAACAAGAGAGACCTTAATTTCAAAAGAAAAGAAGGATTTTATTGGACACCAAAAACCATAAGAATGATTTCCTATATCCAAAAACTCAATCAAATTAATTACAAGTAAACCCATGATTAATTTAATCGGAATACGGAATCAAATTAAACACAAAAAGTGATCAATTCAATTGATTATGCTCAACATAAAAGAACTTATGGAGACACGAAGATACTCAACTAGATTAATTACAAGAGAACCCATAATTAATCTAATCGGAATACACAACCAAACTAATCACAAAAGTAATCAATTTAATTGTCATTTGTTTTACTCGACATAAGAAAACTTACGGAGCAATAACTAAATAGCCAAACAAGATGATTAATTTAGTTCAATATGCTCGACATAACATACCTCACGGAACACCAACTAAGCTAAGAAAATCAACTTGGTTGTATAATGCTCAACATAAGATACATTACGGAGCCTCACAGTAATACATAAAAATATGGATCAGGGATGATCAATACTGCGGAATACACACGGATTCATTCTATTTTCCCATCACTATTTGCAGGTTGGAAAAAACCTTTACTGTCCAGAGCTGGTAAAATTACACTTACAAATGTGTTTTGGCAAGCTTGCCAGTTTTTTACATATCTCTTTTTGAAATGCCAGCCTCAGTTTTGAAGAAGATTGAAAAAATAATGAAGGATTTTCTCTGGCATGACAATAAAGGGAAGAAAAAAATGCACTTGGTGAAATGGATTGCTTTAGCAAGAAGAAGGAAAGTTGGTGGACTGGGAATCAAGAATTTGAAGGCTGTTAACCATGGTTTGCTTAGTAAATGGTCATGGAGATATGCAGTAGAAGATAAAGCATTATGGAGAACTTTAGTGGAAGAAAAGCATGATTCTGGAGATGTCTGCTGGGCTACAAGAATCCCAAATGCACTTATGGTAAATCTGTATGGAGAGCAATTATGAAATATCATGCTACCTTCTTGAAATTTATTCAATTCAAAGTCAACAATGGTGCTCTTTACATGTTCTGGGATGACAATTGGCTATACCCTCATTCTCTCAAATCTTGTTATCCAAATTTGTATGTAGTGTCTAGAGCTAAAAATTTCACTGTTGTTGATATGGGATCTTTTGATATTAATGTTATCAACTGGAATTTTCATATCCCCAGAAGACTCAATGCAGCTGCTAGAGCTGAGTACTCTCTCCTTTCTGCAGATTTGAATGGCTTCAAATTTAACATGAGTTGCACTGATGAATTGCAATGGTCTCTTACAAAGTCAAAGCAATTCTCTGTAAGTTCAACATATGATAAAATCATTGCTAATGATGAAAGTTTTCTCACTGTTCCAATTTTTAATCTTATCTGGAAGCTTAAATGTCCTCCTAAAATTGGATTATTCTTATGGTTACTGGCTAACAACAGATTACCTGCTAGAGATTTACTAAAAAGAATAGGTATGGATGTTCCTCAAGGTTGTTTGTTTTATGATGCAGATGAAACTTCTTCTCATTTATTACTTCATCGCACCTTTGCTACACAAGTCTGGAATGATTTCATGAGTAAGTCAAATTGGTTCTTCTCTATGCCAGCTGATATAACTTCAATGTTGCAATCTTGGGAATTTGCTCAGGGCAGTAAGGAATGCAATATAGTTTGGTACCTAATTCCTGCTGCTATTATGTGGAGTCTGTAGAAGGAAAGGAATGACAAATCTTTTAATAACAAGAACATCACTGCCAGAGATATTATCAACAAATCAGTTTACTGCTTATATACTTGGTATTTAGCAATAAAGGAAGTTGAGTCTGTGGATGCAAATGATGTTACGAGGAATTGGTTTACAGTGTATTTTACTTCTCAATAAGTCTGGTAGCCTGTTACCATCTTATTCTTTCTTTTGTTTTCTTTGTAACTAAGGGTGGTATAATTCTTTTATACCTTCCCAACGGAGGACAAAGCAAATCCGTTTCCAAGAAGCGTGGTGTACAAGCTAACGATATTAGCTTCTTTTCTGATCAATATATCATTTTCTTTGCCGATCAAAAAAATAAATAATTAACTAATAATTATTACTGGTACACCCGGTACCATAACACATGGTCTTCCCCTACGATATAATACGCCATAAAACTTAGGGTCTTGACAATACCATCTAATCCTCCAAATCCTTGTCCTCAAGGATCAATTTTGGGAGTTGACTAGCCATGAAATCTTTGTCTTCACATGTTGCATCTTGAGGAAGGAGGGGCTCCCATTGAATCAATACTTGCGAGACAGTGTGATTATTCCTTTTGCTTTGTCTAGTGGCCAACACCTTGAGTGGCTTGATCTTCATTTCGCCATTCTTGTCGAGGATTGGTAGAGAAGTTTTTAAAAGAGCACCCTGACCTAACTTTGCCTTCATCTGGGAGACGTGAAAAGTGGAATGAATTTTAGACCCTGGTGGTAACTGTAGTTTATAAGATACCTTCCCTATTTTTTCAAGCACCTTGTAAGGCCCAAAAAAATTTGCAGCAAGCTTAAGGTTCCTTCTCAGCTGAACTGATGATTGTCTATAAGGTTTTAGCCTCAAGTATACCCAATCTCCCACTTGAACTCTCTCTCAATTCTCTTTTTTTCAGCCTGCTGCTGCATTCTATGTTTAGCCTCCTCTAATACACCCTTCAGAATTCCATCCATGGATTGCCTTTGTTGTAGATAATCATCTGTTGCTGAACTGATGCTAATACTCGAAGCAGTTACTCCAAATTGTGGTGGGGGGTACTCATACAGAGCTTCAAATGGAGTTAACTTCAGGCTAGTATAGAAGCTTGTATTGAACCACCATTCAGCTAATGGCAACCAAGCTACCCATTTACTTGGCTTGAAGATAGTCATACACCTCAAATAGGTCTCAAGACAAGCATTCACCCTATCTGTCTTCCCATCAGATTGTGGGTGGTAGGCTGTACTCATATGCAATGCAGTATCCATCATAGAGAATAATGATTTCCAAAAATTACTCAAGAAGACATTGTCTCTATCTGAAACAATAGTCTTGGGCATTCCATGGAGTTTGATAATATAGTCTAAGAATACCTTAGCTGCTGAAGCAGCAGTATAAGGGTGTCTGAGTGCCAAAAAATGGCGGTACTTTGCGAACCTGTCTACCATAACCAGAATTACTTCCCTACACTCTGACTTAGGAAGCCCTGAGATGAAGTCCATGCTGATATCCTTCCAAGCTTGGTCAGGTACTCGTAAGGGTTGGAGAAGGCCAGCTGGGAGTGAAGTAGTAGTTTTATGTTGCTGGCAAATATCACACTCTTGTACCATATATAAAATGCTCTGTTTAAGTCCCTTCTAATAAAAATACAACTTAGACCTTTGGTATCTAGCTCTAGAACCAGAATTACCACCTACTGAAGAAGCATGTATGGAAATCCTAACCTTTTGTCTCAAGTCCCCATGGTCCACAATGTACAGTCTTCCTTTGTACATGATTACTCCTCGTTGATAAGTGAAGTCTCCAAAATTGGGTGTAACCAAAAGCTAGGGAATAAGCTCATCTGCTAATTTATCTTGAATGTAGCTCCCTTGTACTTTAGCCAACCATGTTGGTTGTAACACTGAGATGGCATTGCAGTCAGCATCTTCTGTTAGTTGGACTCTTGATAAGGCATCTGCAACCCCATTTTCACGGCACTTTATATACTTCAGTTCATAATTGTAGCCTAACAATTTTCTTAGCCACTTCTGCTACATCATGGAGTGAACTCTCTGATCTAAGAAATGTCTAATGCTCTGGTGATCTTTGTAAATGGTGAATTTGACCCCCAACAGGTAAGATCTCCGTTTAGTTAATGACATAACTACAACCATCAATTCTTTCTCATAGGTTGACAAAGCTAGGAATCTATCCCTCGTCCCTTTACTGAAGAAGGCAATGGTCCTCTTATCCTGCATCAGCACTGCCCCTACTCCTGAGTCACAAGCATCTGTGGCCAGCTCAAATGGCTTATCAAAGTCTGGAAAGATCAATACTGGGGTGTTAATCATGGATGTCTTGAGTGACTCAAATTCCTTCCGAGCCTCTGCATTCTATCTGAAACTGTTCTTCTTCAGCAGCTCAGTCAGTGGTTTTGCAATGAGCCCATAGTGGTGCACAAATTTCCTGTAATACCCTGTCAGTCCTAAGATGCCCTGAACTCCTTCATGCATTCAACCTTAGATGGATCAGTAACTACACCTTCACCTGATATAATGTCCCCAAGATACTCAATGGATGACTTTCCAAAAGAACATTTGCTCATTTTAGCATATAGACTATGTTTTTTGACTAGCTCTAGGGTGAGCGCCAAGTGTTGAATACGAGTCTTCATATCTGTACTGTAGACCAAGATGTCATCAAAGAAGACAAGAACAAATTTCCTCAAATAAGGTTTAAAACCATCATTCATCAGTGCTTGGAAGCTAGCTGGTGCATTAGTCAGCCCAAAGGGCATAACCAAGAATTCATAGTAGCCTTGTTGTGTTCTGAAAGCTATCTTATGAGTGTCTGAAGGATACACCCTAATTTGGTAGTATCCAGCCCTTAGATCTATCTTGGTGAATACAAATACCCCTTTAAGCTCATCCAACAGCTCTTCTATAACAGGAATAGGATATTTTTATTTTATTGTAAGGTCATTTAATATTTTATAGTCCACACAAAACCTTCAGCTTTCATCATTCTTTTTAACTAGTAGAATGGGGGGATGAGAATGGGTTGTGGCTAGGTGTAATTACTCCAGAACTTAGCATTTCTTGAACTAGTTGCTCAACCACCTCCTTCTGGATATGTGGGATTCTGTAAGGCCTTTGGTTGGGTGGTGTGGATAATGGTTTGATAGGTATATGATGGTCATGGGTTCTTTTAGGAGGTAAAGAAGTAGGCTCCTGGAAAACTGTTTGATATTTATCCAATAAGGGTTATAATGGTTCTGGTGTAATAGGAGAAATTTCTGAGAAGTAAGAGAGAAGAACTGACCAACAATCCCATGCTTATGTTTTCTGAAGTACCTGTCACATTCCTTTGTTGTCATCATGTTGACCTTTGTAGAGTATGCCTCACCTTTGAGATCAATAGCTTCTTTACCTTATGAAAATGAGAGGGTTAACTTTTTGAAATCAAAGTTAATGGGTCTGACTTTCCTCATCCAATCGACTCCCAAGACCATGTCACAGCCTCTTGAGCTAACAATCTAACTCCAAATTGAAATTCATGGCCCTGCATACTCCAAGAAAAATCTGGGCACCTTGCATCACTGATCAGTTTGTTTCCATCTGCTACGGCTACTTGAAATGTTGTTGTTGGTTATATATAGGAGCCACTAAGTCCAGCTATCTCATGGTCAAGAAATGTATGAGTGCTACCACTATCCACTAATATAGTTATTGTCCTTCTATTGTTAGTCATGCCTCGTATTTTAATAGTGTTATGCGACACATTACCTGGCAAGGCATGGAGAGATATCTCCACCTCTTCCCCGACTTCTCGAATCAACGGAGAATCCTCAGGTGACTCTTCCTCTGGTATGAAGTTCTCTCCATCATCTACAACCAACATGAACAACTAATGTTTCTTGCATTTGAGCCCATAAGAGTATAGTTCGTCGCAGTTATAACATATCCCTTTTTCTCTCCGAGCTCTCATATAATCATATGTAAGCTTCTTAATGGGTGGCAATCTGGGACTAGAATTTTTTCTTAGGGACGGTGAAATTGTCTTAGGTGAGGTTACAAAACTTCTGTTTGGGATGCGTGCAGGAATAGAGAGGGGTGGTAGCTTAGGCCATACAAAACTTATGTTTGGTACTCGATCACCGAGCCTTTTTGACTCAACTTATTAAATTCACCAAATACATCATCATGTCCTAGCTCTTGAAACCTGAAGTTGATGTCAAAAGCGAACTCTTCCCAAATAATCACCTCTCTTCCTTCTTGATAGTCTTGGAACCACACATAGGCTCTCCCCTCTAAATATAATGAGGCTAGTAACACCTTCTGCTCCTCTCCGATGGTATGCGGCTGAAATTATTTTCTCTACTTTCTAATCCAAGATCTGGGGTTGTATCCATCGAAACTTGGAACTTCGACTTTAGGTTTGTGAGAATTAGAGAACTGTTACGAGATATGTCTATTACTACCATCTTGAGGATTCCCAGCAGGCTTTCCATGAAACAGATGATTCTGAGGAGTATATAACAACCCATCTCCATTTTTCAGTTTTTCTATTAATCTTCCTTCCATAGTTTCCATTTTTGTGCTGATTGATTTACTTATATTCCCTTGAGTCTCATCAAACTTACGGATCACATCTTCATGGCTCTTCATGAGAAGATTAAACTTCTTATGTAGATCGTCGAAATCCTTTTGATTAACCATTGTTACAAGCACTCAGATCGAGTGCTCTGATACCAGTTGTAAGGATCTACCTTACAAACGGCACAAAAAAGCTCAAGGAAGATAAGAATAGTGAGAGAAAGAGAAGAAGATAAGAGTTTTTGGATTAATAATTTTCTACCACACACTCTCTACAACACGGGAATATAAACCAAACCCTAGTGAGTAGTTGTGCGTCTCCCACAGGCACATAACTAACTCATGATTACCAACGTAAAACATAATCAATAGCTAATTAATAATTATTACTAATACACCCGGTACCATAACACAGGGTCCGCCCTTACGATGTAATAAGTCATAGAACTTAGGGTCCTTCCAATTCAACTGACAAAGTCATGAATCAGAGTAAATGAATGTTATGGTTTAATTAGTGTATTTTTCTAGGAATTCAACCGATGAATATGATACTAGATTCAATTAATTAATCACTCTATACTAGCAGGCAATCCGTCTAGGAGCATTTAATTCAGATATGAGTCGACATTTATCATATTAATTCTGAATATTATTCTGGGGAAGTTCATACACCAAAGATGAATTCTGAAATTCAAAAGAGATTTTGAGTCTTTCAGCTTAACTGTAAAATACATGGAATACTGAAAGTTCTACTTCAGAAGCCCTAATAATTTCGCCATACCTATAATACAAACAGAATGGTTTCTTGATCCTTGGACGGTCGGATAACATTTTGATAGACAAACATCGCATCCAACCATCCCAGTCTCATTTCAGACAAAGACATTCGACCCATGTAAGATTTGTAACCTCCTTCAATTATGGATATATGCATTGATAACCTTCGTAATTAGTTCCCAACCAATTAAAAAAAAATAACGTGCCAACAAAAAATCCTTACCAGTTAAATATTACAACTATGTAAAACCCATATTTTTACACTCATATTTTCTATTAAAAATGATATCTTCTTAAAATCTAATTAGCCCACCTTCATCAACCTACAAAGAACAAATAACAATACAAAATTTGCGGTTACAACATGTAAAACCCTTATTTATGCTTTGAAAATTACATGTCCTTCATCAACATGCAAAGAACAAAGAACATTATGTTAAAATACAAAATGTTCAATTTCATTTGACTCATTTTTTTTTTGGAAACAATCGAAAAACAAAAATAACTACATACAATTGAGATCTATCCAAATAATGAATCACCAAAACTTTCCACTTCAATCATAGGCCTAGTTTTAATATTAGTGAAAAAGAAATGTTATTTTAAAACTTATAATTGACCTAGCTAGGACATGGACTCGCAAGCTTGCGTTCTTTGCATCCTTGCAAAAGGGACAACAATTTATCTTGGAATCACATTCCTTTTTAAAGCTACACTGACACGGAAACCTCAATCTCTTCACAAACCTCCCTGGATTTTTTGGTGGTTTCCTTTTTCCTCTGCATCTGCTATTTTTTTTTATCTTCTTGATCTTGATTGTCTTATCCTCCACAACAACACGATTGAGTATTGTCATCTAAACCTTCAATACTGAGCCATCACTATCACCAAATCCTTCTTTATTATCATGATTCACCTTCAGCTTCTCAAAACCTGGGTTTTTTTTTTTGACAAAGGGCAAATTCATTAAGAATGTTACATAGTCACCAAAGAAGTGCCATAGTAACCAAAACAATTATACGGATGAGTGTGTCACAACATCCCAGTTATAAATCAGAGTAGAAAGACTAAAACCTGTGAAGATATTTGTGTTTAAAGTCCAATTGAACAACAAACATTTCACTTATATAATTAACTGCTTCAGATTTCTAGAGACATTTTTATAAAGCCTATTGTTCCTTTCTCTCCAAACACTCCACCAGATTGCGAAAGGGAGATAACCCCAATGCGCTTGAGCCTGTTTTTACTTTTCTTGTTACTCCATTCCCAAAGGGTTCTTTTAACATCACTTGAGAAAACCCTCCTGACTCCATAACTGTTCAAGAAGTAAGACCATACCTCATAAGTCACTTTACAGTGTAATAATAAATGTGATTTAGTTTCCTCATGTTGTCTCAAAACCTGATTTGGTTTTGCAAATATCGAATATGGAAAACGTGCAGAGTGGTGTTATATTTTCATCTGGAAAATGTGGCAAATATCGACGAAGATTCAGCACAATAGTCTGAATACAACGCAAAACAGTATCAAAGACCACCAATCTTTAGAGATCTAATAAAAAAAATATTATTTTAGGGCAAAATAAACTAATTTGACTGGCATTTTTGTCAAAAATTATTATTTTATCAATTACAAGGGTGACCGAATTTATAATTATTTGGATGAAAAATATCTAAGATTTTCACAGCTACAAGTTCTCATGGGTCAATATAAGTCTTATCTTAGTTTATAGGATTTATATAAATCATTATGACCAAAAATTATTCCGTCTCATGTCGTGCCGTTACGACACAGGGTTATTTCTGGTATTATTACATTTGATGAGATTATATAACTGCAATTTACTTCTCTTGCGGAAAGTGAAGATATAAATTTCTAATGATTCTGATGCTGATCACAGATACATCATTTCCAATGTGGTTTTACGAATATAACCTTCTGTTCGAGGGTGAAAACGGTTTCTGCTGTTTTTGGTAATTTCGTGTGTGTGGATGAGAAAGGAGTCTAGACCCTAAACAATGTACTGCATGGGAGTACTTTTGATTCGAGAGATCAATCTGTACAAATCTGGCCTAAACCAAGAAATGGCCGTTCCATGCTTGCTTCGGTCACAAAGTGAAGGAGAAGGGTTGGTCTTAGGGATGGAAGAGAAGAAAGTGTAGAGACCAGAATCATTGATTCTGAAAGTGTGGTTGTTTGTGAGTGTATCAGAAAGTAGAACTGGCTAGCTGAATGAAAACCTATCAGGTGATTTCTGGATATTGTGTTGCTCTCCTGACCAAAACTTGTCGTTTGGTGGAAATAGGTGAAACCTATTTATACAGGTCATAATAAAACGTACCCTTATCTCGTAGGAAGTGGAAACGATTGAGTGGTGGAAGAGTGGAGTAACGTGTAACGTTAGAATTTATGCTTCCATGATGAAGGAAAATTTTGCACAATTCTTGCCATTACTAACTGCCCCTCTTCATGACACTTTCTTGTAACGGGCGTATTGCACGCCGCACGCTGTAAACCGCCAGACAAATACCCTGATGAGTATCCCCCATTTTGTGAAATGTTTAATGTCTCGAGTGTTCTTTATGGAAAACATGTAGCACTTTGGCAAGTCAAAATCACGAGACTTGCCGCAGGAAAATAACATGTGATGCTATTAGACTCGTCTTGGCTGGCCGCCTGAAACTTTCCACGAGTCTATCAGTTCGGTGGCGAACTTGGATGGCTGAGATTGCATCTCATGAGGAAGGGTAGCCATTGATTTTGGATACCTTATGTTGGCGCCTGATAATGGCACGGTGGCGCCTTTAGTGCATGCCAGTGGCATTGCGGCATGAATGGCATAGTTTGTGCATGCCAGCGGCATGATGGTGTAAGTGGCACCTGGCGTAGCTATGTCCACGGGATTTAGGCGGCTGGTCGGCTAAAAGTTGCCACAAGTCTGTTAGTTTGGTGGCAAACTTGGATGGCTGAGATTACATCTCATGGGGAAGGGTAGCCGTTGATTGTGGATACCTTCCGTTGGAGCCTTTAGTGCATGCTAGTGGCATTGCGGTATGGCTGGCATAGTTTGTGCATGCTAGCGGCACGATAGTGCAAGTGGTGCCTGGCGTAGCCATGGCTGCTGGATTTTTGGCACGTTGGTGTTAGATTCAAACATGGCGTGGCAAAATAAGTTTTAATGGGCACATTGATCCCCATGTTCTGTGGAACATTGTTTGGCTCGGTTGGCGCGACAACTTTTCCTAAATTAGGGTCTGGCATGTAGTATGCGGTAGGTGGAACGTTTGGCATGTGCACTTGGCATGCCTGTTTGGCGTGTTCGATTGGCATGCTTTTGGTATGTTTGGCATGCCGCTTGGCATGTGCGCCTGGCATGCGCGTTTGGCATGTGCGCCTGGCATGTTTGTTTTGGCATGTTTGATATGTTGTTACCATGTTGGCATGGTTTCGGGAAGCCAACTTGGTAGGGTAACCTTTTGACACAACTTCCACCCTTTTTTAAAGTTGTGGCAGGTTTAGAGCAACCTGATTGGTCGATGAAAGCAGGGAGCCGGCTAAGCATGGGCGTGGCCACCCTTTTGGTGCGTGTGGCAAGTTTAGTGCGACCTGATTGGTCGATGGGAAATAGGGCCGGAAAGTATGGTCCCGGACACAACTTATGTGCGTGTGGCGATTTTAAGGTGACCTGATTGGTCGAGGGAAATATGGATGGTTTAGGATGGGGCGTGGCCAATGGAAAATGGCGCCGGTTGGCCTAAGGCATGGCCATGCCTCTCTTTGTTGCTGCTCCTATCCTACGACTCCTTTTTTTTCTGATCTTGGGCAAGATTTTGCATCTGCTAATCCATGGCGGATTAATTACCTAGTTTGCCTAAGATTAATTTCGACAAGCAAGGTATGATATACTGCGCAAGGCGCAAAATCCCAACTTTTGCAAATTAGTCAGGATAATTGATTGGAATTCTATGTATTGACACAGAGTTATTATAAGTTTGTTTCCAGAGAGCAGCATGCTTTCTGATTAAATACCTTATGAAAAGACCTTATCCTTGATATTTGGAAATTCGTGCTACTCTGCTGCGAGTGAACGCAAATTGTCATGCCATATCAACATTAAGGGTTCAGCCGGGGAACATAGCACAGAAAGCATTCAAAGAAACTTATATTAATTGAGTGTAGGCAAGGTGCCAAAATTTACAGAATTCCTGGGATTGTTGCTACATGCACCATACTGGGTAAATTTCATAAGAAAGAACTGAGTTGCTCAATAAATGTGCCAGTGAAGAGGTTGACACTCATGGATCCGTTTCCTTACAGAGTGACATCACATCAGATGTAAGGTTTTACAATTCTAACCCTAAGATAAAAACCACCATCAACATTAAGTCCCCTGCTTAGCTCGTAACAGTGGCATTGTTGCGGGGTAAGCATGAGATGGTGACAGACAAGGATAAAATCGAAACGGCAAGTCATGAAGAGATTGTCAGGAAAGTTTGGCTAACCTTTGTCAGGAGGCATAAAGAATGTGTGATCCTTGCATTGGCGGATTTGCATGAATTCGGCTTGGACATAGGGTGTTGGCGTCAGCGCTGCAACTTTTACTACTGATCGACAGAGGTGGCACTGCAACTTGGTCCGCGGAACGGGCGTTGGCTGTCTACGAAAAGGTGGATGGCGCTGCTTTGGCTACGGAGTGCTGGAGCCTTGACGCTGTTTCGAATGGCAAGGATGGCGCTGCTTTGGCTGGCTGCGGAGCGGAGAAGATGGCGCTGGACTTTGGATGGATAGGTCGATGGTGCTTCTTTGAACGGCGGAGATGGCTGCTGACTTGGGCGTGGATTTTTGGCGCTGGGAGTGGCTTGTTGGAGCTGGGCATGGCACTGGCTGGGACGCGGACTGTTGGTCCCGGCTTGGGCGCGGGCTGTTGGTCCCGGCTTGGGCGCGGGCTGTTGGCGCTGTCTTGGTCGCGACCTGTTGGAGTCATGGAGCGTTGTCAGCGTGGGACCGGTTGCCTCTTTCCGTGTATAGCCCAAACAAGAAACCTTCCTTCACTCGAACTCCAAAGTGCTATGCTTATAAAAGGCGTTAACTATCCTCTTAATCTCGTATTATTAGCTTTGTTTCCACGTCTTGGTGCTAGCGGCAGAGCAGTAGCAATAAAGCAGGCGAGCATATTTCAGGTACGTATCCCAGTGTTTATTCTTTTATTTGCTCTTCTGTATTGGTGTAAACCCTAGCCATAGGTACATCTTCCATAAATTTTTTGAAATACTTCAGTATGAATGATTCCTCTTTGCCAGTAGCACCGCAATAATGTTAGCCACCATATTAATAGCAACGTAAACAATTATTATGCAAAGTAGGCATGTACGGACGGGTGGCTGTCATTAATTCCTTTCCCATGAAAACCTAGCTTTAAGGTTTCCTTTTACTTTTGTAGTCGTGAGCATAATTATTGCCGCAAGACACGGTTTTGTCTAAGGACGTGTTTTCTGCGGTAAAATATGGCTTGTTGAAGCGAGCATCAGTCCCCACTCTTTTGGCTATGCGTGCTCCTTTTGTCTATGCGTGCTATGACTTGTGGCTAAACAAAGTTTCCCGTAGAAAACTTGCCGTGGATTTTTAATCATTGTACTCGATTCTGACAAAGCCTTCATGCACGGTTTTCTCAAAGTAATGACTTTTCTCCGTTTTTGCTCCATTGTAGTTAAGCAGCATAAAAAGATTTTGTTAAGATGTCACCTGAAACCAGTTCCTCCGTTGCGTCGAAAAATGCTAGCGTCTCCAAGCCGAATATGGATGATGAGTTCTTCACAATGTCTTCCACAGTTAAGAGGACACATCCCAAATATGTCACAATCCTTTTGACCGGTTCCGAGAATGAAGGAGACGTCCAATAGGTTCGGCCAGGTCGTGCAATGCGGTTTTGTCTTCAGAAGAAAGAGTATCTTGCTTCTCCTATTGACTTCAATATTTGTCAGAGTCCATTGCACTCTTTTGATAAATTGATGCAATTCATGATAAGTCAAGACTGTGTAAGGCCAATCTGACCAGGGCACAAATCATCAATGCTGCCATGGCTTCTGCAACACTTCAAATCAGGAAAGATATCGCGGTCTTGATCACTTTTATCTCCAGATGGTGTCCGGATACTCACACGTCCATATGCAGGTGGGGTGAAATGACCATTTTCTTGGAGAGTGTAGCCATCTTGCTGAACCTTCCAACAACAGGGAATCTTAACATCACCTTGTCCGATGAAGAAGAAAAAATGCGTGTCATTCTCGCCGAGAAGTCTGCAGGATTCGTTCGGAAGGAAAAAGAGACGAAATGCTTCCATAACTTGTGGGTTTCTGAGTGGTTCCCGGATGAATCGGAGTCAGATCATGAGATGAATATTACACTCCATGTTGCGGCATTTTTAGCTCTGTGGATATCCAGGGATATTTTTGATGATGGCTCTGGTAATAAGGAGATAAGCCAGGAGCTTATCAAATTTGCCATCAAATTGGCGAAAGGTGTTGTTCTCCCCATTGGTAGCTTATTTTTTGGCTCTTTGTACACCCATCTGGATCATCTGGATGCGGACATTTATGCTTCCAATGGCTATATGAAAGTAGACTCGTATGTCCACGTCGCCTTTCTCCAAACGTGGTTGTGGGAGCACTTCAAAAATTATGCTCCCAAGCCACTGGCTTCATTCCCTGGATCCTATGGTGTCTCCAAGATACTTCGCTGGTTGAATAAGCGTCCAAGACCTGGATCAAATCTCATTGACTTCCTCGACAACGCGCACGCAGTTAACTTTCGTCCCTGGGCTCCGGTCCATGCATCCATAGTTCAGGCGAACACTTTTGCCTCTGCCCCAAACACGACTTTGCTTTCTGTTGAAAAGAATATGAGCGTTGGAGAAATGGTATTCATGCGAAGATGTATACCCGGACACGTGCCATCTTTTTTTCGAGGATCTTATGAGGCAGTTCCTTATAACATTAACAAGGCTGCTCGGCATATGGTCTTTGACCAAGGAGTCCCATTTCTTCGGCAGTCGTCGGCTCCAGAAGAATTTTTGTCAGTTGTTCTTGATGCTAGTGTCCTTGCACGGGTAAAAGCCTCCCTTTCCTGCTTTCAGAACAGAATCCAGCGACTACCTCCAGATATAACATATTTTGGCAGGATGAGTTTCTTGCCATCCACGGGTTCGTGAATGACGTGGTGAAAGATCCTCGTGGCAAGTTTTCATCTGCGATTTTGGTGAAACATCCATTATTGAGGGAGCTTCCCACAGTTAACGAAATCTCTTAGCCCGGATATGAGAAGTCCCCAGAAAAGGGAGCGAAGGTCGAAAATCGTGCAGGCGGCTTCCAATCGGGTTCGACGGCTCTTGTGACCTTCAGTTCTTCCAACACACGGGTATTCATGAACTCCTTATTTACTTGATTGGATGATACAAATCTTCTGTTTTGTTGTTGATCGTCTCTTTCTCTTTTTTTTTTTTGAAACTCAGGGTCTTAACAGCACGAACGCCTTTCCCTAACTCGCGCATAACCATAAGACGGCATCTCTCGAAAAAGTGGGTGGCAACACTGAGTCTCCCCACAGTGAAGGAGAATCCGACGAGAAATAAAGTTCGGAATCCAGTGATGATGAGAATAACTCTTCTGAAAGTAATGATGAGTCTTCTTCCAGTGATCCCTCAGACGAGTCGGTGAGTTTTCCACATGTTTTTTTTTCTTTTTGAGATATTTATTTGGAATAAATGTTCAATCGATAACATTGCAGGAAGGAAAAATTCTTGGAGATAAACCTGAGAGAGAGAATCGTCACAGTGAAGATATAGCTTCATCTCCATTCATGGAAGTTGTGCCCGCTGGTAATCTGGAGATGGAGGTTGATCGTCCTGGAGAGCTTGATATGCTTCAAACGGTGAATAACGCTTCTATAACAACTGGTGCAATTATTACTAAAGAACCCTTGTTGGTTGCGGGTTCAGCTGCAGGCGCCGCTTTCGTCCCTCCATTCTTGATTCCTTATGAAGATCACATGCTGATTGGAGGTTTCAGTGTACCAGTTAAGTATGAGGCGCTATATACCAAGATGTGGAAAAGGTATGGACATATTGCCACATCCAAAAAGATCACTAGCCGATTTGCGTTGGTCAAGCGCGTGGAAGAAGCTTTATCTTCGTTTCATGACATGTGCAATGTGACTGGCCATACTGATTCAGGAGATGTAGTCTCAAGCTGGAAGTTTCACCGGGATATGTGCGTAGACTTTGAGTTCAACGTATCTTGGTTCTGTGAAAGTTTTTTCGAGATCCAAAAGTTGCAGGCTGAAACGATCGAAGGTCCCTCTGCGGATGTGATCAACCATCAGGAAGCAGAAGTCGCAAGCTTGTCTCCGGAGTTGAAGCTGAAACGGGCGGCTTTTCAAAGCGCGAAGGATGCTTTCTCCAAGAAGAACGAACCATTATTGAATGATTTCCCTTGAATATCTTCTGTCTTCTGAACTTCCTCTTCTTAGGTTTTTTTTTTAAAGGCAAACAAAACGCGTAGTTTATGGTTTGATTTTCTGGTTTTTGGGATTAATAGATCATTTCTTCTTATGAGGGTTTTGGATTATTCTTGGAATGAATTATTTTTAAAAAATGCCACTTTGATTACGACTGTGAGTAGCATAATTATTCCAGAAAAGTCACAAAACAATAAATGTCATATGAAAATGGAAAATATGGGATAACATGAAATCTTGGGATAACATAGTTATCAGTTTCTATTATTAATGTTGAAACTCAAAGCAATTGGTCGTGTAAACATTGCCTGAAAAAACTTACTCGCTTTTAGGGTCTTTAAACAAAACTGGATTCTCAGGGTGTAAATTCGAGTTTTATGGGTGACGCCGTCCATATTGCGAGAAATCCTCAGTCGTTCTGTGAAACATCTTCATGTCGTGGTAAGACGGAGAATCTCCATTCCCCAGGCGCAATTCTCTTGAATCTATCTTTCCTTGAACAACGCACTTCAGAGCGTTCCAAATCTTCTCGTGTGACAAAATTGGATGATGGATATTGCAATCGAGAGATTAATCTGCCAATGTGGTCGCCAATTGTTTGAGGGTGAAAACAGTTTCTGTTGTTTTTGGTAATTTCGTGTGTGTGGATGAGAAACGAGTCTAGACCCTAAACAATGTACTGCACGAGAGTACTTTTGATTCGAGAGATCAATATGTACAAATCTGGCCTAAACTAATAAATGGTTGTTCCAGGCTTGCTTCGGTGACAAAGTGAAGGAGAAGGGTTGTTCTTAGGGAGGGAAGCAAAGAAAATGTAGAGACTAGCGTTGATTCTGAAAGTGTGGTTGTTTGTGACTTGTATCAGAAAGTAGAACTGGCTAGCTGAATGAAGAGCTATCAGGTGATTTCTGGATACTGTGTTGCTCTCCTGACCAAAACTTGTCGTTTGGTGGAAATTGGTGAAACCTATTTATACAGGTCATAATAAAACGTACCCTGATCTCGTAGGAAGTGGAAACGATTGAGTGGTGGAAGAGTGGAGTAACGTGTAATGTTAGAATTTATGCTTCCACGATGAAGGAAACGTTTACACTATTACTAACCGCCCCTCTTCATGACACTTTCTTGTAACAGGTGTATTGCACGCCGCACGCCGTAAACCGCCATACCAATACCCTGATGAATATCCCCCAGTTTTTGGCATGTTTAATGTCTCGAGTGTTCTTTGTGGAAAACATTTAGCACTTTTGAAAGTCAAAATCACGAGAATTGTCGCAGGAAAATAGCATGTGATGCTATTAGACTCGTCTTGGCTGGCCGCCTGAAACTTTCCACAAGTCTATCAGTTCGGTGGAGAAATTGGATGGCTGAGATTGCATCTCATGAGGAAGGGTAGTCATTGATTATGGCTACCTTCTGTTGGCGCCTGATAATGGCACAGTGGCGCCTTTAGTGCATGCCAGTGGCATTGCGGCATGGATGGCATAGTTTGTGCATGCCAGCGGCATGATGGTGTAAGTGGCGCCAGGCATAGCCATGGCCACGGGATTTAGGCGGCTGGTTGCCTAAAAGTTGCCATAAGTCTGTTAGTTTGGTGGCTGATGAGTGCTAAAAAGTGCATATTTCTATATATTTTTCTTGGCATTTAACTCATCTTTTGTGCATTAATTCTACATTTTATCCCATATTCTGTATTTTCATTGTTTTCAAGAATAAATATTTTTATTAATTAATTTTGTATTTTTAGGTACTAAATAAAGCTTGGATGAATTACGGAGCAAAAAGAGCAGAAAAGTGGTGGAAGCCAAGAGGAATCACACAAGGAAGCCGCGAAGAATGTTGTGCGCAAGACCAGAAGGCTAGAAGTGGGCTTGGAAGGAAGAATTTGTTCTTAAAGAAGAAGTGGGCTCAGAATTGTCTAATCCCAAACTCTAACCTAAGTCCAAGACCAAGCCCAAAGCCTGCCTAAGCTCGTAGCCGTCAGATTGGATCCACAGATGCATCCTACGGTCGCTTCATCGTCGTGCATCGAAGTCTGAAGCTCCTGTCAAACACTACAGCACCTAACTCCATCTTGAGCCGTCAGTTTCGTTGTACTTCCGCATCCAACGTCGCTCCTCGCTTCCTTCTGTCTCGCCGTTAGATCGATCCATCATCTTCGCATCCAACGTCTCATCCTCGCTGTTCATCAACAATTGCTAAACCCGCTCAACACCCGAGTACCAAATACCCTATACCCAAAACAAACGCACCCCAATCCATTTTCCATCGACCTTCTCTTTCTTCTTCCCCCTTCTTCTCTTCTGCAACTCGATGTCCAGCGCCACCAACTCCACTGCCCCGCTCAACCACCACCTCAACCACCACCATCTCCTCTCAAATCAACCAAACCCCAACACCCATCACTCCCCCTATTCCTCTAGCTATCTATTTTATAGTTTTCTCAACTCTCTGAAACCCTAGATGAGAAAACAATAAGATAGGTCGAGCTAGAGCAACAGCACAGACCAGCAGAGCAGAAGAGGAAGGACGAGCATGTGTCGAAGCAGAAATCACAGTTGGTGTGGGGAGCAGGAGAATACGAATAGGAAGCATGGGTGAAGAGTTATAATTGCTATCAGTGATTAGGTAAAACCTAATTTTAATTTTCACCAAACCCTAATTTCACTGTTTTGGGGTTTTTGATTGTTTGTATAAATAGATGATATGGGTGTGTGTTAGAACTCGTTCTTGGGATAGCCAAGTTAACCCCCAATTTGGGTCTGAGTAGGTTTAATTTTAATTTCAGTTTCAATTTCAATTTCTATTTCAATTTCAATTACTCTTTCTGTTTACCATGTTTTAGTTCATCACTAGGAAGCAGATGAAGCCTCTATGCCACAGTGAAGTAAATGATTTAGTTTTGTTCTTGATGAGCTTGAATTAGAACCATGGAGAATTGATTACTCAGTGATGATAGTAACCTGTGATTGGGGGTGCTGTAAGAAGACCACCAATGCTAGGGGTGAACAGGATTAACTAAGTGAGCAATTTTTTTTAGATATAGGATAGTTAGTCAATTAGTGATCAAGTCTATCTGTGATTGATGGTGCTGTAAGAAGACCATCAATGCTAGGGATGCATTAGTGAACTAGGTGAATAGCTTATCCTAGATGAAAGCCCAGAACACAAGGCAGGCCTGAACCTTCACCTTGTTTACTAAGGCCAAAAACAAGACTTGCACTGGACATGATATAGCTGAGGATTTAGGTGGATTCAATATCCTAGTTTTCCCCAATTCCCTGTTTAGGTTAGATTTTACTTAGAAAACAACAATAGCTCCCTCCAAGTCCCTGTGGACAAACCCTTTCTTCCCATCACTAGCTACAACTGACCCTGTGCACTTGCAGGTCAATTTGTAGGTTGTTTATAAAACCCACCAAGTTTTTGGCGCCGCTGCCGGGGACTCGGTTAGCGGCGCTGTTGTTGTTTTTGTTCTACATTTGTTTGCTGTTCTCTGCATTTGTTTGCTGGTGCAGGTCTTGTTGCTGGCTAGCCTTTGCTAGCTAGCTAGCTAACTGTTGCATGTTGCTGCTAGACCTTTCTTAACCTTGCTGTTGAGCTTGCCAAGCTGCTGGGTTGTAAGAACTTGACCCTTGTTGCTGCTGCCCTGCCTGCAAGCCCTGAACTGAACCACCTGCTGCTGCTGGTGCTCTTGTGCTGTTGTGGTGCTCCTGCTGGTGCCAGGCCAAGAATCCTGTGAGCTGCTGCACCTGTTGCTGTGCTGCTAAGGCTGAAACTTGCTGAACCAAAGCTGCAGCCTGAAACCCAAAGCCTGCTGCTGGCCTGTTGTTGTTTGAACCTGAACTGGTGCTCCTGCTGCCACTGAAGCTGCTGCAGCTGGTGTAAGATAAAGCCCAACTGGGCTGTAAGCTGCAGAAGGTGAAGAAGTTGAACCAAAGCCCAACTGGGCCTCAGAAAAGCTAAAGCTTAGGATGATCCAAAGCCCAACTGGGCTTTTGCAACCAAACTGAGCAGCTGGGCTGTGCTTAAGCAAGTAAGCCTAAACCCATTAAGAGAACCCAACCTGTGGGCTTCCATTTTTAATTTGTGGGTTTGTAATAATTTTTTCCATTTTTCTGTTGGGTTTGTAATTAATTTCTTGTGGGCTTGTTTGTTTAATTGCTTGTGGGCTTGTGGTGTTACATTGATTTGGGCCTGTAGTTTTAAATTAGAAAAACTGAACTTTTAAAAGCCCAACTGGGCCGCAGACCAAACAAGCAACAATTGGGCTATCTCAAAAGCTACATTGGGCTTCAGTTTGCATACACATTGTGGGCTTGTTCACCTTCCCTTGGCAAAGCAATTTCTCCCACCAATGTGGGCTTGCTCCCAATACTAAAACCAAAATTTTTGCTCCCAATTAAAAAAACCAAATTTTTCCCAAAAATCCAAACCCATTAAAAACCAAATTTTGGGCTTTGTAACATAGTTACTTAGCTTTTGAGCCAAATCATGTCTAGATCTTGGTCTACAGTTGGGGAATACAACAAATCCCTTAGAGAACTTGCGTATGGACATACTCCACGTTATGAACCTCCCATAGACCATGATGTCAATAGTTATAGGAATTATTATGGACATTTTCAAAGTCCCGAGCCTCAATCCATGAACCCTAGTAACTATTCACACATGCATCATTCATCACAACGTGAAAATGAACATTTTGCTAGTGCCTCACTCACACAATCATCACTGATCGATCAATTAGAAGCTCGAATCGCAGCTTTAGAAATGCAATCACATGAGGAATCTGTCACATCTAATTTTCTTAGGCAACCTGAAATCTATGCATGTCCCGCATGTGGTAGTTTAGACCACCCTGTTGAGAATTGTCATATTTTGCATAATTTTAGGCAATCTAGAGAAAATCCAAGGTATGAAATGCCCATAAATTGTGAGAATGGTAGTCATTGGGACCATAATCAATCCTTTGAGGGTTGCGATCAATATTTTGTAAACCCTAATGACCATGCACACATGTACCATTCACCACAATTTGAACATGAAGAATTTTGTACTCCCATGAATTTAGACTCCACCACAGAAGCTTTCAGACTCAGTGAGCAAAACTTTGATAGATCTACATCACGAATTCAGGCATGTTTAGATCAGATTTTGCTTCACCTACAAAAGGAGGAAATTCATGAGGAAATGTATGTTGTCCCTAATGAAGTGTCTAGTCCCATTCTTGTAAATGATGTTGAATATGAACCTAATTTAGAGGAACATGAATCGACTAATGACACCACCACTGTTAATGAGGACCAATATGCATGCTACCATGATGATTATGATGATTATGATGATATGTTAGAAGAACATGAAAATATTGTGGAACCTGTTGGTTCAAAAACATATGGCTTCTCGCCCTCGACCTTCATGAATGTTGTTCTTTCTAATACTCATTGTAATTCATATGATTTTGATATTGACATGGGATTCGTACAATTATTCTGTGAAGATGAGCATGACATAGGAATAGTTGAATCTTCTGTAGACACTAATGTTAATATGCATGAAAATATATTTGATGTGTCTGATTCTCTACCTAGGTCACATTGTGATATTTCTCCTGATTTGCTGATGCATGAGAATAAATCTGTTGATGATGTTGATGACTCTGATTGTGATCTTGCCAATTTGTTTGATGATTGTGAGCATGTTGTGACACGTGTAGAAGACTTAGGAGATGTTGATGTGATTAGTAATGATGTGCCTATCGTCCTACATAAGTCACAATCTGATGGCCTTCCACCCAACCTAGATTTGGTTTGTACCCATATTGTCAAACCGACTTTTCTGAGAGTCCCTAATCTAGGTTTGGAACTGTGTGCTTCCCAAGTCCTTTTGGACTATTTTGCATCTAAGTATAATATCTTTGAGGAGCCACAGTTGGAATTAGCATGTTTGCCCGTCCCTAGCACAGTTCATTTCGAGCTAGACCTTGTGCATGATGAACCCCCAAAACTGCGAGATTTTGTTTCCAAAATTTTGTCCGTTGAAAAATCCAGGTTTGGGGGTAGCTCATTTTGTTTCACAGTTTCACTTGCGTTTCTTTCCTGTTATATTTGTGTGAAGCTGTTGAAACCTCTACACTTCGTCTTTTGGGTTGATCCTCAACTCTTTAGATTATTGGTGTATGGTGAATTTTTTGTACATAATCCAGTAGATAAATTTTAAAAAAAAAAAAAAAAAAAAAAAAAAAAAAAAAACCTTTTGTTCCTTTTGTATATATTTTGCTAATCCAATATGATCTCGGCTGACATATGTTGGATTCTTGCCTTGAATAACGGAGTTCTAATCTTGCTTTCGCCGAAATCGGGTATTCTCTTTCCTTTTTCTCTACTCAGCATGATCCTCTTCATATGTTGTATTATAATATTGTTCATATTTTGAAACATTGAGGACAATGTTTAGTTTAGGTTTGGGGGTGAAAAGTAGATACTTTGATAATATGCCATAATTGAAAAAAAAAAAAAAAAAAAAAGCAGAACTCCTTCTTTTTGAAAAAATTTAAAAATTCCAAAAAAAAATTAAAAATTAAAAAAATCATAAAAATGGAGCTCATTTACCTTGAAATGTTGACTCTTGTGCAAATATGTATTTTTATTAGGAGTCTTAGTCTAGATATTTAGGCACCCTGATTCTAGCACAATTCACATAGTGATAAGAAACTTGCACGCGCACGATCTACCAATACATGTATAGCCTCATCCTTGAGGTGTTCTATCGGAAGTTTTAGTTGCCAATCACTTTAGAATACTGAACGAAACTTGACTAGCTTGTTCTTTGGTTGGTTGGGATAGAAGGTGGAGGTTACATTAAGAAAGACAACCATCGAATTTAACTGGGTGCATCAAAAAGGGCTACCTCTTGCTAAGTGTCATGTAATTTTTATTCCTTTCTCTCTATGTATCAAAAGAGTTACCATGTTGTAAATTCTATTCACAAAAAAAAAAAGAAGAAAAAGAAAAAGAAAAAGAAAAAATGAATATTTATTCAGAAAAAAAAAAAAATCAAAAAAAAAAAAAAAAGGAAAAAAGAAAAAAAAAAGAATCAAGTATTTATCAATTCCATCCTCTCTTGTTCCAAAAATAAAAGAGAGTAGTCAATGTAAATAAGAGTCATGTAAAGAGTCATCTTTTGTGTTTTTGTGTTATAAGCAAGGAAGGGTGTATGCCACTGATGTACAACGCGAGTAATTGTGAAATACCTCCAACTCATTCACAATTCTCGTAAAGTCCGGACAGCTAGCTAGATTTCGACCTCGGTTCTTAGCCTGAGAAACTATCTCTTGGTGATTAGTAGTCATAACATCCGATCTTTCTTTACACATGTGTAGATACACTTTACACTCTTATCACATGTCTTTATTTGTTATCAGTGCTAGGATTGTGCCTTTGATAGCTAGATTGACATCTCCATATTGCTGTGAGCTTAAACTGACTTGCACATGTCATATTTGATGGAATCTGAGCTTATATTTTGTCCTAGAACTTTGTAGGTACGTTCTAAGCAAACCTTCACGAGACTTCACTCGTCCACTAGGGACACTTAGTGGTTTAAAAGGCTTAGTGCATACGCTAAATGCATTCGAGAGAACAACGACAGTGGTATAGGTAGGATTTCCTTAGTTTTGTTTTACTTGAGGACAAGTAAAATTCAGGTTTGGGGGTATTTGATGAGTGCTAAAAAGTGCATATTTCTATATATTTTTCTTGGCATTTAACTCATCTTTTGTGCATTAATTCTACATTTTATCCCATATTATGTATTTTCATTTTTTTCAAGAATAAATATTTTTATTAATTAATTTTGTATTTTTAGGTACTAAATAAAGCTTGGATGAATTACGGAGCCAAAAGAGCAGAAAAGTGGTGGAAGCCAAGAGGAATCACACAAGGAAGCCGCGAAGAATGTTGTGCGCAAGACCAGAAGGCTAGAAGTGGGCTTGGAAGGAAGAATTTGTTCTTAAAGAAGAAGTGGGCTCAGAATTGTCTAAGCCCAAACTATAACCTAAGTCCAAGACCAAGCCCAAAGCCTGCCTAAGCTCGTAGCCGTCAGATTGGATCCACAGATGCATCCTACGGTCGCTTCATCGTCGTGCATCGAAGTCTGAAGCTCCTGTCAAACACTACAGCACCTAACTCCATCTTGAGCCGTCAGTTTCGTTGTACTTCCGCATCCAACGGTCGCTCCTCGCTTCCTTCTGTCTCGCCGTTAGATCGATCCATCATCTTCGCATCCAACGTCTCATCCTCGCTGTTCATCAACAATTTCTAAACCCGCTCAACACCCGAGTACCAAATACCCTATACCCAAAACAAACGCACCCCAATCCATTTTCCATCGACCTTCTCTTTCTTCTTCCCCCTTCTTCTCTTCTGCAACTCGATGTCCAGCGCCACCAACTCCACTGCCCCGCTCAACCACCACCTCAACCACCACCATCTCCTCTCAAATCAACCAAACCCCAACACCCATCACTCCCCCTATTCCTCTAGCTATCTATTTTATAGTTTTCTCAACTCTCTGAAACCCTAGATGAGAAAACAATAAGATAGGTCGAGCTAGAGCAACAGCACAGACCAGCAGAGCAGAAGAGGAAGGACGAGCATGTGTCGAAGCAGAAATCACAGTTGGTGTGGGGAGCAGGAGAATACGAATAGGAAGCATGGGTGAAGAGTTATAATTGCTATCAGTGATTAGGTAAAACCTAATTTTAATTTTCACCAAACCCTAATTTCACTGTTTTGGGGTTTTTGATTGTTTGTATAAATAGATGATATGGGTGTGTGTTAGAACTCGTTCTTGGGATAGCCAAGTTAACCCCCAATTTGGGTCTGAGTAGGTTTAATTTTAATTTCAGTTTCAATTTCAATTTCTATTTCAATTTCAATTACTCTTTCTGTTTACCATGTTTTAGTTCATCACTAGGAAGCAGATGAAGCCTCTATGCCACAGTGAAGTAAATGATTTAGTTTTGTTCTTGATGAGCTTGAATTAGAACCATGGAGAATTGATTACTCAGTGATGATAGTAACCTGTGATTGGGGGTGCTGTAAGAAGACCACCAATGCTAGGGGTGAACAGGATTAACTAGGTGAGCAATTTTTTTTAGATATAGGATAGTTAGTCAATTAGTGATCAAGTCTATCTGTGATTGATGGTGCTGTAAGAAGACCATCAATGCTAGGGATGCATTAGTGAACTAGGTGAATAGCTTATCCTAGATGAAAGCCCAGAACACAAGGCAGGCCTGAACCTTCACCTTGTTTACTAAGGCCAAAAACAAGACTTGCACTGGACATGATATAGCTGAGGATTTAGGTGGATTCAATATCCTAGTTTTCCCCAATTCCCTGTTTAGGTTAGATTTTACTTAGAAAACAACAATAGCTCCCTCCAAGTCCCTGTGGACAAACCCTTTCTTCCCATCACTAGCTACAACTGACCCTGTGCACTTGCAGGTCAATTTGTAGGTTGTTTATAAAACCCACCAGTGGCAAACTTGGATGGCTGAGATTGCATCTCATGGGGAAGGGTAGTCGTTGATTGTGGCTACCTTCCGTTGGCGCCTGACAATGACACAGTGGCGCCTTTAGTGCATGCTAGTGGTGTTGCGGTATGGATGGCATAGTTTGTGCATGCCAGCGGCACGATGTTGCAAGTGGCGCCTGGCATAGCCATGGCTGCTGGATTTTTGGCACGTTGGTGTTAGATTCAAACGTGGTGTGGCAACATCAGTTTTAATGGCCACATTAATCCCCATGTTTTGTGGAACATTGTTTGGCTCGGTTGGCGAGGGAACTTTGCCTAAATTAGGGTTTGGCATGTCGAAACCCTAATTAGCGTATATGGCATGTAGTATGCGGTAGGTGGCACATTTGGCATGTGCACTTGGCATGCCTGTTTGGCGTGTGCGATTGGCATGGTTTTGGTATGTTTGGCATGCCGTTTGGCATGTGCGCCTGGCATGCGCGTTTGGCATGTCATTTGGCATGCGCCTGACATGTTTGAAATGCCGTTAGCATGTTGGCATGGTTTCGGGAAGCCAACTTGGTAGGGTAAAATTTTGACACAACTTCCACCATTTTTAAAGCAGTGGCAGGTTTAGAGCAACCTGATTGGTCGATGAAAGCAGGGAGCCGGCTAAGCATGGGCGTGGCCACCTTTTTGGTGCGCGTGGTAGGTTTAGTGCGACCTGATTGGTCGATGGAAAATAGGGCCGGCAAGTGTGGGCCCAGCCACAACTTATGGGCGCGTAGCGAGTTTAAGGCGACCTGATTGGTCGAGGGAAATATGGCCGATTTAGGATGGGGCGTGGCCAATGGCAAATGGCGCTGGTTGGCCAAAGGCATGGCCATGCCTCTCTTTATTGCTACTCCTATCCTGCGGCTCCTTGTTTTCTGATCTTGGGCAAGATTTTGCATCTGCTAATCCATGGCGGATTAATTACCTAGTTTTCCTAGGCTTAATTTCGACAAGTAAGGTTTGATATACTGCGCAAAGCGCAAAACCCTAACTTTTGCAAATTAGTCAGGATAATTGATTGAATTCTATGTATTGACACATAGTTCTTTTAAGTTCGTTGCCAGAGAGCAGCATGCTTTCTGATTGAATACCTTATGCAAAGACCTTATCCTTGATATTTGGAATTCGTGCTACTCTGCTGCGAGTGAACACAAATTGTCATGCCATATCAACATTAAGGGTTCAGTCGGGGAATATGGCACATAAAGCATTCAAAGAAACTTATATTAATTGAGTGTAGGCAAGGTGCCAAAATTTACAGAATGTCTGGGATTGTTGCTACATGCACCATTCTGGGTAAATTTCATAAGAAAGTATTGAGTTGCTCAATAAATGTGCCAGTGAAGAGGTTGACACTCATGGCTCCGTTTCCTTACAGAGTGACGTCATATCAGATGTAAGATTTTACAATTCTAACCCTAAGCTGAAAACCACCATCAACACCTTCGTCAAAAATCCACCATCAACAATGAGAAATTGCGTATTCAAACGATATCTTATTATGGGAAAAATAACTTCGAACAAGAGTACAAGTATCTTTTTTTGTTTTGCGGTATAATGATTAATCATTTTGGTCCAACTTATTTATGAAAACCAACTAGAATGGATGTTAGAGAAATATTAAAGCAAAACTAAGATACATATCAAGAATACAAAACACAGTTTGGCTATTTGTCCTCAAAAAGATAAATCAATCAGCAATTTCCATTATTATTAATTTTCCCAACCAAATGTAAGTTTTTCAGTTCTGTATGGCTTCATGTTCATCTCCTTTTCTAACTGCAAGTGGCAGCCAAGATTTCATCCCCAATAGATAAATCTACTCTATGGCTTCCAGTTGCTCAGATAAATTGTATCCTTTATTCCAACTATATTTATTGATAATGAAACGCCCAAATCTCCCCCTTCTAATCGCAAGAATTCTATAATTTCGCTCTCTCATTCTTCCGCTTCCAACACTAAATCAAATCCAACCTTACTATTAGTGAGCATGATCTCTATTTGTGCCTTACCTAATACGATCAATTTCAACCCTTCGCTAACAGAAGCCTAACTGTCCCAAATCTAAACTGAACAAGAAAGATTCAAATGATCTCTTCAAGTAAGGTATTCAAAGTTTTCCATCCTCTTGGTGTTTTTATTTCATTTCTAATTGACATGGAAATTCAAGTGCTTTTTAGTTTTTAAACGCAAATTTTGATTTATTTTTTTCAGACGCAAATTTTGATCTAATTATAGGGATTTCAAGGTCTATGACATTGAAAGTTTTAAATAAGGAAGTTTTTTTCTTTTTGGGGTGGACTTTTTCTGACTGCCAATATTTGGTATTATATTTAAATAATTTTGTTTTTAGGGGTTTTGCTGGATGTATTTATCTCTAATAGGAAGTTGTTTGTGATCTGTTTAGGTTGATTGCTGTTACTAATAGCAATGTTAGGGTTCATCATTGCCAATAAATAAGTTTATGATGTGGTTTCAGTTTCAAGCGAAGAAGGAATAAAAGCAGCTGCATTCAAATGTAATATGTTTGCTCTTTCTACTTTGACTGAAGTGGTTCCCAGGTAGATATATCAATCTTCGTTATTGACCTGGCTAATTGATAAACAATTTCTATAATCCAACGATGTTGATTCTGGGAAGGATATGTTGGTCTGTGATTCTATGTAGCTATACAGGGATACACATCAACCTAACTATCTGGATTTCTTCAGCGCTAATATAAACCAATTGAAACGGACAAGATAATTTAATTTTGCTGGCATCAACATACTCATTACCATTGTAAGTATAGGATCTATAGGATATATCTGATTGAGGTTCCAACTATTTTATTCTCCCACAAAAATGGATCACTCTTAGGCAAAGGTTTAAATTAATATTTCAAAATTTGTAAATGTCCTTGATATTATCTTGAGCTGTTTCAGGTGATAATGGAATCATTAACGGTCGGGGGAGGATGTGGTGGAATTTATAGTAGAACATAATACTGGAGTGTCTGACAGGCCACCTGGTTGCATTAAGGAACTCGCTTAACATCCTTACTCTAATCTCACTTTCTGCACCTCTCCCTTCTGGAACATCCATCTGTTAACTGCTGGTATTCCTTCATAATAATCATTTCTTTTGCATTATTTTAGCTTTCTATTTTTATTTTATTTTTGTGGTCATCATCCATGATTAATTCCCGTGGCTCTATCAGAGCTATCATTTTCGTTTACCATCTTGGTTAATTAGTAGTCTGAAAACGAGTTTTCCATAAGTAATAGTTTGAGAATCTGGGTTGCTGGGTTGTGACTATACCTGAGGGTTATGTTGGTACCCGAATCGGATATGATACCCTCAGATACTTCCCAAAAGGCTTATTAAAAATTTATTAGTTTTCTAAAAGCTTCTCATTCAATTTTTTTATAAAGGTCTCTCTTACTTTCACGTGCTTTGACATAAGAAGGAGAGAACACTTTAAAAAAATGAAGGAGTTTACTCCCATCATAAAAAGGGTTGAGAGAGGAATTTGGAACTTTGCTAGCAATGTGGTACTGAAATGTTGTGTGATACAGGTGTACAATGAGTGTTTTTGGGGTTAAATTGAATTTATGTGCTCTAATACATTAGTGATTCATATAAAATTACAGTAACAAAATTATATGTATGCCATATCGGCCGGCATCCGTATCGGCCATTTTTGAAAGTGCCGTATCGGACCGGTATCAGACACCGTACCAGTATCTATGCAACCCAGCTGGGCTGAATTCCCAATACTTTCTATATCCAGAAGCAGGCTTTTATTAAGAGAAGATAGTTGTTAAATCTAAGTAATTGTGAGAGTCAAAAAATTTCTGTCACTTTCACCATAGAGCAGTTACATATCTCTTTGGTAATTTAGTTTTCTTTAATTTTCTAGTCTACTAAGTTTGTGGCCATTTAACTCCTTTATATTTGTGTATTTAGAAATGAGAGATTTTCTTGGAGTACCCACTTAATTCCTTTCTATTTGTTCTTCATTCTCTGAAAGATCTAACGTTTCTAAAGTATCACACTTTTAATTCTTCTCTGTGAATTCCAAATTTTGTGTAGAATTGGAAATTTTTTGTTGATTTTCTTTTTATAATCTTAATTATTACTAGGAACTTGGTCGGATAACAAGTAATTATTTTCCGCCATGTGCCGGGTAGCTTGAAACCATGAATAATAGCATATGCCTTTGCAATGGATTTAATGGGTTCTTTTCATGTAATTTTGCTAATGCTTTTGGAATTTCAGGAACGAAGCTTTCCCTTGCTTGACAATTACGCGGGGATTAAATACAGCACAAGCATACTCGCTGACAAGGGATTGAGGAAGCCTCTATGTGACTACATACATCTGCTAGCTTAAAGACGTTAGAAGTTTTATATTTGGAAATAGTCGCGGACGGGTATATTGATCTGCTTCTGGATAAATAAATATTCAATGCTTAAATTTTCCACGCACTCCATATATTGGTTAACACTGTATTTAGCTGACTCTGTATAATTTTAATTTTTAACTGTTCTTATAGATTCTGAGCTCTATTGAGTAATTTTACTTACAAGCACCTCCAATCATCGTTTATGCGATGGTGATTATAAATATTTGTACTTCGTGGTGGGCAGAGCTCCTTCTGATGAGAAAAAAGACGGTAAGTGTTAGACAATAAAGTGGCTAGGAATAGCATCAGAACCTAAATCATTCTCATGCTTGCCCTGCGGGTAATTAACATTTATGTTAAGATATAGGATACTACTGTTTACCATACTCTGCTACCAAATTTTGTTAACATTTCATAATCTCATGCATCTTGCATTTACAAGTGGAAATGCTGTTACTAGCTTCCTTTTGAGTTACATATATAATCTCTTGCACATCTATATCAGTGCATTAGCATGGTCTATGACATTCTTGATATGCTTATTTGAATTAATATATAAGGTTTTCACACAACCATCAGTTTGAGATGCAGATACTGTGATGGAGAGTTCAGAGTTGCATTAACTTGAGTTACTAGGGCATCAATCAAAATTTTCACATCCTGCTTTAGGCTTTTAACAATGTTTGCATTTCATTTTCAATTCCTTTGTTTTTAACTTGAAATATTTTAATGGGGTAATGTCTTCAAGGATTTCACCTTAGAAAGATTGCATGGGACCCCACATGTTTGGTTCCTCATCCAGCTCACATCCTTTCTAGCGATTACATTAACTACAGAATTAGCTTTCCTCTATACATGTACCCAGTACCCACACTCGATTAATTACACTGCTTTGAAGTAGTATTTGAAGTAGTTACATTCTGGGAATCTACTGATGTACCCACATTCACTGAAGGAGTGCACAATACTCATGCTAATTTAATATGTGCTTTGTATTGCAGCACGGCAAGCGCTTCTGATCCGCTCTAAATTTTTGACTCGATGGTGGTTATTTGTGTATGTGGCACAAGGGGTGCACAGTTTCCTTGGTTTTTAATATAATTAGTTATTGTATGCTGTAAATATATTATCATAGTTTTTGTAGTGGCTCCCCTATTCAGATGAAAGATAATTTTCAGTATAATAAGGCAGCAATTCATAAATTGTAGTATATCATTTGATTTATATTATTTTACACTCATCGAAGTATGCTTTAAATTGTTTCTTGATGTACTTTCTTTTATCATTATTATTTTACATATTTGCTATACTACCTGTATAGCAAATGCGTAGTATAATAGTTCTGAATCAAAAGTCTTCAAAAAGAAAATTTGTTGTCCGGAATCCCCTTGAAAAATACAATGAAATCAAATGATTTAACAAAGATCACAATTCTTATAACACGCGCTTAAACACAACAACCTACTGTATGCCCGTGCCATCACGGCACGGGTTAATCCCTAGTACATATATATAACCCGTAGGGGAATTCTAGGAACACTAGATAGTCTTCACTGAGTACATTGGGTAAGGATAAGATGCCCTATCTATAGGGTTGGTCAATATAAAGGTCATTATCCAAAATTAACTGTTAGTTTGGAAGTTGCTGCTACTTATGGTTGTTGGATATGTCATGCTTTTTTTGGTTCACAAAATGACATAAATGTTTTGCACAAATTTCTTTTATTTGAAGATCTAAATTATGGAAATTTAGCCCAAGTAAATATCACAATCAATATACTAATGGGTATTATCTTACGTATGAAATCTATCAAATATGGTTAACTATAGTTCAAGCTTACCTTCGACAGCCCCCATACCCATGGCGACTTGGCCGTTCATTTAGGTATTTTACGAATGGATAAATGGATTTGAGGAATGATGTAGAACGGGCTTATGAATTTTTGAAGTGGAAGTTTGCAGTCATTTATGTGTCATATTGTTAGAGCATAGCTCGGTTGAACCCACCAAGCGTTAGTATGCCAAGTTTGTTTATCATATTTTAGTGAATCAAAACTCATTTAAAGAGTCGCTTGATTATTTATTAGAGTCAACTTCGTATAGGTTAGCTAGAAATTTACTAGGATATGAGACTTACAAGTATTACATGAAGACTTGAAGAATGTGAAGAAGTAAAGAGCTACATCGACGACATCATCCTTCCACTTAGGGTTAGTAATATTTGACTTGAACTGTTTCATTCCTAACGTATCTTTCAAGTCGTGCATATTGAAAACATAACTGCGAAACTGTGAATGATTATACTCTAGTTAGACGTAGTATTAAGGAATTACAATACGAAGTATAACGTCTATCTTTTGAACTTCGTATATAAGACATCGACATAATCATATGAATTCAATTGTGATTATGTGTATGGGTATGGGTGAAGATATCTGTAACGACCCTCAAGTTCGTCAATGCGATTAGACCAGTCAAGTGGTGACTAAGCCGCTAATGACTTGATTAGTTTAACACGAACATTAATCAATAAAAAATAATCTAACAAAAGATCTAGATACGAAACTAGTACCGCTAGATAGATCTCGGAAAGTTACGTGGAATGGACTACTCGAGCGTGTCTTTAGGATACCGGACAAAGAAGAAAACATCAGATTTGTATGAAGTGCAAAGTAGGCTTTTGCAGACAAACCGACCTGGGCTGCCCTTATCCATTTTCTGGGCGCCTTAATAATGTTCTTTGGTCTTATCACCAAAGTCAACCGAAGAATTTATTCTTCCTTCTTTCCTCTTTCTTCTTTCCTCTCATGTTTCTTCTCAGTTCTTCCTTTTCTCTTCTCTGTTAGATTCAAATTCAGATTTTACGTTTGTTTGTGTGAGCGATTCATCATAATCTTGGTTAATTATCGATTGACGACGAAGGTGATGGTGTTGAAGTTGTTTAGTCACAGGAAGAAGCAGAAAAAGGGTAAGCTATTTAGGGTTTCTGCTTTGATTGATTTTCTTTACGAAACTGAGTTTGTTTTGATGAATTATTTCATGGGTTTGTTGTTAATTAGGGTAGGAAGAGTTGTATAAGGTTTAATTTGGTTTCTTTAGGTAATTGAGTTTCGGTTTAGGGTTTAGATGAATTGAAAATTAGGGTTCTTGAAACTGGGGAAGCTGCAGATGTTGAAGATGGAATGAATTCAGGTGATTGTAGTTAAATTACTGAATTTAGGGTTCTGGAAAGAAGCAGAGTTTGTGATTCAGGTTTGATCAATTGTAAAACTCAATTATGGATTTCAAGGAAATCCAGTTCAAGGGTGGTCTGGGAATTCAGATTATTGTTGCTGTTGTAATTAAAGTGAAAGGTAAATCATGAAGAAGTTGTAAATTGTAGTAAACTGATGTTGGTAGTGATTTCTGTGAAGCTGGAGTTGTTATGATTGAAGTTGAACTGTAGCTGGATATGGTATTGCCTGTGTGTTTGTAACTAGAATTGTTGAAGTGATAAAGAAGATGATGCAGTTAGATGAATGGAATTGCAAGAGTTTGTGTTGCTGCTTAAGTGTTTGGGTTTGGATGATACATGATTTGTAGCTGTGTGGAATTGAGTCTCAGATGAAGGTGGTGGTGTTACAATGGTGGTTCATATAAATCAGAGTTGTGGAAATTACCAGTGGAACTGCAGATTTTAATGGTGCCGGTGGTTTCGGTTATATGTGTGTCTGAATTGGGAGAATGTGTAGAGCTGGGTCTGGTAATGGTACTGCAGGTATTGATGAAGAAGTTCTGTTGGTAGCGGTGGCCTTAACTGAAGTTATGGAAGTGATAAAGAATGGGATTGACTAAGTAAGGGTGGTGCTAATGCAATGAGAGTTGTAGTTGAGCTTCAGGTGTTGCATAAAGGACTGGTATGGGTTACAGTTAAAGAGGTGTATGTCTAGATTGTTAAAAGTGTAATGAATTGTTGTTCAGATGTTGGTGAAGTTTAGAAGAGTAATGTGTCGTTGCTGCTGTGTTGGGTGTAGAAAAGATATTGTTTTAGAATGATGGTCTGGTGGTAATACTGGAGTAGTTGGGTTGCTGACAATGTTTTCAATGCCATTACAATGAAGGGTAGAGTTTTGAGTTCAAGATCCAAATGGGTCTAGTGGTTTGAACTGAGAGAATGTGAAGAAGATGAGAAGGGTATTGTTTTGCTGGTGGCAGTGAGTATAAGTTGCAAATGTTGGGATTAAGTGACTGCTATTGAGAATTGGTGAAATGAAGACAGCTTAGAGTGGTGTATGTATGAATGTGCAGTGGTGGTATTGTTGTTGGTGTTAAAATGAGAAGTGATTTAAATGAAGTCACTGTCAGATAAAGCTTAAGATATGTTAATAGTGTTGTATTTCCTGTAATGAAATGGAGATGAATGAATGAGTTGCAGCTAAGAATTAGATGTGCAGAATAGTTGGTGTTCATGGAACTGAATAAAGAGAAATCAAGATTTAGATATGAGTTTAGCAGATTTGGCTGGAATCATTGTGATTATGTTGCACTGGTGTTTTTAGTATGTGTAAATAGTTTTGGCCTTGACTCATTGTTTTCCTGTATTGACCTTGACTGTTGACCTGACCTTGGACTTTGATTAACGATTGACTGTTAGTAGACCTCTTACTGTTATGACTGTTTGTTGACCATTTGGACTGGGTCTTAGATTAATGGGCCTGGTTTAGTGGACTTGGGCTTAGAGTTAGTGTTTCTATCATGATGAGTTGGACCACTTGTGGTCCGAATTAACCTTTAGTTCCTTCTACAAAGTTGTAGATATTCATAAGACATATCCGATGGACTATAGAACCAATCTAATTGGAGTAATAAACTTTTGTATGCTAAAGATAGATAATGAAAATGTGTAGAACCATAGATGGGATTAGAACCATCAGATAGTTCACTTAGCTTGTAAATAGAGAATTGTATGAGATTGTGTTATGAACCTTGTACGAGCCTTTTGGCTAATCTTTAGAGTGCTTGTGTGATTATACTACACCATTTTTAGTGAGTAGCAACGGTGGAATACTGTTGCAAAGCGGGGTCGCAACAGTCTTCCTCTGTTGTGAAAGTCGATTTTGCAATCTTTCGCAACGACCAAGTTACCGTTGCAAACTTTCGGTCGCAATTCGCAATTGCTTACTGCGGTTGCGAAATTTTTGCAACAACAAAAAAATGGTGGTTTTGACCGGTCAAAACCAGGTTAAAATCATAGTTCCCTCTTATCAAATTCAAATTACCCCTGTTCATACAGTTCTTGAAGTTTCAATGTTTCATCATAAAATCAAAGCAAAATGGAAGAAAGATTTTTTCCAAAAGAAACATCTTATTACAAGTTCATAACAAGCACCACAACTTGCCCAAAAGAAGATAAAGACTAGCATCTCAAAGAAACCAAAATGACATCGTCTGGACAGATTGACATTATCCAGACAAAGTGACCACCTGTTAACATCCTCATTTGGAGACAACATCATACATGATTTCACGAAATCACATATATTGGTATAACGTCCATGTTTGTTTAATCTGTTTCACCATAAGCAGGAAATCACAGGAAATTTTCAGCATATATGGCACACAGTTTGAAAAGGTGAAAACGAAATACTTGACAGTATATGCTAGTGGACTCCAAAAGAAAGCATGCAATTTTATTGTACGAACAATATCCCAAATATTCAACAATATGAGTAGTCTTTGCTTGCTTAGAAAAGTACCATCTTTTGTAAAGATATCAAGAAGGGATGCGCTGTAGTTCCTATTGATAAGGATAGATTGGATGTGTCTTTCTATCATCCTGAAACAAGAAGCAGATAAAACAATCATCTAGTTGCCAATTGGGTGTTCGAAGATGCAACCTAAGAAGTTTGACATCGCTAATAGGCAAAATCATCAGCATCACATGATACACCATCATGTAACGAGTTCTTGTCACGAGTTTAGATGAACTTTGAAATACAATTAAGGAAACCCAATTATGCAGCTAAGATAAGAATGCCCACCGGGAGTTTCTGTAACTCTGATTTGTCAGTAGAACTGTCAGGATGAGCACTTGGCAGTTGATCTACATACTGTTTGATAAGACACAACCCATCATAGTCACAAACTTTCAAGTAAAACTAGAAGACAACAACCATTATTGAAAGGTCAAAGCTAAGATGATCATATGTTCTGGACCTTTTCACCATCCTGGACAGAGGCCTTTGGTGAAATCAATCTGGCCCTCAAAAGGGAGTAACTATAAGAATAGTGTTTATTCTGCGCAATATATTAGCACCACCCCTAATCATAATAATGGAAGAGCAAAAGCTTCAGACAGACCTAAAGCACGTAAAAACAAGAAAAAGTGAGTAACTTACCAGCGACGGAACCAGGATTTCATGTTCGGGTGGGCTAAAAAAAATTTCTCAGGAATTCATTAATCTCAACTGCAATAAAGAAAAACGCGGTAAAATACCTGAAGTGAGCAAAGCGTGCAACACAGTATTCTATCGCTTCAAACACCACACATTGAGTTAGTCCATCCTTTGTTTCAGACTCTTACAAAAACAGTGGACAACAATCACAAAGACATCACTCAATCTAGTTTCGATATAGAGACCCATGGAATAATCCAGAGGCAACCTGTTTTTAGCCATAACTACGGATTGTTCATTAAACATTGTTGCAAGATCTTGACGTTGATTCATGAAGTCATTAGCACACGTCATTGTTGTATATGTGGGGATTTAAATGTACCCTCGTGCCTTATAAATGATCAATTTCTTAGTGTTTACCTCTTGCACCATTAGCTTCCTCACCTTCTACATTTTGTGCTCCTTCAATACTGATATCTCCACTGCCAATCCTACGAGGGTCAGGTACAACTTCAATTGGTACAGTTTATGAACATAATATGAAAAAGAACAAATACTTTTTGCAGAAAGATTCAAAGACATTCACCGAAGGTTTGCTCATTGTAACCAGAAAATTTAAAGATATAACCTAGAATCCCCCTGTTCCCAACTGAAAATTCAAAGTTAACCCTAATTCCAAAAACAGAATAAGAACTAATAGAATTTAATTGAGAACGGAAGACCGATAGACCACTGAATCAAGCTAAAAATGCATTATTCTAGTAGAAATAATCATACAAATGATCCAATTACAAATACCAATCTCAATTCCCAATTCTACATAATCTTAGATGAAAATTTTACACCATAATTAGTAAACTCAAAAGTAATTACCTATTATCAGTGAATACGTGAACTTATAGATGACAGTTTGATAATGATATTGGATTGTGGTTGCGAGAGAACCTTCGATTGTTTGTACGACAACAAAGTTTCAGTGTTTGATCCCCTAATTCTAACCTAAAAACTATAAAGAAGACGAAAAATAACTACAATTTTGACTTGTTTTCTTTCTGTATTAGAGAGGGAATGAAAACAGTTGCGCGGTAAAGTGAAATCCCGTGAGTATAGTGTGTGAATTAATGGGCTGACTTCAATTTTGACCTGGGCTATTATTTTTTTGGTTGACGGTTACGCTAGGAAAGATGAGATTTTCTACATTTTGGGGTGGGCTACAGCCTGGGTAAGCCACCTCCGCCACTGTAACTTACGCACATTTATAATCAAAAGCTTGGCTTCCCATCAAGATCAAAGTGACCTGTATCGCTGCACAATAGTAGCAACTAAGTAAATTTCACAGGCAAATCCTATGGAGGGACTTTAGGGAAAATCTCAGAAAGAAAAACCTAAGTAAATGCCTCATCAACGAACCAATACTAAGCCATACTTCAATATTATACAATATATCATATTAATAGTCAAACACAGTTGGCAGTTCTTATAAGGTAAAGCATCAGTTTGACCTGTTAACATTCACATTTAGAACTTAAATGACTGCGCAAAGAAACATCAGGTATGCCTCAAAGAGCTGCTAAGGACTCCAATCATAGAGGTATACTCATTGCGTGAGACCAAATGACATTTAATAGTTCATAGAAATCAAGCTCAAGTTTTATAGATAACCTGCATCATGTCTTTGCAATTGAGACACAATTTTCACTAAAAAAACAAGCATTATAATATAAGATAAATAGAGGCAAGGATTGATGAACACTTATATCCTTGTGCAGTTTGTGGATCAACAGATGTTCAGAGATGCATATTCTTGTTATGCTATAAGATGATATGTTCAGTCGTAGAGCATAGTAGACAACACGACTTGTATCTCATCAGTGAACATACATATATTGGAACAAAAAAGTTCAAGCAAAATCATTAAGAACAAAATTAAATGATATTAAGTGTAACGTGCTTGCTGGCATTGATCATGAAGACATTTTATTGCAATGACAAGCACCGTCCTGTAATGGCAATTGACATTCAGATAACGAACACTAACTAAAAGACAATATCAATTAGATTGCTTACCAATATGCAAAGACAAAATGCATGCTTCAGTTAAGGCAAGATTACTACATCGCAGTCTGAGGTACCCCATGCTGTCAAAGCTAACTCCCCATCACAAGAATTCATAAGACATACGAGTGAGCAGTGAGTTTCTTCCATGTTCATTATTGGACCTTGGTGCACTGTTTCATCACCACCACAACACAATCATCACCAAAACCCTGAATGGAGTTCAATTATAGTTAACTGAGCAAGATCTAGTAGCATAGACTTTGAGAAGAACTAAAACGCAAGTTAAATGAGTCATCACCTCAAAACCCTAGACTCATAAGCTGCATTCATAGTCGATTCAAAAACCTGCCTTCAGGACAAGTAGTCTTCATAGTTCCCTAGCTGAACTTCCTTACCAACTTGGTTTACTTGTACATCCATCTCTTCCTTCACAACAAAACAGTTAATACTTCAGATTGGAACTGAAACTATTAACATAATGGGTTAAACTGGTTATACAACCTCAAGGAACAATGCAAATTAAACTTAAGAAACAAAAGAAAGAGCCTTACCAGGATCTATTTGATTCTTCTGTCTAGTACAATCAACCTAAAACCGATGACAATAATCGTTGATCAGTGTCAATAACTAGCATCTAGTAACTATATTTACAACAAGTAGCAATCACCTGTTCAAGATTATCCTCATCTTTGAAAAAGACCTCAGGTGTTCCACATTTAGTAGGATCAAACCCGAATTACATTCGGCACAACACATGTAAGAATTGCAGGAGCGTCAATTACAAATTTTCTTTCTACAGTACAAACCAAACAATCAAGTTTAACTTTTAGCTAGATTCTTACTATATCGGTGTGCTATTAACATCTCCATAAGAAAAACTTATTTAAAATCCATATCTCAGCATCCTTAATTTATCTTAAATCATAATAAGATTTCTCAACACGTATCCAATGAAACCCAAAAAATATCTAATGACAAGGGAAAGAAACTCATCTTGGATGGGAGAATCAAGAGGAAAATCATTGAAACGATTACAACTCCTCAGATTCTTCTTCTTCTTCAGTATCTTCATCGTCACTCATACATCACTCCATTTTTCTGTACACAAATTTCTAGGGTTCTAGTGTTAAAAAAAATCGCAAAAATCACATTTTTTAGGGTTTGAGAACAAAGACATAACTGATTCATGATGCTTTTCTCCGGATTTATAAGCTGAAGCAGGTAAATTAGCTGCAACATACAAGATTCAAAATAGAAATTAAAACATTGATAAAGGACGAGTTTTAGGTTTTGCAGATTGAGATTAGTATTGTATTTACCTCTCGAAATAATATCTGGAAAAAAAAAAGAGAAGGATCACTAAGAAGAGATAAATTAGTATGGGTTTCAGCAGATCTAGATGGTGTTGTTTCCATCGTTTCCACGAGGAGAACGAGGGAGAAATGAGAGGAGAAGAAAATGATTTGAGAATGAGAGGCTGATAAAAGAGATAAGAGAACCGGGTCAGCTTTGCAAAGAATCTGAATGGGCTGAATAATGAGTCAGTTTGAAAATGTGGACAGCCACACTCACTTTTCGCACGCGTACAGTTCAATCTAGTTGCGAATTGTAACAAGTTTAAACAGTTACAAGTTTTGTCACTGTACTTTGCAAACAATTTGCAACTGAAATTCGCAACTGAAAATTTGCAACAGGGCCTAAGCTGTTGCGAAATCTAGTTACTAATCCTTGAATTTGGTGTAGTGTTAACAGTTAATCTTTATTAATAACGATAGATCTAAAGAATGAACCAATGACTTATGGATCTTGAGGTAGGCGAGGCTTGTCATCGAAAGAGGTGGGAGTTGATAACGAACTCTCATGTATTCATTATTTTTTTACAAATCTATATTTTGTGAAATCCATGCATATCTTTGTTACTATATGATAGTGTATGCATGTATTATCTGTGTGTAATAACTAGTTTTCTTTTACACTTTGGGATGGGCTTGGATCTTTAAAAACAACCGATATCTGTGTTTTGGGAGTATTTACTTATTTTCAAAAGTGATTCTTTCCATTGACTGGAAAGCGGTTACAATCTTTATTTGTTGTTAACATGAAAGGGAGAAGGTTTCCTTTTGAATGGTGTGAGATTTGTGTGTTCCCAAAAGTTATATCTATATTTATGCGCTAAAGGAGTGAAAATTGCTGCCACTAATAAACTAATAGGTGTGTGACACGTCACTGAATATTATTTTCCCTATTTCTGTATGGGCAACGCATGTCTCATACATGAATGTTTACCGCTCTTTTAAATTACTTTCAAAAGCTATTATATTATGTTTTGGTGTTTAAAGAGAATGATGTTGAGAATATTATATATGATTGTTGGATTTACGCGTGGGCGGATGTGGGCTCTCCATTGTGTAAGCACTTCGATCGGATATAATGTTGTTGCCATTAATTTCTTTGAATACTTGCTATGTAGAGTGCGCGTAGAATAAGGTACTGGTAAGGTACATATCGTTTATGACTTGAGGACGGAAACCTCATCGGCGCTTTAATGATCATTGAAGAATCCGCAACATTCATGCGTTGCTACTCTGAAGGAAGACGTCGTTCAACTATTATTTATGTTGTGAATATGTGTCGGTTTAATGGTTGGTAGAACTTTATATTTCAGTACAACTTATTATTTTAATATGCTTTACCTGTTTTTCCGCGTTTTATCGGTTTTAGCAAAACCTGCATTGTTTACAAATCATTCTAGTGATTACTTGAAAGTTAGTTGTTATTTCTACTGGGCACCCTTCGGGATGATGTGCTCACTCAATTCCCACTTTCAGTTTCAGAGACAGATCAAGTTGTGCACATGGCGATGAAAGCTTTGAGGAGTTGGTTTCGTTAGTTGGTTAGCTTCCGCTATGTTTATTTTGTTGTATATTCTATTTGTAAATCAACTCACTGTTAAATATGTATCACTTGAGAGGAGTTCTTGTATTTATTTCAGATAGGGTTTAGATTCGGTTAATTTTTGTTTAGAACTTCTTTCTTAGTGTTTTAAATAGATGTTTTAGATTGTTAGTGCCCCGAAATTCGGGTCTTGATGTTAACCCAAATTCTAGAGGTTACGGGCGGGTATCGAAGCCTAAACTTTGTTCTTGGCTTACATCTTGTACCCACAATTCAATATCCAGGCCTAAATAATTTAATTTGAGAATTAATCTGCACCTCACTAAGTGTAAAATTCAAAGTACAAAAAATGTAGGAAACAAACAGTACACAGCGGAAAGACTGGACAGAAACGTCGCAAAACTGATGTCTCAGACAGTCTGCGCTGTCGAGGCTCCACAGACTTCATTATAATTCCAAATTCTGAGCTTGACCCCAATTCAAAAAGTAGACAGACCCAACTTTCAAATGCACCTGAAAATTCCAAATTCGGGGTTCGTTTGGTCTATGAAAAGTATGCACAAAGATGGTCACAGAACTGTGAACCTGCAGTTTCCAGATCTGGCGTGCTGGACGTTGAAGGTCAAAAATCCTAAACAATAATTCGAAACACTAAGCCCTTTGAACCCATTATAGACAAGACATAAAGGAACGTTTTTCATTAAGAAAGTGTCGCCTAAATTCTCACCTATTGGTGCCAGTTTCGCAGTCAACAGGGTGCAGAAAAATGTGTCAGAAAACATTGTGTTTCAACATACAGTTTAAATATAGCTTTCAAAGACAATCTCAATTCAACAAATCCTTCAACTGGATAATAAAAACTTCTAGACAGTGGTTCATAAGCCTAAGTATTCCACATTTACTCTTTCAAAGTAAAACATCAAGTTACATGGAAATGAAATAAAAGCAATGCACGCTTAAAATAACGACTTCTCACTTGCTTCGTCCTTCGATAAAATCTGCAAAATCGTCAATTGGGGTGAGATGACTGCTCAATAAGCTTATGTTCCCATCCTCAAAGAGATGCGGAAAACAAATCTCAGAAAAACATAAGGAAAACATCAATAAGCAAAGTTAGAACTTCAAATCTGGCAGCCCATTCAACAAATAAATTCACAAACCCATAAAGTCTCCGACAAATCAATTCATTTAGATTTCGGTACATTGAGTCCACGACACGAAAACCTTGGTTCGTACACCCACCTATCGTTTCTCGGCACGGACAGCCGCCATCAATAGTAGGGAAGCTACGTTCCCATGGGGATCATTACCCATTTCTCTATATCGGGGATCATTACCCGGCGTAAGATGGAACTATGTTCCAACTAACGTAAGACATGAACTCAATAAGTTTTCTTCATAAAACTTGCTTTACTTTCAACAAAATGAGATTCATTTTCAAACCCAAACGGGGTTATCAGTACAATGCATACAGGGTTTACAACCACCCAAAACTCAACAAGGTTTTCATATTTTCGATCAAGTTTTGCGCACAGGTAGGAAGTAAAATTAATCAAATGTAAAGTGGTAACTAAAATCGGTAGGAAGTAAAATTAATCAAATGTAAAGTGGTAACTAAAATCATATATTACAAATGGGTTCAGAATAATACTTTCATGGGTGTAAAAGAGTACATGTTTTATGTCACAAAAACTTGGGAAAAGGAACCAAAGCTCATACAAGCATTTCTACAAACATCTGTTGTTCATAAAACAGTGGCAAGGAAGACTTGGAATCACGTCATTTCTAGTGACAGTAAACAAGATTCCCATTCATTAATCAATCATAACAAACCACAAAATCAAGTTTTTCCAACAAATTCAAATAGGAAAACAGATCACTTAAATCGTAAAATCTCTAATTAAAATTAGGAATTAGTGAATCCAAATGAATAAGAAAATTCTCAAAAAGGATGAGTAGTAAACCTACCTGTAATTAGCAAGCACCTAATTGTCTTCCTCCTTAGAATTGTTCTCATGCCCTAGCTTCAATTCCTAAAGTTGAGAGATATATATACTCCTTAGGTTTCAACTTTAATTTCACTCATTTCATTTTCCATAAGCAATAAAAACCCATTCCCCCAAATTTATTTTCCTCCTCTTAAACATTCCTGCAAACATTTAATCCCCGTTCTTAAATCTTCTTGTAAGCTAATTGACTATTCCAACCCCAGTCCACTACTCTAGAGGGGTGGAACCAAAATCATCTAATTTTCTTAGCCTTACAAACGTAGTCAGGATTATGGAGCTACTATAAGGAATGTTGCTTGTCAACAAACTAGAATTACTACTATCCTAGATGCACGGAAACATAGCAAGCACCAGACTAAACTTCCAATTTAATCTCAAATCAACGAACAACAAACGGATTATTAAACTCGGGTTAGAACCCGACCCGACACACATACAAAATGGGTGGAGGAAAATACAAGTATCACATCCTCTTACCCTTATAGGAATTTCGTCCCAAAATTAAGATGTTCATACCTTTATAAAGACTCGGATACTTGTTTTTCATTCGGACTGGAGCTCCCAAGTGGCTTCTTCGGAACCATGAAACTTCCATAAGACTTTAACAAAGCGAGTTGTCTTGGTTTGCAGTACTTGTTCCTTTTCGTCCAGGATACGAATAGGTGCCTCCTCGTATGTAGCACCATCTTGAACTTCAATGCCTTGCCAGTCGATGATGTGAGACTCATCCGGTTTGTACAACCGCAACACAGAGATATGAAAGACATTATGAACCTTTCCCATTTGCGCCGGTAACTCAAGTTCATAAGACACGTCACCAACTCGTTTTATAATCTTGAAAGGTCCAATACACCTTGGTGCTAAATTGCCTTTACTACCAAAACGAATTACCCCTTTGCGAGGGTTTACGTGAAGAAAAACTCTTTCACCAACAGAAAAAGACAAGGGCCTTCTCCTATTATTGGCGTAACTCTTTTGCCTACTTTGTGCAGCTAAAAGTCGCTTTCGAATAACCTGAATCTTTTCTGTAGTCTCACGAACATACTCATGTCCAAGAAGACTCTTCTCGCCAACTTCAATCCAACAAACAGGTGATCTACAAGATCGCTAATAAAGTGCTTCAAACGGTGCCATACCGATGCTAGCTTGATAATTATTTTTGTAAGAGAATTCAATCAATGGCAGTTGATCGATCCAGCTCCCTTTAAAGTCTAAAGCGCAAGCACGTAACATATCTTCAAGAATCTGAATCACCCGCTCAGATTTCCCATCGGTCTGCGGATGGAATGCAGTATTAAGGCTCAAGGACGTACCCATAGCCTTTTGAAAGATTTCCCAAAACTTAGATGTAAAATGTGGATCTCTGTCAGACACAATGGATAATGGAACTCCATGAAGTCTTACAATCTCCTTTATGTAAAGTTGACTTAGGGTGCCAAGTGTGTCCGTCTTCTTTATAGGAAGGAAATGTGCTGACTTCGTTAAGCGATCCACAATTACCCATACATTATCACGACCTGATGTTGTTCAAGGTAGTGCGGTGACGAAGTCCATGGTTATATGCTCCCACTTCCATTCCGCAACAGGCAAAGGTTGTAACAGTCCCGACGGTCTACGATGTTCTATCTTCACTTGCTGACAAGTTAGGCAACGAGATACATATTCTGCGACGTCTTTCTTCATACCACTCCACCAAAATTACCTTCTCGAGTACTTATACATTTTTGACTCACCGGGATGAATCGAGTATTTAGACTTATGAGCTTCGTCCATAACCTTTCTCCTCAAAGCACTAGGTACAACAAGCCTCCCAAAGTATCTTAATCCTCCATCAGATTGAATTGCCCAACTGTCAGGTCCAGTTCCATCAATAATTTTCTTGCATATTTCATTCAAATCGTCACTATACTTTTGAGTCTCCACTATCTCTTGAATAAGAACGGGTTGCACCACTATATTACAGGCACGAACTTCTGTTCCTTTATCTTCTAGGATCAACCCTTCAACGGCCTCGTATAGCTTCCATGTATGTAAACCCAAACAAGCTAGGGTTCCTCTTGATTTCCTACTCAAGGTGTCAGCGACAACATTTGCTTTACTTGGATGGTTTTGCAAATTAAACTCATAATCCTTGATAAATTCCATCAAACGTCGTTGCCTTAAATTCAGATCCCTTTGAGTGAAGATGTATCGCAAGCTTTTGTGGTCAGAAAGATCTCGAATTTCTCGCCGTAAAGATAATGTCTCCAATTCTTCAAAGCAAAGACAATAGCGGCCAATTCTAGATCGTGGGTTGGGTAGTTCTGTTCATGAGACTTCAGTTGTCTAGAAGCATAAGCCACCACTCGTCCACGCTGCATTAGTACGCATCCAAGTCCTTTCAAAGACGCGTCGCTGAAAATGACATAACCCACTCCACTTTCTGGTGTAATTAGGACTGATGTTGATGTTAACTTCTCCTTCAAAGTCTGAAATGAAGTTTCACATTCTGTACCACAAACAAATTTCACCCCTTTCCTTGTCAACTTCGTTAACGGTGCTGCGAGGCTTGAGAAACCTTCCACGAATCTTCGGTAATATCCTGCCAAGCCGAGGAAGCTTCGAATTTCAAACACGTTCTTTGGTTTCTCCCATTTGAGTACAACTTCAATCTTGACTGGATCCACACGTATTCCATCCTTAGTTACTACATGACCCAAAAATTACACTTCTTGAATCCAAAATTCGCACTTGCTAAATTTGGCGTACAACTGGTGATTTCTTAACGTTTCCATGGTAATACGCAGATGCTCAGCATGTTCCTCCTTAGTCTTGGAATATATCAAAACGTCATCTATGAATACCACAATGAATTTATCCAAGAAGGGTCCAAATACACGATGCATCAAATCCATGAAATCAGCTGGAGCATTAGTAAGTCCGAAGGGCATGACACGAAATTCAAAGTGTTCATAACGTGTCCGGAAAGCAGTCTTGGGTATATCTTCATATCGGATCCGAAGTTGTTGATAACCAGACCTCAAATCAATCTTCGAGAAGAATTTTGCTCCCTTAAGTTGATCGAACAAGTCATCAATTCTTGGTAGAGGAAATCTAGTCTTCACAGTAACATCATTCAGCTTGCGGTAATCGAGACACAAACGGAGAGACCCATCCTTCTTCTTTACAAAGAGAACAGGTGCGCCCCAAGGAGAAGTACTAGTTTGGATAAAACCCTTCTCTTGTAATTCTGATAGTTGCTTATCGAGTTCCTTAAGTTCTGCCGGTGCCATACGGTATGGTGTAACTGAAATTGATGTCCCCGGAATAAGATCAATTGTAAACTCAACTTCATGCTTCGGCGGTATCCCCGGTAAGTCATCAGGAAAAACATCAACATAATCCCTAACTATTGGAATTTCCTCGATAGCAAACCCACTAGACTTACTACCACTATCCATATGAGCTAAGAAGTTAAGATTACGACACAATTTTGATTGCCTACCACACAAAATAATACTAGCAAGGATGTCAAGAGAATACCTTACAGCATCAAAACAAAAGGATACACCATCCTTGGAAAGAAAAGTGATCCTTTTTCCTATAAAAATCCACTAATGTTTGATATTTCGCAAGCCAATCCATGCCTAAAATAACATCGAATAATGTCATTCCCAAGACAATAAGGTCTCCTGATAGTTCTTGGTAACCAACCCGAACTATACAAGCCCGACAAATACGACCTAGGCTAACACTAGCAACTGGTGTTATCACATGGAACACTTTCTCTAATGGTTCAGAACGCAAATCCAAACTTAGAACAACCCGATCAGAAATAAAGGAATGAGTAGCACCCGGATCGAATAAAACTTTAACCCAAGAATTGAATAGAAGAAGTGTACCTTCTACCACTGCATTGTCAGCATCACCCTTAGTCTCTACTGTTGCAAACGCCTTTCCTTGTTGGTTAGTTGGTGGTGTTGGTCTCGCTTGATTAGGCCTATACAAGCGAACTATACAAGCCCGACAAATACGACCTAGGCTAACACTAGCAACTGGTGTTATCACATGGAATACTTTCTCTAATGGTTCAGAACGCAAATCCAAACTTAGAACAACCCGATCAGAAATAAAGGAATGAGTAGCACCCGGATCGAATAAAACTTTAACCCAAGAATTGAATAGAAGAAGTGTAACTTCTACCACTGCATTGTCAGCATCACCCTTAGTCTCTACTGTTGCAAACGCCTTTCCTTGTTGGTTAGTTGGTGGTGTTGGTCTCGCTTGATTAGGCCTGTTGTGTTGAGAGTTGTTACCACGGTTACCGTGTCGAAACCTTTGTCCGTTAAGAAGCGGACAATTCCTACGAAGATGTCCAGGCTTGCGGCACTCGTAACAAGTCATTTCTTGCATATTATTGCGGTGAACCACTTCGTATCATCTCTTCGGTGCATTCTCTGGCCTTGGCTTCTTAGGAGGCTCATTTCTGTTGTTAAAGTTACTTCTCTTTCGGTCCTTCCCTTCTCGAAATTCTTTGTACGCTGCCCCAATAATCAATTCCCTCTCAAATATTTCATTATGACTCGTGATCATGTGTTGTGCAAGCTTAAAACGAATATCTGGCAGCAGCCCCTTTTGGTACTTAATTGCCTTCAAGTGCTCAGTTTTCACCATATCAGTAGCATATCGAGATAGCTCCTCGAACCTCATATCATACTCCAAAACGGACAATCCCTCCTTCTCCTGATCCAACTGTATGAATTCCATTATCTTGGCATTTTTCAAAGCCACAGGAAAGAACTTTTGGAGGAAAAGTTCCTTGAAACTCATTCCAAGTAAGTTTCTGCATCCCTTCCTTGGTTTTAGTCACCGTCCACCAATGACCAGCAGCATCTTGAAGGTAATACGTAGCAATTTTAACTCGAAGACGATCCTCTACCTCAAGCAATTCCATTCTTTTCTCCATTTCTAGTAACCAGTTATCGGCATCCAAAGGATTTGGTGAACCCTTAAATGGTGCTGGCTTATACTTATGTAATTCATCCATCACCTTAAAATCATCACGTACCTGTGGACCTGACGTGCTTCCCTTATTTTCAAGCAAACTCTCAGTCATTTGCCGAATGGCTTCGGCTAGCATTTAATTCCCATTTACATCATTCTCAGTAGATTCCTTGTTGAGTTCAGGAGGTACATCTCCAGCCATATCCTATATAGGATATAACAAACGATTCAAAAAGATACCTATATATATATATATAGCTAACAGTTCCAAAGGGTTCAGTAAGAACCACACAACATCAAGTAACAATCAAGCTAACACTCCAAACAAACATAACAAGCAATCAATCAAGCCAAACGATTCAAACAAACTTAAAAAACAATCAATCACAGAGTTTTTATAATAGAAAGTGTACCTAAGGTCCCATGTTAGATCTAATGATCTGATACCAACTTGTAACACCCCAAAATTCGGGTCTTGGTGTTAACCCAAGTTCTAGAGGTTACGGCCGGGTATCGAAGCCTAAACTTACTTCTTGGCTTACATCTTGTACCCACAATTCAATATTCAGGCCTAAATAATTTAATTTGAGAATTAATCTGCATCTCACTAAGAAGTGTAAAATTTAAAGTACAAAAAATGTGGGAAACAAACAGTACACAGTGGAAAAACTGGACAGAAACGTCGCAAAACTGACGTCTCAGACAGTGTGCGCTGTCGGGGCTCCACAGACTTCATTATAATTTCAAATTCTGAGCTTGACCCCAATTCTAAAACTAGACAAACCCAGCTTTCAAATGTACCTGAAAAATCCAGATTCAGGGTTCGTTTGGTCTATGAAAAGTATGCGCAAAGATGGTCACTGAACTGTGAACCTGCAGTTTCCAGATCTGGCGTGCTGGACGTTGAAGGCTAGAAATCCTAAATCCTTAAGAAAGTCAACAGGGTGCATAAAAATGTCGCCTAAATCCTTACCTATTGGTGCCAGTTTCACAGTCAACGGGGTGCATAAAAATGTGTCAGAAAACATGGTTTTTCAACATTCAGTTTAAATATAGCTTTCAAAGACAATCTCAATTCAAAAAATCCTTCAACTGGATAATAAAAACTTCTAGACGTGGTTCATAAGCCTAAGTAATCCACGTTTATTCTCTCAAAGTAAAACATCAAGTGACATGGAAATGAAATAAAAGCAATGCACGCTTAAAATAACGACTTCTCACTTGCTTCGCCCTTCGATAAAATCTGCAAAATCGTCAATTGGGGTGAGATTACGGCTCAATAGGCTTATGTTCCCATCCTCAAAGAGATGGGGAAAACAAATCCCAGAAAAACATAAGGAAAACATCAATAAGCAAAGTTAGAACTTCAACTCTGGAAGCACATTTAACAAATAAATTCACAAACCCATAAAGCCTCCGACAAATCAATTCATTTAGATTTCGGTACATTGAGTCCACGGCACGAAAACATTGGTTCGTACACTTACCTATCGTTTCTCGGAACGGATAGCCGCCACCGATGGTCGGGAAGCTACGTTCCCATGGGGATCATTACCCAGCGTAAGATGGAACTATGTTCCAACTAACGGAAGGCATGAACTCAATAAGTTTTCTTCATAAAACTTGCTTTACTTTCAACAAAATGAGATTCATTTTCAAACCCATACAATGGTTTACAATTGAATCAAACAATCCAAATGGGGTTATCAGTACAGTCATACGGGGTTTACAACCACCCAAAACTCAACAAGGTTTCATATTTTCGATCAAGTTTTGCGCACAGGCAGGAAGTAAAATTAATCAAATGTAAAGTGGTAACTAAAATCATATATTACGAATGGGTTCAGAATCATACTTTCATGAGTGTAAAAGAGTACATGGTTTTATGTCACAAAAACTTGGGAAAAGGAACCAAAGCTCGTACAAGCATTTCTACAAACGTCTGGTGTTCATAAAACAGTGGCAAGGAAGACTTGGAATCACGTCATTTCTAGTGACAGTAAACAAGATTCCCATTCATTAATCAATCATAACAAACCTCAAAATCAAGTTTTGCCAACAAATTCAAATAGGAAAACAAATAACTTAAATCATAGAATTTCTAATTAAAATTAGGAATTAGTGAACCCAAATGAATAAGAAAATTCTCAAAAAGGATGAGTAGTAAACCTACCTGTAATTAGCAAGCACCTAATTGTCTTCCACCTTAGAACTGTTCTCATGTCCTAGCTTCAATTCCTAAAGTCTGAGAGATATATATACTCCTTGTTTTTCAACTTTAATTTCACTATTTTCATTTCCATAAGCAATAAAAACCCATTCCCCCAAATTTATTTTCCTGCTTCTAAACATTCCTGCAGACATTTACTCCCTGTTCTTAAATCTTCTGGTAAGATAATTGACTATTCCAACCCCAGTCCACTACTCTAGAGGGGTGGAACCAAAATCATCTAATTTTCTTAGCCTTACAAACGTAGTCAGGATTATGGACCTACTATAAGGAATGTCGCTTGTCAACAAACTAGAATTACTACTATCCTTGATGCACGGAAAACATAGAAAGCACCAGACTAAACTTCCAATTTAATCTCAAATCAACGAACAACAAACGGATTATCAAACTCGGGTTAGAACCCGACCCGACACACATACAAAATGGGTGGAGGAAAATACAGGGTATCACATAATCTCTTGGATTAGTCAGCTGCTAGCTTAGGTGGTGCTACAATTTTGTCCTTGGAAACAATGTTTTACATTCGTTTAAAGGAAGTACAATTCATAAACTTGTTTTATGAATCGAAAGAGAAATCGCTAGGCTTATTGGTATTGTTATTCATTGCAAATCTTTGGATTACCAGTATGTGTGTTTAATATAACCGCTCATAATTTGTTTATGTATCTTGGTAAAACTATTCACAATGCCTGAATTTTGTATTGGTATGACTTTTATTAGTGAAACGGATCCTAAGTAATCACCTGAGATGGTATGATCGATATTTGTAATTGGTGTGACCATTCCTAGTCATCGGGTGACCGATCCTAAAACTTGGTTGGGACTAATCACAAGATGTGTAATCGATCCTTGTAGTAGGTCAACAAGTTTTAGTAATTGGTGTGACCGATCTTATAACTTGTGCAATCGATCACAAGTAAGTACCATAAATAAGTGGTAACCGATCCTGGTACTTAGTTAACAATGTTTTTGGAAATTAATGTGACCGATCCTAGTAACCACTTGGAGGAAGAACTGAAACTTGTTTTGGTAGAACCGTTAAACCCATGAATGGTGATTGAATGTTTTGATCAATCACATAGTTCTTGGAAATCAGATGAACCAATTCTAAACTCATTTGGAAGTGTGGAAAATCGATTCCAGGATTGTAAATATGAAAAAGGATTTACAAAGTAAAGATGTCGACATACTTTGAACACGTGCAGTAACTCTTATCTTTTATTGTTCAAAGATATTCCTTAATAACTAAAGGAGAATCCCGAATCGAAATAAATTGAGAATCTTTTAATTAAGGTTTTTAGTTTTATATGCTTTTAATTTCCAGCAATTAAAATGCATATCTTTAGAAAATAAAAATTGGTAATGTGCATTTACTAATTGGAGATTTTCTACTGAGATTTCGGTCAATATTTGGACAGAGAATTTCCAGGAATTATGAAAGCCGAATTTGGAAATATGTTGCATATCTTGAGAATATTTTCGGTTTTGGAAAGTCCTTGGTGTCCAAACTTCCTTGGTTTATAAACATTGAAGTTTGCATTTCAAGTAAACTAATCCTTAGAGCCAACAAAACTACCTAGTTGTGTTGTTACTGGTGGAGTCGTCTATTCGAAGAGGAAATTACCCTAATTAGGAGAAATCTCTTACGACTGCTCTTTTTTAAGACTTCTTTGAGATTGAGAAGCTCTACGAGTACCGTTGGTGGGAAACTAGATAGTTGCAGTTTATTATTAGTTTTCGATTGATTTGATTGACTAACGGTTGTTGAACTTTGATTGCACGTAGTTTGTTTATGCTTGAGAATCTTCTCTTCTGATATAAGATTCACTCAAACTATATCGAAGTTTCGACGGGGATCTTTAGACTGTTTGTAGATCTAAAGACGTCTTGTGATAATCCATTGTTAACAGACTCCTTTCTGTATGTGATTGATCACAAGAGATTCAAGTTGATTGTGTGCAGGTGTTTATTTAAGATATAAGAAGATTTGAAGACAAAGAAGATTGCTTGTTTGTGTCCATAATCTTTGGTGTGCATAAAACTTGATCGGCTGGGGATCCAACTATAATCGGTTTGTCTTTATGATAATCTTGATTGATTAGTTGAGTAGATCGGCATCAATATATTGTCTTTGTGACTACGAGTATTGATTGCAAAATCTAGACAATTACTTTGGTAATTGTATTGATAGATAGATCTAAGAACCAGACAAAGGAGTTTATTGGGATAAACGGAAGAGCCTTTTGTCAAACTCATATCACTTGTTTGAAAAGAGTTGTTACTGAATAGATTTGTTGTTCCTTTACTGTTTGGGATACGAACCAAAGGAATTCTTCCAAGTGCGTGACTTATTACAAGTTGGAGGCGCAGGTATATAGAAGAAACTAGGTGAACTATAGGTTTAGTTGCTTGGTCTCAACTATACGAAGTTGGTTTAGATTTTGTATAGCGGTTTAATCCTGAGAGTATTCAATTCTGGACAAGATCTTGGGGTTTTTCTGCGTTTGCGGTTTCCTCGTTAACAAAATCTTGTTGTGTCTTTTACTTTTCTATTTCCGCAATTATAATTAGAAATAAAATACACAAACGTTAGTTCCTAATTACTTGATAGCAATCCTATTGTGTTTGGTTAAGTCCAAACCTATTATCAAGTAATCATACTTCGTTGTTGTATTGTCTCGATCTTGTATCCATAGTCAATCACACAAGTTATCTTGTTGTCGTATTGTCTCGATCTCGTATCCATAGACGATCACACGAAGTGTGAACCGATTAGTTGTATTGTCTCGACTCAGTTTATAGACAATCGCTTTCGGAGAAAGGACTTACAGGTGGAATTTTTTTAGATTGAGGTATATTTGGGTACCCTCGTCTTTTCAATTGGTATCAGAGCAGGAAAACACGAAAAGATTTAACAATCTGTGTTTAGTGCGATCCAACCTATAAGAAATGAACTCGAATTCTCATGAATCGACTTCAATTAACGTACCGCCAATATTTGACGGAACAAACTATCTATGGAGGAAATCTTATATAAGATCGTTTCTTCAATCACGAGACTTTAATACATGGCTATTAGTCGTCGATGGTTATAATCGCCCGAAAGTAGAAAATTCGGAAACTAATTTTAAACGCTTAGTGGATTGTTCAAACGAAGAAAAGGCGTTTGTTAAGCAGAATTCAGATGGTTTGAATACTATTATACATGTTGTAAGTCGTGATTTACAACATCATGTATCAACATGTCAAACTTCGAAAGAAGCTTGGGATAATCTTCAGATCATATTCGAAGGATACACATCAGAGAAAGAAGCTAGACTTCAAACTCTTACGTCCGATTGGTAAAACCTTCGAATGGATGGCAACGACACTTTTGAAAATTTTCATATTAAACTCTCTGAGAAAATCAATGCCTCTTTCTCTCTTGGAAAGACTATTTCTGAAAAGGATATGGTGCGCAAAATTCCCAGATCGTTGTCATCTAGATAAAATTCTAAGAAGCATGCAATCATAGAAGCAAATGATCTTTCAACACTCTCACGAAGCACACTCATTGGAAAGTTAAAGATCTTTGATCATGAATCACAGTCTATTCAAACTAAAGGAATCGCTTTTAAAGCTGCAAAAATTCCGAAAGCTCCAATGGAGAGAAATAGACAGGTGGGTGATTCAGATGAACAGATTGCAGAAAATTCTGATGATGAAATTGAACAATCATTATCATTGATTACTAGACAGTTTCGATATCTCTTAAAGAAAAGAAGTAAGAGATTCATAAAGGATACTCATCGATCTTCGCGTCCACATGATCGAGTTTCTGTCAAAAAGGATAAGGAAAAAGATGATGAATATCAGCCTCAGTGCTTTAAGTGTAAAGGGTTTGGTCATATTGCTAAAGACTATCCCAATCTTAAGAAATACACTGGAAGCAAGGCTCTGGATGTAACTCAAGATGAGTCCTCTGATTCATATGATTCTGAAGAAGGGGAAACAAGTAATATTGCATTAGTTTTTAATCTTATTCCTTCCTCCTCCATTGGTGATTTACCCATTTTAAAAAAGGACATGTCTTCCGATGTTATTAAATCATTTAATGGTAAAGGGAAAAATAAGACAAGGTGCAAAAACTGTCTAAACAGAATTGCTAAAAGTTGCATAGGCAACCCAAGTCAATCTAAAGATACTTCGCTAGTTCGAGGTAACAAAAAGAGAATTTCTCATACGATACTAGATCAAGGACACTCTGGTTGTTCAAAATTACATAATGAGAGAAAATCTCATATTAATACCACCTGATTGGTATCAGCATTCTTTCGTCACCTCGTGTGCCAAATTTAGTGAGGAAGAAGAAAAATCAAGCCACTTATGTGTAGATTATGGGAATAAAATCTAGTAATTGAAAATATTTGAGATATTCGTATTTATATGAATATTATATTTTCGGAAGTATAAAAATTATAAAAAGATCCTTCTCCTTCTTTGGTCATTCCTTGTTCGAACTATGAGTTTGGATCCAATGTCGTCTCTTGATAACGTGCTAGATCAGAAAGATCACTTTAAGAATAAGTTTGCATCTTCTCTTGATATATAGAAATCAAAGAGCAAAATCAAAAAGAGAGATTGGCTTAGCAAGAAGGAAAGAGAGAATACGCTGAAGAAAGATCAGTGTATTGAAGCATTGACACACTTTTGTGTTCAATCAAAGATATAATTACATGTTCTTGCAGAATCCTTCACGAAAATTTCTCAACTGCAAGAAATTCTGGTCAAATAACAAGGTTATCTACTTGAAGAATTTTACAAGCTTAAGACTGAAAGTAATAATCTACTTTCCTCTAGCATTGACATGAAGGATTAATCCAAGAGAATAGACATCAGTTTTTGATTTTTTTTCAATAATTGTATAAGGTCTATTATGAATAAAACTATCTATTATTTATGAATAAAATTATTAGTTTATAATTTTTCTTGTAATAGTTTTTCGATTATATAGCATGTGCTTGAATGCTTTATATTATTGCTATGTATGTTATGGGATGTTTGATTTCGGTTTTCATAACCTTCATATTCGATCTCATATGGTGTGAACCCTTATGGTTTGGGTGACTTTTTGGTTTAGGAGGATTAAGTTCTAGCCCATGTTGGTAGGCTTTATCAAAGGATCATAAGGGGTTCCTATTGAAACTAATATGTGAAAAGTCACAATATGTTAAATCGTTTTTGGGTTAGCATAAAAGCATATGAGTTTCAGGGTTTCAACTTTTGCATTGCATTAGTTAAAACCGGTTTTCAACCTTTCTCTCGTAAAGGTTGGTCCTTGTTATTGTTCTTTTGTTTTGGCGAGAGGATGACAACACAACAGGGGAGAGTTCCAATGTGAACTTGCGCTTAATGACATATCTTTTTGGGGAGAAGAGGATGCGGAACTTGAGGTAACGAATTTGTTAGTTAATCGTTTTCCTGTTTAAGAAAAGCCTGATTTTATTGCATATATTTATTGCTTTTGATTAACAAAATTTCGGTACAATTGATGTTTATTCCATTATTTGTGTATGGATGTGTGTGTGATTAAATTATATCCGGTTAAGAAAAACTATTGTTATATTGCTTTATTGTTTGGTATCAATTGTTTAGGCTTACAAAATTATGGTGCAATTGCAGTATTATAATGTCTATGTTTGTTTCAATTGCTTCCGGTTGAGGTAAATAATTATGCAAGTTGATTTATTTGGTTTGTATGGATTGTTTATAGCTTAACAAAAAGGGTTTTCGGGATGAATTGTTTAGTCCAATTCGATTCCGGATAAGAGAAACTAAGTTATTTTTGATCTTAGTTAGACTTATCAAGGAGGTTTTGGTTATCCAAGTCTAACGAATGCGTTAGAAACAAATGCTAGTTAACTAACCTAGTACGTGTCTTGTTTAAAAGTGAAAGGTTTAAGTTGTTATTTAAATAATTAGAACCTGATGAGAAAAATAGAGTTAATTCTGATCTTTATTTTGGTCTTATCGAACAAGCGATTGTATTTGTGCAATCGGTTTAGCAAAAGAACTAAGGTGCTTTAGCTAATTTTTGATTTTCTAAACTATTAGGGAAAATTGCTTCAGGAAATTGTTTCCTTGGTAACATATCAAAATAAAATTACTTTGTAGTTTCGGTTTTGATATTGGTTATCTAAAATGGTGTGTGGAACCCTCGTGCTTAACTCTTACAGGTTGCAAGCCTTTTGAGATTTGTAAGGTCCTTTCAGTTTGTGCTTTATTTGCTCGTACCTTTGTCATTTTGTGACAAAAATGGGGACAAATATATGGAGTAAACAAGTGATTTGGTATCACTAAGGAAAGGACAATGATGCTTAAACATTATATCTAACGAAAGAGTAAAGCATAGACTAAGGGGGAGTAACATATCATATTGATACTTGTAGTTATATGGACTATAAAGGGAATAACAAAGACGTGCGGATTGAAAATCTACCTATCTTACCTTTAGGGGGAGTATTAGGTTTGTTATTATAATATCAACAATGACATTTATGGATTGAATGTATACAGGTTATTGTGTTGTTGAAACTTGGAATCAAGCGTATGTGTAATGGATTCTTGTAATTTGTTTATCCATATGTATTAAGAGTTTTGTCACTAAATTGACAAAGGTGGAGATTGTTAGAGCATAGCTCAGTTGAAACCACCAAGCGTTGGTATGTCAAGCTTGCTTGTCATATTTTAGTGAATCAAAACTCATGTAAAGAGTCGCTTGATTATTTACTAGAGTCAACTTCGTATAAGTTAGCTAGAAAGTTACAAGGATATGAGACTTACAAGTATTACATGAAGACTTGAAGAATGTGAAGAAGTAAAGAGCTACATCGACGACATCATCCTTCCACTTGAGGTTAGTAATATTTGACTTGAACCGTTTCATTCCTAACGTATCTTTCAAGTCGTGCATATTGAAAACATAACTGTGAAGCTGTGAATGATTATACTCTAGTTAGACAGAGTATTAAGGAATTACAATACGAACTAGCACACATGGCACTCCCGGATTGCAACTACTTCCTCAGATATATGCTATTAATTCTTCAGAGGTATTCAATCATGCCACCAAATTGGAGATAGGGCTTTCTGGTTTCGTGTTCTCAAGAGCACAAATCGTGCGATATACTTGGGTAATGTCAAACGAAAGTTACAGGTTCATGGTCGAATCCTTAATTCTCATCCCTACATCCCCTACTTCAAGCTATTGGTATTAGGGTTACGCATAATAAATATTACCATGGAAGCGATACCAAGTCACATAAAAGGAAAACACATCAATTGCTTATGTGTGTCGCATTCCCATCGGTTGCACGCCTCGATATAAGTAGGATTCTTTTGTAACCCTACCGGAGAGTGCTACATCTAGAGTCTCAAGATAGTATGACTAAAGAACAATTATTCGATAAAGTTCAGGCTACAGTCACATAAATAAAAACCACTGAGTACAAAAAAAAAAATCTACAAGCCATGAGAAGATGCTCATCTACGAAAGAAAGTAACAAGTGGGAAATCTAATTATCGACGGGATCAACAACGCCTTCACCGTAGTCGTTATTGAAGGCTGCTTCAACATCTTCTTCACAAGCCGCTACCACATTGTTAGAGCATAGCTCGGTTGAACCCACCAAGCGTTGGTATGTCAAGTTTGGTTGTCATATTTTAGTGAATCAAAACTTCGTATAAGTTAGCTTTAAAGTATTAGGATATGACACATTACAAGTATTACGTGAAGACTTGAAGTATGTGAAGAAGTAAGGAGCTACAACGAAGACATCATCCTTCCACTTGAGGTTAGTAATATTTGACTTGAACTGTTTCATTCCTAATTGTTGACGGTGGTTTTTAGCTTAGGGTTAAAATTGTAAAACCTTCGTCAAACAGTGAAATCACACTTGAGTAATAATATCGCCACTAGCACATTTATTGAACCATTCAACATGACTGCGTAAAATTACCAGGGTATCTTTATTATGTATATGCCATGCTCCACGGCAGAGCCCTCTGTACTGACTGGCATCATCTCTACACATGCCAGCCACGCATGCTAGCCAAACGTGCCAATGAAATGCCATGCCAGCCACATCTCCGCGCCACAGGCATGCCAACCATGCCAGCCGCACCACCGTGCCAATGGTATGCCATGCCAGCCACATCTCCGCGCCAAAGACATGCCGACCATGCCAGCCACGTCTTTGTGCCAAAGCCATGCCGACCATGCCATGCCAGCCACATCTCCGCGCCAAAGGCATGCCGACCATGCCAGCCCCACCACCATGCCAATGGCATGCCATGGCAGCCACATCTCCGCGCCAAAGGCATGCCAACCATGCCAGTCGCACCACCGTGCCAATGACATGCCATTCCAGCCATATATCCGCGCTAAAGGCATGCCGACCATGCCAGTCGCACCACCGTGCCAATGTCATGCCATGCCAGCCACATCTCCGCGCAAAAGGCATGCCAACCATGCCAACCGCACCACCGTGCCAATGGCATGCCATGCCAGCCACATATCCACGCCAAGGGCATGCCAACCATGCCAGCCGCACCATCGTTCCAATGGCATGCCATGTTAGCCACATCTCCGCCCAAAGGCATGCCGACCATGCCAGCCGCACCATCGTTCCAATGACATGCCATGTCATCCACATCTCCGCTCCAAAGGCATGCCGACCATGCCAGCCGCACCACAGCGCCAATGGCATACCATGCCAGCCATATCTTCGCGCCAAAGGCATGACGACCATGCCAGCCGCACCACAGTGCCAATGGCATACCATGCCAGCCACATCTTCGCGCCAAGGCATGCCAGCCACATCTCCGCGCCAAAGCCATGTCGGCCCTACCACATGACGCTGGCTGCCAAACGAAGGGTTGCAACAATCAACGACTACCCTTCCATCTGAGATGCAGATCTCAGCCATCCAAGTTCGCCACCTAACGCATGGCAACTTTCGGCCCAAGACCAAACATCACGGTTTTGCCAAAACCCTAATTTTGGCCGCGCCTAAAATATGCCAAAGCCATGCCGGCCCTACCACATGCCGCTGGATGCCAAACGAAGGGTTGCAACAATCAATGGCTACCCTTCCATCTGAGATGCAGATCTCAATCGTCCAAGTTCGCCACCTAACGCATGACAACTTCCGGACCAAGGCCAAACATCACGGTTTTGCCAAAACCCTAATTTTTGCCGCGCCTAAAATATGCCAAAGCCATGCCGGCCCTACCACATGCCGATGGCTTCCAAACGAAGGGTTGCAACAATCAACGACTACCCTTCCATTTGAGATGAAGATCTCAGCCATCCAAGTTCGCCACCTAACGAATGGCAACTTCTGTCCCAAGGCCAAACATCACGGTTTTGCCAAAACCCTAATTTTGTCCACGCCTAAAGTACGTCAAAGCCATGCCGGCCCTACCACATGCCGCTGGATGCCAAACGAAGGGTCGCAATAATCGACGGCTACCCTTCCATCTGAGATGCAGATCTCAGCCGTCCAAGTTCGCCACCTAACGCATGACAACTTCCGGCCCAAGGCCAAACATCACGGTTTTGCCAAAACCCTAATTTTGGCCGCGCCTAAAAGATGCCAAAGCCATGCCGGCCCTACCATATGCCGCTGGCTGCCAAAAGAAGGGTTGCAACAATCAACGGCCACCCTTCCTCCTGAGATGCAAATATCAGTCGTACAAGTTTGCTACCGAACGTATGGAAACTTTTGGTCCAATGCCAAGCCCTAATTTTGGCCGCACCTAAACTATGCCAAAACCCTAGTTTTGGCCGCGCCTAAACTACGCCAAAATCCTAGCTCGGCCACGCCTAAACCATGCCACTAGCTGAAAACGAAGGGTTGCAACAATCAACAGCCATCCTTCCTACTGAGATACGAATCTCAACCATACAAACTTGCCACCAAACGATTTGTGGAAATCTCTTGGTCAGGGCGCCAATTCTTGGCCACGACGCCAATACCTTAATTTGGCTGTGCCAAGAGCATGCAAGCGCTTCAACCATGCCCCTGGTTTCCAAACGAAAGGTTGCAACAATCTACGGCTAACCTTCCTCCTGAGAAGCAGATCTCATCCGTACAAACCTGCCACCAAACGACTCGTGTCAATGTCTTGGTTGCGATGCTAACTCTTGGTCACGGCACCAACCTAGCTACGATGCTTATTCTTTGGTCACGACACCAACTTGGATACAAACGCCAAATCCTTTGGCCACGCCACACCTAGAAACAAGCTACACGTTTTCCACGAAAACACTCGAGACATCAAAACATGTCACAAACTGGGGGATGCTCATCAAGGTATTGGTCTGGAGGTTTATAGCGTGCAGCGTACACTACGCCCATTACAGGAAAGTGTTATAAGGGTGAGGCGGTTAGTAAATACAAGAAGTAATGGTGAAACATTTCCTTCATTATGGAAACATCAATTACAGGCGTTACCGTTACCATTTTCTTCCATTTACTCAACCGTTTCCAGAGGATACAACACTCAGAAATCACTTGTTAGCTTTCCCATCTGTTATCTTTCCACTTTCTGATACAAGTCGTCAAACAACTACTCTTCCTGAATCAACTATTCTGGTCTCAATACTCTCTTCGCTTCCCTCCCTAGACCAACCCTTCTCCTTCACTTTGTGACTGAAACAAGTCTGGAACGACCATTTCTTGGTTTAGGCCGGATTTGTACAGATTGATCTCTCGAATCAAAATACTTCTTTGCAGTACATTGTTTAGGGTTTAGACTCGTTTCTCACCCACACACTCGAAATTACCAAAATCAGCAGAAACTGTTTTCACCCTCAAACAATTGGCGACCACAGTGGAAGATCAGTCTCTCGGTTACAATATCAACTTCTAACTTTCAATTTCGTCTTTATATTCCAAACTCAATATGGTAGAACTTAGATCCGGGTCAGCAACGAACCCTGAGAACACCAGCGCAGAAACCGTCCCCGTTGCTAACACTCCTCCCAGCGGCATTAACACGCCGCCTACTAATCTCAGCAGCACGGAAAGCGCTCCTTCAGGTCTTACACCGCCAATCACCAGGGCCAGAGCTGCTGCCATCCCTAACGCTTATACGCCGCCTACCAATCCCAGTAACACAGAAAGTGCTCCTTCAGGTGTTACACCACCAGTCACTAGGGCCAGATCTGTTGCTGTCGCCCTTAATGTTTCATCGGGTATGGCGCCTCCGACCATCACTAGGACTACAATTACTCCACCATCAGGACGAGAAAACGGAGGAGCCAGAGGAAGCCGCCCCTACATCACCATTGCTGATTTGATAGAAAGACAGGAGGTTCTTGCTAGAGACCAGACGGACATGGCCTCGACTCAGAAAGAAGTACTTATCTTTCTCAAGACCCTAACGGAGCGGCTACCACAGGAGCCGCGCCATCCAGAGTCAATGAGGAACACCTCCAATACCACTGGCGCCGGTACCTCAGCAGGGAATACCTTTGTAGACGAAGAAACGCACGCCAGAAACCCATTGGAGATAAATCAACCGTCCAATTTCGTCACACGGGAAGATTTAGAGCAACTTCTTCCGAATCGAATCAAAAGTGATGATGTAGACATGTATCAGCATCAACCTCCTTATCCGCCTGAAATACAAAGAATTCCTCTTCCAAGAGGATACGCTTCTCCTAAATTCACCTTATACGACGGCACCGGGAATGCACGTGAACACATCTCTCGGTTCCTGGAGTCCCTAAGCGAACACGAATACAACCACGTCCTCCGTCTGAGGGAGTTTTCGAAGTCGCTTACCGGAAGAGCATACACGTGGTACAACAGCATCACACCAAACATCATCTCCAACTGGGGTGACATGGTTACATCTTTATACAAAAAGTACTTCTTCGTGACTGAGCAGGTTACCTTCTCGGATCTAGGAAGGATGTTCCAACGAGATAACGAACATCCAAATGATTTTGTCAAGAGATTCAGGGTTCAAGCGCTAAACTGTCATGACCCAAACGTGACCGAACATCAATTGGTGAATTCCTGTATCAACGGTATGGCTCCCATCTATCGCGCCTTACTAGAGAACCTGCGGTTCCAGACGTTCTCCGAACTCCATGAAGCTGCCAAAAGATCGGCCACGACGGCACCAACGTTGTTATAAAGAACCAGGCCAATTAGAAGCGAGGAAGTATGCAAAACTCGAGGAGGTAGACGTATCGTCAACAAGAAATACAACACTGGTCCCTCCTCTGTGAGCGTAGTGGAAGAAGAAGAGAAAAATAAGTCCCTAGTGGAAGATCAACAGCCTAAGCGCGCGGCACCAGCACAACGGGCGGCTCCGCCACGGAGGGCCGCCGCTAAGGCTCCCATGCGTTGTCATGAAGCTGGAGAAAATGCCCTGGATTTCCCGTTCCTAGTCGAGTAAGTGATCGAACTCTTAGAGGCATGGATCCAGGACGATGTCATCAGACTACCACCCCCCAGACGCCCATCGATCGAGGCAGAGATGGAGCACCCCAAATACTTCCGCTATCACTGGTTTGTTCACCACCCGACCAGCGACTGCAACAGACTAAAGCATATCTTCAAGGAGAAGGTAGAGGCGGGGGAACTTCAGCTGGGAAATGAGGGAGTGCATAGAGATCTCCTTCCAGTCAGAAATTACGGAATCTCTGGGGACTCCGTACACGAAACTGTATAATCCATGATGCAGCATGTGTGCGAAATTCTCTACCTTTCCAAGACGCGGCGTCAAGACATCTTCACGGCCCTCAATCGTTTTGTGTCGGGCAAACGACTTTTTCCGGTTACGAAAGCTACGCCAGAAGCCCCAGATCTTTTAGGGGACAACGCTGAAAAACACAACTGGGGACTGCTAACCACGACCTATCTAAGGGCACTGAACTCGACAACACTTTGATCGATGCATCCTCTGACTTCAATATCATTACCATCAAGACCCTGAGATCTTCGGGAATTTTGAAGCAAGAGGCTACCCACTCCCCATCTATGGTCAAGAATTCAGAAGGAGAAGCGATGAACGCATAGGGCTGGCTACATTAGCCTCGAAATCAAGATGGGAGATGCTATAACGCGTGGAAAATTCCACATTGTCAAAGAACTTTCAAGTTATGACATGATCCTGGGGCGTTCTTGGGTATTCTTCAACAAAGCCAAATTGGGATCATCCCCTCTGCCAGTGTCAACGACCGAAAGATTTCCAACAAGCCGTCCAACCTGCTGCCGTACCAACAACTTATCAATGGAACTCGATTGCCCGAGGAAAGCCCATCCGCGCTCGCTCATAGATCCCAAACGCAAGTGAGTCTGGTCAAGCAACCTTCTCTGCAACCAATCACTTCTTCTCTTAACCCGTCGTGGGGACTCGATCCGATTATCAGCACGGACACATTTAAGAGATGTGAGTGGGGTGCTGGACCCTTTAAACGCTTCACCAAGAATTTGGAAACTGCAGTCAAAGATGATGGGACCAAGAGTCAAACGGTTACACAACACTCAAACTCGTTTCAAATTGGAGACGTGGTAGTCAAGGAGACCTCATTTCAAGTCGGAAACATAACAGTAAGGATGGTTGTTCGAACTGGTTCGCCCGAAGAAAGGGAAGATGAGCCATATCTGGCGGCAGACATCCTCTTAGGCGGTTACTGCAAACTCATCAATGCTGATAAGTTGGAAGGCGTGAAGATTCACTCACGATGGCTCAATCTCTTCAATACCTAAAGCGCTGCGCTACTTTCTCATCCAGCGTTTATTTTTTCCCTTTAGTATTTCCTTTTCCACTCAATATTTGTATTTCCTCCAAGATGAATGCACCGTTTGCATTCTCAATTGGGGTTTCGATTCCTATTCAAAAGGCATACCTTTCCTTTCTAACGAGTCTCCTGAATCTCAAACGGAAAACACTAAATAAATCCCGAATCATCAGGAAACCATTACCCATCAAATCACGACCAGAAAAGCCAAATCCCTGCAAAAAATACTTTACCCGACACTTTGAAGGGAAGAATGTACAAAGAATCATCAGACGACAGGAAAGATACAAAGAAGATAAAAATGAGTCTGTGAAAAATCAAAGCGGCTACACGCCAAAAAGAAACGGCAAAAAGGGAAACTGGTCATTAGACGCCCGGATCACCAACGCCTCTGTCAGATCCCTTTCAAGCACTTTCCCCAATAATCTTTCGGACAACAAATGTTCCATTCAGAAGCCGCCTCCGTAGAAGCAACTCCGACATCCCACCCGGAAACCGCCTCAGCAGCAACAGTTTCCGCCTCCTGTCCAACACCCACTTCGACAACCGTCTCAGCATATGCCACCACAACTTCTCCAACGTCCCTGACAGCAGTTTCGACGTCTACTCCAAAAGTTGCTTCAGTTTCGTCAACCACAGTGGCGTCTTCCTCGAAAGCTTTTTCAGCGGGCTTTCGAGGGTGTCCCGGTTCATCCACATCAGAATCAAGGATTATGACACCGTCTCGGGAAGGAAAATTAATCTGGCTCTCCCCTAGAAGTTTCACAGACTCAGTCTTCCGTCGTTTCAACCGAGAGGCGAGTTGTTCAGCCCTAGCGCTGGGCTGTGAAGAAGTTTCGTTACCCTGAGGTGAAAGGCATGCCCTGAAGCATTTTGCCAGCTTCACGAAACAGAGAATTAATTCTACCCAATGCCTCCTCATGAGAAGAAAACCAGTTTTCGTCGATCCCAAAGCTTCTCTCCGAATAGTCAGAGGAACGGTTGTCACTAGGGGATCCCATTATCTACCACATGATCAAAAGATGGGATAAGTTCTCACCCTATCTGCACCAGCAATCTACATGAACAAGAAAACATAGTGAGGAACCAGGAGAAAGCACGAGACAATACCTGTAAAGAGGATAGACGAGATTTCAAGACGATCTGTACGAACGAAGGATTCAAGATCGCCTCTTATATTCAGCAGAGCGATGAAATCCGAAAAAGGAAGAGTTTCTACCAGTCATGAATTAAGGCGTGATATCGGCTGGAAAAGATATTTGTCTATGCGAGTCAATTAGGGTTTGATAAAAAAAACGCGGAAGTACGTGTTTGGAACATGCTGGCATGTGTTATCGCTACTACACTATTGCCATCCCTAGAACTTGGAAGCAAAACCGGCGGAATAACATGTGGAGGATAAGCTAACGCTTTTTCATATGGACGTGATACTTTGGTATATGAATAAGGAAAGGATTTCCTACCCGAGCCACGCATGGAAAGAGGCAACCGAGCCAGCAAGAGACGCCAACAGTCCGCGCCACGCAAAGCCAACAATCCGCGCCATGCCAAGTTCAAGCTAGCATCCACGCCAACTCGGCGCTGTTCCAAGCCAATAGTCCGCGCCACTCCAAATCCAAGCCGATCCAATGCTAACTGCTCATTTCAAGCCAATCCAATGCTAGCGGTTCACTTAGCGCTGAGTCTATGCCGACGGCTCCATCTTGCATTCTCAAGTCTAACCCGAATGGCGCACAACCATTCCAAGCCGATGCCAGCATTCCAGGCCGATGCCAACATTCTGCATCTCAACCAGCAACCACCTCTACCACTCCGCGGCCTAGCTAGCAGCATCACAATAAGAATCTACGCAAAGTCACCAACACAAGAATCACGAATTCTCCTTACCACCCGAAAAAGGTTTGACGGATCTTCCTGACCATCTCTTCATGACTTGCCGTTTCGATTTTGTCCTTGTATGTCACCATCTTATGCTTACCTCGCAACAAAGCCCCTGTTCTGAGCTAAGCAGGGGACTTAATGTTGATGGTGGTTTTTAGCTTAGGGTTAAAATCGCAAAACCTTAGTCACACAGTGATGTCACACTTGAGTAATAATGTCGCCACTAGCACATTTATTGAACCATTCAACATGACTGCATAAAATTACCGGGGTACCTTTTTTAAGTATATGCCATGCTCCACGGCAGAGCCCTCGGTACTGACTGGCATCATCTCTACACATGCCAGCCACACATGCTAGCCAAATGTGCCAATGGCATGCCATGCCAGCCACATCTCCGCGCCAAAGGCATGCCGACCATGCCAGCCGCACCACCGTGCCAATGGCATGCCATGCCAGCCGCACCTTCGTGCCAAAGGCATGCCGACCATGCCAGCCGCACCATCGTGCCAATGGCATGCCATGCCAGCCACATCTCCGCGCCAAAGGCATGCCAACCATGCCAGCCGCACCACCGTGCCAATGGCATGCCATGCAAGCCACATCTCCGTGCCAAGGGCATGCCAACCATGCCAGCCGCACCACCGTGCCAATGGCATGCCATGCTAGACACATCTCCGCGCCAAAGGCATGCCGACTAGGCCAGCCGCACCATCGTGCCAATGGCATGCCATGCCAGCCACATATCCGTGCCAAAGTCATGCCGACCATGCCACCCGTACCACAGTGCAAATGGAATACCATGCCAGCCACATCTTCGCGCCAAAGGCATGCCGACCATTCCAACCGCACCACAGTTCCAATGGCATACCATGCCAACCACATCTTCGCGCCAAGGCATGCTAAACATGCCAGCCACATCTACGCGCCAAAGCCATCTCGGCCCTACCACATGCCGCTGGCTGCCAAACGAAGGGTTGCAACAATTAACTGCTACCCTTCCATCTGAGATGCAGATCTCAGCCGTCTAAGTTGGCAACCTAACGCATGGAAACTTACGGCCCAAGGCCAAACATCACGGTTTTGTCAAAACCCTAATTTTGGCCGCGCCTAAAATATGCCAAAGCCATGCCGGCCCTACTACATGCCGCTGGCTTCCAAACGAAGGGTTGCAACAATCAACGACTACCCTTCCATATGAGTGTAGATGGTGGATTTTCGACAAGGGATAAAATCGTAAACCCGTAATTATATATGCTCATAATCTAGCAATCAGACGAGTATTGAGGCTCATGTCTCTTATCGAAAGCTTGAAAACTCATGCCACGAGAATCTCTGACTGAGAATACTGTCTCTCAGAGTATATGTATATGTGTAGTCTCTCGGGTGAGTCAACATCATATCTCATGAATACTGAGCAACTTCAGTGATCACTTCCATATAGAATCACAAGATTAGACGGCTCCTAGACAGCTTGCCTGCTAGTATAGAGCAATAACGTCTTCAGGATGTAACAATATTTTCCCTGACTGTATAGAAGAAATATGACGCTCAACAAGCTCATATCACTCAACTCCTGAATAATTAATACTTTTAGATGATCGTACTAGTATAGAGCCATCAATTAATTATTCCTAAATCATTAGATTCATTCACTGAATCCTTGAAAAAATATTCAATGTTTTTCATAATATTTCGTTACTTCAATTCATGGTTTTCTCAACAGAGCTCCATGGGTTAGTAATAAATATTCAGCGTACGGGCATTTGAGCTACCTTCGAGTAAGCCCCGACCCAAATGATGCAAGTGTACTCAACAATAATGCACTAACGAGCACCTGAATGCACGAACGAGCCTCTCGAAACACGACGGGACAATGAACCTATGCAAAATAGGAAAAGAAATAATAAATAATAAAATATTAACTAAGGCGCCGGGGGACTGGGCCCACCGACCGGCCGGTCGTGTCGTGACCAGTCCCACGCCCAATTTTATATTTTATCATATTTTTTATTATTTCTCTTGATCTCATGAAAATCCCTTCATTTGAACAAATATCCTTCGTTTTAAGGAAACTCCTCAGTTCCATGGTGTTTCCTTCGCATCAAAGAAATAACATAAAATTGAGAAAGGTGTCGTGGGACCGTGTCTACTAGCCGTCCGGCTATGCCCTAGTCATGGTCGGTCCCACACCTCATGATTCCTCATTATTTTATTATTATTTTCTTTATCTCATGAAAACTCCTTAATCTCATGGTATTTCTTTCAAACCATGAAAAAATAAGATAAAATTAGGGAAACTCGTGGGACCAGGCCCTAGCCAACCGGTCATGCCCTAGCCGGTCCCACACACCTTTTATTTTATTATTATTATTTGTATGTATCCTTGATCCCATGAAATTCCTTGATTTCATGGTATTTCCTTCAAATTATGAAAATTCTTTCAAATCATAGAAATAATACATAAAATTAGGGAAAACTCACGGGACCGGGCCTTAGCCGGCCGACCATGCCCAAGCCGGTCCCGCACGCCCTTATTTTTTTATTATTATTATATTATTTGTTTCCTTCATCTCATGGAAACTCCTTCACTTCAAGGAAAATTCCTTTATTTCAATAAACTCCTTGATTTCATGATATTTTCATAAAATCATGAAAAATATAATAAAATTAGGAAAAATGCTATGGGACCGGGCTCATGGGCCGGCCGGTTATGCCTTGACCATGACCGGTCCCACACTTCATGATTCCTTCATTTTATTATTATTTTTTCTTCATCTCATGAATTTTCTTCAGTTTCAGCAAAAACCCCTGATTTCTTCATATTTTCCCAAATGATTGCTCAAATGCACATCAGAAAATATCAAAATTCTCAGGACTGAGACACGAACACTTTGTTGACGCGAGCATATTACCTTGACCGACCAAGGTTGGCTCCTTGGCTTGCAAAAGGCCGGTCCCACATATTTTCATCATTTGACCTAATTTGTTCATATTAGGTTCAAACTCTTCCAAACAATTTTGGAACTTCATAAAACGATCGTCATTCGATCCCGTGACCACCCAGGGCTGGTTTCATGACCCCTTGGTTGGTACCTCATCATAATTAATTAGGTTTTATCACCTAAGGCTCAGACGAGCATTATTTTAATAAAGGATTAAACCAGCATTTAATCATCCTTTCAACGTCTTCAAGAGACTTTGGTATTTTGCTCACTTGAGCATCTGGGCGCTATATGATGGATTCATCATCCCACGTAGCCGGTCCCTCCTTCATTCCATGGTTAGTTTTTCAATAAACCATGAATTAATCAAATTAGGGTTTCGAATCCAAGGTTCATAATCCCAGATTCAAACGTTAATAATTTTACGTTGATCTCATGATCAAGTAAATTGCCAGTATCTTAATTTATTATTTTATCTAGTCACACGCTAACAATTATTTATCAAACGAGCAACATTTGCTCAGATGAGCAATATTTGCTCAAACCAAGGAATATTGGTTCAACTCTCAATATTCAATAATTCATCGAATGAACCTTAACAATCGACGTTTACTTGAGAATTATACCTCTGTCTCAACAGACATGTTCAATTCATGAATTTTAGAACATTTTCAAATCATGTTCAATTAAGCAATACATGGACTCATCGTCCCATGAAGTCATGAAGTCAGCAATTGATTAACTAAATACAGGTCTGCCTTGCAGACTCCACAGTCACGAGACATAAATCGTGTCACATTGGGGGATATTAACTAGGGTTTTGTTCTGGCGGTCTACGCCACGTGTGTTCATACACACGATGGGAATGTGAGAAAGTCGTGCAATCATTTGAAGGAGTTAACAAAGTAGTTGATGGAAAATCGACCAAGTCTCCGTACGTTGAGCAACTGGTTTTAACACACGATTTCCATTTCTCCACTATTTGATCCCATCAACTGTCACACTTCATGGGATCATGGTGTTTACAATTCTAGCAATATAAATAAGCCTCTGAATCATGATTGAAAGACGGTACAATCTTATGTTAAACAGACAACACGAGATTAACAACTCAACGTCTGAGCAAATTCTATCATTCAGAACTTATCTTATTTTCAGAATAAACAACACACCTACAATCTTCGATCACCATTAATCTCAGAAATTTCTCAGCTTCCCTCCTACAGATCGACCCATCCCCTCTTGTGACCGAATTTACTCTGGAACGGCCATTGTCTTGGTTTAGGCCGGAGTACTACAGATTGGTCTCTCGAATTCAAAGCACTCCCTTCTTGCAGTGTATCTGTGTGAGGTTTGACAGTTCGTTCGGTTCAAGGAGTTTCCTCCGCACGGTCGTCTCCTCAATTCCATAAAACTAGCAACTCTTTTTTCCCCATTTACAGATTGGCGACCACAGTGGGAGATCATTCTCTCGGTTGCAATCTCACTTCTCACAAAGATGGTCGGTCTTAGGTCTGGTTTTGTTACCAACCCAGATTCAACACGCGACTCTAATATTACAAGCTCTAGTGGTACTGCCAACACCACTCCCCCGGCTCAACCTGCTACCACCACTCCTCCGGTGTAACCTGCTACCACCACTCCTCCGGCGCAACCTACTACTACCACTCCTCTGGCACAACCTGCCACTACTCCCCCTCCGAGCAGTGGTGCTCCAGTGATCATCCCTGCAAGTGACGGTACCGGAGCCATCAACAATCCACTCTTCGGCCGGTTTCTTGAAGAAGTTAGGTAAAACCCACCTACCGTAGGTGATCTCATGAAGGTGCAAGAAACTCTTGCCAAAAATCAGACTGACATGGATGCTACTCAGAAGGAGCTATTCAAGTATCTTAAGACTCTTACAGACAAGATGTCAGAGAAAACTCAGGAGAAAGGAGAAGCTAAAGAAACGTCTTCAGACCCTGATCCTGAGGTCACTCTGATTCATGTAGTAGACGATGAGGAAGTTCCCAATGCTGCAGACAATTCACCAGCGAAAGAGCCATCCAGCTTCATCACTCGTGAAGACTTGGAACGCCTTTTGGAGGATCGTGGAAAAGACAAAACTCCTTCTGTCCACCGTCACCAACCTCCATATCCTGCTGCTACATAAAGGATTCCTCTGCCAAAAGGTTACACCTCTCCAACCTTCACACTTTATGATGGAACATGCAATGCTCGAGAACATGTTTCTCGATTTCTAGAGGCACTGGGAGAACATGAGCATAATCATATTATCCGTCTGAAGGAATTTTCAAAGTCTCTGAAAGGAAGAGCATATACCTAGTACAACAACATCGCACCAGAAAGTATCAAAAGTTGGGGAGAAATGGTTAATGCTTTCTACAAAAATTATTTCTTCGTCTCAGAAAAAATCACCCTCTCGGATCTCGAAAGGATATTTCAAAGGAGCAACGAACATCCTAACGATTATGTGAAAAGGTTCAGAGTTCAAGCTTTGGATTTCCATGATCCAAATATCACAGAAGAATGACAATACGCAAGTTCCTGCTCAACACACAGAAGCCGATCCAGAGGCACCCGATTTTCCCTTCTCCATTGAAGAGCTTATTGAACTTCTATATGCCTAGGTTCAAGATGGCGCAATCAAACTGCCATATGTCAAGAAAGAACCAACTGAAGAGGCCATGGAAAATCCTCGTTACTGTCGCTTTCATAGGTTCGTCAACCATCCCACAAGTGATTGCATATCTTTGAAGCACATATTTAAGGAAAAAATCGAATCAGGAGAACTCAACTTGGGGACAAAACGAGTACACAGAGATCCTCTCCCAGTCAGAACTTTCACCCTGTCTGAACCTCCTGTCAAGGAAATAGTTCAATCCTTAATCGAGCATGTCTGCGAATTGCTATACCTGTCAAAGGCTCAAAGGGGAGACATGTTTGCTGCACTGAATAACATCGTATCAGGGAAACGATTGTTGATTCAAGAGATATTTCCTGAACCGCCTTCAATAACGGATGAAGAAATGTATGACTTGGAACTTCTCACCACAGTCTATCTTAAGGAAAATGAGTTCTAACGAGCATTAGTCGATGTCGGCACTGCTGTCAATGTTATCCCTATGAAAACTCTCAGAGCTGCTGGTATCACACGACAATAAGCCATTCATGCTCCAGTAACAATCACAGATCATGAAGGAACGCCCATAGATGCCTATGGCCACATTACTCTCAAGGTTAACGGTAACTCAGTCTGGACAGAAACAAAATTTTACATAATCCGAGAGGATCCAGGATATGATATGATTTTTGGACGCACGTGGATTCATGCCGGGAAGGTAACACCAACACCTTCAATTGCACATTTCTCCGCTGAAGAAGCCTCTGATTCGGAAGAAGAAGAAAATATCTCACCATTCGAGTATCTGAAAGAAGTCAAAGCCCTGACGGAGCTAACACAAAAGCCCGAGGAAAATTCAAACGCTTTCATCAAAAGATTTCGTACTCAGGCAAGTCTTATTCCTCCTCATGTGTCGATATTATCAGTTCTCAAACATGCTGCTTTGGTTCGAGGGCTCTACTCCACCAAAAACTTAGCAATTTCAAAGTGTTATAAGTGGATAACCTTGCCTCAGCAATATTTCACCAAATAGTTAAGTTCAGAGCTTTTTCAAATTGAGCATACTATCAAAAGGTTTATTGCTGAATACATAGCCAAGCATGACAAACAGTATCTCAAATACTCCCCTCTGCATGAGTGTTCATATATACCACAACCATGTAAATCTAGGACACAGAGGATTCCGAATCGTCATAAGATATTCAGAGCACGGACGATCAAGTCTAACAAGTTCCAGGAAGGAGTTTTAGTTCTCAAAGCAACCAAGCGTAACTTTCATTCTGCAAAGGACTCCAAATGGGAAGGACCTTTTATGGTCTCTAAGTCTGTCGCTGGTGGATACTACAAACTAATCAACATGGACAACAAGGAGATCGTGTCCGTGATACATGAGAACTGGCTCAAGGCCTTTGACGTTTAAGGTTTTGGATATCCGAGGTATTGGATGTTCAAGACGTGACACGAACATCTCAAATATTTGGCATTTAGCAATTTTCTTTCATAGTATTTCAATTCCTCCAAAATGTTTGAAATACTTGCATTCGGTAATTTAAATTCAGCAATTTATCAAAATTCAGTTTACTTAAAGAAAATCTCTATCAAACCCAAAGAAATCCTCAATTATCTACTTATCCAAAACCAATCAAAACCAAAAATAAAACCTCACATCTGTCAGAAGTTCAGAAGTTCAATAGATTATGAAAGGAAATCAAAGAAAATCAGCAAAGAAATATTTTTGCTCATCTGCATCCTTCAAGACTTGTAAGGCCGCCTTCTCCATGTTCAGCTCTTCGGTCAGCTTAGCAATCTTATCTTCCTTCTCCATCACAGCGTCATTGGGAAAGGGTATGTTACTCTCACATGAGTCCTTGATAGCATTTATCTTATTACGAATCCACTTAACGTTGAAGCCAAGTCTCTCAGAGTTCTCCAAGTTGAACTCTCAATCAAAGAGTATATCTGGAGTCACGGTATTTCTGGACCTAGCGCGTATATCACTTACAACACGCAAGATGGCACTTACTTGAATTTTTAAAGAATAAGCAAGCTTTAGGTCTCTAGCAACGATGATGTGGCCAAATTTCTTCCATATCTTCTCGTACAATTTGGCATACCCAACGGGAACACTAAATCCGCCAGCTAGTTCATGATATGGGAGTGATGCGTCAAATGGAGGATCAAAAGCAATCCCTGCACTCGGGTATTCATGAACCACTATATGATTCTCAATCACTGGAGCAACTTCTACAATCATAGCAACGGTTTCTTCAGTTTCTTCTATGCATGGTTCAGCTTCTTTCGCCACTGAAGCAACAACAATTGAAGTCTCGGTCTCTTCAACAACATCAACAACAACTCCCTCATGACTTTGAGGTGCATAGATGGTTGTTCCTTCATAAATAACCTTTGTGTTTATCAAGCCATCATTATTAGCTCCTTCATTCTCAACTTCGGTATTTGACACCTAATACGAAGATTACATGAGATTAGGATCATTCGAGCATGGAATCAAAGGAAATCATAACCTACATCATACAAGTGATTAAAAATCATCAAGGTTCTTCATTTTTCATGCTGGACATCAACAAATAACATTACAAAAACGCGTTTTACAACAAGCTCGCCTGAGAAGATTTTACACTGCTTTGTACAAAACGACGAACTGGGAGCAATTGGTGAAGAATAAAGGGTTGAGTTATATACCATTCTCTTTTTATGGATTTTACCTACTACGTACCAAAATTTCATATCATTTGGATGAGCTAGCAAAACAATGTGGTCGAAACATAGGGCGACATGACAGCTGAACATTTCTTGAAAGTCTCCTGGATGTTTACTGTTTCGTCTATTTCGGCCCCTAAACTTTCTCAAAACTTAAAAAGCCTTAATGTAAAAGATTGGAAATTTCCTGGGCATAAGGATACATATGTCGATTGCGAAAATCTGATATCGGACGAAGATTTTATGGCGTTTTTGCTAAAAGACTGAATTCTGAATTTTCTGGTGACGTATTTTCGGCAAAGCTTTTTATATATTCGCATACATTCTCATTCATTCACTCATAAATCAACGAGTTTATGCTTCTATGGATAAAATGCAAGAGAAACACCTACTTGGATGACTTCTGAAGCGTTCAAAGAACCAGAATTACTCGCGTCAACATTAACAACACCATTATTTTCATTCAGTTTCGAGCTTTGGGAGTTTCCTTTATCGCCATCTCCCGAACGAACATCATTGGTACTCTCCACCTCCATGGAGACATCCTCCTGGATATATACTTAAGTAATTAGTGTTTTTGTCTACAAAGAATCATAATTGAATATACGAAGGAATACTTACGGCTTCTTCTTCATCAATCAAGTCAGAAATTGTCTGTCCAACAGCAGAGAACTGAAGACCGCCGATACTTGATGGAGCAAAATTCTGCAACGGAATAACAAATATTGGTTTTCCGATCCTAATTACGCGGACGAGAATAAGTCATAGCAAAAGATATATCGATAACGCACCAAAGAGATCACTGGGGACTTTATGGTGTTATGTAACATCTTATAATTCTTATTCCTTCCTTCTCCACCATGAACAGTTGCTTCAGTTTCTGAGAGGTCTACATCGATTCGAGGTCTTACATTACGGTCGTCCTGTGGAAAATTTTGATGCAATAATCAAAATGCAATTATCATAATTTTATGAAGAATTCGTAAAGAATACTTACTTGTGAACACCCTGGGGATGTTTTCCACTTATCACCACCAGGGAAATGCTTCACTAATGGTTGATCAACTCCCACGAAATCAAGTAAACGCCTGAGTTGTTGATCCCAAAAGTCTATGTAACCTGGAGTTACATATGTGATTCTCTCACAGCTGGGGAACCATAATTCACTTCCTTCCACATGTGTGCGGTCCAGACGGTTCATAAGTTGTTCAACTGAGGGTTTACTTCTTCGAAAAGTCGGGACACACTGATCCATACCCATTTGCCGCTGGCTTCCAAACGAAGGGTTGAAACAATCAACGACCACCATTCCATCTGAGATGCAAATCTCAGCCGTCCAAGTTCGCCACCTAACACATGGAAAATTCCGGCCCAAGGCCAAACATCACGGTTTCGCCAAAACCCTAATTTTGGTCGCGCCTAAAATATGCCAAAGCCATGCCGGCCTTACCACATGCCGCTGGATGCCAAACGAAGGTTGCAACAATCAAAGGCTACCCTTCCATCCGAGATGCAGATCTCAGACGTCCAAGTTCTCCACATAACACATGACAACTTCTGGACCAAGGCCAAACATCACGGTTTTACCAAAACCTTAATTTTGGCCGCGCCTAAAAGATGCCAAAGCCATGCCGACCCTACCACATGCCGCTGGCTGCCAAAAAAAGGGTTGCAACAATCAACGTCCACCCTTCCTCCTGAGATGAAAATATCAGTCTTACAAGCTTGCCACCGAACGCATGGCAACTTTTGGCCCAATGCCAAGCCCTAATTTTGGCCGCACCTAAACTATGCCAAAACCCTAGTTTTGGCCGCGCCTAAACTACGCCAAAATCCTAGATCGGCCGCGCCTAAACCATGACACTAGCTGCAAACGAAGGGTTACAACAATCAACAACCACCATTCTTCCTGAGATACGAATTTCAGCCATACAAACTTGCCACCAAACGATTTGTGGCAATCTCTTGGCCACGACGCCAAAAACCTAATTTGGTCGTGCCAAGAGCATGCAAGCGCTGCAAGCATGCTGCTGGTTGCCAAACGAAGGGTTGCAACAATCTACGGCTACCCTTCCTCCTGAGATGCAGATCTTATCCGTACAAACCTTCCACCAAACCACCCGTGGCAATGTCTTGGCTGCGATGCTAACTCTTGGTCACGGCACCAACCTAGCTATGATGCATATTCTTTGGTCATGACACCAATTTGGCTACAAGCGCCAAATACTTTGGCCACGCCACACCTAGAAACATGCTACACGTTTTCCACGAAAACACTCGAGACACCAAAACATGTCACAAACTGGGGGTTGCTCATCAGGGTATTGGTCTGGCAGTTTACAACGTGCAGCGTACACTACGCCCGTTACAGGAAAGTGTCATAAGGGTGAGGCGGTTAGTAAATACAAGAAGTAATGGTGAAACATTTCCTTCATTATGAAAACATCAATTACAAGCGTTCCCCGTTACCATTTTCTTCCATTTACTCAACCGTTTCCATTTCTTACGAGACCAGAGTACGTTTCGTTGCGACTTGTATAAATAGGTCTCACCTATTTCCACCAAAGACAAGTTTTTGGTCAAGAGGATACAACACTCAGAAATCACTTGTTAGCTTTCCTATATGTTAGCTTTCCACTTTCTGATACAAGTCGTCAAACAACTACTCTTCCCGAATCAACTATTCTGGTCTCTACACTCTCTTCGCTTCCCTCCCTAGACCAACGCTCCTCCTTCACTTTGTGACCGAAGAAAGTATGGAACGGCCATTTCTTGGTTTAGGCCGTATTTGTACAGATTGATCTCTCGAATCAAAGTACTCCTTTGCAGTACATTGTTTAGGGTTTAGACTCATTTCTCACCCACACACTCGAAATTACCAAAATCAGCAGAAACTATTTTCACCCTCAAACTTAACGTATCTTTCAAGTCGTGAATATTGAAAACATAACTGCGAGTTGTGAATGATTATACTCTAGTTAAACAGAGTATTAAGGAATTACAATACGAAGTATAAGGTCTATCTTTTGAACTTCGTATATAAGACATCGACATATTCGTATGAATGCTATTATGATTATGTGTATGTGTATGGGTAAAGATTTCGTCCTAGGAAAAAATGTTTTACATTCGTTTAAAGGAAGTACAATTCATAAACTTGTTTTACGAATCGAAAGGGAAATCGCTAGGCTTATTGGTATTGTTATTCATTGCAAATCTTTGGATTACCAATATGTGTGTTTAGTATAACCGCTCATAACTTGTTTATGTATCTTGGTAAAACTATTCACAATGCCTAACTTTTGTATTGGTATGACTTTTATTAGTGAAACCGATCCTAAGTAATCACCTGAGATGGTATGATCGATATTTGTAATTGGTGTGACCATTCCTAGTCATTGGGTAACCGATCCTAGAACTTGGTTGGGACTAATCACAAGATGTATAATCGATCCTTGCAGTAGGTTAACAAGTTTTAGTAATTGGTGTGACCGATCTTATAACTTGTGCAACCGATCACATGTAAGTACCATAAATAAGTGGTAACCGATCCTGGTACTTAGTTAACAATGTTTTTGGAAACTAATGTGACCGATCCTAGTAGCCACTTGGAGGTAGAACTGAAACTTGTTTTGGTAGAACCGTTAAACCCATGAATGGTGATTGAATGTCTTTGATCAATCACATAGTTCTTGGAAATCAGATGAACCAATTTTAAACTCGTTTGGAAGTGTGGAAAATCGATTCCAAGATTGTAAATATGAAAAAGTATTTACAAAGTAAAGATGTCGACATACTTTGAACACGTGCATTAACTCTTTTCTTTTATTGTTCAAAGATATTCCTTAATAACTAAAGAAGAATCCTGGATCGAAGTAAATCGAGAATCTTTTAATTAAGGTTTTTAGTTTTATATGCTTTTAATTTCCAGCAATTAAAATGCATATATTTAGAAAATAAAAATTGGTAGTGTGCATTTACTAATTGGAGATTTTCTACTGAGATTGCGGTCAATATTTGGACAGAGCATTTCCAGGAATTATGAAAGCCGAATTTGGAAATATATTACATATCTTGAGAATATTTTCGGTTTTGGAAATTCCTTGGTGTTCAGACTTTCTTGGTCTATAAATATTGAATTTTTCATTTCAAGCTAACTAATCCTTAGAGCCAGCAAAACTACCTAGTTGTGTTGTTACTGGTGGAGCCATCTATTCGGAGAGAAAAGTACCCTAATTAGGAGAAATCTCTTATGACCGCTCGTTTTAAAGACTTCTTTGGGATTGGGAAGATCTACGAGTATCGTTGGTGGGAAATTAGATAATTGCAGTTTATTATTAGTTTTCGATTAATTTGATTGACTAACGGTTGTTGAACTTTGATTGCATCTAGTTTGTTTATGCTTGAGAATCTTCTCTTCTAATATAAGATTCACTCAAACTAGATCGAAGTTTCGACGGGGATCTTTATACTGTTTGTAGATCTAAAGACGTCTTGTGATTATACTTTGTTAACATATTCCGTTCTATGTGTGATTGATCACAAGATATTCAAGTTGATTGTGTGCAGGTGTTTATTGGAGATCTAAGAAGATTTGAAGACAAAGAAAATTTCTTGTTTGAGTTCATAATCTTTGGTGTGCACAAAACTTGATCGGTTGGGGATCCAATTATAATCGGTTTATCTTTGTGATAATCATGATTGATTAGTTGAGTAGATCGGCATCAATATATTGTCTTTGTGACTAAGAGTATTGATTGCAAAATCTAGACAATTACTTTGGTAATTGTATTGATAGATAGATCAAAGAACCTGACAAAGGAGTTTATTGGGAAAAACGGAAGAGCCTTTTGTCAAACTCATATCACTTGTTTGAAAAGAGTTGTTACCGAAAAGATTTGTTGTTTCTATCCTGTTTGGAATACGAACCAAAGGAATTGTTCCAAGTGCGTGACTTATTACAAGTTGGAGGCGCAGTGATACAGACGGAACTAGGTGAACTATAGGTTTAGTTGCTTGGTCTCAACTATACGAAGTTGGTTTATATTTTGTATATCGGCTTAATCCTGAGAGTATTCAATTCTGGACAAGGTCCCAGGGTTTTTCTACATTTTCAGTTTCCTCGTTAACAAAATCTTGATGTGTCTTTTACTTTTCTATTTGTGGAATTATAATTATTTTATTATAATTAGAAGTAAAATACACAAACGTTAATTCCTAATTACTTGATGCCAATCCTATAATGTTTGGTTAAGTCCGAACCTATTATCAAGTAATCATACTTCGTTGTTGTATTGTCTCGATATTGTATCCATAGTCAATCACACAAGTTATCTTGTTGTCGTATTGTCTCGATCCGTATCTATAGACGATCATAGGAAGTGTGAACCGATTAGTTGTATTGTCTCGACTCAGTCCATAAACAATCACTTTCAGAGAAATGACTTATAGGTGGAAAATTTTTAGATTGATATATATTATGGTACCCTCGTCTTTTCACATATCGTCATTTATATGCTCGTGAAATGCATAAGGCTGTTCTCACTTGCATAGTTACCCATAACATGGTAACTTAGGAAATCCGACGTAATAAAAATTGGACTAACTTGCAAAGAAGTATGCGGACATGACTAATCACATTCAGAACCATAATCTGTATGGGAGGTTAAGAGAAGATCTGAAAGCGAATTTTTGGGCTAAGTATGGAAGATCGGGCGGGCATACTTGAAGTTTTGTTTCTTTGAAAATAAAATTAGTATGTCATAAAGAAAAATTAGCCTAAACATTTAATTGTTAATTTGTTTTAAGTTTGTTAGTTTATTGCATAGTATTTTTTTTGTTTAAACATTAGGTTGTTAATTAGTGATGAGAACATACTCATCTCAATTAATTATATGTCTTAGGTTTTTTAGTTTGTGCAATATTAAAAAAACCAACTTGTACACCTACTCATCCCCATTTCAAAACCACACCTTGTACACCAACTTTACACAAATCTTTTTTCTCTCCCTTTAGTTACACGAAAATGTTTGATCCTATGTTTAATCTAGATGAAGATTTATCTCTTTGCAAAAATCTATAATATACTATCCAACTAGGGGTGAAGAACGATGACGAAATGGTTTCATGGGTACATTGGAAGAGCATTCTTCAAAATTTCGGCACTGACACTAGTTACCCGAATAATAGTAATAGATTTGGGTTGTTATATCGATATGTAAAAATACACAATGAAGCTAATGAATTTTAAGGCTTTAACCGCTAATTTCAATCGATTTATTATGTGACGCAAAACTGGTACTAAAGTTACAGCGAGATCTCGAGAGCAATAACGAAGATGGAAATGTTCAAATTTCTTGTACAAATTTCATTTCGACACCCTTGAGGAGATGACCAAATTCAATCATTTTTTTTAGGAGTTATACAAGTTCGATCATGTAACACCCGTACTTTTCGCATGACGCCTGATCAAAGTGTGTCATTGAACGATATGAATCTTTATCTCAAGATGGTGTTGAGCATTAGGTGCATGTTGGTCCAAAACAAAAATTACACCACCATGGTGCATCACGTAGTGGGAGGCTGGCCAAGAGTGAATATCACCATAATGGTGCCTCACGCCAGTGGGAGGATGGCCATGTGAGATATTGCACCCCAATGGTGTAGTACTCAAGTTTGGCATCAGGCCAGAACTGGTTATCACCACCGAAGTGCTATTTCAGAAACTCGTTTTTTCCAAAGCAGGTATTCTCGGTACATGTCCATCCTCTCCCCTTTTTCTACTTCTGAAATGCCAATAAGACATAATGATAAGGGGTGTTGGTTGAAGGTGGATTAAGGGGGAATGTACCAATAAGCTTCAAATATTAGCTGGTGAAGCACATGTGACGTGAAAGCATTCTTATGTCATGATTCTTACTCGAGAGAGCTTCATGATGCTTAGGTTCCATCACTGTTGCGTTGCTAAACTAAGAATGCACCACAATGTACAAAATGAGGGAAAGGTGAACGTTGCGATAGTTCGCATAGCCCGAGCTAGATAACGCATACTTGTGAACTAATTGTCCCCAATGATGCACATTATTGTGCATCACTTAAGAAAGACTCTTTGGCATATACATACTAGGTATTTCTTGGCTTTGGCCTTGAACGATGTTGATAAACTAAGGTTCGTGTTAGACCCCTTCAAGATACGGAGAACGGTACATAGGTATCCCCAATGAGTTGGAGCAATAGTGGTCCAACATCTTGTCGCGCATATCATCTAATTTCAAGGTGATTACGATATTATGGTAACTCCTGGCTCGAAAGTGCGGTGCAAAAGGTGATTATTTCCATACATGATGAGGTAAGTTACACTCCATTTATTGGATGCTCATACTTTCTATCAACTTACCCGAGGTAGGAATGCACCAATTACGGACTATGCATGGCCAGGAAATGAAGCTAAATCACTATGCAAGTTAGGGGAGTTTTCATATACACTTGTGTCACAGAAAAAGTGCAAGGAAAGAACAAAATGAGCATGCAAGATGTAACCTTTACATGAGAAAGACCGGTATTAAGCTTGCAATGGCCGATGTGCCACTTCAAGGCATGCCTTATTGTTAGAGCATTGCTCGGCCGAACTCGCATGCGTTGCTATCTCAAGCATGTTTGTCAATGTTAGTGATCAAAATTATAAGTCTTGATTTCTAGTCTATTATAGCTAAGTCTCGGACTAGGATAAAAAGTGTAGTTGAGCTCAAGGACTTCATGGCGATTCATCATACAAGAAGAAGAACTACTCAAGGAACCGGTGGAACTTCTCGACAAAAAGGTATGTGAAGACTTGAACTTATCTGTCACTCAAAAGTCTATCTATTCTATCTCCTACTTCTTGAGACAAATAGTCGTATGTTATATATAGACTTAGATTATACACATTTGGTATTTCGAGTCGAGTAAACCTCACCTATCTATATCTCGAAATATGTTGGTAGGCGTTTCGCTTCGACCATGTTTATCTTTACCTAGTGACGAAAGTCATGATATGTTTCAATCACTTTGAAAATTGCTTTGACGAGAAATGGTGTAACAACTATATAACGTCCTCTAAGAATGTTTCAATGGTTGGAATGAGAGTTTAGATTACATAACCAATGATGGACTAAGTATTGTTGTGGAAACACATGTGCATAAGTCCTATTCCTTGAACCAAAGTTTGCGAACTTTGATGATCAAGAGAAACCGGAATAATGGCTTGTTGCCAAGTCCGCAAACTGCCGAACTTCTCATCCCGAGAAATTCTGCTGGAGTTGACAGACTTATTACATGAGTACCAGTCCGCGAACCCAGTTCGCGAACCGGCGGAAAGTCTTTGCCGAGATTTTCTGCTGGAGTTTGTAAACTCTGCTCGGTTGCTTAAGTCCGCGAACCTAGTGTGCGAACTTAAGAAGGTTATATATCTGAAGATGATTTCTGAACTTAAACTTATAAATACTAAGGAATGCAAATTGCAAATCGTGGCTATAAAGTTCATGAACCGATTCAAGTGAATCAAATCATCTTTGCTTCAATTGTGTCTTGTGTAGTACATAAGATTTCCTTGCAACTGAACAACTCTCTAACTAGTTCATTTGAGTCACTTGAACTAGTTATGGTTAAGAAGAATATTGTTGGTATGAAATGCTCATATGGCTGACCTTTTGGTTAACTTTTTTGAACCAACAATGCACATGTTTGGGTACGGTTAACAAACCTATAAGCGTACATTTCATTTGTGTATAACAAGCTAAGTTTTCGATCTAACGGTTGAGAAATATTAGCTTGAATCTAAATCAGGTTTTCATCTAACGGTGGATATTGTTTGCTTTGTGACCAAGGCGAAACCCTGATTTGAAAGACTATATAAGGGGACACCTAGCAACTCTGCAAAACCAATCCCCACACCTCACGTGTGATACTAGTTTGCATGCTAGATTCGTGTCTCCTTTAACCTTTAGTTTTCTTCTTCTAAAACCAGGTTATCGACTTAAAGACTTCATTAGGATTGTGAAGCCAGACCGATTCTACTTTTATCGTAGTTGTGTGATCTGATCTTGCATCTTCTATCGTACGAGTACAATCAGATTGATTGGCTTGAGATTGATATCTCCGATAGGCAAGATATAAAAAGTAGTCACAAACATTTTCGTCTCATTGTTTCTGATTCCGCAACATCTTGTTTTGCTACCATACGATTAAGATTGTTGTGAGGTGATTGATTTATCTAGGCTGTTCTTCGAGAATATAAGACCGGATTATCAATTGGTTCCTGTTCACCTTGATTATTATCAAAATACGGAACAAAAAATTTAGGGTTTTTCTGTGGGAGACAGATTGATCCTTTGATATACTTGTCTGTGTGAGACAGATTTGTTTACTGTCAAAGCCTGTGATTTTGGGTCGTAGCAACTCTTAGTTGTGGGTGAGATCAGCTAAGGGAATCAAGTGCGCAGTTTCCTGCTGGGATCATAGGCGTAGGGAGTACAACTGTACCTTGGATCAGTGGGAGACTGATTGGGGTTCAACTACAGTCCAGTCTGAAGTTAGCTTGGAGTAGCCTAGTGTTTGTAGCGGCTTAATACAGTGTGTGTTCAATCTGGACTAGGTCCGGGGTTTTTCTGCATTTGTGGTTTCCTCGTTAACAAAATTTCTGGTGTCTGTGTTATTTCAGTTTTCGCATTATATTGTTTTATCTTTATAATTGAAATAATACAGGTTGTGCGTTAGATCATCAATTAGAGTAATCCAACCTTTGGTTGTTGATTGTCATTGATTGATCCTTGGATATTGGTCTTTGGTACCATCCAAGTTATTCCTTGTGTTTGATTAAAGACTCGCTGATTTCTATTAGCTCGAGTAAATCAGAACAAGAGAGAGATATTAACTCCTTGAGATACTTTTACCTGGATTGAGTATGACTATCTAGTTGATTCTCTAGAAAGTATTTCGGAGTTAGTCCATACATATTTCTAAGAGAAATATTGGGTGGTGTTGTTAGACCCCCGCCTTTTTAATTGGTATCAGAGAAGGAAAACACGTTCAAGACCTCAAAAGTATGTGTTTCTAGCGGTCTGACTCTATGGACAGAGGTGTTATCTCTATTAACGTACCACCAGTCTTCGATGGCTCTAATTACTTATGGTGGAAAATTGTTATGCGATCTTTTCTTCAAGCGCGTGATTTTCAATCGTGGGTATATGTTGTTAATGGCTATGATGCTCCCGTTGTGGCAGTTGGAGATGTAAACGTTTCCAATAATATTGGTGAATATAATCCTGCCGAGATACTTGCTGCAAAGCAAAACTCCAACGGTTTGAATGCCATCATACATGCCATTACCCCAAATCTTCAACACCATATGTCAAATTGCACTAGGTCTAAATATGCTTGGGATATCTTAGAAACCGTATTTGAAGGTAACTCCAGTGAAAAGGAAGCTAGGCTTCAAAACCTTAATTCCGATTGGGAGAACCTTCGTATGGCAGATGAAGATACATTTGATGAGTTTAATCACAAAATCTATGAAATTGTTAATGCATCTTTTGCATTGGGTAAGACTATTCCTGAAAAGGACATTATGATGAAAATTCTCAGATCGCTGCCATCTAGATACGAGTCTAAGAAGCATGCCATCGTTGAGGGAAATAACCTTGATAATCTTTCCATAAATACATTGGTTGGAAAGCTAAAGATCTTTGATCATGAGCATACATCCAAAATCGGAAAGGATGTTGCCTTTAATGCACAGAAGAACACTAAGTTACTTGATAAAAGTAAAAGTGTTTATGTCTCTGAGGATGATCAGTCTGAGGGTGATTTTTCGGATGAAGATCTTGATAAATCAGTCTCCTTGATCACAAGACAGTTTAGGGATCTTCTATTGAAGAGAAGTAACCGGTTTTCAAGAGACAAACCTAGGTCGTTAGATAAACCTCACAATCGCGTCCCTCATAAAAACAGGGATGCTGACGAGGCTGATGACGAGGATATGCCACAGTGCTTTAAGTGTAAAGGTTTTGGTCATTTTGCAAACGAGTGCCCAAATCGTATAAAATACACTGGGAATAAAGGTCTTCCTGTACTTGATGAGATGTCTGAGGTCTATGATTCTGATGAAGATAGGAAATCAAGTGTTGGTCTTCTATGAGAAAACATTAATTTTGATAATTGTAGCAATACATATATCAACCTTGATGGTTTCGGTGAAGAAGATAATCCAATCAAGCTGGAAGAATCAATTGACCCATCCTTTGGAAACTCTGGTTGTAATATTTCAGGATCTACTACGTGTCTGACTGCTTTCACACCACAGATGCCTGAATACTATCCAAGTTTGACGTGCTCGTTTTGTTCTCAATAGGGTTATGAACTATCAAGATGTTACAAGTACAAACATCGAGTAAGGCATGCCAACAAACTTCAACGAAGATCAAATCGATTGGCAAGGAAGTTTAAACTTGCTCAGAAGACTGTTGAGGTATGTAGGATTTTATCTTCGTCTAAGAAGTTGGTTTTCAAAGACAAAATAAGACCATTAAAGAAGAAGGTATGGTCAAATCTCTTTGATAGACAGAAGTCTGAGGATTCCTCTCAAGAGTAAAATGGTGGACAAATTGTTGTTCACCACAACACAAATTAATTGTGTTGTTTGGTAAATCTTGTCTCATGTGCCTGATCAAAAAGAGATAAGATTGTGTACCGCTTAGGCTTTAGGAATTTTTTTTTTTTTAGGTTTGTTTTTCCTGTCTATCAAATAAAGTAAAGGGTTATTATCGACAATTCCACTATTTATAGAGTTTAGAATTGGGCGTCCACAAACCTGTTTAAAGGTTGCGAACCCTACATTCCTTTTTCCTCTCTGATATCTTTTATATCTTAAGACTGCTTAATGAGATTGTGAATTCCACTCAAAAAAAAACCAGTTGTTTATAATTGTTCTCTAAGCATCATGTCTTTGTATGTAAAAGATGTCAATATGATTGTTAAGCCATCAATCAAGGAAAAAGAGAAATCTCCAGTAACTCCTTCCTTGAAAAGAAAGATGAGGAATACAAGAAAGCCAAGGGCTGTCCCTTCTAACTCTCAGAAGTTTTCCGATGTTCTTGATGAGTTGAAGGAAGTAAGAAAGGAGATTAGTGAAATAAAGTCTTGCGTTTTAATATCTTTGGAAATTCAGAAGGCCTTGGTTCGACATCATCAGCCAAGACGGTTTGTTGGTATTGACTCCTTCCTCCACGAACCTTATATTCCAATGACTGTTGACGACAAGAAGTTCGGGAATGATAAGGAATTTCTCAAAGATATTGTTGCCTAGTATGTCTTCTTTTTGGTTTAGTTGGAAGAATAACTAGTTCTTTGAATAGCAATGATTGTGACTACACATAGCTATTATGTTTCATCTTCTTGTTTTGTTTTTAGGTTTATTGATATTAAAATCTAAAAATATTTGGAGGATGATGATTTGCAGTATTTAATCTTTATTATTTGTTATATTGCAATTTGTTATGGGATATTGGTGTTTACGTCCGTGAACTATGTTGTCCCATATGTTGTCAAAAGTAAAGTCGTTCATGATCGGTATTCATGTATTGATTTAAGTATGAATAGACTTTTGACATATACAAAAGTTAAGCCTATATTGTCAATTATTTGATGGAAGATAAGTTAAAATATTTTGTGTTCAAGGATTATATATATTAAAATCGTTATGCAAATAGTGATGGAAGATAGAATGAATCCTTGTGTATTCCACAATATTGATCTTCATTGATCCATATTTTATGTAATACTGTGAGGCTCCGTAATGTGTCTTATGTTGAGCACGGTACAACCAAGTTGATTAATTTTTGATTAGCTTTGTTGGTTGTTCCGTAAGGTACTTTATGTTGAACATTCTTGAACTAAATTAATCATCTTGTTTGGTTATTTGCTTATTGCTCCATAAGTCTTTTTATGTCGAGCAAAACAAATGACAATTAAATTGATTACTTTTTTAATTAGTTTGATTATGTATTCCAATTATATTAACTATGGGTTCTCTTGTAATTAATCTATTTGAGTATTTTCATACTCCGTAAGATTCCTCTTATGTTGAGTATATGAACGACTATCCTATTCATTTTCTAATGGGTATGTTAGTCGTATGCTCCGTAAGTTCTCTTATGTCGAGCACAATCAATTAAGTTGATCACTTTTGTGTTTAATTTGATTGCGTATTCCGATTAAATTAATCATGGGTTTACTTGTGATTAATTTGATTGAGTTTTTGGATATAGAAAATAATTCTCATGGTTTTTAGTGTCCAATAAAAATCCTTCTTTTCTTTTGAAATTAAGGTCGCTCTTGTTGTTCCCTTGGGAATGACATCTAATGGGGAGAGTTCTTTTAAACTTTTGCTTAATGGTCATATCTTGAGGGATGTGCGGTTGTGGAATTTTAAAGGGGTTATCTTGTATCTTTAAACTCCTTGATAAATGCATTTAGCTTCGGCTTTATGATTGCATCTAAATTAGTTGGTATGTTATTTTAAGTCATGAAATGTCTTTTACGGAAATTTCATTATGATCCCGTTCTTGTACCTTTGCCAATTTTATTGACAAAAAGGGGGAGAATTAATATGTAGTTCACACTACAAATACATATGTTTTTCGGATCATTGTGTAAGGGGGAGTGGTTTCCATGTGAGACGGAGTATTGACTAAGGGGGAGTGATACATATCACCATAGTATTATTGTTGAAGTTGTGATACAATTGGACTTTGACACTGTAAAACAATATTATGACATTGTATAACAATGATCGAGACCGATGCTTTCTCATTGTTATAGCTACGGATCTTCAATAACGGTGATGCTAAACTTACAACCTTGGGGATCATTGGAGTGCTTGGAAGTGACGAAGATTTCGAGGAATGTTGAAGATTAGACATGTGGAATAGGATCTACTAAAGTTTCTTTATCCTTTTTGTATTCCATATGCGTTGATAGTGTTGTCACTAAAATTACAAAGGGGGAGATTGTTAGAGCATTGCTCGGTCGAACTCGCATGCGTTGATATCTCAAGCATGTTTGTCAATGTTAGTGGTAAAAACTATAAGTCTTGATTTCTAGTCTACTATAGCTAAGTCTCGGACTAGGATAGAAAGTGTAGTTGAGCTCAAAGACTTCATGGCGATTCATCATACAAGAAGAAGAACTACTCAAGGAACCGGTGGAACTTCTCGACAAAAGGTATGTGAAGACTTGAACTTATCTGTCACTCAAAAGTCTATCTACTCTATCTCCTACTTCTTGAGAAAAAAAGTCGTATGCTATATATAGACTTAGATTATACACATTTGGTATTTCGAGCCGAGTATACCTCGCATATCTATATCTCGAAATATGTTGGTAAGCGTTTCGCTTCGACCATGTTTATCTTTACCTAGTGACGAAAGTCATGATATGTTTCAATCACTTTGAAAATTGCTTTGACGAAAAATGGTGTAACAACTATATAACGTCCTCTAAGAATGTTTCAATGGTTGGAATGAGAGTTTAGATTACATAACCAATGATGGACATAAGTATTGTTGTGGAAACACATATGTGCATAATTCCTATCCCTTGAACCAAAGTTTGCGAACTTTGTTGATCAAGAAAAACCAGAAGAACGGATTGTTGCGAAGCCCGCGAACTGCCGAACTTCTCATCCCGAGAAATTATGCTGGAGTTGACAAACTTGTTACGTGAGTACCAGTCCACGAACTGGCGGAAAGTCTTTGCCGAGATTTTCTGCTGGAGTTTGTAAACTCTGCCCGGTTTCTTAAGTCCGCGAACCTAGTGTGGGAACTTAAGAAGGTTATATATCTGAAGATGATTTCTGAACTTAAACTTATAAAGACTAAGGAATGCAAATTACAAACCGTGGCTATAAAGTTTATGAATCGATTCAAGTGAATTAAATCATCTTTACTTCAATTGTGTCTTGTGTGATACATAAGAATTCCTTGCAATTGAACAACTCTTTAACTAGTTAATTTGAGTCACTTGAACTAGTTATGGTGAAGAAGAATATGGTTGGTATGAAATGCTCATATGTCTAACCTTTTGGTTAACTATTATTGAACCAACAATGCACACGTTTGGGTACAGTTAACAAACCTAGAAGCTTACATTTCATTTATGTATAACAAGCTAAGTTTTCGATCTAACGGTTGAGAAATATTAGCTTGAATATAAATCAGGTTTTCATCTAACGGTGGATATTGTTTGCTTTGTGACCAAGGCGAAACCCTGATTTGAAAGACTATATAAGGGGACATCTAGAAACTCTGCAAAACTAATCCCCACACCTCACGTGTGATATTAGTTTGCATTCTAGAGTCGTGTATCCTTTAACCTTTGGTTTTCTTCTTCTAAAACCAGATTATCGACTTAAAGACTTCATTGGGATTGTGAAGCCAGACCGATACTACTTTTATCGTAGTTGTGTGATCTGATCTTGCATCTTCTATCGTACGAGTACAATCAGATTGATTGGATTGAGATTAATATCTCCGATAGGAAAGATATAAAACATAGTTACAAACATCTTCGTCTCATTGTTTGTGATTCTGCAACATCTTGTTTCTCTAACATACGATTAAGATTGTTGTGAGGTGATTGATTTATCTAGGCTGTTCTTCGGGAATATAAGTCCGGATTATCAATTGGTTCCTGTTCACCTTTATTATTATCAAAAGACGGAACAAAACCTTTAGGGTCTATTTGTGGGAGACAGATTGATCCTTTGATAGACATGTTTGTGTGAGACAGATTTTTTTATTGTCAAAGCCTGCGATTTTGGGTCGTAGCAACTCTTAGTTGTGGGTGATATCAGCTAAGGGAATCAAGTGCGCAGTTTCCTGCTGGGATCATAGGCGTAGGGAGTACAACTGTACCTTGTATCAGTGGGAGACTGATTGGGGTTCAACTACAGTCCAGTCGGAAGTTAGCTTGGAGTAGGCTAGTGTCTGTAGCGGATTAATACAGTGTGTGTTCAATCTGGACTAGGTCCCGGGGTTTCTCTGGTGTCTGTGTTATTTCAGTTTCCGCATTATATTGTTTTATCTTTATAATTGAAATAATACAGGTTGTGCGTTAGATCATCAATTAGAGTAATCCAACCTTTGGTTGTTGATTGGCATTGATTGATCCTTGGATATTTTTCTTTGGTACCATCCAAGTTATTCCTTGTGTTTGATTAAAGACTCGCTGATTTTTATTAGCTCGAGTAAATCAAAACAAGAGAGAGATATTAACTCCTTGATATACTTTTACCTAGATTGAGTCTGACTGTCTAGTTGATTCTCTAGAAAGTATTTCGGAGTTAGTCCATACAGATTGCTAAGCGAAATATTGGGTGGTGTTGTTAGACCCCCGCTTTTTCACTTATGCCTGGACAAGACTCAGAAGCCAGTGATGCATGCAAGAATGCGTCAGTATTAGCCTTTATGGCATACACCCTTTCCAGAACAATGGTGAATTGAGAAGGCGTGCAGGCTATTTTTAGGGCATTATACTTGCGAAGCATGCTTGTAATGGAAAATGGGCGTATGTTTTCCAGGTGAAGTGAAGTTTTAAGGCCCGGTTGGTTCATCAAGAATACGCAACAAAAGCACTTCAAAATGTTGATTTATTGCCAGGGATGGCTTAGAACCAATAGTTTATTCTCTAATGGATCTTTCTGTTATAATACTCAATCCAAAAGTTATCAGTATTTATCGAATTTGTTCCTATTTAGTGGAACGTTATCGGATCAAATGACAAAAAAAATTTCGAGAAAGACGTGGCTTTTTCCGGATAAAATGAAACATCTGATTCATGTAAGAGGACTAGAAAATGACCTGTGCCATAATGGCACTATCTATTTCGCATTGTCCAAAATTGGGGTATCAAACATTTTCTACACATCAATTAATGTATATTTTAATTTTGTATTGATATTTTATTTATTTTTGGTTGTACCTATTGATCTTTTATTTATTTTTGGTTGCACATATTGATCTTTTAGTTATTTTGGTGGCAGTCAGGTGTAACTACAAAAGTTCACCCAAATTGGCAGTTGTATGTCCGTAATTTTTTTTTTTAAAAGGCATCCTATTGAAAGTTTTCATAAATGTAAAACGTTTAATATATCCAACTGCTTTAGCTTATGTAGTGTTTTATCCTTGGTACAGATAATAATTGGTCAAAATTGCTCATATTTTTGTTTTATTCAGTATCCGTCAATTAAAAGAGGTATCCTACATGGGTTCAATAGAAAATCTAATGGACTTTCCCTTAAACTTTATTTGAAAAAAAATGATTTACTGGGAACACCAATTATAATAATCTAAATTGGCCAAAAAGTAAAATTAAATGAAAGTACATATAAACAGTTTTGGTTATCAAATCTAATCAAACCAATTTTTGATCCAAAATCAAAATAAAAAACACCCACCTTGATTACGAACTTAATTACATGCATACCAAACAAAGGTATATCAAAAATTTCCATGATTTTCTATGGAGAAAATAGAACACATTAAAAAAGAACGACGATTTTGTCACAAAAGGCTAGAATGCTTATAATTCTCATTGTTATTTTACCCATAATTTTATTTTAATACGTTTAACGAAATAGCTTACTTACAACTCCAATTACAAAATGAACCCATCCTTCGTATAAACCTTGCGGGTCTTCTTCTCTAAGGACATTTGATAGTGCATGTGCCATTCCCTTAAGCTGGGATAGAAACTTGTTTGTCTGCAGTTACAAAGTGAAGGGATAAGTGTCAGAGCATTGCTTGGTTGAACCCACCAAGCGTTGGTATGTCAAGTTTGGTTGTCATATTTTAGTATCGAAACTCATATAGAGTCGCTTGATTAATTATTATAGTCAATTTCGTTTAGGTTAGACTAGAAAGTCTAGGAATGTTGAGACTTACAAGTATTACTCTGAAGACCTGAAGAATGTGAAGAAGTAACGACTACAACGAAGACATCATCATCCACTTGAGATTAGTAATACTGACTTGACTTGTTTTCATTCCTAATGCATCTTTCAAATCGATTTATATTAAAAACATAACATATGAAGCTATTTTATGACACTCTGGTGACTAGACTTGGCCATAACATTATGATCAAAGTATCAAAGAATCATATTGAATTACAAAGTATAACGCTTATCTTTTGAACTTCGTAAATACGACATCAACATAATCTATGTATTTAGTTACTTGATTATGTGTCGAAAGGGAAATCAATAAGTGTGTTGGTCCGGTTTTTCATTGAATAATATTTGAATGACCAATGCAAAGTGACAAGGTAAAACCGGTCTTAACTTATGTTGAGAATCTAGGTATAACCGGTCATATCCTATATTATGTGACAAGGTATAACCGATCCTAACTAGTATTGGGAAGCAAGGTAGAACCGGTCATAACCTATATCTAGTGACATGGTATAACCGATCCTAACTGGTATTGGCAAGAAAGGTATAACCGGTCATAACCTATATTAGGAGTCATGGTATTACCGATCCTAACGTGGTTTGGGATTCATGGTAGAACTGGTTCCAAGAGTATAACCGAGTTTCCAAAATTCACATAATTTTTTATGTTGTGTGTGAATTCGGAATTAACAGTTGTTAAGATAAAAAACTTCTAGATGTCGACATTATTTTAACATGTGCATAACTCTTATCATTAATTGTTCGAAGATATTCCTTGGTTCTCAAGGTGATCCCAAACCGGAATAATTGAAAATCATTTAATTATGATTTTAAATTTTACATGTTTTAATTACCAGCAACTAAAGCATATACTCTAGAAAAGGATTGTTAGTTAATTTGCTAAACTAATAAGATAAATTTCTATGAGAGATTTCGGAAATATTGTTTGATATTAATTGGAAATATGAAAACCAAAATTTAGGTACTTGTTGCATATCCTGAGAGTATTTTCAGTTTTGGAATTTCCTTGTTGTCCAAACAACCTTGGTCTATAAGTAGTTGAGTTTGTATTTCTTGCAAACTATCCTAAGAGCCAGGAAAACTTCATTCGTGTTGTTTCTAGTGGAATCGTCTATCTGGAGAGGAAAGTAACCTAATTAGGTGAAATCTCTTACGACCGCTCGTTTAAAGACTTATATAGGATCAAGAAGCTCTACGAGTACCGTTGGTCGGAAACTAGATAATTGCATTGTTATTTTAGTTTTCAATTATTGATTTGATTGACTAACGGTTGTTGAAACTTTGATTGCACCTAGTTTGATTATTATTGAGAGCCTTCTCTTCTGACATATGGTCACTCAAGCTAGAACAAAGTATCGACGAGATCTTCAGAACTAATTTTGGATCTGAAGACAACTTGTGATCATTCATTGTTAACAGACTCCGTTTTGTGTGTGATAGATCATAAGTGGATTCAAGTTTTTTGTGCAGTTACAATTGAATATTTTAAGACAATAAATTTTTATTATTGGGTTTCACGATCTCATGATTAGTGCACACATGTTGATTGGCTAGGATCCGACTTAGATTAGATTTATCTGATCATAAAGTTGTTTAGATCGACAACTATCATTTGGTGGTATTCTTCAATATCAAAATCTGATAGTTGTGAATCTGAATCTAAGTTATTGATTCAGATTGATATTACCCGACAAAGCAGTTTATTAGGTTAAACATAAGAGCCTTTTTCAAACAACTCAAACATATATTTCCTTAAAGATTGAATAGAGTGGTTACCAAACAGATTTGTTCCTTTACTGTTTGGATTTACAATCAAAAGGAGTTGAGCAGATAAGTCTTTAGAAAGGTAAAACAACTCAAGATAGTGATTTTTATATTTGGATTCACGTGCGTGACCCGAAGGTCGTAGGCCCAGGAATACTGAAGGAACTAAGTAACTAGGGTTAGATTACTTGGTCTCAATTATACGAAGTTGGCTTTTGTTCTTTGTATAGCGTCTTAATTCTGAGAGTATTCAAAACTGGACTAGGTCCATGGGTTTTTCTACATTTGTCATTTCCTCGTTAACAAAATCTTGTTTGTGTTACTTGCTTTACTTCTGCATTATAATTATTTAGTATAATAAAATAAATACACTTGTACGTTAATCCTAGTCACTTTTCTTTGATCATATAGTCAATCGGTCTTGTACCATAACTATTATCAAGTGAATATCAAGTTTTCGTATTGTCTAGACTTTGTCCATAGACATTCACACTTGGTATCAGACTTATAAGTTGAAACAAAAAGATTATGGTGTATTAGGATACCCTCGTCTTTTCAATAAGCATGGACACAAACCTCAAAGAAGAAAGTTAAACTATGGTTGGAGTTAAGTTTGTTACCTTTTGAAATCTCAAAATGAAATTTAAGATAATTTCATGCAGGTTTTAGATACTTCGGTAGAAAATATATCAGTTAGCCTATTAGCATGCATATAAAGAATAATCAACCTCAGTAACACAAAACCAAGGTCCCCCAACATTCAGATGGGGGCTAATTATCTTGCAAGAGTTTCAACTTTCCTATAAAGGATTACAGGTTTAACTTGGTTGGTGGGTTTTGCCGCTTTGCAAAAAAACTAAGAAATCTTGAGAAAGTTGTTGTCAGTTCACATAAACATGCTCAATTTATAGATGATTGGCCTCACATAACTTCTTCGCCTCCATTATTTATCAAATTTCAACTCCTTAAGAATTTTAAGAATGTGAACATTAAGCCTACTTCCATAAGAACACAATTGGTGCAATACTTGGCATTACAAATAGTGAAAACCTCCCCTTCAGTGAAACGATTTCCTTTTATACACCGACACAACCATTTCTTATTTTGGTTTTAGGTTCTCTCTTTTCTTAGACGATTTAGGTCCAACATAATTGTACTCCGCGTGAACTGCAGAGTACATATAGAATCTTCGTTAAAAATAAATTAACTTACTGAATCTTGATGAACTCTAAATGAATTTAAAATCTTTAAAATTAACTACATACATCCCCAATCTTATTAACAAAAGAAATGAAAAAAATAAAGCAAGCTAAGAAAAGATCTTTAATCAAAATAGATAATACTTGGATACTAAAATCACCATCCGTATAAACTTTGGTAAATCTACAGAAATCATCTGTAAATGATTCATCTTCTAGACCTTTTTTTAGAATCAATGTCAGCAGCAAGTGCAACGAAATCAAATTCAGATATGGCATTAGGTGAAAATTTGGTAGCCAAATGTAGTTGATGGGTACCTTGAAGACCTTCCTTAAGCAGTGTTGGTGGTACAGGTACAACAAAACACAATCTTTTCTTTAATAAAGATAAGCTACACCAAGTATGCTGCCAGAGATAGCAAGTTTACCGAGATTGCTATGTCTTGTCATATAAAAAAAATTTCGTGGCTAACACTTGTTTCCCTATGCAATGTAACATAAGATTCCAACTTGTGAAAACAATTTCCCTACACATCCAACCAAGAATGAGAGGATGTGAGCACATGGACGCAATACCTTCATGAAAAGATCCTAAAAGTGATTTTCTAAACTTTTGTTGCTAATGTTGAGACTGCAGAAAATTAAGATGTTCAAAAGTAACAGAGCACCAAGAAACTGTTAGTTAATTGAAGACTAATTAATTATTTCCCAAAGTTAGCCGTGATATTTTAGGAAACGGGTTTCCTAAACCGGTTATAATTCTTGGTGGACAAATTTGTAACCTATATAAATAGGTAATTAGGCCTTGTAGAATTGTATTGTGTAGAAAACGATTAAGAGATCGGTGAGAGATTTCTTATATAGCTTTTAGGGCTAAAGCTAGGGTTTCGTTGTGAGAGAATATTGGTAAGGAACAAGAGACAAGGTTATCGTCTCGGGTAATTGTTGCAGTGTAACCAAGGGTTTGCTGGGATTCACACGACGTTGTAATCGTTTTTCTTCATAGTGGATTTGAGTCGGTGCGGCTCAAAGTGGACGTAGACAATATATACACGTTGTATGTATTGGTCGAACCACTATAAATCTTGTGTCTTGTGAGTTGATTTATCTTTCTCGTATTATTATAGCTGCTTGTGCTTGGTTTACTTATTATTCATCATAATATCTCAAGATCCATTATTCCGCGGTTGTCAGTGATTCCATAAGCAAATCCTGACAATTGGTATCAAAGCCCGGTTTAGAGCTTTAGGGTTTATCGTAGTACGATTGGAGTGGGAGTTATGGGTGATAATAACGAAAGTACGGTAGCTAGGGTTAAAGTTTTTAATGGGAAGAACTTTGCGTTTTGGAAGTCTCAGATGGAAGACTACTTATATGAGAAAGACGTTGCTGATCCATTGGGTGGAGTTGCGAAAAAGGGAGCACGCAAAGATGATGAATGGACAACTCTTGATCGCAAGTGTGTAGCCGTGATCCGTAGATGCCTAACGGAAGAAGTCTACAATAACGTACAAGAGGAAACTAGTACGAAGGATCTTATGGATAAACTTGAAAAGTTGTATCAAAAGTCATCAGCCTCGGGTAAGATTATGTTGTGTGAACAACTATTTAATCTGAAGATGCAAGAAGGCGAAGCGATTTCAGCACATCTTGGGAAGTTTAAATCGATTTTTTCTCAGCTTTCAAAAGTTAGTATTACTTTTGATGATGAAGTTCAAGCTTTACGGTTGTTGTCGTCATTACCAAAGAGTTGGGAGACTGCAAGGACAACCATTAGCAGTTCCGCAGGGAGCGAGAAGTTGAAGCTTGATGAAGTGCAACAAAGGTTGATCGCTGAAGAGGAAAGAAGAATAGAACAAGGTTATGGTTCTAGTGCTTCAGGCTCGGCCTTAAGTTTGCAGGAAGAAGATAGAGGCAGGAGTTCAAATAGGAACAACAACAACAAATCTAGATGGAAGTCTAGAGGAAATTCTAGGGGGAGATCTCAATCCCGGACTAGAGGTGTTGTTGAGTGTTGGGCGTATAAGAAAGTAGGACACTTCAAGCGCGATTGTTCGGAAAACAAAGGTGCTAATAATGGTGGAAACAAAGGTAATCAAGAAGAGGTCAACGCAGTTGCAGCTTCGGAACCGGTGAAGGTGGAAGGTTTTCTACTACTCTCTGAGGACAAGCAAGACGAGTCTTGGATTATAGACTAGGGAGCTTCTTTCCATGCAACGGGTGATAAGAGTATTATGATCTCTTATAAAGAAGGATACTGTGGCCAAGTATTTTTAGGTGACGGTGAAGCATGTGATATCATTGGTTCGAGTGATGTGATCTTGAAAGTTAACGGTTCGACATGGAAATTGAAGGATGTACGACACGTTCCAAATTTGAAGAAGAACTTGGTGTATGTGGGCCAAGTTTGTGATGATGAATGTGAAGTTGTGCTTACGAAACACAATTGGAAAGTGAAGAAAGGAGCTATGGTATTAGCTCGTGGAGTTAGATTCGGTACTCTATACCGGACTTCAGATGGAACTACTTTAGCAATGGCTAGTAGTGGTGAAGACACTAACTTATGGAATAGAAGATTAGGGCATGAGTGAGAAGAACATGAAGATTTTATGTTCGGGAGGATATCTACCTAAGGTGAAGTCTTTCGATATGAGTTTTTGTGAAGACTGTGTTCTTGGAAAGCAAAAACGGGTTAGTTCAGCAGAGGCGACAGAGCCTTGAGAAGTGAGAAACTTGATTTGGTTCACACGGATGTATGGGGACCAATTGATGTTGCATCTCACAGCGGGTTCCAATATTATGTCACCTTTGTTGATGATCACTCAAGGAAGGTGTGGCTTTACTTCATTAAGAATAAGTTCGAGGTGTATGAAGTTTATAAGAAGTGGAAAGGTTTGGTTGAAACAGAAACTGGTCTGAAGTTGAAGTGTCTAAGGTCAGACAACGGTGGTGAGTATGACAAAACAAAATTCTTACAGTTATGTGCTGTAAATGGAATTCGTTTGGAGAAGACAGTTCCAAGGACGCTACAGGAGAATGGAGTAGCAGAACGTATGAATTGGACGTTGAATGCACGTGCTAGGTGCATGAGGTTGTAGTATGGTTTGCCCGAGACCTTCTGGGCACATGCAACAGAGACGGATGTTTATCTAATCAATAGGACACCTAGTAGTCCATTAGATATAAAGATACCAGAGGAGGTTTGGACCGACAAAAAGGTAAATCTTTCATATTTGAAAGTTTTTGGTTGTGTTGGTTATGTTCATCTTAGTCCCGGTGAGAGGTCTAAGATAGGTGCTCAAGCAAAGAAGTGTTGGTTACGGAAATGACGCTTTTGGGTATAAACTTTGGGACTACGAGGGTTACAAAGTTATTAGAAATAGAGACGTCACTTTTAATGAGAATGAGCTGTACAAGGACAAGAATAAAATATAAGTTGAAGATATCGGATCAAACAACGTCGATAAAGAGTTGTACATCGATATTTATGATGTTTCTGGAAAAAGTGTGGTACAAGAAGAGCACGATGTTGCTGATAGCGGAGAAGTACAAGAAGGGACTTCTGCTGCAGTGGGAGTTACTCATACAGTTCCATAAGAAGTACGAAGATCGTCAAGAACTCCAAAACCGAACCCAAGGTATGCTCTGAATTATCTATTACTTACGGATGGAGGTGAACCTGAAGATATTAAAGAAGCACTAGCGGCTGATGATTCAGGCAAGTGGCAACTTGCTATGGAAGATGAGATGAATTCACTTGAGGAGAATGACACTTGGGTGTTAGTAAAATTACCAAGAGATAAGAAGGCGTTGCATAACAAGTGGGTTTATCGGATGAATTCTGAAGCAAATGGAGATATTCGCTACAAGGCAAGGTTGGTTGTGAAAGGTTTCCAGCAAAAACCTAGTGTTTATTACAACGAGATATTTTCTCCAGTTGTGAAGATGACTACTATTCGAGTAGTGTTAAGTCTAGTGGATTCTGAAGATCTCTACCTTGAACAGTTGGATGTAAAGACATATTTTCTTCATGGTGACCTAGATGAAGAAATTTACATGAAGCAGCCAGAAGGATTCATAGTAAAAGTAAAGGAAGAGATGGTGTGCAAGCTAAAGAAGAGTTTGTATGGTTGAAAACAATACCCGAGACAGTGGTACAAGAAGTTTGGTAACTTCATGCATAGAGGTGGTTACTCACGATGTAATGCAGATCATTGTTTTTACTTCAAAAGGTGTGGTTATGACTACATCATATTATTACTGTATGTGGATGATATGTTGGTTGCCGGAACAACTCTACAAGAAGTTGAGAATTTGAAGAAACAATTAGCAAGTGAGTGTGATATGAAAGATCTTGGTGAAGCAAAGCATATTCTTGGTATGAGGATCATAAGAGACAGAGCTAAGGGTGTACTTATGCTTAGTCAGGCTGAATATATTGAACGAGTATTGAAAAGGTTCAATATGGAGAATGCTAAACCAGTTAGTTTTCCACTTGGAAGTCAAATTCGTCTTTCAAGTATGCAGTGTACGAAGACAGATGAAGAAAATGAGTACATGGCTAACGTACCATATTCTTTGGATATTGGGAGTCTATTGTATGCTATGGTGTGCACGAGACCGGATATTGCACATGCAGTGGGAGTAGTGAGTAGATATGCAAGCAACCCAGGAAAACAACATTGGGAAGCTGTGAAGTGGATTCTCAGGTATTTGAGAGGTAACACAAACGTACCGTTGTGTTATGGAAAAGGTGGTTCTATCTTGAGGGTTTATGTGGATGCAGACTTCGCAGGTGATGTAGATAAAAGGAGAAGTATGACCGGTTATGTTTATACTATGGGGTCAGCTGCAATGAGTTGGAACTCACGGTTACAGAAGTTGGTAACATTGTCTACTACGGAAGCGGAGTACGTAGCAGTCACAGAAGCGAGCAAGGATATGATTTGGTTACGAGGTTTTTTAGATGAGTTGGGAAAGGAACAACGAGATAGTGTTCTGTTTAGCGACAGTCAAAGCGATATACATTTAGCCAAGAACTCAGCCTATCATGCTAGGACGAAGCATATAGATATTCGTTATCATTTCATTCGGGATTTCTTAGAAGAAGGAGAGTTGTAGCTCGAGAAGATTCTTGGTTCGAAGAATCCGGCAAATATGTTTACCAAGGGAGTTACATCAGACAAGCTAAAACTCTGCAAGGGTTTAGTTGGTCTCTCAGAATGAGGATCTGGGAGGGGAGCCGCACTGACATGAAGATGTTTTAGCACCGTCAAATCCAAAGTTGAAGAAAAGAAGAATTGAAGACAATAAATGAGTCTTCAAAGTGGGAGATTATTAATTAATTGAAGACTAATTAATTATTTTCTAAAGTTAGCCGTGATATTTTAGGAAACTGGTTTCCTAAATCGGTTATAATTCTTGGTGACCAAGTTTGTAACCTATATAAATAGGTAATTAGGCATTGTCGAATTGTATTGTGTAGAAAACGATTAAGATATCGGTGAGAGATTTCTTGTATAGCTTTTAGGGCTAAAGCTAGGGTTTCGTTGTGAGAGCATATTAGTGAGGAACAAGAGACAAGGTTATCATCTCGGGTAATTGTTCGGTGTAACCAAGGGTTTTCTGGGATTCACACGACGTTGTAATCGTTTTTCTTCATAGTGGATTTGAGTTAGTGCAGCTCAAAGTGGACGTAGACAATATATACACGTTGTATCTATTGGTCGAACCACTTAAAATCTTGTGTCTTGTGAGTTGATTTATATTTCTTGTATTACTATAGTTGCTTGTGCTTGGTTTACTTATTATTCATCATAATATCTCAAGATCCGTTATTCCGCGGTTGTCAGTGATTCCCTAAGAAAATCCTGACAGAAACCAGACTCCAACGCTATCTTGCAGAAATATAACTGTATCCATAAATATGGGGACAAATTAGATACTCTTAGTTTATAAAAGAACATTTCTGATTCCTTGATTTTTTTGGATTGGTCGGTAAGAAAATCTATTGAGAAAAAGGTACTTAAGAGGAGTATTTCTAGATTATTTACAACAAACTAACTACAACTTTTCTTCAACTTTATAGAACATTCCCTCATTCAACAAACATCTGAAGACCTAAGGAGAACTTCGTATATCAGAACGACGTAAGAGATACAAAGTTCTTCCTCATTTACACCAACTATAAGCGCATAAATATTTATTGTACAATGGAATGTTGCAAAACATTAATATTGATCTTTCAATGTATATTTTAGAAGAGACGTCATTTAATCCAATCCAAAAGAATTAAAGTGGAACCTGGCTAAGAGGAATCCGCTCTGCTCCGTCACTGTGACGTCATCCTGAATTTTTTTACAGATGCAGTTTGGTGTTCATCCTACCAAAATCAATAACTACAGTTCCTTATTCTTGAAATTACTAATCCAAGTTGCTGCATTGCTTATCAATCTGTGTAACTATCTTACTAGTTTTAGCACCAGAAACATTCATAGAAGAGAAAACAATTACAGTTGATTTCAAATCAACAACGATAACATTAAACATACTACCATCCTGTCTACCATAATTACAAACCAAGCAGAACAGACCCATCAACAACATCAACACCAAGAAATCAAACTTACAAAAACTACCAAAGCCCTAAAACAAGATTTGTTTGTCATCACCATCACCAACACCATTTCAACATCAACAAAAAATTCTAAGAACAACATCAAAACAACTAAACAAAGAGAGAGAGACCACAAAATCGTACCCACCATCACCCTTAAGAAGTTTAATAGGATTGGAAGTAAGCATCGAGAAATCCATTTTGTTAAAAAGTTGCTGATCATCTTCGGACTTTTTTTAAATTCTGAAAATTTGGCTGCTTTCGACGCCCCAAAAGAGGACTCTAATAGTCCCCTTCATCGTAACTCCAATCCTCGTCCTCTTCATACCGCTCGCTGCAGCTGCTACCTGATGATGCAGGGGAAGTATCACTATCTCCAGATGATGAACTCTCTTCATCACTGCTTTTTTCATCATCTTCATCATTAGAAACACCAGGAAGATATTCATCAGAGGCACTGGTTTCTTCCTCAGGAGCAACTTTGGGATAGATCCTCACAAGGGGATGCTTCTCAACTTTTGGTTCTCCCTCCTGCATGGTTCTGGCAAATATTTTGGGGTTTTCTCTCTCAAACTCAAACCTCTTGTGCAGTTTCCAATCATGATATTTTTCCATCTTTCTCTTCTCTTCAGCAGCATCTGAACCTTCTTCACTGGTGGTCACCTCTTCAACTGGATACTCAAAACCTGCACTTGAACTTGCTTCGGAATCACTCTCTGTGGCACTGCCATATTTTCGACCTTTTTGATGTCTCTCAGCCCTTTCTTCATTTTTTCGATCAGTTCTTTCAAAATGCTTTGGTACCCATGTAGCAAAAAATGATTCAGTTTCATCTTCTTCCCTCTTCCTTCTCACTTCATCTTCCCTCAATCGTTGAGCCTCTTCACTTGCATGCTTGTTTATCTCACTCTGACCTTCATCTCTCAATCTCATTAATTCATCTATTGGGAGTAAGAAAGCTTGAGTCTTGGATAAATTGTATTGATCGTAAGTTGCAGCAATGGCCGGAATGGGGTTAATGGAACTCGCCATATCTAGAGATTCTATATCTAAATTTTCCCTTTTCTGGAAATGCTGCTAATGGTTATGCTAATTTCCTCCAAAACCTACCTTTTAAAGGCACAAATTTTCTTATTAACTGCTATTTATGGCTATTGGTTATCAGTCCCGTGGCTTGGTTACTCACACCTCTTCAAAGCCATGCGTACTCCATTCAACTTATCCATCATAATTACCCTATAAACCCCTATTTTCAACACATAACCTCTTCATTAGCCATAACTCCCCATGGAACTTCCTTCAAGTGGTGCATTGGTAGGTTATCTAACTCATACAAATTATTTTAGGGTCTAATTAAAATTTTATGTTTTATGCAGATTAGAAGAATGTAGCATCATTTGAGAGGCACCATTGCGGTCTGGGACATGTCTGCCAGATGGGTTACTAGCTCTACTACCAAACTATGCCTTCAATCGATCTACAACAACCCTTTCAAAACCATCAACCACAACATAATTTTTCCCTCCATCCCCATTCTTATTCCCCAGTTTATATTTCTACTACCATTATTACCTTTGGCAGTTTGTACCATCATACTTACGTCAGTCTAAAAAAAGACAAACCTATTAATAATCTACCAACCCCAAACTACGTCAAGTTTACATACCATTCTCTTCCACGCCAGGAAAACCTACAAAGTATTATTGGGTTTGTCTCTACTTGGCTCTGTTATCAACAAACTCACGTGAATATCTCAAATCTGAAGGTGTCCATAAAGCATGGATACGAAAATGACACCACGTATGATGAACCTGTTAGAGCATTGCTCGGTCGAACTAGCATGTTGTAGATGGTGGATTTTCGATAAGGGTTAAAATCGTAAAACCATAATTATAATGCTCCTGATCCGGCAATCAGATGAGTATTGAGGATCATGTCTCTCATTGAAGCATGAAAGCTCATTCCATAGAATCTCTGGCTGAGAAGGCTGTCTCTCAGAGTATATGTAGATGTGTAGTCTCTCAGCTGAGACAACGACACATCTCATGAATACTGAGCAATATCAGAAATTATTTCTATATAGAATCGAAAGATTGGACAGCTCCTAGACAACATGCCATCTAGTATAGATCAATAACGTCTTCAGGATGCAACAAGGTTTTCCCTGACTATATTAGAGAAATATGACGTTTCAACAAGCTCATATCTCTCAATTCTCAGATAATTAATGCTCCTAGACAGCATGCCTTCTAGTATAGAGCCATCAATTAATTATCTCTAATCGTTAACCGAATAGTAAACAATATTCTACGATTTTTAGTAATATTTCGTCACTTCAATTTGTGGTTCTTCCCAACAGAATTCCACGGGTTAGTGATAACTATTCAACATATGGGCATCTGAGCAGCTCTCGAGTAAGCCCCGACCAAAATGGTGCAAGTGTACTCAGCAATAATGCACAAACGAGCATTCCAAAACACGAAGGAACGATGAACCTATGCAAAATAGGAAGAAAATAATAAATAATAAAATATTAATCGAGGCGCTGGGGGACTGGGCCCACTGGACGACTGGTCGTGCCGTGGCCAGTCCCACGGCTAATTTTATATTTTATCATATTTTATTATTTTCCCTGATCTCATGAAAATCCCTTCATTTGAGCAAATCTCCTTCGTCTCAAGGAAACTCCCCAGTCTCATGGTGTTTCCTCGTATCAAAGAAATAATAATAAATTAGGAAAGATGTCGTGGGACCGGGCTCACTAGACGGCCGGCCATGCCCTAGCCGTGGCCGGTCCAACACCTCATGACTCCTTATTATTTTATTATTATTTCTGTCATCCCATGAAAATTCCTTGAATTCATGAAATTCCCCTCAAGTCATGAAAATCATGTAAAATTAGGGAAACTCGTGAGACCGGGCCCTAGCCGGTCCCACATGTCCCTTATTTTATTATTATTATTTTTTTATGTTTCCCTCATATCATGGAAACTCTATGATGTCAACAAATTCCTTGGTTTCAACAAACCTCTTGATTTTATGATATTTCCCTAAAATCATGAAAAATATTATAAAATTGGGAAAAGTGCCTTGGGACTGGCTCTTTTGCCGGCCGACCATGCCTTGGCCATGGCCGGTCCGACACTTCATGACTCCCTATTTTATTATTATTATTTCCATAATCTCATGGAAATTCCTTAACATCATGAAATTCCTCAGTTTCATGATATTTCCCTCACATCAGGGAAAATACATAAAATTAGGGAAAGTTGTTGCGGGACCGAGCTTGCTAGCTGGCCGGTCATGCCCTAGCCGTGGCTGGTCCCACACCTTGCAATCCCTTATTTTATTAATTATTTTTTCATCATCTCATGAAGATTCCCCAGTTTCAGCAAAACCCTGAATCCTTCATATTTTATCAATATGTTGCTCAAACGCGCATCAGAAAACATCGAAACTCTCAGGACTGGGACTCGGACATTATGGTGACACATGCATGACTCCTTGACCGACCAAGGCTGGCCCTGAGGCTTGCAAAGAGCCGGTCCCACGTGTTTTAACAATTTTGACTTAATTTGCTCAATTGCTCATATTGGGTCCAAACTTTTCCCAAACAACTTGGGGTTTGCTCAAACGACCATCAGCTGGTCCTATGATCACCAAGGGTCGGTATAATTCCCCCTTGGTCGGTCCCTAATCTCTCCATAGTCAGGTTTTACTACCTGATGCTCACACGAGCACTATTTTAATAAATGATTAAACCAGCATTTAATCCCCTTTTCACCAACTGGTCTTCAGGAGACTTTGGTATTTTGCTCACTTGAGCATATGGGATCTACACGGTCGATTCATCATCCCATGTATCCGGTCCCTCCTCCATATCATGAACGGTTTTCAATAAATCATCGATTAATCATCAATTCAGCAATTGATCAAAATTAGGGTTTCGAATCCTGAGCTCTGCAAAAAACATAATTCTGAGCAGATTCAAACATTAACAATTTTACGTTGATCCCGTGGTCAACATTTTAATAATTATGCTCGGCTCAGATGCCAGCATCTTAAATCAACATCTGCTCACACCAAAAATTATTGGTTCAATTATCAATATTCAACAATTCATCAAATGAGAAACATTCGCTCAAATGGACAATATTTGTTCACGTTGAAGAATGTTGGTTCAACTATCAATATTCAATAATTCATCAGATGAGCAATATTTGCTCAGACTAGCAATATTTTCCCAAACTAAGGAATATTGGTTCAACTATCAATATTCAACGATTCATCAGCACAGTTTGCTCAGGTTATCAACGTTTATTCGACAATGATATTTTCTGTCTCAGCAGACATGTTCGATTAGTGAGTCTCAGAACATTTGCAAATTATGTTCAACTCAGCAATACAAGGACTCATAGTCCCATAAAGTCAGCAACTGACTAACTAAATACACGTCTGTCTTGCAGACTCCACATTCATGAGATATCAATCGTGTCACATGGGGGGATATTAACTAGAGTTTTGGTCTGACGGTCTACGGCACGTGTGTTCATACACACGACGAGAGTGTGAGCAAGTCGTGCAATCATTTGGAGGAGTTAGCAAAGTAGTGGGTGGAAAGTTAACCAAGTCTCCGCACGATGAGAAACTGGTTTCAACACGATTTTACACTTCCCCACTCTTTGACTCCAGCAACTGTCACACTTCATGGTATCATGGTGTTTTCAACTCAGCAATATAAAAGGCATCTGAATCATGATTGAAACAGAAAAGAATTTCTCGACAAGGTCATACAGACAATCTTTCGTCTACACGAACTCATCGTCTGAGAAATCACTCTCAACTGAGTAAATTCAATCATTCAGAAATTTCTTACGCAGAATACACAACACACCTACAATCTCGATCACCACTGATCTCACAAATTTCTCAGCTTCCCTCCTACAGATTAACATATCCTCTCTTGTGACCGAATTGACTCTGGAACGACCATTGTCTTGGTTTAGGCCGGAGTCCTACAGATTGATCTCTCAAACTTAAAGCACTCCCTTCTTGCAGTGCATCTGTGTGAGGTTGAGCATTTGCTAGGTTCAAGGAGTCTGCGCACGGTCATCTTTTCAATTCCGTAAAACCAGCAAATCATTTTTCCCATCTACAAATTGGCGACCACAGTGGGAGGTTAATCTCTCGGTTGTAATCTCAAACTTTCACAAGATGGTTAGTCTTAGGACTAATTCAACTACTCCAAACCCCATCCAGAATCCTTCAATGGCAACGATCCTCCTTCTAACGCTACATCTAATAGTACGGAAGGTGGAGGAATCTCGACCCTGACTGAGTTGCCGCGAGTCTTGGAGATCCATACCAGGAACATCGATCTGATGAAAAATACAATGAACCACATACTCGATTTTCTCATCAAACTGACATCCGAGTTAGGAAGTATCTCCGCTTCAGAAGTCCCATCGCTGGGGACTGACTCGTCACATGGTGACCCTCAAACCAACAGTTTCACTACTTATGAGAAGCCGATGGACCAGGAGGTTTCACAGTTGGTCGAAAACTTGTGTGAGCTCTTACACTTTTCCAGAGAACAGCGTACATACACGTTTTCCAGACTCAACCGGATATCATCTGATGTGCAAGTAGCTTCGTTGTCTCCAGCAGTCGAAGAAATGTCCATGATGTCTGAACACTCAATCAACAATATCACCTTTGGATAAGAAGACCGCATGGAAGATGAAGGCCATAACCGTGCCTTGTACGTGACAAGTTTTATCAGAGACGATGAATTCAAGAAAGCTCTCGTTGATACAGGCGCTTCTACAAATATTATTACCATGAAGACTCTCAAAGCATCCAAATTCCTACAGAGTAAAATTGTTCGCCATACCATCTTGATGACAGGCTTTGAAGGAAGTCAGATCCATACATATGGTATGCATACATAGACCTGAGGGTAGGGCCTATTCAATCAAAGGCCAAATTTCATGTGATCGAGCAAGAGCCTGATTACCACATGATACTTGGAAGACTATGGCTCCATGATAATAAAGTGGTTCCTTCAACATATCATCAATGCATGAAAGCTCTGCTCAATAACAAGATTGTTCATATTACGGCTCCATCATCTCCTTACGCCCCGGTCTATGACACTGAACTCCTTGAATCTCAGAAGGACATCCCTGAACCTCCCAGGAAGATCTACAGTACTCTACTCCCAAATTGGGAATCCTTTGAGAAAGCTGCTGACAAACCATCGTCTTCAGATAATAAACCGATTAAGTCATTCTCTACACCAGTCAAGCGCCGTAAAGATTAGGCTATAACGCCAAGATCCAACTTCATAGCCAGTCATGATGCAGAGGGGAGGGTCACGTACCGCCGGAGTAAAGATTAGCAATTAACATGGGAGAACAATGAAAAGTCTCCCCGTCCTGAAGAATCATATCAGAGTGAACAATCACCTTATGAAGAGATTCAAGATGCTCCACGAAAATTGCAAGATGGCACTGATTCTACTACTGATGACCTCGAGGCGATCAACATCGGGACGGAGGATGATTCAAGGTCAATCTTGATTAGTTCTGAATTATCACCTGAAGAGCAAGCGGGACTGATAAGTCTGTTGAAAGAATATCAGGATATCTTTGCTTGGACATACGAAGAGATGCCTGGTCTTGACAAAAAATTGGTCACTTATCATCTGCACATCACTCCTGGTTCCAAAGTTGTCAAACAGTCGCCTAGGCAGTTCAGACACGAAGTTGAGGATCAAATCAAAGTCGAAATTCAGAAACTACTGGAAGCAGGGTTTATCAGACCTATTCAGCACCCAACATGGCTGGCAAATGTTGTTCCTTTCAAGAAGAAAAATGGTCAAATCAGATGTTGTGTTGATTTCAGGAATCTGAATAAATGCGGCCCAAAGGATGATTTTCCTCTACCCAACATTGATATGCTCGTTGATGCAACCAGTGGTTATGGTATGTTCTCATTTATGGATGGTTACAGTGGCTACAACCAGATCAAGATGTACGAACACGATGCCAACAAAACTGCATTTCGCACTCCCATTGTGAATTTTCACTACACCGTGATGCCTTTTGGATTAAAGAATGCAGGTGCTACTTATCAGCGACTATGACTGCAATATTCCACGATATGATGCACAAGCAGGTGGAGAACTATGTTGATGACGTGGTGGTGAAGTCGAAGACTCGAGCACCCCACCTAGAAGTTCTGAGACAAGTCTTTGAAAGATGCAGAGAATTAAATTAAAGATGAATCCTCTGAAATGTGCATTTGGTGTCTCCTCCGGAAAATTTTTAGAATTCCTAGTCACTGCAGAAGGAATTAAAGTTGATCCAGACAAGACGAAAGATATTACTACCATGCCTTCTCCACGCATTGTGAAAGAACTACAAAGTTTTATGGGCAAGGTAAATTATATTCGACGCTTCATTCCTGGATTAGCTCAACTTATTGCTTCATTCACCCCTCTGCTGAAGAAAGGAGCAAGTTTTACGTGGACAACCGTCCAACAAGAAGCATTCCAGAAAATAAAACAGATACTATTATCACCCGCTGTCATGAAATCCACGGTGCAAGGACGACCACTGATACTTTATACAGCTTCCAGTGATGTTGCCATCGGAGCACTTCTTGCTCAAGAAGACGAAGAAGGGGTCGAACGACCGATCTAATACATCAGCCATACAATGAGAGATGCTCAACTCAGATACCCAAAAGCTGAGAGAGCGTGTCTAGCATTAGTGCATGCGATTCAGAAATTCAGACATTATCTGCTATCCAACAGAGTCATGCTTGTTTCCAAAGCTGACCCTATAAAGTTTTTACTATCAAAGCCAGCCTTGATAGGGAGACCAGCAAAATGGCTACTTCAGATGTCAGAATTCGACATAGCTTGTGTACCGCCTAGAGAAATCAAAGGCCAAGCAGTTTCCGACTTGCTTGCTACTTTCCCAGGGGAAGATATGACAACGTTACATGAAGATGTACCTGGTGAGTTTCCAGAGATTTTAGTTATCAAAGAAGAGACATGGCTCTTATACTTTGACGGGTCCGCCACTCCTAGCAACGACACTGGAGGAGTGGGCGTGGTGCTAGTGTCTCCATCTGGTGAAGTCTTCTCACATTCATTCAAACTGGATTTTCACTGCACCAACAATTCAGCAGAATATGAGGCTTTCTTATTAGGTTTGTCCCTGGACAAGCAAGTAGGAGCAGCACACCTTGAGATAAGGGGAGATTCAAAGCTACTGGTCAATCAAATGAACGAAGCATATTTTCTCAAAGAAATCACTCTCGCACTATTCAGAACGGAAGCTCGGCGGATCTTAACTCATTTTGCTGATGCCACAGTCATCCATACTGGACGAACTAACAACATGCATGCTGACTGTCTAGCAACTCTTGCTTCTAAACTGCAATTCGAATGAGCGGAGAAAACAATCACGGTACAAAGTCGTGCTGTGTCATCTACTTAGCTTTCTCAATTCGAAGACATTCAAACAAACGATTGGCGAGCAACCATTATTCATGAATTGAGTAATTCTCTTTCAGAAGGGAAAGTCAGACTCAAGGAACTAAAGAATTATTTCTTGCTTCATGGAGAATTATACTATCGGAATCCTGACGGGTCTTTATCACGATGCCTTGGAAGCGACGAAGCAAGCGAACAACTCAAACGCATACATGAAGAAATCTGCGGACAGACATTAGTAGTAACACTTTACATAAGGCTTCAAAGGATGGGATACTACTGGCCTTCCATGGAGGCCCAATCAAGAAATCTGCAAAGATCTTGTCCTAATTGTCAGACACCTTCTCATCACTTAGAAGCTTTGAAAATCCGTCACACCGAGGACTGGAGGGAGCCTTACATCAAGTACCTACGGGACAATGAACTTCCGCTGGAGAAAAGGGAAACAATCAAACTCATCCATAGAGCCAAAAGATTCGTTTTCCTTGACGGAATCTTATATCGTAAAGGCTTTGGTGGGAATTTACTGAGATGCTTAGCTGGGCATGAAATCCCAACGATTCTAAAAGAAATGTACGATGGAGAACATCAAGGCAAAAAGAAATTATTTTTCCAGATTCATGAGAAATATTATTGGCCAATCATGGAAGACGACGCAGCTGCGCACGTTCAGAGGTGTCATCAATGCCAAATCCATGGTAATCTCATTCACACTCCTTGTCTCCCGCTGAATTCTGTGAATAGTCCATGGCCTTTCTATAGCTGGGGACTGGATATCATAGGGAAAATCAATCCGGCATCTTCAAAGCAGCATGAGTACATCATCACTACAACTGAGTATTTTACCAAGTGGGTTGAAGCTGTCCATCTTCGGAGCACCACTGGAGTCACGATCGCAGCCTTCATCAAGGAACACATAATATGCAGGTTCGGTGTTCCTAAACACATTTTCACTGATAATGGAACTCCTTTCGCCAATAAACACGTGACAAAATTGCTCGAGGAATACGACATCATACAAGTCTTCTCCACACCATACTATCCCCAGGGGAAAATGACAAGCAGAGAGTACTAACAAGACTTTGATCTGAATTCTCAGCCAGACAATTCATGATAATCCTCGAACGTGGCATGAAAAATTTCCTATGGCTTTATGGGCCTACCAGACCGCACCAAGGATTTCGATCGGAACATCACCATACTCTGTCGTCTATGGAGCTGACGCCATACTCCCAGTGGGAATTAAGATTCCTTCAGCAAGGATCTCCACATCCAGTGGAGTGCAGTGGGAAGGACCATATGTCATCAACATGGCAGTGTCCACTGGATATTACAAGATCCTATCTATTGATGGAGGAGTGAAAGGAAATATCATCAACGGTAAATGGCTCAAAGCATATTATGCCTGATCCATAGAAAATCCTTACCTTTTAATCATTTCAAGCATTTCTCAAAATGTAATTTATATTCCTCCAAAGAGTATGCAAAATGCTCCTTTGTTCATTAAACATTTCATAAATGAGCAAAATTCTTTCATACCATGATCAATTATTCTGCCTAAAGAAAATCCTAAACCTATTCGAAAAAAACAATCATAAATGCTCACTTAGAGTGAATCATCCAGCAGAGAGTAATTTTTATAGACAACCATGTTAAGCTTCTTTTGAAAGTTTTGGGTCTTCACCTTCAAGTCCTGGACAGCTTTCTCAACTCTTGCCGATTCCAAGGCGAGTGCCTTCTCCTCTTCCAAGAAAGCAGTTGTGGTAGATTTTACATCAACAGCATGATGTGATTTGTAGATAGTGGTAAAAGTTGTTCGATTCTCAGACTTGTGAAGGATATTAATTAGACTTAAATTCTAATATTAAAATAGAAAACTCACTAAAAATTATAGCAAACTCAATCAAAGATGATATCAATACTAAAAGAAACACTGAGGCTAATATTCCACTATTTTCCAAGTTCAAAGTGATTAAACCAATACTTATATTTATGCAATTTTCTCGTTTAATTTGATTCTAAAATATTGCAACAAGTAGATTTTCAAAAGTAGTAATTGTAAATACCAAGTATGAAGCATCAAAAGTCTTAAAACTAAGCATACTCCATCAAAATAGATCACAATCACTCAAATAAAAATCATATTCAATAATAGTTCAAGGCAAATAATCATATAATTATTGCAAATAAAAAGATAAAATAGAATATACCACTTTTTGTTGGAAAAATAGCTTCCTCTATCGCCTCAGCAATGGGGTTTAGCTCCACATATTAATAATGATATCAAAATATGTGTTTGTTGCTCAAAAGATGATCAAAAGAGTGAAAAGTAATAACACAGACTGTTTGCAACAGTGTATTGGTGTTGCAAAACAGTTGTTACAATGGAACTGTTACAGAAAACTGTTGTAAGTACTGTTGCTTTGTCGCTGATTTTAAGACCCTAGAATACGACTGCCCTGTACAGCTAATGTTCTTCAGCTGTTAAACAACGACACTGTTCTGCGACTGTTTCCCGTGCGTCAATGTTCTTCGCGTTCTTCCTCTTCAGCAGCAGCAGCAGCAGAAACAGAGTTTGGTAAAGCTCTGATTTCTTCTTCTCTGGCTCTCCTTAGGTTCCCAAACTCTCGACACCTCTTATATATGACCCAAGACATCTATTTATATCAAAAATACCGATTAAATCACTCCCAAATCTTCCAAAATCTCTTTCATTCTCTTCACGGCCAAGTTGCGGCAATTTCTTGTTTTAGAATTTATACGCGTTTCTGAGATTTCCTTTTTATTCTAAACTCTTCCTTAGATAGATACAAATCTTAGGGAAAGTTTACAGCACTTTAATCTCTCTAAAATTCCCTAAAACACACACGTGACTTTCCATATTTGCTGTTGTGAGAAAAATCCGTCGATTGAGCCCAGTCTAATCGATTTAAACACCCATATCAGATTCCTAGACCCATAAGGAGTTTATCCTGTGAAAGTCAGAGGTTTAATCGACCTCAAACTCCTCCAAATCACGATTGCCAAAACTGTTCTTCACTGCACTATTTCCCGCCAAAACCTGGTTTTTGAAATGTTGAAGATGGTTGCCCCTTATCCAGAGTAGGGGTGCGATTAGCAACTGCCTGGAAATGGGATGCCCCTTAGTAATTAGGTTACCCCTTATCCAAAGTGAGAGTCCGAATAGCAAATGTCCTCCGGGTGCTTTCCGACAACTTTTCGAGCCAATTTTTTCCAAAAATGTTTATTGGCCAAAAATACCTACAAATAAATAAAACACCATAATAAGTACAAAAATGAGCCCTAACAATATATAGAATCGAGACAAATCGGACACAAAAATGTGTCTATCAAATACCCCCAAACCTATTATTTGCTAGTCCTCGAGCAAAAATAAAATAGAAATAAAATCCTAACTCACTGTCGCAGGCATCGTCGATTGCATTTAGCGTATGCAATAAGCCTTTAAACCCCTAGGTGTCCCTAGTGGCGGAGTGTTGTCTCCGGAGGGCTTACCAGAGGTATACCCACAAAACCTTTATACTCCAGACCCTAGCTATCTACACAGAACCTTGGAAGGCACTAAAGAATCTCCTTGGTTGGCATACTTATTGACTACAGGAGGAAGTACCCTGATGCGAAATTCCAATTGTTGTACACGAGTTTGCACTCAAGCATACTAAAATTCATATGAAGTGACAGAGCTCTACTCAGATAGTCGCACTATGGACATCAATATCCGGAGTCAAAACTAATCACATGGATAGATCAAGAAGATGGATATAGAAAAACATAGATTTTGATGTTTACTAGGTGAACGGTGTTTCTCATATCTGTCTGAAGGCCTCCGCCAAAATGAACCTATCCTAATGGACTGAGATACAGTCTGACTAATATCAACACACTGGCATATACAAGGGTACCAGTGGTGATAATCCTAACTCTAGGTCAACACAACTGGCATATACAAGGGTTCCAGTGGTCGACTTTATTGAATTTATTCCAGTTGGTCTGATGGTCTGGTCTCTTTTTTTTTTTTTTTTTTTTTGTATCTCAATCACTCTAATTCACCCTAGCATTGGTAACAACTTGAATCGTGCCCCACCTAATCACTTAGAGAAACATAGTTTAAAAACAAAACAAAATAAAAACAGAAGTGAAAAGGACTCAACGAGATATGGTGAAACTATCATGTTATTTCTAACACCTGAGCTCTGTGCTTTTATGAATAGACTCTTTAGATGTTGCCATCTAGTCAGATTGGTTCCTCAACTCCTACAACCAAAATGCTTCCATCCACTTAGATTGGTTAGTGCCATCCTTAATAGGGATAAATTTCTAGGCTCTGGAGTTTATTTATTGCAACGAAAAGGTAACAAAAAGTTCTACCCCACCCCCAAACTTAAATCTAACATTGTCCTCAATGTTTCTAATCAAAGAACAGTACCAAAAATATAAGTAACATGAGGAAATAGTAAAGAGAGAAGTCGGAAAGATAGTACCTGGGTGAAGTGTAACCAAAAACCTACAAAAATATTATACAACATACAAAATCGCCTCGATGGTCAATCAAGGTAAACAGGGTCCTCCAGAGGGACCTCCTCAACATCACCTGTAGGAAAAGGCTCTAAAAAGGGCTTCAATCGCTGACCGTTAACCTTCGAAGAACTACTACCATCTGGTGTCTCAATCTCAACAGCGCCATGAGGAAAAACAGTACGGACCACAAAAGGACCGGTCCACCGAGAGCGCAACTTCCCGGGGAATAGATGCAAACGAGTGTCATACAGAAGAACTTTTTGACCTGGAGAAAATGACTTTCGTAAAATATTCCTATCATGCACAAGTTTCATTTTGTTCTTATACTCCTTAGCACTATCGTATGCATCTCTACGAATCTCGTCCAACTCATTGAGCTGGAGCTTTCTTTGAGCTCCTGCCTTGTCAAGTGAAAAGTTTAAGTTCTTAATAGCCCAATAGGCTCGATGCTCTAACTCAACAGGCAGGTGACATGCCTTGCCAAACACTAAACGATAAGGTGACATTCCAATGGGTGTCTTAAACGCAGTACGGTAAGCCCATAAGGCATCAGTAAGCCTCGACGACCAGTCTTTCCTATTTGGATTAACTGTTTTCTCTAGAATACGTTTAATTTCCCTATTGGAAACCTCTACCTGACCACTAGTCTGAGGGTGATATGGGGTTGCTACTTTATGGGTAATACCGTATTGTTTCATTAAAAGAGCAAACGGTCTATTACAAAAGTGTGAACCTCCATCACTAATTATAGCTCGCGGCGTACCAAAACGTGTAAGTATATTCTCTTTCAAAAACTGGACTACGACCCTGTGGTCATTCGTTTTACACGGAACCGCCTCAACCCACTTAGACACATAGTCTACAGCGACAAGTATGTAAAGATAACCAAACGAAATAGGAAATGGACCCATAAAATCAATGCCCCACACATCAAAGACCTCAATCACTAAAATAGGGTTCAAAGGCATCATATTTCTACGGGAAATGGTTCCTAACTTCTGGCAACGCTCACAAGAAACACAATGACTATGGGAATCTTTAAACAACGAAGGCCAGTAAAATCCACACTGCAAAATCTTAGCAGCAGTCTTCTTAGCACTAAAATGACCCCCACATGCATGTTCATGACAAAAGGAGATAATACTAGACTGGTCACTCTCAGATACACATCTCCTAATAATCTGGTCCGGACAATACTTAAACAGATAAGGATCGTCCCAAAAGAAATGCTTAACCTCGGCTAAAAACCTAGAACGATCTTGCTTACCCCAATGTTGAGGGGTTCGACCAGTAACAAGATAATTCACTATATTTGCATACCAAGGTGATTGGGAAACAGAGAACAATTGTTCATCAGGAAAGCTATCCCTTATAGGAAGGGAATCACTAGGGGAACTAACAACTAGCCTAGACAAGTGATCTGCTACTACATTTTCTGCACCCTTTTTGTCTCTAATGTCTGGGGAAAATTCCTGTAACAATAGGATCCATCTAATCAATCTAGGTTTGGTATCCTTCTTAGATAAAAGGTATTTCAAAGCAGCATGATCTGTATAGATTATGATCTTAGAACCTAATAGGTAGGACCTAAACTTATCCAAGGCAAACACGATGGCTAAAAGTTCCTTCTCGGTAGTTGTGTAGTTCATTTGGGCATCATTCAGAGTTTTGCTAGCATAATAAATCACATGAAGTAATTTGTTTTCTCGTTGTCCTAAAACGACGCCTATAGCATAATCTGAAGAATCACACATAATCTCAAAGGGTAGGTTCCAGTTAGGTGCCTGGACTATCGGGGTAGTGAGTAAAGTTTTAAGCTTCTCAAAAGCCTCTAAACAAGCATCATCAAAGACAAACTTAACATCTTTTGCAAGCAAATTGCAAAGAGGTCTAGAAATCAAGCTAAAATCCTTAATGAATCGACGGTAAAAACCTGCATGCCCTAGGAATGACCTAATATCTTTTACGGTTTTTGGGACCTGTAAAGTCTTAATAAGGTCAACTTTGGCTTTGTCTACCTCTATACCCTTTGAAGAGACGATGTGCCCTAACAATTCCTGATTTAACCATGAAATGGCATTTTTCCCAATTAAGCACTAAATTTTTTTCCTTACACCTAGTCAACACTAATGTCAAATGATGCAAGCACTCATCGAAAGATGAACCAAACACTGAAAAATCATCCATAAAGACCTCTAAGAACCGTTCTACCATATCAGAAAATATGCTCATCATACAACGCTGAAAAGTTGCAGGGGCATTACATAGCCCGAAAGGCATGCGTCTATACGCAAAGGTACCAAAGGGACAGGTAAAAGTGGTTTTCTCTTGGTCTTCTGGGGAAATAACGATCTGATTATAACCGGAGTAGCCATCTAAGAAGCAATAGTGACTATGTCCAGCTAATCGCTCTAGCATTTGGTCGATAAAAGGAAGGGGAAAGTGATCCTTCCTTGTGACCTTGTTCAATTTCCTATAGTCAATACACACACGCCATCCCGTGGTCACTCGGGTTGGGATTAATTCATTATTATCATTCTGGACTACAGTGATACCTGATTTCTTGGGGACAACCTGAACAGGGCTGACCCACTTACTGTCTGAAATTGGGTAAATAATACCCGCATCTAACAACTTAAGCACCTCTTTTCGAACTACCTCTTTCATGTTAGGGTTCAGTCGACGTTGCATCTCCCTAGAAGGTTTGGAGTCTTCCTCTAAATGAATCTGATGCATACACACAGTAGGACTTATACCCTTAATGTCTGCTATAGTCCACCCTAAAGCTTCCTTATTGTCTTGAAGTACATTTACTAGCCTACTTTCCTGATCACTATCCAAATTGGAAGCTACAATCACAGGTAAAGTCTCAGATGGGCCTAAAAACACATACTTTAGAGTATCGGGTAGTGGTTTAAGGTCCAACTTTGGGGGCTCTTCTAAAGAAGGAATTAGGGTAGTCTCAGAAAATGGTAACGGTTCGAACCTGGCTTTCCATCTATCAGTGTCTAACACAGGGGTAGAATCTAATAGAGCAGTCACCTTCTCAATAGTGCTATCGTCGTCAAAATCTAAACCAAAATGGGATAGACAACTTTCTAATGGGTCTTCAGACAAGATGTTTGGTAATGACTCCTGAACTAAGGCTTCTATCATGTTCACCTCCTCAACACATGTGTCATCTAGCTCATGAGGTTGCTTACTGACATTAAAAATGTTCATCTCCACAGTCATATTACCAAAAGATAAACTCATCACACCATTTCGACAGTTAATGATCGCATTAGACGTAGCTAAAAATGGGCGACCTAAAATCACAGGTATCTGGTTCTCTGGGTCAGAGACAGTTTGGGTATCTAGGACCACGAAATACACTGGATAAATAAACTTGTCGACCTCAATAAGAACATACTCGATAACACCTCGAGGGATTTTAACAGACCTATCAGCTAACTGCAGTGTCATCTGAGTAGGTTTCATTTCACCAAGTCCTAGATGTAAGTATACATGGAATGGCAGTAAGTGCACACTGGCTCCTAAGTCAAGTAAAGATTTTTTCTACCCGGAAGTTACCTATTGTGCAAGCAATGGTAGGAGAACCTGGGTCTTTGTACTTTGGAGTTGTGGTGTTCTGAATGATTGAACTTACGTGACTAACTAAAAAGGCTTTCTTATGGACGCTAAGTTTTCGCTTTCGCGTACACATATCCTTAAGGAACTTGGCATAAGCAGGAATTTGCCTAATTGCATCTAATAAGGGAGGGTTTATGGTAACTTGTTTAAAAACCTCCACTATGTCATTAAAGTTCGATTCCTTCTTTGTTGGTACTAATAGATGAGGAAATGAGGCTCTAAGCCTAAAATCATACCTTTCAGAAACCGAATTCACATCATCAGAAACTTTATCAGTCTCTTCAGCTACTGGTCCTGAGAGGTGAGATCCTGAGGGGTGAACTACAGTATGTTCACTATCGGGCATGGTTACCTTATTGTCTACAACTCTACCACTTCTAAGGGTTCTAACAGCATTCAATTGATTCGATGGTTTTGCACCTAATTCATGAACTCCTCTAGGGTTGGGTTGTGTTTGACTAGGAAACTTACCTTTTTCTCTCAAAGAATCACTTATCAGACCAACCTGGGTTTTTAACTCGGAAAAATCCTGACTATTTTCTTGTCCTATCCTGTTACTAGCTTGTAGACTATGTTCTACGGATAACTGGAATTTTGCAGTTTGCTGAGTTAACAAGGCGAGAGATTCCTTTAAACTTAGGATTTTCTTATCTGACCGATTCTAAAACTGAGCTAGTCCTGAAGGATTCTTAGTATAGCCAAAACCTGGGGGAGCATTAGAATTACTAAAATGACCTTGACTTTGGCCCTTAGACCACGAAAGGTTCGGATGGTTTCTCCAACCAGGATTATAGGTTTCTGAATATGGGTCAATCTTTTGACGGTTATCAAATCTAGTGTTATTATAAAGAGCATTGGCATTCTCTTCAATATTCTGGCCTTCCCAAAAAGGCTCCACTCTACCACTAGTCTGGCCCACTTCTAAGGCTTCTAACCTTTTTGCTATAGCAGCAATTTTGGCATCCGATTCATAGCCTCCTTCTACCCTATTAACGTTTCCTCTACTTAAAAGAATTGTTTTCTGGGGTGCCCTACTATTTTCCCACTGCTGGGTTTTTTCGGCAATTTCATTAAAAAATTCCATCATCGCATCGACAGTTTGGTTTTCAAATCCACCAGTGTATAGAGACTCAACCATGGTCGTTGTGGAATAATCTAAACCCTCATAAAGGATCTGAACTAGCCTAACCTTTTCTAAACCATGATGAGGACACTGGGATAATAAATCATTTAACCTTTCCAAATACCTATATAAAGATTCTCCCCCTTGTTGTGAAAATGTGCATATTTGCGTCCTAATAGACGATGTTTTGTTCCTAGGGAAAAACTTATTAAAAAAGGCAGATATAAGTTGTTCATATGTCTCAATTGACTCGGATTCCAAACTATACAGCCATGACTTGGCCTTATCTTTCAGGGAAAATGGGAATAACCTAAGTTTCAAAGCATCATCATCTAAGCCTCTAATTCTTAGAGTACTACAAATTTCCTCAAAATCCCTAACATGGTAATAAGGGTTTTCATTTTCTTTCCCTAAAAAGATTGGGAGCATCTGTAAGGTCCCAGGTTTCAGTTCATAGGGAGCCTCCGTTTCAGCTAACTTAATACACGAAGGACGGGTAGTCCTAGTTGGATTCAACAAAGCTTTCAAAGTTGCCATTTCTGGCGCTATCGGAGCAACATGGATTCTCTCCTCAGTCAAAGAACGTTCAAAAACAGACTCTTCAAAAGTCAGAGTTTCTAGATTAAGGTAATCGAGACGCTTCGAACTACTAGGTTTCTCTTTAACAAATCTACCTAGTGCGTCTCTTTTACGTTCAGGCATACAATATATTTTTCTAAATTGGAAGGGTAAGCAAACACAGATCAAGGCCGACTCAACCAAATCAAACCGATTGATTTCTAGCAAACAAAAAGCATGATGGCTCCACTTAGATCCATCTTCTAATCCTTCGAACGGGAATTCTTTACAATTTAAGCAAACCCCTCTGGAATTAATCTGAGTTAACGTAAGTTGAATAGAGGCGAGGGAAGCTGGAGCTTTGATACCCAAAGCCTCACCGGTATTACAAGGCGACGCAGTCACGCATTCAACTTACAGAAACCGTCAAGAACTTCGAAGTATGCTTAAAAGAGTAACCAATATTTTTCGAATGACTTTCCTGTTAAGCTCGTTACCCTATCGGTCTCGTTCTAGTCAAAATTTTAGGCTTAGGTTCGCGTAGGTTACGTGTTCCTAAAGCGAGCAAGAAGATAACGGTGATGAAATCCGAACCCTTATCTTGTATGGCCAGGCCTTGCCCTTTACTAGAAAAATAAATGTCCGTATTCAATCCTCAACATATATGCATACGAAGGAGTCTAGTAACTTGCTGACAGTGGATTCGCGAGTGTTTAGAATCTTATCTCCCGTTCCAGACGGGGAATGAATCGGTTGTAGTAGTCGACTCGGGCCACTGACTCCGATGTCTAGTGCACGAACCCAAGGTGCAGAGACAATATCGTAATTGTCCTCCTTCTCTGCAAACAATTTATATTTAAACTACCCTTCCGTAGGGTAATAAAAAAAATAATGTCTCAAAGTCCAAAAGTCCAAAAAAATAAAGAAAAATTACAAAAATAATAAACCCTAATACAGTTGTTTTTTTAAATAAAATAAACAAACTCTAAAATAAAATTGTCTTCTTTTCTGTTCTTTTTTCTTTAATCTTTAGCTCCAAGTCTTTATGAAATCACCAAACTCCTTGGCTCAATTTTCTTTATGATCCAGAACCTGTAGACACAAGATAAATACCCAAAAACATAAAAAAGGACAAAAATAATAAATAAAATAAAATAAATCTAAAACCCTAAAAACAAGTCCGCGTCGGCGGCGCCAAAAATTGATGTGATTTGTAGATAGTGGTAAAAGTGGTTCGATTCTCAGACTTGTGAAGGATATTAATTAGACTTAAATTCTAATATGAAAATAGAAAACTCACTAAAAATTATAGCAAACTCAATCAAAGATGATATCAATACTAAAAGAAACACTGAGCCTAAGATTCCACTATTTTCCAAGTTCAAAGTGATTAAACCAATACTTATATTTATGCAATTTTCTCGTTTAATTTGATTCTAAAATATTGCAACAAGTAGATTTTCAAAAGTAGTAATTGTAAATACCAAGTATGAAGCATCAAAAGTCTTAAAACTAAGCATACTCCATCAAAATAGATAACAATCACTCAAATAAAAATCATATTCAATAATAGTTCAAGGAAAATAATCATATAATTACTGCAAATAAAAAGATAAAATAGAATATACCACTTTTTGTTGGAAAAATAGCTTCCTCTATCGCCTCAGCAATGGGGTTTAGCTCCACATATTAATCATGATCTCAAAATATGTGTTTGTTGCTCAAAAGATGATTAAAAGAGTGAAAAGTAATAGCACAGACTGTTTGCAACAATGTATTGGTGTTGCAAAACAGCTGTTACAATGGAACTGTTGTAAGTACTGTTGATTTGTCGCTGATTTTAAGACCCTAGAATACGACTACCCTGCACAGCTTAATGTTCTTCAGCTGTTAAACAACGACACTGTTCTGTGACTATTTCCCGTGCGTCAATGTTCTTTGCGTTCTTCCTCTTCAGTAGCAGCAGCAGCAGAAACAGAGTTTGGTAAAGCTCTGATTTCTTCTTCTCTGACTCTCCTTAGGTTCCCAAACTCTCGACACCTCTTCTATATGACCCAAGACATCTATTTATATCAAAAATACCGATTAAATCTCTCCCAAATCTTCCAAAATCTCTTTCCTTCTCTTCACGGCCAAGTTGCGGCAATTTCTTGTTTTAGAATTTCTACGCGTTTCTGAGCTTTCCTTTTTATTCTAAACTCTTTCTTAGATAGATACAAATCTTTGGGAAAGTTTACAGCACTTTAATCTCTCTAAAATTCCCTAAAACAGGTCACACACGTGACTTTCCATATTTTATGTTGTGAAAAATCCGTCGATTGAGCCCAGTCTAATCAATTTAAACACCCATATCAGATTCCTAGACCCATAAGGAGTCTATCCTATGAAAATCAGAGGTTTAATCGACCTCAAACTCCTCCAAATCACGATTGCCAAAACTGTTCTTCACTGCACCTATTTTCCCGCCAAAACCTGGTTTTTGAAATGTTGAAGATGGTTGCCCCTTATTCAGAGTAGGGGTGTGATTAGCAACTGCCTGGAAATGGGATGCCCCTTGTTAATTAGGTTACCCCTTATCCAAAGTGAGAGTCTGAATAGCAAATGTCCTCCTGGTGCTTTCCGACAACTTTTCGTGCCAATTTTTTCCAAAAGTGTTTATTGGCCAAAAATACCTACAAATAAATAAAACACCATAATAAGTACAAAAATGAGCCCTAACAATATATAGAATCGAGATAAATCGGACACAAAAATGTGTCTATCACAGCAGCCGCTGCCCTGTCGATTTTGATCATCTCGAGTCGACGGCGGAGCCAACTCACGTTGAACCTCATGGTCTCGCAATTCGGGATCATGTCATCCCACCTATGAAGTTCATGATTCTTGACATCTTGCAGATTCATCTCGTTCATCTCTTCGATGATCGGTAACAGTCCGGCCACCGTAGTCAGAAGGGTTGGGAGAAAGCCTCTCCATATTTCCGTTGTAGCAATATGCCCGTGTCGTCTCCAAATTTTAGTGTACAGAGGTGCGTGACATTTGGGAATGACGAATCCACCGACGACCTCATTATTTGGGATAATATTAATCATGGGAGCTTCAAAGGGGAGTCTATTTGTTGGATATTCGTGAACATGAGCTCTAATCACAGCCTCCACGGAATCAGTTGAGTCTTCGTCAACATGGTTACTTCTATCGTCAACCACGACCACGGACTCCCCATTCCTCCTCTTTCCAGCATCAACAACAACGTGTACATCAACCTGTGGTAAAGAAGTTTGCATTTCAGATGAAGATTGGATAAACCGTTGAGTAGAACTTCAATCAAGAAGTCATAGAATCACTTACAGATGTGTCGGCTTCAGTATGAGCTGATATATACCGAGCAGGGTCTCTAACATTCCGCTTGGGTCCCGAATTATGAGAAGAAGACAGATTCTTATGATTATCCTGCAACAAATTATTTTCCTATGATCAATAACTCTGATCAAATGAAGATGAAGAAAATATACAATTTACTGAGATGGATGCTTCCACTTCATGCTTCGACTGAGGTTCGTTTCGAGAAGACATACTACTGCTGGACATAGCGACGAGAGGTTTGATAATCAAAATTTTCTCTGCGCGATGAAACTATTCAGGAACGGAAGAAGTATTTGCATAAATGCTATACCCCTAAGTCTTGGAGATATATATGAGATACGGTGGGTGCTTATCTTCTGTGAATAGTCAATTCAGTTGCGAGTTTTACTGAAACCCTAAGTTTCAAACAAGATCAATACTGGAGACGCGGAGGGTAACGTATTGGGGACTGACCAAAGCTGGATATAGTCACACGACCTTGTGTATGTCGCATATTTTCTCAGCATATGCGGCATATCCTAGTATTTTGCAGATGGAAACCGCCAAGGCAAGTCCAAAAGGATCATGATGGGTTTTGGCGCATGAGCATTGGCTCATTCTGTTTGATTCAATCAAGAAGAACCAACATTATTAAAAGGATTTCTTGTTCAAAAGGAAAATCTTAATACTGAAGTGAAGCCATTCAAATAGAGAAGATGTCTACTATGAAGGCTAAGAAAACATTCAAATGTTTAAGTAAGATCAGGAGTAAAGCTACTCGTCAAATTCATCCGAGTTGTCAGAATTATCAGATTCATCATCACTGTCCTTCTCAGAATCCTCTTCTTCGTCGGAGTCACTATCAGGGACATTGATGAAGTCTGGATGGATATTAGGATCGTCCGAGTCCTCTTCCGCTTTATCCTCGACTCGTTTCGTAATCTCTCTGAGCTCTCTGGTACGACTATCTGGTTTAATCTTGTGATCCTGTGGCACCCACACTGGTTCATCTTCTGAAGCATCAGAGTCGGAAGGTTCACCGTCAACAAATCGACGTCTTTCCTCGGCTGCTAGTATTCTGCGCCTGATTCGATCATTTCTACGCCGACGGTCGTCCGCCTCATCATCCTCGGCTTTTCTCTTCATAATCTCAGCATAAGTGACTCTCCGGTCATTAAGGGGTATGTAAAGCTTTTCCCCCTCAGCATGATTTGTCTTAGTTTTCGATTTGGCTGCAGAAGATTTGAAGTCCTCGTCAGAGGAGATGGAGGAATAACTATAATCATAATCGCTGCTGCTGGAAGTCACCATTTTCTGGAACCAGGAGCATACAATTATGGACATGCTGATAATAAATCCACTACAAAAATGGTAACTCTTAACTCTTACCTTTTCACGATTTCAGTAGTGATTGTAGTGCAACAGTTAGCACTCCAAGATTAGTTCGTTCTTTGAAACCTGCAATAACGAACAAAACCTTATCATAAGATTGAAACTGGTTTTTCATAAAATCATGAATATAATTTTCATAGTATAAACATCCACAACTTGGCTATGAAATTTACACCAAGACAATATTTCATCATAAATAAATTGTCTAATTTCGAGGGTTACTCAAAACCCATGTTTTGATTTTACGAAATAATAATTAACGTGAATAACCTCACGTAAATTTTCAAAATTTTCATCTAACGTGAGAAAACTCACGTAAATAAATATATGGCATTACATTTTATTATATGTCACGGTTCCACATATAAAAAAAACAATCTTTTTTCCTTCGTATAAGCATTTTTCTTTGAAACGAAGGTTTATTTCGGTCTTGTGAAAAGCTCACATCTTTTAAGATGAAGTTTTGGTTTCCATGAAAGATCATAAACAAAACTTTATCACTGGGCACGGGTCTATTTCAAAAGAAAAATCTCTCTCAAGTTAGGGATTATTGCTAGTCTCTTGAACTAATGATCGAACGAACATACGTTTAATAAAACAAGGGTTTTCAACAAAAATCACACTCATATATACACATGTATAAAATTTTAACATGATCAAAGCATGAACAACTCATGAAATCAGCAAGCAAAAATATTTTTTTGCCGCGTACCTAGTCGGCGCCGGACGGACGGCGGTTGCTCCGGTTGGATGGCGCTCCGGCCAATTTTTTCCTTCTCATGTTGTTGACGTGAATGACGTGAAGATGATGAAGGGGGAGGTAGTGGTCGGTCGTGGGAGAGAAATAAAAAAAATGAGGGATTAATTCCGTTTTATATCAATTTTATTTCCAAAACCTAATTCCATAAGGATTTGCTTCTCGGGCCCGGCCCGTGAATCCTAAACTGACCAAGGTTCCACCATCAAGTAAGCGGTTCTAAACCAATTTATGCTCGTTGGTTGACACTCTATTATTCCACTAGGGTTTTCATTCAAACCATGGTTCGCTCATACAGTCAAATCCGGTAACATCTTATCTTATGACTAAGTTCAATTACTTATTTTATCTGTAATTGGAAAATCACCAGTCGGTGCTGACTGAGGAACATGACTGTCCCTCACTAAGCAGTGGACTTAATGTAGATGGTGGATTTTCGATAAGGGTTAAAATTGTAAAACCATAATTATACATGCTCCTGATCCGGCAATCAGATGAGTATTGAGGCTCATGTCTCTCATTTAAGCATGCAAGCTCATGCCATAAAATCTCTGACTGAGAAGGTTGTCTCTTAGAGTATATGTATATGTGTAGTCTCTCAGCTGAGGAAACGGCACATCTCATGAATACTGAGCAATATCAATAATAGTTTCTATATAGAATCGAAAGATTGGACAGCTCCTAGACAGCATGTCTGCTAGTATAGAGCAATAACGTCTTCAGGATGCAACAACGTTTTCTCTGACTATATTAGAGAAAAATAATGTTTCAACAAGCTCATATCTCTCAATTCTCAGATAATTAATGCTCCTAAACAGCATGCCTGCTAGTATAGAGCCATCAATTAATTATCTCTAATCGTTAACTGAATATTCAACAATATTCTACGATTTTTCGTAATATTTCGTCACTTCAATTTGTGGTTCTTCCCAGCAGAATTCCACGGGTTAGTGATAAATATTCAATGTACGGGCATCTGAGCAGCTCTCGAGTAAGCCCCAACCAAAATGGTGCAAGTGTACTCAACAATAATGCACAAACGAGCAGCTAAATGCACAAACGAGCATTCCAAAACACGAAGGAACGATGAACCTATGCAAAATAGAAGAAAATAATAAATAATAAAATATTAATCGAGGCGCTAGGGGAATGGGCCCACCGGCCGACCGGTCGTGCCGCGACCAGTCCCACGCCCAATTTTATATTTTATCATATTTTATTATTTTCCCTGATCTCATGAAAATCCCTTCATTCAAGCAAATCTCCTTCATCTCAAGGAAACTACCCAGTCTCATGGTGTTTCCTCGTATCAAAGAAATAATAATAAATTAGGAAAGATGTTGTCGGACCGGGCTTACTAGCAGGCCGGCCATGCCCTAGCCGTGGCCGGTCCCACACCTCATGACTCCTTATTATTTTATTATTATTTCATTTATCCCATGAAAATTCCTTGAATTCATGAAATTTCCCTCAAGTCATGAAAATCATGTAAAATTAGGGAAACTCATGGGACCGGGCCCTAGCCGGCCGGTCATGCCCTAGCCGGTCCCACATGCCCCTTATTTTATTATTATTTTTTATGTTTCCTTCATCTCATGGAAACTCCATGATTTCAACAAATTCATTGGTTTCAACAAACCTCTTGATTTTATGATATTTCCCTAAAATCATGAAAAATATTATAAAATTGGGAAAAGTGCCTTGGGACGGGCTCTTTGGCCGGCCGACCATGCCTTGGCCATGGCCGGTCCCACACTTCATGACTCCCTATTTTATTATTATTATTTCCATAATCTCATGGAAATTCCTTAACTTCATGAAATTCCTCAGTTTCATGATATTTCCCTCACATCAGGGAAAAATTACATAAAATTGGGGAAAGGTGCTGCGGGACTGAGCTTGCTAGCTGGCCAGTCATAACCTATCCATGGACGGTCCCACACCTTGCAATCCCCTATTTTATTAATTATTTTTTCATCATCTCATGAAGATTCCCCACTTTCAGCAAAACCCTGAATCCTTCATATTTTCTCAAGATGTTGCTCAAACGCGCATCAGAAAATATCGAAACTCTCAGGACTGAGACACGGACATTATGGTGACATGGTCATGACTCATTGACCGACCAAGGCCGACTCTGAGGCTTGCAAAGAGACGGTCCCACGTGTTTTAACAATTTTGACCTAATTTGCTCAATTGCTCATATTGGGTCCAAACTTTTCCCAAACAACTTGGGGTTTGCTCAAACGACCATCAGCTGGTCCCATGATCACCAAGGTCCGGTATCATGCCCCCTTGGTCGGTCCCTCATCTCTCCATAATCAGGTTTTACTACCCGATGCTCACACGAGCACTATTTTAATAAATGATTAAACCAGTATTTAATCATCTTTTCACCAACTGGTCTTCAGGAGACTTTGGTATTTTGTTCACTTGAGCATCTGGGAGCTACACGGTCGATTCATCATCCCATGTAGCTGGTCCATCCTTCATATCATGAACGGTTTTCAATAAATCATCGATTAATCATCAATTCAGCAATTGATCAAAATTAGGGTTTCGAATCCAGAGCTCTGCAAAAAACATAATTCCGAGAAGATTCAAACATTAACAATTTTAAGTTGATCCCATGGTCAACATTTTAATAATTATGCTCGGCTCAGATGCCAGCATCTTAAATCAAATTTTCTCAGACGAGCAACATCTGCTCACACCAAAAAATATTGGTTCAACTATCAATATTCAAGAATTCATCAAATGAGCAACATTCGCTCAAATGGACAATATTTTTTCACGTTGAAGAATGTCGATTCAACTATCAATATTCAATAATTCATCAGACGAGAAATATTTGCTCAGACTAAGGAATATTTGTTCAACTATCAATATTCAACGATTCAGCAGCACAGTTTGCTCAGGTTATCAACATTTATTAGACAATGATATTTTCTGTCTCATCAGACATGTTCGATTCATGAGTCTCAGAACATTTGCAAATTATGTTCAACTCAGCAATACAAGGACTCATAGTCCCATAAAGTCAGCAACTGACTAACTAAATACACGTCTGTCTTGCAGACTCCACATTCATGAGATATCAATCGTGTCACATGGGGGGATATTAACTACGGTTTTGGTCTGGCGGTCTACGACACGTATGTTCATACTCAGGATGAGAATGTGAGCAAGTCGTGCAATCAGTTGGAGGAGTTAGCAAAGTAGTGGGTGGAAAGTTAACCAAGTCTCTGCATGATGAGAAACTGGTTTCAACACGATTTTCCACTTCCCTACTCTTTGAGTCCAGCAACTGCCACACTTCATTGGATCATGGTGTTTTCAATTCAGCAATATAAAAGGCCTCTGAATCATGATTGAAACAGACAAGAATTTCTCGACAAGTTCATACAAACAATCTTTCGTCAACACGAACTTATCGTCTGAGCAATCACTCTCAACTGAGTAAATTCAATCATTCAGAACTTTCTTACATAGAATACACAACACACCTACAATCTCGATCACCACTGATCTCACACATTTCTCAGCTTCCCTCCTACAGATCAACACATCCTCTCTTGCGACTGAATTGACTCTGTAATGGCCATTGTCTTGGTTTATGCCGGAGTTCTACAGATTGATATATCGAACTTAAAGCACTCCCTTCTTGCAGTGCATCTGTGTGAGGTTGAGAATTTGCTAGGTTCAAGGATTCTCCGCACGGTCATCTCCTCAATTCCGTAAAAACCAGCAAATCGTTTTTCCCCATCTACACATGTGTTTCTATCTCAAGCATGTTTGTTAATGTTAGTGATCAAAACTATAAGTCTTGATTTCTAGTCTATTATATCTAAGTCTCGGACTAGGATATAAAGTGTAGTTGAGCTCAAGGACTTCATGGCGATTCATCATACAACTAGAAGACCTACTCAAGGAACCAGTGGAACTTATCGACAAAAAGGTATGTGAAGACTTGAACTTATCTATCACTCAAAATTCTATCTACTCTATCTCCTACTCTTTGAGACAAGAAGTCGTATGCTATATATATAGACTTTGATTATACACATTTGGTATTTCGAGCCGAGTATACCTCGCCTATATATATCTCGAAATATGAGTTGGTAAGATTTTCGCTTTAACCAAGTTTATCTTTACCATGCGACGAAAGTCATGATATGTTTCAATCATCTTGAAAATTGCTTTGACGAGAAATGGTGTAACAACTATATAACGTCCTCTAAGAATGTTTCAATGATTGAAATGAGAGTTTAGATTACATAACCAATGGTGCGCGTAAGCATTGTTGTGGAAACACATTTATGTATAAGTCCTATTCCTGGAACCAAAATTTACGAACTTTGTTGATCAAGAGAACCGGAAAAATGGCGTGAGCCAAGTACGCGAACTGCCGAAGTTCTCAAACCCGAGAATTTCTGCTAGAGTTGACAAACTACTTGCATGAAACTAAGTCCGCGAACCGCCGAAGTTCTCATACCCGAGAATTTCTGCTGGAGTTTGTAAACTCTGCCCGGTTACTTAAGTCCGAGAACCTAGTCTGCGAACTTGAGAAGGTTATATATCTGAAGATGATTTCTGAACTTAAACTTGAAAAATACTAAGAATGCAGTTTGCAAACCGTGGCTATAAAAGTTCATGAACCGATTCAAGTGAATCAAATCATCTTTTCTTCAATTGTGTCTTATGTAGTACATGAGATTTCCTTGCAATTGAACAACTCTCTAACTAGTTCATTTGAAGTCATTGTAACTAGTTATGGTGAAGAAGAACGTGGTTGATATGGAATGCTCATATGGCTAACCTTTTGGTTAACTATTGTTGAACCAACAAGTGCATATGTTTGGGTACGGTTAACAAACCTAGAAGCGTGAATTGTCAAGTGTGTGCAACAAGCTAAGTTTTCGATATAACGGTTGAGAAATATTAGCTTGAATCTAAATCAGGTTTTCATCTAACGGTGGATATTGATTGCTTTGTTACCAAGGTAACTTAATTGCAAACCCTGATTTGAAAGACTATATAAGGGGAACTCTAGTATCTATGCAAAACTAATCCCCACACCTCACGTGTGATACTAGTTTGCATACTAGAGTCGGTTCTCCTTTAACCTTTAGTTTTCTTCTTCTAAAACCAGGTTAACGACTTAAAGACTTCATTGGGATTGTGAAGCCAGACCGATACTACTTTTATCGTAGTTGTGTGATCTGATCGTGCATCTTCTGTCGTACGAGTACAATCAGATTGATTGGCTTGAGATTGATATCTCCGATAGTAAAGATATAAAAAGTAATCACAAACTTCTTCGTCTCATTGTTTATGATTCCGCAACATCTTGTTTCGCTACCATACGATTAAGGTTGTTGTAAGGTGATTTATTTATCTAGGCTGTTCTTCGGGAATATAAGACCGGATTATCAATTGGTTCCTGTTCACCTTTATTATTATCAAAAGACGGAACAAAACCTTTTAGGGTTTATCTGTGGGAGACAGATTGATCCTTTGATAGACTTTTCTGTGTGAGACAGATTTGTTTATTGTCAAATCCTGCGATTTTGGGTCGTAGCAACTCTTAGTTGTGGGTGAGATCAGCTAAAGGAATCAAGTGCGCAGTATCCTACTGGGATCAGAGGCATAGGGAGTACAATTGTACCTTGGATCATTGGGATACTGATTGGGGTTCAACTACAGTCCAGTCCAAAGTTAGCTTGGAGTAGGCTAGTGTCTATAGCGGCTTAATACAGTGTGTGTTCAATCTGGACTAGGTCCCGGGGTTTTTCTACATTTGCGGTTTCCTCGTTAACAAATTTTCTGGTGTCTGTGTTATTTCTATTTCTGCATTATTTTTTTTTATATAATTGAAATAATACAGGTTGTGAGTTTAGATCATAAATTAGAATAATCCAACCTTTGGTTGTTGATTATCATTGATTGATCCTTGGATATTGGGCTTTGGTACTATCCAAGTTATTCCTTATGTTTGATTAAAGACTCCCTGATTTCTATTAGCTCGAGTAAATCAAAACAAGAGAGAGATATTAACTCCTTGATATACTTTTATCTAGATTGAGTCTGACTGTCTAGTTGATTCTCTAGAAAGTATTTCGGAGTTAGTCCATACAGATTGCTAAGCGAAATATTGGGTGGTGTTTTTAGACCCCCGCCTTTTCAGAACCCCCTCCTTAACATAATCTTTGTAGTACCATAACAACTACCTTACACCAATTTTCTCCTGAAAACTGTTCAACGTTTAGTCAACAGCCTTCTCATTCCCTCTTTAAGGTTCGAACACGTAAACAAACAAAACCCTCTTGCCTTTTCTCCATCCACATTGTCTGTGATCAATTTCAGTACAATACCAACAAGAGATTCCTTTCTCTACAACTGCATTTTATATTAGTTATTTGTCACACTGATTTCAATCAAATTATATTCATATATATCCAATTATCTTACCTAATGGAACTCTCAATTCTTCAGAAAACCCTCAAAAACTAGATCAAGATATTCAAAACCTGTCTACTCAAATGGATGAGAAATTATCCTTACCATCCACACTCACTGAACCAGTGTTCATAGACAAAAAAGTTTTTCTAGCTGATCTGATAATAATTGGAAATGGTGTATGGTGGGATACTTATGTTGTGAAACGTTGGTTCCCACTTCCTCAATCCGTTTCTACATATGAAATAATTGGCCTTTAGCCCAACATCCTACTGTCACCACATTTAGTGGATTGCGAAACAAAGTCCTTATTCGTTTTTTAACAAAATAGGATTTCAATAGAATCAATTCTCAGAAACCTTGGTTCGTTTATGGTTATTTAATGGTGTTAAAAGTGGTTCCAACTGAAGGATGACCTGCAAATCATCAACTCCACTTAGATGAAGAAATAATGTGGTTTATACTGTGTAACATTCCAAATGAATGTACAGAATTTGAAGATCTTCATAAACTTACTCTCAAAATGGGTGAACTCATTGAAGCTCAAGATCCCTTTTGTAAACATCCTCTAAAGAAGAATGTCAAGTTGTTTATCAGAATTCCAGTGCAAAAAGCATTACCAATGGGCATTCCCCTCTTTACCAGTGGCAGAACTCAACCGTTTCTGATCGAATGTAGATACATCAAAGTTCCAAGGTACTTCTGCACCTCCTGTCGTGTTCTTGATCATAAAAATCAAAACTGTCCAGCTTGGAAACTGAAGCAGAAAAAAATTAAAGAAATTGAAGCTTCTAGCAGCAAGTATGTTCTTCCCGCTGTCTCAAGGTTAATGATGCCTCCTCCAACGGTAAACAAGCAAGTAGACTCTTCCTCGACTGCTACGACAGATACCATCATGCAACAAACTGAGACCGTGCCAGAAACTTAAATTGAATCCCCTGCTATCATTATGTGTAACAAAGGAAAAGCAAGGTATATGGATCAGAGAATGGAAAATACTACTCATAAAGGTTTATCAAACACTTTTGAGATGGGTCCCTTTGTAAACAGATCCTCTACCCTGAAGATTTTTGATGTTGGTCCTGTTCAACAACATTCGACTCAGCTGGATAATGGTCTACCAATCATTTTAAAACAAGTTACTACTCAAAACATTACTGTTGAAGCTGCTATCTCTGGTTCCGAGCCAACTCCTAGTGGACCGATTCGTACTACCAATTCTTCGAGAAGATTCAAGATTGTTGCTTCCCCAAATACTAACCCCATTATCACTAGAGGATCTCAACTGATCATGATGCTTTAGTTAATCTCAAAAGGAAGATTAACCCCAGGGCTGATTTGAGGAAACATACAAGAGCTAATTCTGGTTTGGCAAGTATAGTGGTTATTCCTGAAGAACATGACACCACTGAACCTGATTATGCTCAGTTGTGTCCTCCAATTACTAAAATGGGGGATTTACCTGCTATCGATCTTTCTACCTGTTCTCTCAATACTCAACCCGTGGTTAATTCTTATGGGAGCTACAATGTACCTGCTGACAATTCCCCAAACAACAATGGTGTCCGCGATAATTCCCATCTCAATGCTGCCACTTCTAATCTTGATTCTTCCCAAAATGCTTCTAAAAGTGGTGATGATACCAGGGATTGTCTTGGTGGTGGATCTGACTCTACCACTCAGGTAAATCAACCTCTCCCAACCCCTTTAATTGATACTGCCAATAATACTATAAACCAATTCCATGTCAATAACATCAATCTGATTGCTTGGAATATTAGAGGATTTGGAAAAAAAAATCTGCTAATAAGGAACTTAGTTTACTATGTAGAAATGTCAACCCTGACATCATATTTCTCTCTGAAACAAAAATGAACAAAGATATGGCTGGTAGAAAGTTAAAAAACATGGGATTCCCTTGTACCTTTAATGTCCCTATTGTTGGTAGAAGTAGTGGCCTTGCTCTTGCTAGGAAGAAGGAAATTCAACTCAACATTGTTTCATCCAGTATGAGGGGTATCTATGTTACATCTACTGACATCATTCACTCTAAATCTTGTCATATTCATTTCATGTATGAAGAACCTAATAGTAGTCTGAGACAAGCTTTCTGGGAACAACAATGCCAGCAATCTAATGCTCCCTTAGATAAACCTGTTTTTGTCATAGGTGACTTTAATGCTCTCTTAGGAACTGAAGATAAAAATGGTGTCCTAGAAGTTGATGATCCTGATTTTGAAAACCTTAGAAACTTCTGCTCTGTGTTTAACTTACATGATCCTGGTTATTCTGGACCTAGGTTCACTTGACAAATATGCAACAAGGTCCTGACCTAATTCTTGAAAGATTAGATAGATGTCTTATAAACCAATTAGCTAAAGATCTTTGTCCTAAACTTTGTGTTAACAATCTCCTTAGGGATTCCTCTAATCATTGTCCCATGCATATAGGTTTTAATTATGAGGATATTTGTATGCCTAAACCTTTTCATTTTATGACTATGTGAATAGAGGATCCTACTTGCAGAGACATTATTGCTAACTCCTGGTCTGTCAATGTGGTAGGTTCCCCTACCTACAAGCTTAAAGCTAAACTGTTAAGTACTAAGAGATTGGAATAAGTCTTCTTTTGGTAATATTCAAACCAATATATCTACCATTAGGAAAGATTTAGCTGAGTTCCAACTTGAAAAAGTGCTGGTACAACAACCACACCCAATATTTATATTAGCAATCTGTATGGACTAAGCCCAATATACTTTCAAGACAATCAACTAGACTCAATCTTAATAAAGTATATCAAGGAGTTATATCTCTCTTTCTTGATTCAATTCTTTACTCAAGAAAATAGAAATCCGCGAGTCTAATTGAATACAAGAGAAATCACTTGAACGGTACCAAAGACCAATGTTCAAGTATCGATCAACAACCAAAGGTCGAATTTCCAATTGATTGATTCTAACGCACAACCTGTGATATTTCAATTATATACAAAATATAATGCGGATAAGAAATAACACATACACCAGAATTTTGTTAACGAGGAAACCGCAAATGCAGAAAAAACCCCGGGACCTAGTTCAGATTAAACACACACTGTATTAAGCCGCTACAGACACTAGCCTACTACAAACTAGTTTCCGTCTGGACTGTAGTTGAACCCCAATCAATCTCACACTGATCCAAGTTACAGTTGCGCTCCTTACGTCTCTGATCTCAGCAGGATACTACGCACTTGATTCCCTAAGATGATCTCACCCACAACTAAGAGTTGGTATGACCCAAAGTCGAAGACTTTAATAAACAAATTTGTATCACACAGAAAGTCTACGGTAATAGATAAATCTATCTCCCACAGAAATACCTATAAGTTTTTTTTCCGTATTTTGATAAATCAAGGTGAACAGGAACCAATTGATAACTCGGACTTATATTCCCGAAGAACAGCCTAGAATTATCAATCACCTCACAATAATTTTAATCGACGCGGCGAAAGAAGATATTGTAGAATCACAAACGATGAGACGAAGATGTTTGTGATTACTTTTATATCTTTCCTATTGGATATATTAATCTCAAGCCAATCGTTACGATTGTATTCAACACGATAGACTATGCAAGATCAGATCACACAACTACGAGAAAGTAGTATCGGTCTGGCTTCACAATCCCAATGAAGTCTTTAAGTCGTTAACCTGGTTTACAAGATGAACCCTAAGGTTAAAGGAGAACTGACTCTAGCTAATATAACTAGTATCACACAGGAGGTGTGGGGATTAGGTTTCCCAGTTGCTAGAGTTCTCCCTTATATAGTCTTTCAAATCAGGGTTTGCAATCAATGTTAGCTTGGTAAAAAAGCATTCAATATTCACCATTAGATTAAAACCTGATTATATTCAAGCTAATATCTTTCAACCGTTAGATCGAAAACTTAGCTTGTTACACACAAATGAAATGCACGATTTTAGGTTTGTGTAACCGTACCCAAACATGTACATTTGTTGGTTCAACATTTGTTAACCAAATGGTTAGCCATATGAGCACTTTCATATCAACCATATTCTTCTTCACCATAACTAGTTCAAATGACTCAAATGAACTAGTTAGAGAATTGTTCAATTGTATAAATCTTATATAACTATACAAGACACAATCGAAGAAAAAATGATTTGATTCACTCGAATCGATTCATGAACTTTATAGCCACGGTTTGCAATTTGCATTCCTTAGTTAATATAAATATAAGTTCACAAATAATCGTCTTTAGATATAACCAACTCAAGTTCGCGGACTAAAGTTCCCGGAAGGAGTTCACAAACTCCAGCAGATATTATCGGGATGAGAACCTCCGCCAGTTCGCAAACTGGGTTCGCGAACTGAGTTCGCTGACTGAGCTCACAGTTGTTGTTCCGGTTTTCCTGATCAACAAAGTACGCATACTTTGGTTCAAGGAAAAAGGACTTATACATACTCCCTCGGCCCTAGTTTACTTGTCAAATAGGTTTTTGCAAAAACTTGAAACTAATTCAAATTACTTCCACATACACCATCAGTCTTTCAAATTACTTGTTTAATTTACTAGTTTTTGTATCCTAGTTTTTATTTTCTTTCTTGATAATTAGATAATTTTAGTGGGAAATATAGTAATTTTTTGGTACACTTTTGTTAAAAAAAAACTCAATTTTGGCAAGTAAACTAGGACGGAGGGAGTATATGTTTTTCCACACAATGCGTATATCCAACAATGGTTATATAATCTAAACTATCATTTCAATCATTGAAACATTCTTAGAGGACGTTATATAGTTGCTATTCACAAACCATTTTTCGTCAAAAACATTTTCAAAGTGATTGAAACATAACATGACTTTCGTTACTAGGTATAGATGAACTTGGCCAAAGCGAAAGCTTACCAACACATATTTCGAGAAATAGATAGGAGAGATAAACTCGGCTCGAAATAGAAAATGTGTACAATCAAAGTCTATATAGCAAAACGATTTTTGTCTCAAGATAGGAGATAGAGTAGATAGACTTTTGAGTGATAGATAAGTTCAAGTCTCCACATACATTTTAGTCGATAAAGTTCCACCAGTTCCTTGAATAGTCCTTTGCCTTGTATGATGATCGTCATGGAGTTCTTGAGCTCAACTACACTTTCTATCCTAGTCCGAGACTTATCTATAGTAGACTAGAAATCAAGACTAATAGTTTTTATCACTAAATTGACAAACATGCTTGAGATAGCAACGCATGCGAGTTCGACCGAGTAGTGATCTAACAATCTCCCCCCTTTTCAATTTTAGTGACAAAACTATCAATACATATGGAATACAAAAATAAGTAAATAAACTTTTGTCGCTCCTATTCCACATGCCTAATCTTCAACATTACTCGAAATCTTCGTCACTTCAAAGTACTCCAATGATCCCAAAGGTTGTAAGTTCAGCATCGTCGTTGTTGAAAATCCGTAGCTATAACAATGAGAAAACATAATTCTCAATCATTGTTATACAGTGTCATAGTATCATCATGTAGCATCAAAGTTCAATTGTATCACAACTTCGACAACAATACTATGGTGATATGTATCACTCCCCCTTACATAATGATTCGAAAACCATATGTATTTGTAGTGTGAACTACATATTAATTCTCCCCCTTTTTGTCAATAAAATTGGCAAAGGTACAAGAACGAGATCTTAATGAAATTTCCAAAAGAGACATTTCATGACCAAAAGAAAGCATATATCAACTTGTTTAGATGCAATCATAAAGCCGAAGCTAAATGCATTCATCAAGGAGTTTATAAAGATACAATATAACCCCTATAATATTCCACAGCCGCACTCCCCACAAAGATTTGGCAATTAAGCACAAGTTCAATTAAGAACTCTCCACCATATAATGTCATTCCCGAAAGAACAACAAGAGCGACCTAAATTTCAAAAGAAAATAAGGATTTCTTAGGACACAACAAATCACATACGAATATGAATTTGAATCCAAAAATACTCAATTAGATTAATCACAAGAGAACCCATAATTAATCTAATCGTAAATATACAACCAAATTAACCACAAAAGTGATGAATTTAATTGATCATGCTCGACATAAGAGAACTTACGGAGCCTCACAGTAATACATAAAAATATGGATCAGGGAAGATTAATACTGCGGAATATACAAGGATTCATTCTATTTTCCATCACTATTCGCACAATGACATACAATAGACATAATCCTTGTCAAAAAAAACTCATCCTATCTTCCATCAAGAATGACATAATAGGCTTCGTACTTTTGTGATGTCAAAAGTCCATTTATTCTTTTATCAATACATGCATATTGACATATGAAAGACTTAACTTTTGACAAGGTATGGGACAATCACAGTTCACGGACACAAACACACATATCCCATAACAAATTGCAATATATAAAACCATAAAGATTAATACTGCAAAAATCATCTTCCAAACAATTTTAGAATTTAAACAAATAAACCTAAAAACATGAAGATAAAAACGTTGGACAAAGCTATGTGTAATCACAATAATGGCTATTCCAAACTCTAGTTATTCTTCTAAACAAAGCAAATAGAAGATTTAATAGGCAAATAAAATCAACAAGCTAAAAAAAACAAAATAGACTCCTATGTCAAAGACGAACACGAACTGAAGTCAAATAGACGGTTCTGGATCCTCATGAGCCTTGAGATCTTTAAGCTTGTGATTGACAACATCCACAACATCTTCGGAGTGGCTATCCTCATTGAGAAGTTCTTTGACATGAGTTTTCATGAGAACAAGGTCAGAATTAACCTTTTTCAACTCAGTTCTTACCATATCAAGACACTTCATTGTATCAACAAGCTACTGCTTTGCATCCTCAAAGTTTTCGAGAAAGTCGAGAACCACTTCAGCTGAAATCTCTTCAACCTCCTCAATATCCGAGTAGGAATCAGGAGATTGAGGAAAAGATCCTTCAACTTCGACAAAAGTCTCATTCTCTTTATCGAATTCGAAATATACCGCACTATCAACGAAGTCTTCAGGCAAATCCCAAGAGAAGGATGATGAATCCGTTGATGATAGAGAGACTAGAGTGAGATAATTCAACTCAATAGGGTAGGTACATAAACAAGTTTCGAGAGACTTAGGGTTTACAAAATTGGTTGTGAGAGAATCCCAAAACCGTACGTATACTCGTAAGAAGAAGATCCACAAAGCTCCTTCGAGCATCTTGATCTTGTTGACAGACAAGGTCCGTACTTTTGCTTTTCAAAAAGAACAAGTTTGAAGGCATAGATCCAAAAACTAGAAGCAAATAAACAAGGAAGAAAATACTCATGTAAAAGTGTTACCTGATAATCTATCTAAGAACGATAAAAAATTAGCTAGATAATCAGTGTCACTTTAGCAAAGAGTATACCTAAACATTTCTCACTCAACTAGGATTTTTGTAAGTGAGATTTCAACCTTGTGATTACTTAACACAAGTATGAGCCATTAGCTCATTAAATGAATTGTGTTTACGATCGAGTCTTTTTTTTCTTTCAAATCTAGGAAGAAAACCTTTTTGATGTGAGAAATTATCATAAAACTTACTGTCATCAAAATATGAGACATCGTTGAGTCCTTACCAGAGGATTTTTTCCTTGAGAGGGTGGACAACCTGTTGATGGTTTCTTTATAATTTCCTTCAGGTTATCATTAACATCATCACTTTTCCTCCTTTCTTCTAGAATTTTATTCTCACTTAAGGTAACATCACCTTTTCTGTTAACAGTAGGCAAGACTTGATATTTCCTTAGACGATGTTTATTAAGACGTCTGTTCTGCTTTTGAGCGTTCGAGGAACTCATTGGGCTGACCTTCCTGGTAGCATACACAGGGAAAGTACGAAAACCAATTGGTTTAGACATACGAATGTCAGTTACACCTTTGAGAATTAAGTCTAAGGTGTGTTGAAGTTGAACCAAGGAGTTTTTATTCAACCTAGAGTTTCCCTTTTGTTTAACAGAACTCTTTGTCTCACAGAAGAGACATACTTTCTGATCAAAAGAATGATTAGATAGTGCAGTCTTAATAGTCTCATTAGGAGATTTCTTCCTTCCATGTGATGTAGAACATCCTTGATTGGAGGAGACTAACACATCTTCTCTGATAGAAAGGGATTCCAATTTTACTTCTGGATCTGGAACATTTTCAGTCATAGCAGAAGTACTTGATATATTAGACTGCTTAGAGCATCCTTGAATAGAGAGTTCACTCAAGCGATGTTCAACTTACAAAGCATCATTTTTGAGGTTAGCCTCAAGAGACATACATGAAGAATGATCTTCAGTATTTTCTTTGAATTTGTAGTCTCTTAATATACCAAGAAGAACATTCACATGGTGTTTCAACCGATTAAATCTACCAGATTGGATTCTAACAAGATTTAGAATCAATTCACTCTCTTCAACTGTTTCCTGTTCATTAATAGAGATGGTCTCGTTTGAAGGGTAATCGGGATCACACATGTCAGTGTTTGTCTGTCTCGTCAGAACACAAGATTCATCTATATTCGAGATTGAAGAACCTTTCTCTTTAATAAACTTAGACGAGACAGAACTTTTATTTCTGATGACGCGTTTATCAGAGATAGTACTCTTGTCCACAGAATCAGATCGCTACAAACACAGACTTGTAAGGTTTTTAAACGTGTTTGCCTGCTCTGGTACCATTTGAAAAAGCGGGGGTACAACAACCACACCCAATATTTCGATTAGCAATCTGTATGGACTAACTCCAATATACTTTCAAGAGAATCATCTAGACTCAATCTTAATAAAGTATATCAAGGAGTTATATCTCTCTTTCTTGATTCAATTTTTTACTCAAGCAAATAGAAATCTGCGAGTCTAATTGAATACAAGAGAAATCATTTGAACGGTACCAAATACCAATGTTCAAGTATCAATCAATTTCAATCAACAACCAAAGGTAGGATTTCCAATTGATTGATTCTAACGGACAACCTGTGATATTTAAATTATATAACAAAATATAATGCGGAAAAGAAATAACATAGACACCAGAATTTTTTTAACGAGGAAACCGCAAATGTAGAAAAAACCCCCGGGACCTAGTCCAAATTGAACACACACTGTATTAAGCCGCTACAGGCACTAGCCTACTACAAACTAACTTCGATCTGGACTGTAGTTGAACCCCAATCAATCTCACACTGATCCAAGGTAAAGTTGCGCTCCTTACGTCTCTGATCCCAGCAGGATACTACGCACTTGATTCCCTTACCTGATCTCACCCAAAACCAAGAGTTGCTACGACCCAAAGTCGAAGACTTCAATAAACAAATCTGTATCACATAGAAAAGTCTACGGTAATAGATAAATCTGTCTCCCACAGAAATACCTACAAGTTTTTATTCCATCTTTTGATAAATAAAGGTGAACATGAACCAATTGATAACCCGGACTTATATTCCCGAAGAACAACCTAGAATTATCAATCACCTCACAATAATCTTAATCGACGCGGCGAAATAAGATATTGTGGAATCACAAACGATGAGACGAAGATGTTTGTAACTAATTTTATATCTTGCATATTGGAGATATTAATCTCAATCCAATCGTTACGATTGTACTCAACACGATAGAGTATGCAAGATCAGATCACACAACTACGAGAAAGTAGTATCGGTATGGCTCCACAATCCCCAATGAAGTATTTAAGTCGTTAACCTGGTTTACAAGAAGAAACCTAAGGTTAAAGGAGAATCGACTCTAGCTAATACAACTAGTATCACAAGGAGGTGTGGGGATTAGGTTTCCCAGTTGCTAGAGTTCTCCCTTATATAGTCTTTCAAATTAGGGTTTGCAATCAATGTTATCTTGGTAACAAAGCAATCAATATTCACCGTTAGATGAAAACCTGATTAGATTCAAGCTAATATCTTCAACCGTTAGATCGAAAACTTAGCTTGTTACACACAAATGAAATGCACGATTTTAGGTTTGTGTAACCGTACCCAAACATGTACATTTGTTGGTTCAACAGTAGTTAACCAAATGGTTAGACATATGAGCACTTTCATATCAACCATATTCTCTTCAACATCACTAGTTCAAACGACTCAAATGAACTAGTTAGAGAGTTTTTCAATTGTATAAATCTTATATAACTATACAAGAAACAATCGAAGCAAAAATGATTTGATTCACTCGTATCGATTCATGAACTTTATAGCCACGGTTTTCCATTTGCATTCCTTAGTTAATATAAATATAAGTTCACAAATAATCGTCTTTAGATATAACCAACTCAAGCTCGCAGACTTAGTTAGCGGACTTAAGTTCCCGGAAGGAGTTCACAAACTCCAGCAGATATTCTCGGGATGAGAACCTCCGCCAGTTTCCGGACTAAGCTCAAAGCTCTTGTTCCGGTTTTCCTGATCAATAAAGTTCGCATACTTTGGTTCAAGGAATAAGGACTTATACATATATGTGTTGCCACACAATTCTTATATCCAACAATGGTTATATAATCTAAACTCTCATTTCAATCATTGAAACATTCTTAGAGGACGTTATATAGTTGTTATTCACAAACCATTTTTCGTCAAAGCCATTTCAAAGTGATTGATACATAACATGACTTTCTTCACTAGGTAAAAATGAACTTGGCCAAAGTGAAAGCTTACCAACACATGTTTAGAGAAATAGATAGGCGAGATAAACTCGGCTCGAAATAGCAAATGTATATAATCAAAGTCTATATAGCAAAACGACTTTTGTCTCAAGATAGGAGATAGAGTATATAGACTTTTGAGTGATAGATAAGTTCAAGTCTCCACATACCTTTTAGTCGATGAAGTTCCACCAGTTCCTTGAATAGTCCTTCGTCTTGTATTATGATCGCCATGGAGTTCTTGAGCTCAACTACACTTTCTATCCTAGTCTAAGACTTAGCTATAGTAGACTAGAAATCAAGACTTATAGTTTTGATCACTAACATTGACAAACATGCTTGAGATAACAACGCATGCGAGTTCGACCGAGCAGTGCTCTAACACAACTCTCTAACCCTACTGATACCAGTAATACTTCTAGACTCAAAGCCAGACTTGAGTACCTTTATAACCTGGAAGAGTTATATTGGAAAGATAAATCTACGGAGGTTTGGCTCATGGAAGGTGACAGAAATTCACCTTATTTCCATAGAGTAACTCTCTTTAGGAGAAAAAGAAATGCCATTATCTGGATTAAGAACTCCTTGAATACTATTCTAACTGATAGAGATAGTATTGGAACTTCTTTCATAGACTACTTCAAAAACCTTTATTCCTCCCATCCTCAACAATTCCAGGATGAGATTCTTGCTGATCTCCCTACTAAGTTCTCTGCTGAGGGTAACACATCCTTAAATATGCCTCTTTCTCTAGAAGAAATAAAGAATGCGGTTTTCTAAATGGGGAAAAAAAACCTCCTGGACCTGATGGCTTCACATGTCTCTTTTATCAAAAACACTGGGATATTTTGGGAGATGTTGTCATTTAATGACACAAACCTTCTTCAGAACTGGGCATATTGCTAAGGTCTTTAACCATACTAATATTGCTCTTATTCCCAAAGTTTCTCTTGCTGAACTTGTCTCTCAGTATAGACTTATAGGTCTATGTAATTTTATTTACAAAATTCTTTCTAAAACCCTAGCTAATAGACTTAAAACCTTTATGAACAATATAATTTCCCAAAATCAAAGTGTCTTTATTCCTAAGAGGAGTATTTCTGATAATATTCTTCTAGCCAATGAGGCCATATATGCAGTCAATCACAATGACAAAGTTGAAGGCATGGTTGCTATCAAAGTTGATATGTCGAAGGCTTATGATAAGCTTGAATGGGATTTTTTAGAAAAGGTTTTAACAAAAATGGGTCTCTCTAACCACTGGGTTAAACTCATAAACCAGTGTGTTTCTACTGTCTCCTACTCTGTCCTTCTTAATGGTAGCCCAGCTGGGTTTTTCCAACCTGAAAGAGGACTGAGACAGGGAGATCCTCTCTCTCCTTATATTTACATTATTTGCTCTGAAGCCTTATCTTCTTACATTGATAGTCTTCAAAAGAAAGGTATTTTAGAAGGTATCAAAGTGTGTAAAGATGCTCCTGAAATGACACACCTTTTGTTTGCTGATGATTCTCTCCTTTTTTATAAAGCTACTTCTTAAAATTTTCAAGCCATTAAAGACTACCTTCAAAAGTATTGTCTGGCTTCTGGGCGAGAAATAAATTTTAAAAAATCTGGTATTTTGTTTAGTAGGAAGATTCCTAAGCATAGAAAATCTATGTTGGCCAATATTTTAGAAATCCAAAACAGGGACTTGGGAGAAAAATATCTTGGCACCCCTACTGTGTTCCAAGCTTCTAAAATCCAGAAACATATTGGTATTCTCCAAGCTGTTGATGCCAGAATCTCTGCCAGGCTTCATAAGCTCCTGTCCCAAGCTGCTAGAACTACTCTAATTAAACATATTGGCCAAGCTATTCCTCTTTTTTAAATGGGAGCCTTTCTCATTTCTAAGCATCTTTGTAAACAAATGGACTCTCACCTCTGAAAATTTTGGTGGGGTGAAACTTTAGACCCAAAAGATAGGAAGTTGCACCTGCTTGGTTGGGACATTTTATGCTCCACTAAAGCTGAAGGTGGTTTGGGATTTAGGAATCCTGAATTAAATAATTTGGCTATGCTAGCTAGGAATGCCTGGAGAATCCTGGAAAATCCTAATTGCTTACTGGCCACTGTTCTTAAGGCTAGATACTTTCCTAGAACAGATTTCTTGAATGCCAAGTGCACTGGCAAGTGTTGTTGGACTTGGAAGTGTCTACATGCCATCAAAGAACTAATCAAGCCTTTCTTCTCTTAAATTGTTGGGGATGGTCAATTTATTGACCCATGGCGTGACAAATGGATACCTTCCTTGGGTTCTGCAACACCCAATCCTCTAGTCCCCCCTGATCCTAGTATCAAAGTGTCTTATTTTATTGACTCACAAACCATAAGTTGGGATGTGTCTAGAATCAACACCCACTTTGATAATGCTTATTTTCATAAGATTATCACTATTCCCTTAAGCCAGCTTTGCACTCCTGATAGAAGGGCTTGGGATCTTTCAAAGAATGGCAAGTTTTCTTCTAAATCTGCCTACATGGGGCTCAGAGGTCTTAGGCCCTCCCCTTGTAAAAACCTTTGGAAGCATATCTGGAAAGTCATATTTCCTTACAGAATTCAAGTCTTTATTTGGAGAGCAGCTAGAAATGCTTTTCCCTCCAGAACTATCATTCACACTAGAATGCCTACGCATAGTGTGGATTGTTCTAGATGTATTGATCCTCATGAAACTATTATGCATGTTTTGGTCCTTTGTCCCTTTGATAGCAGAGTCTGGTTTATCTCTGATTTCAACATTAACACCCAATTTTTTCAAAACAAGTCCTTCATTGATTGGCTTCTTTTTTGGTTAACTGATTCTCAGTCTAAACTCTCTGATGATGCTCAAAGTTTATTTGTTTCTATCTTATGGTCTCTTTGGACTAGTAGAAACGACTTCATTTTCCAAAATATTTCTGAAAATCATTGTACTATCCTAACTAGATCCAGCGCTATGCTTCTTACTAGAAAAACTGGCTTGACTGTTTCTCTACTACTTCTGTCAGTATTTGTGATAAATGGATGCCCCCCTCTTTTGGTTGGATTAAATATAATACTGATATAGACTTTGATGATACTTCTGGAGCAAATAGTGCAGGGTATGTGATGCGAGATTTCTCAAGAAAAGCAACCTTTGGTGAATCCTTAGTTTTTGAAGTACATTCTGCTGAAGAAGCTAAAGCAAGAGCCATATGGACAGTACTGAAGAAAGCCTTGAAGAAGCAGTTAACTCAGATCATCATTGAAAGTGATGCCAAATCTCTAATCCATCAATTTTCAGCTGGGAATTTCGAAGGGGATTCGCGTACGGATGCTATCTTTAAGGATATTCATTTTTTCTCTTCTAAGTTAGTTGCCTGTGTTTTTAGCTTTCAACCCCGGTATTGTAATTTTGTAGCTCATGACCTTGTTCTGTGGGCTAAGAAAAACAATTCTATTATGTACTGATCTACCCTTCTTGTCTGGCTTCTATCAACAGTTGACGAGGACCATTAGCTTTTTCGAAGACCTTTGCTTAAAAAAAAAAAAGACGTCATTTTAGAATTTCTTCAACTTATGTAATATATGTGTGCATTTATGTGATTTCACCTATACTTTTACATGTTACAAGCACTTAGCTCGTGCTTATCTACCTCTTTAGATACTATAAGAAATGTATGTCTAATTTGTTCCTCACTATCATTAATTTAAATTTAAGTCACACGCCAAAGTAATGTGTAAGGAAAACGCATCTATAACTTTGTATCAAATATTTTTCTTTCAACTGACGAAAAATGAAAGAAAAAAAGGCTACAACCATGGAGGAAGGAATGCAACACTATCTAAGAATAAAAGCTTATGCTCAACTTGGAAAAATATGTATTATATCTTTGTAAAGTCATCTTCACATGGTCACATTTGTAGAGCTCGCATCAGCCAATCACTCATCTCATTACAAAGCAAAAGAACTACGATAAATTTCATATGGCAAAAAGACATATGTGTAAAGACAATAAACAAAAATCAAAGGGTTCAAGAACACAACTCAGTGGTATTCCATCAACTCTAGTAAGGAGGAAGTCATAGATTCAATCCCCGGCGCCAACGTTTGTAATAGATTAATTGTATAGTGGGTTAACCGGTGTTGGGTCTGGCAGTGGAACCAGTCCAACTGGATGGGTTCGGGTAGGGACCTGGATCCGGCTTTCGCGTATCGAAAAAAGAAACCATGTGGCGGTGAGGAGACTTACATCGTCGTGAGCGCGAGATTATCCTTGATTAGAGGATATCATCCAGGAAGCCATCCTTTGTAGCTATGATGATGACCACAATCCATGCTTATAACCATATATAAAACAAAGTGTAATACATGAGTGATCCATGATGAAATAATCTGAAAAAAAGAATTATTTTAAATTTGTAACTAGACAAAGTTAGGAGTTTATGAAACAATGGATTTGCATATAGAGATATTATCAGACTACAAAAAAACAAAATGTATTAAATTGGCAATTCATGACGACGCAGTCTAAAAAAAGTTGTTTTAGATCGCAAATTATTGATGGGAAAAAACGATTTGCTGGTTTTTCAGGAAGTGAACGACCGTGCGGACGAAGACTCCTCAACCGAGAAAACTGCTAATCTCAAACAGATGCACTGCCTGTAGGAGGGAAGCTTGAAAAGACGAAGGTACCCAAATATACCTCAATATAAAACTTTTCCACCTATAAGTCCTTTTTCCGAAAGTGATTGTCTATGGACTGAGTCGAGACAATACAACTAATCGGTTCACATTTCGTGTGATCGTCTATGAATACGAGATCGAGACAATACAACAATAAGATAACTTGTGTGATTGGCTATGGATACAAGATCGAGACAATACAACAACGAAGTATGTTTACTTGATAATAGGTTCGGACTTAACCAAACACAATAGGTTTCCTATCAAGTAAATAGGAATTAACGTTTGTGTATTTTAATTCTAATTATAATAAAAACAATTATAATTGCGGAAATAGAAAAGTAAAATACACAGCAAGATTTTGGTAACGAGGAAACCGCAAATGCAGAAAAACCCCGGACCTTGTCCAGAACTGAATATTCTCAGGATTAAGCCGCTATACAAAATCTAATCCAACTTCGTATAGTTGAGACCAAGCAACTAAACCTATAGTTCACCAAGTTCCGTCTGTATCCTTGCGCCTCCAACTTGTAATAAGTCACGCACTTGGAACAATTCCTTTGGTTCGTATTCCAAATAGTAAAGAAACAACAAATCTGTTCGGTAACAACTCTTTTCAAACAACGTGATATGAGTTTGACAAAAGGCTCTTCCGTTTATCCCAATACACTCTTTTGTCAGGTTCTTAGATCTATTTCAATACAACTACCAAAGTAATTGTCTAGATTTTGCAATCAATACTCTTAGTCACAAAGACAATATATTGATGTCGATCTACTCAACTAATCAATCAAGATTATCACAAAGATAAACCGATTATAGTTGGATCCCCTGCCGATCAAGTTTTGAGCACACCAAAGATTATGAACGCAAAAAATCAATCTTCTTTGTCTTCAAATCTTCTTATATCTTCAATAAACACCTGCACACAATCAACTTGAATCTCTTGTGATCAATCACACACAGAACGGAGTCTGTTAACAATGGATTTCACAAGACGTCTTTAGATCTACAAACAGTATAAAGATCCCCGTTGAAACTTCGATCTAGTTTGAGTGAATCTTATATCAGAAGAGAAGATTCTCAAGCATAAACAAACTACGTGCAATCAAATTTCAACAACCGTTAGTCAATCAAATCAATCGAAAACTAATAATAAACTGCAACTATCTAGTTTCCCACCAACGGTACTCGTAGAGCTTCTCAATCTCAAAGAAGTCTTTAAAAAGAGCAGTCGTAAGAGATTTCTCCTAATTAGGGTAATTTCCTCTCCGAATAGACGACTCCACCAGTAACAACACAACTAGGTAGTTTTGTTGGCTCTAAGGATTAGTTTACTTGAAATGCAAACTTCAATGTTTATAAACCAAGGAAGTTTGGACACCAAGGACTTTCCAAAACCGAAAATATTCTCAAGATATGCAATATATTTCCAAATTCGGTTTTCATAATTCCTGGAAATTCTCTGTCCAAATATTGACCGAAATCTCAGTAGAAAATCTCCAATTAGTAGATGCACATTTCCAAATTTTTTTCTTCTAAATATATGCATTTTAATTACTGGAAATTAAAAGCATATAAACTGAAAACCTTAATTAAAAGATTCTCAATTTATTTCGATCCGGGATTCTCTCCTTTAGCTATTAAGGAATATCTTTGAACAATAAAAGATACTCCCTCCGTTTCAAAAAGACAGTCCGCTTTGAATTTGTCAAAATATTAAAGAGACCATAATACTTTACTTGAGTACCCTTAATTATTTACATATTTTATGTTAATAAAAATAAAAGTATTAAAAACTGACTAAAATTGTTAAGAGGATCGTAAATAGGAAATAAAAAAGAAAAATTAAAAGATATCGAATTTATGGAGTATAAACTCTTTAGAGAATTTAATTCTTGGATTCAAATATATTGTCTTTTAAAAGGAATGCATAATATATTTGTTTCCTTAATTATACAAATTTCTTTAATATTTTAAATTAGGTCACCTTAATATGCATTTATGAATATAAAAAAAATTAAAGGCTATAATAGAGAGCTCATTGAAAAAATACCCCTATAAACAGAAGATGGACACAATTTTGAAACTGACGGAAATGGAATAGAGGACAGTCTTTTTAAAACAAAGGGATTAAGAGTTACTGCACATGTTCAAAGTATGTCGACATCTTTACTTTGTAAATCCTTTTTCATATTTACAATCTTGGAACCGATTTTCCACACTTCCAAACGAGTTTAGAATTGGTTCATCTGATTTCCAAGAACTATGTGATTGATCAAAAACATTCAATCACCATTCATGGGTTTAGCGGTTCTACCAAAACAAGTTTTGGTTTTACCTCCATGTGGGAACTAGAATCGGTCACACTAGTTATCGAAATTTGTTTGACTAGGTACTAGGATCGGTTACCACATATATATGGTATAAACTTGTATTCGGTTGCACAAGTTATAGGATCGGTCACACCAATTACTAAAACTTGTTAACCTATTATAAGGATCGATTACACATCTTGTGATTAGTCCCAACCAAATTCTAGGATCGGTCACCCAAGACTAGGAATGGTCATACCAATTACAAATATCGATCATACCATCTCAGGTGATTACTTAAGATCGATTTCACTAATAAAAGTCATACCAATACAAAAGTCAGGCATTGTGAATAGTTTTACGAATATACATAAAAAAGTTATGAGCGGTTATACTAAACACACATATTGGTAATCCAAAGATTTGCAGTGAATAACAATACCAATAAGCCTAGCGATTTCCCTTTCGATTCATAAAACACGTTTATTAATTTTACTTGCTTTAAACGAATGTAAAACATTGTTTCCTAGGACGAAATCTTCACCCGTACCCATATACATAATCACAGTAGCATTCATATGATTATGTCGATGTCTTATATACGAAGTTCAAAAGATAGACGTTATACTTCGTATTGTAATTCCTTAATACTATGTCTAACTATAGTATAATCATTCACAGCTTCGCAGTTATGTTTTCAATATGCGTGACTTGAAAGAGACGTTAGGAATGAAACAATTCAAGTCAAATATTACTAACCTCAAGTGGAAGGATGATGTCGTCGTTGTATCTCTTTACTTCTTCACATTCTTCAAGCCTTCATATAATACTTGTAAGTCTCATATCCTAGTAACTTTCTAGATAACCTATACGAAGTTGACTCTAGTAAATAATCAAGCGACTCTTTAAATGATTTTTGATTTACTAAAATATGACAACCAAACTTGACATACCAACGCTTGGTGGGTTCAACCGAGCTATGCTCTAACAATCTCCCCCTTTGTCAATTTTAGTGACAAAACTCTTACATCATATGGATAAAAAAATTACAAGAATTCATTACACATACGCTTGATTCCGAGTTTCAACGGCACAATAACCTGTATACATTCAATCCATAAATGCCGCTATTGATATTATAATAACAAAGGTAATACTCCCCCTAAAGGTAAGACAGGTAGATTTTCAATCCGCACGTCTTTGTTATTCCATTTGTAGTCCATATAACTACAAGTATGATATGTTACTCCCCCTTAGTATATGCTTTACTCTTTCGTTAGATATATCGTTTAAGAACCATTGTCCTTTCCTTAGTGATACCAAATCACTTGTTTTCTCCATATATTTCTTCCCTTTTTTGTCACAAAATTACAAAGGTACAAGCAAATAAAAAACAAACCGAAAGGATCTTACAAATCTCAAAAGACTTGCAACCTATAAGAGTTTAGGACGAGGGTTCCACACACCATTTTAGATAACCAATATCAAAACCGAAACTACAAAGTAATTTTTTTTTGATATGTTACCAAGGAAACAATTGCCCGAAGCAATTTTCCCTAATAGTTTAGCAAATCAAAAATTGACTAAGCACCTTAGTTCTTTTGCTAAACCGATTGTACAAATACAATCACTTATTCGATAAGACCAAAATAAAGATCAGAATTAACTTTATTTTTCTCATCAGGTTCTAATTATTCAAATAAAAACTTAGACCTTTCACTTTTAAACAAGACAAGTACTAGGTTAGTTAAACAACATTTCTTGTTAAGGCATTCGATTAAACTTGAATAACCGAAACCTCCACTTGGTAAGTCTAACTAAGATCAAATAACTTAGTTTCTCTTATCCGGAATCGAATTGGACTATACAATTCATCTCGAAAACCCTTTTTATTAAGCCATAAACAATTCATACAAAACAAATAAATCAACTTGCATAATTATTTACCTCAACCGGAAGCAATTGAAACAAATATAGACATTAAAGTACCGCAATTGCACCGTAATTTTGTAAGCCTAAACAATTGATACAAAACAATAAAGCAATATAACAATAGTTTTTCTTTATCGGAAACAATTGAATCACACACACATCCATACACAAATAATGGGATAAACATCAATTGTACTGAAATTTTGTTAAGCAAAAACATTAAATATATGCAATAAAATCAGGCTTTTCTTAAACAGGAAAACGATTAACTAACAAATTCGTTACCTCAAGCTCCGCACGAGTGGGGTGGGGTGGGGGGGTCTAACAACCACACCCAACAATTCGTTTGGCAATCTGAGAGGACTTAGTCCAATACACTTTATAGAGAATCAACTAGACAGTCAGACTCAATCTAGAATAAAGTATATCAAAGAGTTTAATATCTCTAACTCTTAATTCAATCCGCAATCAGCAAATAGAAATATGCGAGCCCGATTGAATATAAGAGGAATTACTTGAACAGTACCAAAGACCAATGTTCAAGTGTTAATCAATGTAAATCAACAACCAAAGGTTGGATATTCTAATTGATTGATCTTAACACACAACCTGTGATATTTCAATTATATAACAAAATATAATGCGGAAAAAAAATAACAGACACCGGAATTTTGTTAATGAGGAAACCGTAAATGCAGAAAAACCCCGGGACCTAGTCTAGATTGAACAACACACTGTATTAAGCCGCTACATACACTAGCCTACTACCAATTAACTTCGTACTCGACTATAGTTGAACCCAAATCAATCTCACACGGATTCAAGGTACAGTTGTGCTCCTTACGTCTCTGATCCCAGCAGGATACTACGCACTTGATTCCCTTAGCTGATCTCACCCACAACTAAGAGTTGCTACGACCCAAAGTCGAAGACTTGATAAACAAATCTGTCTCACACAGAAAAGTCTATATGATTGGATAAATCTCTCTCCCACAGAAATACCCAAGAGTTTTTGTTCCATCTTTTGATAAATCAAGGTGAACAGGAACAAATTGATAAACCAGACTTATATTCCCGAAGAACAGCCTAGTATTATCAATCACCTCACAATAAACTTAATCGACTAGCGAAACAAGTTATTGTGGAATCACAAACGATGAGACGAAGGTATTTGTAATTACTTTCCTATCTTGCCTATCAGAGGTATTAATTTCAAGCCAATTTTACAATTGCACTAAATCGCGATAGAAACAACAAGATCAGATCACACAACTACAAAGAGAATAGTTGGGTCTGGCTTCACAATCCCAATGAAGTATTTAAGTCGTTAACCTACAGGGTCTCGAGAAGAAACCTAAGGTTAAAGGAGAATTGACTCTAGTTATGCAACTAGTAACACACAAGAGGTATGGGGATTAAGTTTCCCAGTTGCTAGAGTTCTTCTTTATATAGTTTTCAAATCAGGGTTTGCAATCCAAGTTACCTTGGTAACAAAGCATTCAATATTCATTGTTAGATGAAAAACCTGATTCAACCAAGCTAATATCTTTCAACCATTGGATCGAACTTAGCTTGTTACATACAAATGAAATGTACCCTCATTTATGTTTATGTAACCATAACCAAACGTGTACACCATGTTGGTTCACAAATAGTTAATCGAGGTTAGCCATATGATTACTCTCATATCAACCTTATTCATGTTAACCATAACTACTTCAAATGACTCAAATGAAACTAGTTAAAGAATTTTTCAACTGCTATATTCTCATGGATTTATACAAGAACACAATTGAAGCAAAATCGGTTTGATTCACTCGAATCAATACATGAACATTATAGCAACTGTTTGCAAAGATTGCATTCCTTATTGATAAATGTTTTAGGTTCATGTACAACCGATCTTAGAAAGTAACCACTTAATTATGCATACTGTTAGATCACTGCTTGGTCGAACTCGCATGCGTTGTTATCTCAAGCATGTTTGTCAATGTTAGTGATCAAAAATACAAGTCTTGATTTCTAGTCTACTATAGATAAGTCTCGGACTAGGATATAAAGTGTAGTTGAGCTCAATAACTCCACGGCGATCATCATACAAGACGAAGAACTACTCAAGGAACTGTGGAACTTCATCGACTAAAAGGTATATAAAGACTTGAACTTATCTATCACTCAAAAGTCTATCAACTCTATCTCCTATCTTGAGACAAAAGTCGTTTTGCTATATAGACTTTGATTATACTCATTTGCTATTTAGAGCCGAGTTTATTTCGCCTATCTATTTATCGAAATATGTGTTGGTAATCTTTCGCTTTGGACAAGTTCATCTTTAGTGACGAAAGTCATGTTATGTTTCAATCACCTTGAAAATGGCTTTGACGAAAAATGGTTTGTGAATAACAACTATATAACATCCTCTAAGAATGTTTCAATGATTGAAATGAGAGTTTAGATTATATAACCATTGTTGGATATAAGCATTGTGTCGAAACACATATATGTATAAGTCCTTATTCCTTTAACCAAAGTATGCTGTACTTTGTTGATCAGGAAAACCAGAACAAGAGATGTGAACTCAGTTCACGAACTCAATCCGCGAACCTAGTCCGCGAATTGGCGGAGGTTCTCATCCCGAGAATATCTTCCGGAGTTTGTGAACTCCTTCCGGGAACTTAAGTCCGCGAACTTGAGTTGGTTATATCTAAAGACGATTTTTGTGAACTTATATTTATATTAACTAAGGAATGCAAATTGCAAATTGTGTCTATGAAGTTCATGAATCGGTTCGAGTGAATCAAATCGTATTTGCTTCGATTGTGTCTTGTATAGTTCTATAAGATTTATACAATTGAACAATTCTCTAACTAGTTCATTTGAGTCATTTGAACTAGTTATGATGAAGAAGAATATGGTTGATATGAAAGTGCTCATATGGCTAACCGTTTGGTTAACTACTGTTGAACCAACAAATGTACATGTTTGGGTACAGTTACACAAACCTAAAATCGTGCATTTCATTTGTGTGTAACAAGATAGTTTTTGATCTAACGGTTGAAATATATTAGCTTGAATTTAATCAGGTTTTCATTTAACGGTGAATATTGAATGCTTTGTCACTAAGCTAACATTGATTGGAAACCCTGATTTGAAAGACTATATAAGGGAGAACTCTAGCAACTGGGAAACCTAATCCCCATACCTCCTGTGTGATACTAGTTGTATAATCTAGAGTCAATTCTCCTTTAACCTTAGGTTTCTTCTTGTAAACCAGGTTAACGACTTGAAGACTTCATTGGGATTGTGAAGCCGGAACGATACTACTTTCTTGTAGTTGTGTGATCTGATCTTGCTGATTCTATCGTGTTGAGTACAATCGTAACGATTGGCTTGAGATTAATATCTCTGATAGGCAAGATATAAAAGTAGTCACAAACATCTTCGTCTCATCGTTTGTGATTCCACAATATCTTCTTTCGCCGCGTCGATTAAGATTATTGTGAGGTGATTAATAACTCTAGGCAGTTCTTCGGGAATATAAGTACGGGTTATCAATTGGTTCCTGTACACCTTGATTTATCAAAAGACGGAACAACAACTTGTAGGTATTTCTGTGGGAGACAGATTTTTCTATTACCGTAGACTTTTCGGTGTGATACAGATTTTTTTACTAAAGTCTTCGACTTTGGGTCGTAGCAACTCTTAGTTGTGAGTGAGATCAGCTAAGGGAATCAAGTGTGTAGTATCCTGCTGGAATCAGAGACGTAAGGAGCGCAACTGTACCTTGGATCAGTGTGAGATTGATTGGGGTTCAACTACAATCCAGACCAAATTTAGTTTGTAGTAGGCTAATGTCTGTAGCGGCTTAATACATCATGTGTTCAATCTGGACTAAGTCCCGTTTTTTTTTGCATTTGCGGTTTCCTCGTTAACAAAATACTGGTGTTTGTGTTATTTTTTTTTCCGTATTATATTTTGATATATAATTGAAATATCACAGGTTGTGCGCTTGAATCAATCAATTGGAAATCCGATCTTTGGTTGTTGATTGAAATTGATTGATACTTGAACATTGGTCTTTGGTACCGTTCAAGTGATTTCTCTTATATTCAATTAGACTCGCAGATTTCTATCTGCTTGAGTAAGAATTGAATCGAGAAAGAGAGATATAACTCTTTGATATACTTTATTGAGATTGAGTCTTGTTGATTCTCTTGAAAGTATATTGGAGTTAGTCCATACATATTTCTAATCGAAATATTGGGTGTGGTTGTTGTACCCCCGCTTTTTCAATTGGTATCAGAGCAGGCAAACACTATAAACCTAATAAGTTTGTGTTTTTTTGATCCTAAAAATTACCTTTTGGGAAATTTCTTTGGAAAACTTGCTCTTGGCATCTGTAACTCACGCCATAATCTCTTAAAGATTGGTCAAAGATTATTATGGACAAAACTTCTAGTGTCTCATGATAATCTCGGTTCGTCTAAGTTCTTGGTAAACGGAGATGGTAAGGACCAATCTAAAGAAAAAATCAGAAAGAAGAGAAGATTGAGAAAACATTCATTACGCTCGAAGATATAGACTCTCACTAGATTAACTCTTGATCTGTTTGAGAAATACTATCGTTATGGATCAGTTGACAAAGATCTATTTAGATCTTTTGAAAGCATTCTCAGATTCTTAGAAAAACTTAGTTCTATTAAGTTTAAGAATCAACCCAACAAAATTTCTGTACGTGTTAAACCATGGAATAATATTGCACAGACTAGAAATCGGAAGAGTCTTCTTTCTAGTCAGATCAAAAGGAAGATAGAAAGCTCTGACAACCCTGATTATCATCATTACTTTGATTATATCACAGGGGATGCTTACAAATATTAACCAGAAATGTTGCATGAGGATTCCTCTGAACATTATTCCTCTCGGTAACATGTTTGGTATTACCCCATTTGTACATATCTTGGAATGGGGCAAGAAACTGATTTGATTTATGTACAGTTAATGTTACTCTATCTTTTGGAGTGTCAAATGGAGCTTTCTACTTCATCCATTTCCTCTTAGTAATTGTGGTGTCACGGAATGCACAACCTTGATATGCGAACATAAAATAAATTCCTACATTCCTTTTGTGGGTTTCGGTTCATAAACGGGTCCAAGCCCATTAATGAGCCTATAAAGAAGGGTACGCGTACCTTCTTCTTCCTCCCATCAGTCCGCGTACGTGAACTTTCTAGGGTTCATATTTTTTCTCCATTAAATCTTCCTTGGAGGAAAATAAGACAAAGGGGTGGTCAAAGTTCATTCCAAGTAAGTAATTTCCTCTTGTTCCTCTCCAATTTCTAGATCTCATGATGAACTTCAAGGTTTCAAAAAGAACTTCAAAAAGCTTGGGTTCCTCTAGCATGAATCTTCCTTTGGACCAAAATTCTCTTAGGATTAGGTTTGTTAATGATTATTGTGTTAATACTTTTGAAAGGATTTCATCCATGGGTTTTATTGTAGAAAAGAAATTGGGTTTATCTAGTGGACATAAAGAGGATTTAGTTTGCTTTGAAAAATTCAATCTTGGAAACATCTTTGATGGTCTTGGCCAAGGTTTTGATTCTCTTACAAGAATTTTCTATGCCAACATTCATGATGTTGATCTTGAAAAGATGGAATTCAAATCCATGATAAATAGAGAAAAATTTCTTGTCAATATAGAGTTGCTTTCAAATATTACAAAGATCCCATTGGGAAATGTACGTCTACCTAGGCCATATGATGAACGACCATCATGTGATGACATCTCTCTTGGGATTTGCGGTAAGAAGGTTGCTTGGAATCAAGGGAAGTTTCCTACTAACGTTCTTAGTGTTCCTTTGATGGATTTCGGAAAACTTGATATCTTTAATCCTTGTCCCTCCACAAATGAGAATTCTTGGTGGACTCGCGAGTTTGCGGAAATAGTCTATTTCCTTGAATTGGGTGTTCCAAGTCTCGATATTTGTGGATTCATCATTTTTCAAATCACTTTGATGACATCACCCATCAAGAAATTAGATTACCCTTTCTTGATTAGTCAAATTTTCCGTGATCATGGTTTTGATTCAATTGGAAATTCTCTTGGGGTTCCCAAACCTGTTCGTCTATGTACCTTCATACGTATAAGGGAGAATGTGTACAAAAGAAAAAGAGATGATTCCCTTGACGATTGTGACCATACCACCTTGAGTCTTCTTCAAAAAGTTCACAAGGGTGTGTGTAAGGTCAATGCGAGGGTAAAGTGTGTGCAAGAACAATTGTCATTGGTTGCAACTAAGTTTCCCGAGATCAAGGAAGAATTGAACATGATTCAAGCATCTTGGAGTGTTTCCGATGATGAAGATGATGAGTAATTTGATCCTTATGACTAGTAAATCTTCGGATAAGAATAATTCTTGTTTTGTTTAGAAGAACAACTAGAGTTTGGAATAGCCATTATTGTGATTACACATATCTATCTCCAACGTTTTCATCTTCATGTTAATAGGTTTATTTGTTTAAATTCTAAAAAATTGTTTGGAAAATGATTTTACAGTATTAATTTTTATGGTTTTATATATTGCAATTTGTTACGGGATATGTGTGTTTGCGTCAGTGAACTATGCTTGTCCCATTCCTTGTCAAAAGTTAAGTCTTTCGTATGTCGATATGCATGTATTGATAAAAGAAAGGATGAACTTTTGACAAATACAAAAGTTAAGCCTATTATGTCATATTTTTTATGGAATATAGGCTAAAATCTTTTGTTGACAAGGATTATGTCTATTGTATGTCATTGTGCGAATAGTGATGGAAAATAGAATGAATCCTTGTATATTCCGCAGTATTGATCTTCCCTGATCCATAATTTTGTGTATATACTGTGAGGCTCCGTAAGTTCTCTTATTTCGATCATGATCAAATACATTCATCACTTTTGTGGTTAATTTGGTTGTATATTTCCGATTAGATTAATTATGGGTTCTCTTGTAATTAATCTAATTGAGTATTTTTGGATTCAAATTCATATTCGTATGTGATTTTTTATGTCCAAAGAAATCCTTATTTTCTTTTGAAATTAAGGTCGCTCTTGTCGTTCTTTCGGGAATGACATTTTATGGGGGAGAGTTCTTAATTGAACTTGTGCTTAATTGCCAAATCTTTGTGGGGCTGCGGAATATTATAGGAGTTGTCTTGTATCTTTATGAACTCCTTGATGAAAGCATTTAGCTTCGGATTTATGATTGCATCTAAATAAATTGATATATGCTTTCTTTTGGTCATGAAATGTCTCTTTTGGAAATTTCTTTAGGATTCCGTTTCCGTACCTTTGCCAATTTTATTGACAAAAAGGGGGGAGAATTAATATGTAGTTCACACTACAAATAACTATGGTTTTCAGATCATTATGTAAGAGGGAGTGGTTTCCGTGTGATATGGAGTATTGACTAAGAGGGAGTGATACATATCACCATAGTATTGTTGTCGAAGTTGTGATGCAATTGAACTTTGATGTTGTGTAATAATACTATGACACTGGATAACAATGATTGAGAATACTTGTTTTCTCATTGTTATAGCTACGGATTTTCAACAACGATGATGCTGAACTTACAACCTTTGGGATCATTGGAGTACTTGGAAGTGACGAAGATTTCGAGTAATGTCGAAGATTAGGCATGTGGAATAGGAGCTATAAGAGTTTATTTATTTATTTTTGTATTCCATATGTATTGATAGTTTTGTCACTGAAATTCACAAAGGGGGAGATTGTTAGAGCACTGCCCGGTCGAACTCGCATGCGTTGCTATCTCAAGCATGTTTGTCAATGTTAGTGATCAAAACTATAAGTTTTGATTTCTAGTCTACTATATCTAAGTCTCAGACTAGGATCGAAAGTGTAGTTGATCTCAATAACTCCATGGCGATCATCTTACAAGACAAAAAACTACTCAAGGAACTGGTGGAACTTCATCGACTAAAAGGTATGTGGAGAATTTAACTTATCTATCACTCATAAGTCTATATACTCTATCTCCTATCTTGAGACAAAAGTCGTTTTGCTATATAGAGTTTGATTATACACATTTGCTATTTCGAGCGGAGTTTATCTCGCCTATCTATTTCTCGAAATATGTGTTGGTAAGATTTCGATTTGGACAAGTTCATCTTTACCTAGTGACGAAAGTCATGTTATGTTTCAATCACCTTGAAAATGGGTTTGACGAAAAATATTTTGTGAATAACAACTATATAACGTCCTCTAAGAATGTTTCAATGACTGAAATGAGAGTTTAGATTATATAATCATTGTTGGATATAAGAATTGTGTGGAAACACATATATGTATAATTCCTTATTCCTTGAACCAAAGTATGCGTACTTTGTTGATCAGGAAAACCGGAACAAAAGTTGTGAACTCAGTCCGCGAACTCAGTCCGCGAACTGGCGGAGGTTCTCATCCCGAGAATACCTGCTGGTGTTTGTGAACTCCTTCCGTGAACTTGAGTTGGTTATATCTAAAGACGATTATTTGTGAACTTATATTTATATTAACTAAGGAACGAAAATTGCAAACTATGGCTATAAAGTTCATGAATCGATTCGAGTGAATCAAATCGTTTTTTCTTCGATTGTGTCTTGTATAGTTATATAAGATTTATACAATTGACCGACTCTATAACTAGTTCATTTGAGTCATTTGAACTACTTATGATGAAGAAGAATATGGTTGATATGAAAGTGCTCGTATGGCTAACCATTTGGTTAACTACTGTTGAACCAACAAATGTACATGTTTGGGTACGGTTACGTAAACCTAAAATCGTGCATTTCATTTGTGTGTAACAAGCTAGGTTTTCGATCTAACGGTTGAAAGATATTAGCTTGAATCTAATCAGGTTTTCATCTAACGGTGAATATTGAATGCTTTGTTACTAAGCTAACATTGATTGCAAACCCTGATTTGAAAGATTATATAAGGTAGAACTCTAGCAACTAGGAAACCTAACCCCCCACACCTCTTGTGTGATACTAGTTGTATAAGCTAGAATCGATTCTTCTTTAACCTTAGGTTTCTTTGTAAACCAGGTTAATGACTTGAAGACTTAATTTGGATTGTGAATCCAGACTGACACTACTTTCTTGTAGTTGTGTGATCTGATCTTGCCGAATCTATCGTGTTGAGTACAATATTAATGATTGGCTTGACATTAATATCTCCAATAGGCAAGATATAAAAGTAGTCACAAAAATCTCCGTCTCATCGTTTGTGATTCCACAATATCTTCTTTCGCCGCGTCGATTAAGATTTTTGTGAGGTGATTAATAACTCTAGGTTGTTCTTCGGGAATATAAGTCCGGGTTATCAACTGGTTCCTGTTCACCTTGATTTATCAAAATACGGAACAAAAACTTGTAGGTATTTCTGTGGGAGACAGATTTTTCTATTACCGTAGACTTTTCGGAGTGATACAGATTTTTTTATTAAAGTCTTCGACTTTGGGTCGTAGCAACTCTTAGTTGTGAGTGAGATCAGCTAAGGGAATCAAGTGTGTAGTATCCTGCTGGAATCAGAGACGTAAGGAGCGCAAATGTGCCTTAGATCAGTGTGAGATTGATTGGGGTTCAACTACAGTCCATAACGAAGTTAGTTTGTAGTAGGCTAGTGTCTGTAGCGGCTTAATACAATGTGTTTTCAATTTGGACTAGGTCCCAGGGTTTTTCTGCATTTTTGGTTTTATCGTTAATAAAATTCTGGTATCTGTGTTATTTCTTTTCCGCATTATATTTTGATATATAATTGAAATATCACAGGTTGTGCGTTTGAATCAATCAATTGGAAATCCGACCTTTGTTTGTTGATTGAAATTGATTGATACTTGAACATTGGTCTTTGGTACCGTTCAAGTGATTTCTCTTGTATTCAATTAGACTCGCAGATATCTATTTGTTTGAGTAAGAAGTGAATCGAGAAAGAGAGATATAACTCTTTGATATACTTTATTAAGATTGAGTCTAGTTGATTCTCTTGAAAGTATATTGGAGTTAGTCCATTGCTAATCGAAATATTGGGTGTGGTTGTTGTACCCCCGCTTTTTCACATACGGTATGCGTACTTAAGTAACCGGATTTGAGTTTGTTTTAGTTTTTAAATTCAACAGAAATTCACAGACGTGAACTTTCCGCCAGTATGCGTATGGGTACGCGTACTTTAGGTAACCGGATAAGTTTGGTTTTGGTTTTCAAACTCAGCAAAAATTGACGGACGTGAACTTCCGCTAGTACGCGTACGGGTACGCATACTTACCCAGTCTCCTACAACCTTTTTGTATACACACAAATATGCATACTTTAGGCTCCCGGTTTTGGACTTATACACTAATGTGCGAATACACTATGTTTATATCCAAATATGGTTACAGGATTCTAAACTCTTTATTTCAATCATTGAAACATTCTTCTATAATGACAATAGCCATGTTCACACACTAATAGCATCAAAGCAATTTTCAAGATATTGAAATAATCATTGTCGAAACATTCCAAGTCTTACACCAGACGATTGTATCACACAAACCATGTAAGATGTTACTCGGAAATTTTCTCATGATATAAGATGAACTTGGTCGAAGCGAAAGCTTACTAACACATATTTCGAGAAATATGTAAGCGAGATATACTCAGCTTGAAATCTCAAATGTGTATAGAGAAAACTATATCGTAACACGACTTATGTCTCAATATAGGAGATACAGTAGAAATAGACTTTCCAAGTGATAGATGAGTTTAATTCTCCACATACCTTTTGTCGATGAAGTTCCAAAAGATCTCCTTAGTAGTTCTTCGTCTTCAAGTGATAAGCGCCGTGAAGTCTCTCAACTACACAAACTATGTCCTAGTCCGGTACATCTATAAATAAGCTAGAAATCAAGACTTATAGTTTTGATCACTAACATTGACAAACATGCTTGAGATAGCAACGCATGCGAGTTCGACCGAGCAGTGCTCTAACAATCTCCTCCTTTGTCAATTTTAATGACAAAACTATTAATACAAATGGTTACAAAATAAATAAAAATTGTAGCTTCTCATCCAAATGCTTGATCTCCTTGGCATCTTCAACGCGACTCGAAATCTTCTTCACTTCCAAGTACTCCATGATCCTAAAGGTTGTAATTTCAGCATCATAGTTGTTGAAGATACGTAGCGATAACAATGATAAAACAACTCAATCATTGTTATACAGTATCATAGTATTATTACACAGCATCAAAGTTCAATTGTATCACAACTTTGACAACAATACTATGATGATATGTATCACTCCCCCTTAGTCAATACTTTATCTCGACATGAAAACCACTCCCCCTTACATAATGATCCATAAACCATATGTATTTGTAGTATCACACAACACATTAATTCTCCCCCTTTTGTCAATATAAATTGGCAAAGGTACGAAAACTAGTGGGTTCCTCATAAAATTTTCATAGAGATACTTCATGACCAAAAGAGAATACCATATCAACTTATTTAGATGCCATCATAAATCCGAAGCTAAATACATTCATCAAGGAGTTTATAAAGATACGTGATAACCCCTATAATATTCCACAGTTGTACTCCCCTCAAAGATTTGGAAATTAAGCACAAGTTCAAAAAGAACTCTCCCCCATAAAATTTCATTCCCGAAAGAACAACAAAGGCGACCTTACTTTCACAAGAAAAAAAAGGATTTCTTTGGACATAACTGTAAATGGTGAAATTTGGAAAAGGGGCAAAAGCGTCATCTCAATACCGTGGACAAAATTCAACTCTCACGAAAGAGATTAAGCCCTTGGCCCTCAAGGAATCCTCAGCCACGATTTCTAGTATACCTCCCCGCAAGACACATCTGGTCGTGATGTCGTGACTCCTAGCGCACATCCTCAACGAGATACTGCTGGTCACGTAGGTTATGTAGAGCGTAAAACTTCCCGGCAGACTTATGAACCAGAACAACCATAATTCCAGCATGTCTTCGCGAGATGCAGCTGATTGTGATGCCATGATTCCTAGTATATATCCTCAACGAGATGCTGCTGGTCATGTAGGCTCTGTAGATGCGTAAAAACGTCCTCGACGGACTTATGACCCAGAGCGGAGATTCCCACATCTCATGTAAGCACGACTCACCCTATTTGAGATCAAAGACTGATTCCTAGTACATCATCGCGAGATACATTGGTCATGTCTACTATAGGCTCTGACTCGACTTAATGAGGTTTCCGGATAACTCCTAGGACATCCCCGCGAGATACGCTGGTTATTCTACCTCTGAGCCTTTCGACAGACTCCTAAGACATCCTTTCGAGATGCATTGGTCTTGTTGGCTCATCATATGGACACACAGTTTATTCCTAGCACATCTCTGCAAGATGCGCTGGTATAATACAAGTGATCCAAAGTCTCGCAGAGACAATAATCGGGCGTACAAAGCCTTTTCTTTCTCTCCAGGCCGAATCCCAGCTGACCGCAGAGAGATACGGATCTGTTAAGAAAATCTTCAGAGAGATTTTGATATGTCCGCAAAAATCTCGGAGTGATTCAAATCTCTCTGCAAAAATCATAGAGGGATTTTTGAGATGTCTACAAAAATCTCTGAGAGATTCAAATCTTTCTGCAAAAATCACAGAGGGATTTTTGAGCTGTCCGAAAAAATCTCAGATATTCAAATCTCTCTAAAAAATCTCGAAGAGATTTGAAACTCACCTCAAAATCTTGGATAGATTCACATGATAGGCACACGCCTTACCTAGTGCTCAAGCCTATTTCTCATCCTCTCAAACGCACTCACATCTAGTAAATTGAGCCTGAATTATACATATTTATCTAAAACGTGGATAAGCTCTCTTGAGCTCTGCACGCTCAACAAATGGAACTACAAATGATAATACGGTCTCCGCATGACATATGTAACCGTCCATGGAGAGAGGGAGATCAGCCCCAGCTCTTCTCACACTCTACACACGATTCCCGAGGAATTCCATGCCTTTGCACGTGACTCATCCTAGTCATTCTCACAAAATAGAGAATATATCTCTATCTTGGCCAACTCGACTAAAATAATATTTATCTCTCTCAACACATCATCACAAGGGATGACTCAGCTTCACACAAATGAGGCGATATCAATTAGGGTTTTGGTCTGGCGGTCTATGGCACGTGTGAGAAATACCCGTCTTATTTCTCACTGCAGAAGAGAATAAAGGCGGTGGAATAATGAGATAAACTCAACCAAGTTTATCCTTATTCCTGAAGAGACGGGAGAATTATTCTGCACGGCACGGAAAGCAATCCTTATCTTCACCGACTTGAGATTAGAGAATCCAGTTATAAATAGGTCATCTATTTTCCAAGCTACAATAATAGTTTTCATAACCTCTCAGAAGAATAACTTGTTCTCTAATCTCTCTCTTCATCTGCTTTCCTCTCTAAGACCAGCCCTAATCATTCTTCCCTGTGATTGAAGCAGCCTTTGAAGTCCACTGTGCGTGGTTTAGGTGAAGACTGTTCGTTCTCAACCTCCCGTAACTCACTTTCAGAAACCCTAGAATCCCATCTCTAGCCTCTCACGGATTTTAGGTAACTACATCTTGGCGACCACAGTTCGAGGTTGTTCATTTAGTTACAGATATCAATCATGGTCTCTTAGGAAGGAAGACGATTCCACCAATCCAAACACAAAAAATGTTCCATTGATCCAGTCTTTGTAGATCACTTACAGGCTTAGCCGAGAGAGTTATCCCCATCAGCACTTTCTCTCTCGTTTCAATTTGACCTTAGTGAATAGGTTAGTGCATCCTGGATCACATGGATCTCTTCCTGCATATAAAAACGCCCTAGTAACCAATTTTCATGAAAATCTACTGCTAATCCTTGAAAACATTGGGTAAGGACCAAGGAGAACTCCCGGAGACTCAACATAATCTTGCAAAATCTCAGATTGACATCCAGACTTATCTAAAAACGCCTTTAGAGTTACCAGAAGGGATGGATCCAACAAATATAGATCGAGTACACGTTTTCTAAAGAATGAGTACTAAAACTGCTGAGAATAGCACTGACGGGATCCTGCCTGCAATCAATATCACCGGAGAAGATAAAGCTCATTACGAACGCGACAGAGCATAGGAGAAACCATCCAGCCTTCCTTATCACTCTCAAGGACCTCGAGGACCATATGACGCTCTAAACATGGAGATTCTGACGAATATTTGTTCCAAAATTCGTTTAGGTCAAGGGCCCTCAACCTGATCACAGCGGACTCGGGAAGTTTACTTCACTTTACTAGTTTACTTATAACTCTTTCATTCTGTATCCGATTGACCTAGTTCTTTTTCCGTCGGATTTGTCTTTTCATCGTCTACAGGATAAACTTAGCAGAAACTTGGAAAGGCTCCAAGAAATCCATGACCTAGTCAAAAGCGTTGCAGAGCTACGTAGGGTCATAAATCACCAAGAAAGATACATGCTGTCTCCCTCACTACTCCAGAGGATCGTGACAAGAACACGACAAAGTATGAGTCGAAACTAGATCCCAAGAAAAGACTCAACCAAAACTCAGCTTTATCCGAAGACACAAAGCCGCTGGGTATGCTATCTCAACACTCGTCCCGTCAGAAAGAAAAAGAATCCTAGCGATCGTACGACTAAGTCTTGATGAGCCTCCATCTCGGCTACACCAACGATTATCCAATATCATTTTCTGATGGGGCCTCAGTTCACCTAAGAAGGAGAAGAAAAATATCTTCGCACCCGAACCTACCAAGGAAAAAAAAATCTGAAATGCTAATAATTCAGATAGAAATTCATTACTCGACATACATCCGCAACCAACTACTATCACTGAAGTAAACAGGGGAAGGATCCGAGACCGCAGATCTAAGCCACACGCTGCTCTAAGTTCTGTCAGTCAAAACATAATTCTACCACGCGAAAAAATGCCTAGAAGATTTCCGGAGAACTATCCCATGAACGAAGTCACCACAAATCGATTATTCAGCTACATCCATAGTTCTGCTAGTCTTATAAGGCGTACACTGTTCTCAATTTTGGTTTACCATCTCCCAGAAGAAACACATATCTCGATAGATGATTCGGCTTAGTAAGTTCGCATGAATCCTTTCAAGACACCTAATAGAGGTGGAACAACAACTTCATCTTGTCCACAAAGACACATGCGAAATTATCTCGGCATGACTCTCCACAGACGTATCCAACCCATAGATTATTGCATGCCTTCTCGTACGCTTCAAGGGTCTTACTTCATTTTCCAAGTGTACCGACTCAATGAGAATCCCTAGTATTATATCAAAATGGGGATTAACGAAGAAACGTGATACACACCTTTGCATGATCAACAAGAGGTGACTCTGACATCCAGTTTCCATATAAATATTTAGAAACAATCAATGCAAGAATATCTAAAGACTGGGACACATCGAGACCATTCAACTCCTCAAACCCACATCACAACATATTATTACTTGGAGACTATAAGATTAAAGTTCATCCTTAAAAATCGTAAAAGGGAATCATCTTCGACTCGATAAATATAGCATCTCTCTTCAGTATCGTTGAATTGTCCTTCGTCAACATCTTCTTTGTATTCAGCAATTGCAACTATGTCCTGGTCCTGACTGAAGATGTGAAGGTTCATAGCTTCGTCCCTATAAGATGTTTTAGGGTTTTATATGCCTGCAACATGACTATATCAAGTAAAAGAAGCATTCAAATTATTCTTCAACAATGAACGCATGCAGGAGACAAACTAGGGTTCGCAAGCGGTTTGAATGGGAGTATACAGTTTCCAGTCTACTCGGACACAACTCATACTTTAGTCACATAACTCGATAAACTAGGAAAATGGGTAGACAACACACCCTTGATGAGAAATACACGTTTATGTCTCTCCTATCACGTGTTAAAATGACATGATGTTTCAAAATACGGTCCAAGAGATATCATCAAAACACTTGAAGGAATTGTTGCTAAATAAATCTGGACTCCAAGTTCAACTTCATATGGACTTAACACCTAAAAAATGATTTTTAGATCCTAATTTTGTCTAATATATGAAAGGCGTGTCCTCTCTGTTTGAAACCTGGGGTCAGCCACTACTATCGGATGCCAAACGAAGTTTCTAGAGCCTCCAGAGTGAAGACCGTGCAAGGAAGGACTTTCTATTACAAATTTTATCGAGGTTTTCATCTACTCACATATGCAACAGAGCCAACTAGGGTTTGCACAAGCTAAGAACTCTTGAGGGTCCCCTTTCTTTACGAGTTGCGTAAAAAAAGTCCAGGGAGGTAAAAATATCAACCTTGAAGAATGGAGGTCCTTAACGAAAATCTCTTGTTTCATGTTCGGTTGTTTCGCTTTGGCCTCTGCATCTCGATCTGCCTTCTTATCATGTTTCAACTCTTCGACTACCGTGCGCCCCTCCAAAGAGTTTACAATGTTATCAGAAGCAGGACCGTTCAGAGTTATCATTCTCATGATATTAAATCCGTCGGCAAGTGTCTCATTTAAAGTCAAGACATGGATCCCGGGAAATCATCCTCATGCCGGTCAGTTGTCTCTGCACTCCGAATCTGTAACACTACGTACCTTTTTGTCGGGTGATAGACGCATTTTTGTGTCTAATTTGTCCTCAATGTCCGTATTGTTGGAACTCTATTTTTGTACTAATATTGTGTTTTTATGTATTTTTAGGAAATAAACATTTTTGGAAAATTCGGCTCGAAAAGTTTCCCGGGGAACCGTTGAAGGACAATTGTTATTCGGACTCTCACTATCGGTTAAGGGGCACCTCAGTGGACACCTGCTATTCGCACCCCAGTTCAGGATAGGGGGACACCCTTTCTTCTTCGTTTGAAAACTGTTTTTTGGCGGGAAATGAAATTCTCAACTAGCAGAAGTTTTATCACAAAAATGAAGGGGTTACGGGTCGATTCAATGGCTGAAATTTGATAGAGAGATGTGATATAGGTTAAGGAACACATTTTGGGCAGTGGGTTCGATCGGAATTGGTTGGAAAATGCGTGATGATTCACACACCCAAAACAGAGCACGTGTACTGTAACACGAGAAAAATTGAATTTCTTGTGTGCAGGGAGGAGTTCTACTAGCGTTGAAAGAGTGCTGAGACGTGTAGAAGGCTAACTAGAGCGTGCAGGATCAAATCTAACGTGTGTAGAAGCCAAAAATGGAAATTATTGTTAAATATGGGCAGCGAGCAATGACGGGATTAATGGGAGATTGTACGGTGTTATGGTCGGATATTTTTGTTCTAAAACACTATAAATACAAGGCTAAAGAGTTTAGCAAGTTTGGAGAGAATTGGGAGAGGTTTAGAGCACTACAGAGCAAGAAAATCCAAGTTGCAGAGATTCTGGCTCTGCTACTGCTGCTGCTGCTGCTGCGAGGAGGAAGAACGTGAAGAACAGACTCTTCAAGACCGTCGTTTATCAACAGTGACATCGACTGTCGTCTTTGGGTCGTATTTTCCCAACGACAACAGCACTTCAGCTTTGTCGTTGACTCTGGACGCCTTTTGTGGGTCGCAGAATCCTGTTTTATATCATTTTCTTGTCTTTCTCTTCATTGTAAAACACTTTTGAGCATCAATGAAATATTTTGAGAGGTTTTCCAACATGATGAGCGGCTAAAATACCTGGTGACTGAAGCGACGGAGGAGCTATTCACTCATGTTTGATTGGTAAATTCTTTTATAATTTCTTCATTATTTATTTTATTTAATTCACTTGGATCAATAAAAAAAGAGATAAAAATGGTTTTCTTAATTAGTTGTGAATCAGTTTGATGTTTTATGCTTAGAATTAATTCTTTGATAAATCATGCTTAAGGATTACAATTTAATATTTGGACACCTTATAGATTAATAAGTGATTTAATGGAAAAAGAGCTAGATAATAATTATGAAATATTTTTGTAACCAATCAACTTGAAGCAATAGTGAATCCGGAGCCTTAGTCCATTTTAAATCTTGACATCACTCTTTGAAAATTAATTTGCTATATTTTTATTAAATCTAAAAAAAAAAGGAGTTACCTTCACAAGTTCGAAAAGAACCAGTTTTCACCACTATCTACAACAACATTTGAAAATACATCAAATTTTTGGCGCCACCGACGCGGACCTGTGCTTAGGTAGAATTTTTTTTTTAAGTTTATTATTTTTTTCCTTTTTACGTTTCTTTTTGTCTTTGATTTGCAGGTTCGAAGTGGAGTACTAAGGACCTTGGAAGGAAAATATTAAAGCGAAAGGAGCGAAAGAGGAATTTTTTTGTTTGTTTGTTTTATATATAGAAAAGAGAGAAAAAAAAGAGAGATTTTTATATTTTTTTTAGGTTATTTTTCTTTTTCTTTTGCACTTTACTTTATTTGGACTTTGGACTGGACTCTTGGACTTTATTATTATTATTATTTTTAAACCCTACGGAAGGGTAGTTAAATACAAACTGTGTGCAGGGAAGGACGGGGATTACAATATCACCTCGGCCCCTCGGGTTCGCACACGGCATAGGATTCGTGGCCCGAGTCGACGACAACGGTTCATCCCCCGTCTGGTACGGGAGGTAAGTCCAATCGAAACACTCGCGAATCTCCTGTAAGCGAGCTAATATATTCCTTAAGGTGATCATTGATTGAGGACGAATTTGGACTGTCTTTATTTTCCTAGTAAAGGGCAAGGCCTGGCCTAAACAAGATAAGGGTTCGGATTTCATCACCGCTCCCTTCTTGCCCGCTTTAGGAGAACAAAACCTAACGCGAACCCAAGCTTTAAAATACGATTAGAAAGAGACCTATAGGGTATCGAGCTTGTTAGGAAAAATTTTCGAAGGATATTGGTTATTCTTTTAGCATACTTCGAAGTTCATGACGGTTTCTGTGAGTTGAATGCGTGACTGCGCCGCCTTGTACTGCGGTGAGGCCTTGGGTATCAAAGCTCCACTAAGCTTCCCTCGCCTCGATTCAACTTACTTTGACTCGGATTGATTCCAGATGGGTTTGCTTAAATTGTAACGAATTCCCTTTCGAGATATAGAAGCTAGTATAGAAACAATCTAAGTGAGCCATCATGCTTGTTGTTTGCTAGAAATCTCTAGGTTTGCTGTGGTAAAGTTGAGTCAGCCTGCTGTGTGATTGCTAGAACCTTCCTGTTAGGATTTTTATTTCTTTTTGATTTTTTTAGTGTATGCCCGATTTTGTTAATAGGGCTTGGAAAAGAGATACTCTAGGTCGTCTGATTAGTGATAAACCTAGTAGTTCTTCTTGTGGAGGCGGGGAGCTCGAAGACTCTTCTTTAGAGAGCCTCGTTTTTGGAAACTTCAGTTTTGAGAATCTGCGTCTTTGTGAAGAAATTTCTCCTAGTCCTTTGGTAGTGCCAGAAATGGCAACTTTAAAAGCTTTATTGAACCCAACTAGGACCTCTCGTCCGTCTTGTATCAAGTTAGCTGAAACCGAGGAAAATTATGAAATCAAACCTGGGACTTTACAGATGCTCCCAACCTTTTTAGGAAAAGAAAATGAGAACCTCTATTTTCATGTTAGGGAATTTGAGGAAGTATGTAGTACTCTGAAAATTAAAAACCTTAGTGATGATGCACTGAAACTTAGGTTATTCCCCTTTTCCTTAAAAGATAAAGCCAAATCTTGGCTGTATAGTTTGGATTCTGAGTCAATTGAAACCTATGAACAACTTACATCTGCCTTTATACATAAGTTTTTCCCAAGGCACAAAACATCGTCTATTAGGACACAAATTTGTACTTTTGCTCAACAAGAGGGAGAATCTTTATATAGGTATTTAGAAAGGTTCAATGACTTAATTTCTCAATGTCCTCATCATAGTTTAGAGAAGGTTAGGTTAGTTCAGATCCTCTACGAGGGTTTAGACTATTCAACAACGACCATGGTTGAGTCCTTATGTACAGGTGGGTTTGAGAATAAAACTTTTGATGAGGCGATGACATTTTTGAATGAAATCGCCAATAAGACCCAACAATGGGAAAATAATAGGGAACCCCAGAAAATAATTCTTCCAAGTAGAGGAAATGTCAATAGGGTAGAAGGATCCTATGAGATGCTAAAATAGCATCCATAGCCAAAAGGTTAGAAGCGTTGGAATTAGGTCATTCTAGTGGTACTAGTGGTAAAATAGAGCCTTTTTGGGAAGACCATACTGTTGAAGAGCAAGCCAATGCTCTTTATAACAACACTAGATTCGATAACCGTCAGAAGTTTGACCCTTATTCAGAAACCTATAACCCTGGCTGGAGAAACCATCCCAACATTTCTTTGTCTAAGGGCCAGAATCAAGGTCAGTCTAGTAACTCTCAAGCTCCCCCAGGTTTTGGCTATCCTAAGAATCCTTCAGCCCCGGCACAGTTTGAGAACCCTTCGGATAAGAAGATTATGAGTTTAGAAGAGTCTCTTGCTTTGTTAACTCGTAACATTATGGAGTTTCAGCAATCTGTTGCTCAAGGTATAGAAGAAAATAAGAGAATAGGTCAGGCTAACTCTCAGGCTATTTCCGAGTTGAAAACCCAGGTTAGTCATATAAATGAGTCTTTGAGGGAAAAAGGTAAGTTTCCTAGTCAAACTCAACCCAACCTAAAGCAAAGAAATCGTACAATCATGTGAACTCTATTACAACCCTTAGGAGTGGAAAGAAAGTTGAAAATAAGGTTGCCATGCCTGATAGTGAACATGCTGTAGTTCACCCTTATGAGCCAGAAAATGAGGAGACTGATAGAGTCTCCAAAGAGACCAATGAGGGTCCTGATGAGACCGGCTTTGTTCCCAGAGCCCCGTTCCCCCAGCTGCTAGTTCCGACTAAGAGGGAGTCCAACTTTAACGATATATTGGAGGTTTTTAAGCAGGTTAATATCAACCTTCCATTATTATATGCAATTAGGAAGATTCTCTATTATGCCAAGTTCCTTAAGGACTTGTGTACGTGAAAGCGTAAGCTCATTGTCCAGAAGAAAGCCTTCATAGCTAGTCATGTGAGTTCTATTATTCAGAATACCACTACTCCTAAGTATAAAGGCCCAGGGTTCCCTACCATTGCTTGTACAATAGGTAAGTACCGTGTTGAGAAAGCGTTGCTTGACTTAGGAGCCAGTGTGAACTTACTGCCATACCATGTGTACCTTAAGCTAGGACTTGGTGAGATGAAACCTACACAGATGACACTTCAGTTAGCTGATAGGTCCGTTAAAATTCCTCGTGGTGTGATCGAGGATGTTCTCATAGAGGTCGACAAGTTTATATATCCGATGGATTTTGTTATCCTAGATACCCAACCTATCCCTGACCCAGAGAACCAAATTCCAGTAATTTTAGGTCGCCCATTTTTATCTACATCCAATGCGATCATTAACTGTCGAAATGGTATTATGAATTTGTCTTTTGGTAATATGACTATTGAGCTGAACATTTTTAATATTAGTAAGCTACCCTCTGAGCTAGATGACACGTGCATTGAAGAGGTCAACATGATAGGAACCTTAGTTCCGAAGTCTGTACCAAACACCGAATCGGAAGATCCATTAGAGAGTTTTCTAGCTCGTTTTAGCATGGATTTCGACGATGATAGCAACATTGAACAAGTAAATGCTCTGTTGGATTCTATTCCTATGTTAGATACCGATAGATGGAAATCTAGGTTTGAACCATTACTAGCTACCGAATCTACCTTAAGCCCTTATTTCGAAGAGCCTAAAGATCCTCCTAAGTTGGACCCCAATTATGCATTTGTAGGATCATCTGAGATTTTTCCTATAACTTCCGATTTGGATGGTGATCATGAGATTAGGCCAGTAACCGTGCTTCAACACGATAAGGAAACTCTAGGGATGACCATAGAGAATATGAAACATATAAGTCCTATAACTAGTATACCTCAAAAGAATTTAGAGGATGAACCACCTGATTATAACTCAAAGAAAGCAATTGACCTTTTTCAGGAACCGGATGGTCTAGAAATTAGGAATATTGTGACTAGTTTATCTAGGGACACCCAAAACCCTAAATTTGGGGGTAGAGATTGTCAATTATCCCCAGTAGAAGTCCCTAACTTGGGACTCAAGCCTAGTGCATCTGAGGTATCGCTTGAGTCTATTCAGACTCCACAACCTGATCCGCCTGATACTGTTCAGGATGAAATCCATATATTAGAAACCCGTTTTTCGGATGAATCTATTTTTCAAGACACTCTTATGAAGCCCAACTGGAGGCTCTGGATAGATCCGGTTGTCTTGCAAGAAACCTTAGATGAGGATGTGCTCCTTCTGTTCATTTTTCTGAGCCAGTGCAGTTGTCTCATATTGGTGTTAGCTCTATTTGGTATTATGGACCCACAACCTTTTCGGCCATTGGTATATGACTTTGGAAGGTGAAGATCCTTTTTGAGGTATTTGATGTCTGGCTGAAGACTTTAAACTTAGCACTTCTTGGGAGGTAACCTAATCTCACGCAACACGGTAATATCTTTCCTCAACCCTTTTTGCTTCAAGTGGTAATAATTTCTCCTCGTTCATGCTGTTAATTTTATCATTGGAAACATTGAGGACAATGTTAGATTTAAGTTTGGGGGTATGGGAAAATCTTTTAGTTGCAATAAATAAACTCCAGAGCCTAGAAATTTATGCGTATTAAGGATAGCACTAACCAATCTAAGTGGATGGAAACATTTTTGTTTTAGGAGTTGAGGAACCAATCTGACTAGATGAAAACATCTATAGAGTCTATACATAAAAGCACAGAGCTCAGGTGTTAGAAATAACATGATAGTTTCGCCATATCTCGTCGAGTCCTTTTCACTTTCTATTTTTAGTTTTCTTTTATTTCAAGTGATTTGGTGGGGCACACGATTCAAGTTGTTACCTTTGCTAGAGTGAAATAGAGTGACTGAGTTACCTTTTCAAAAAAAAAAAAAAATTAAAAAAAAAATTAGACCAGACCAGTAGACCAATCGGAATAAATACTAACACTTGGATAACAATATGTGTGTGTTCTCCCTGTTTCCGTCGCCTAAACAAGCGTGGAATGCAGGACCCGTGGGAACTATCGTGTAATCTGCTGACAAGAAGCATGCGCTTGGATCAAAAAGATCTATTCATGCCGTTAAGTTAAAAAAAAATGGTTATTGTTCTGTGTAGTCAACTGCTGGTTCCTTTGTATTTTCCAGTTTGTTGATCTAGATTTAAGTTATTGACTGCTGGTTCCCTTGTATATGCCAGTGTGTTAATATTAGTCAGACCGGTATCTCAGTCATTTAGGTTAGGTTCACCTTGGCAGAGGCCTTCAGACAGATATGGGAAACACCGTTCACTTTTCAACCATCTACATTTTTCTTTTTCCATCTTCTTAATCTTTTCATGTGATTAGTCTGACTCCGAGTATGATGTCCATCGTGAAACTATCTTAGTAGAGCTCTGTCACTTATATGAATTTTAGTATGCTTGAGTGAAAACTCGTGTACAGTAATTGGAATTTCGCATCAGGGTACTTCCTCCTATAATTAATAAGTATGCCAACCAAGGAGGTTCTTTAGTGCTTTCCAAGATTTTGCGTAGATAGTTAGGGTCTGGAGTAAAGGTTTTGTGGGTACACCTCTGGTAAACCCTCCGGAGACAACACTCCGCCACTAGGGCCACCTAGGGGTTCAAATGATTTTCCTTTCTAGAATAAATTTTCTCGAGGACTAGCAAATAATAAGTTTGGGGGTATTTGATAGACGCATTTTTGTGTCTAATTTGTCCTCAATGTCCGTATTGTTGGAACTCTATTTTTGTACTAATATTGTGTTTTTATGTATTTTTAGGAAATAAACATTTTTGGAAAATTCGGCTCGAAAAGTTGCCCGGGGCACCCTTGAAGGACAATTGTTATTCGGACTCTCACTATCGGTTAAGGGGAACCTCAGTGGACACCTGCTATTCGCACCCCAATTCAGGATAGGGGGACACCCTTTCTTCTTCGTTTGAAAACTGTTTTTTGGTGGGAAATGAAATTCTCAACTGGCAGAAGTTTGATCACAAAAATGAAGGGGTTACGGGTCGATTCAATGGCTGAAATTTGATAGAGAGATGTGATATAGTTTAAGGAACACATTTTGGGCAGTGGGTTCGATCGGAATTGGCTGGAAAACGCGTGATGATTCACACACCCAAAACAGCGCACGTGTACTGTAACACGAGCACAATTGAAGTTCTCGTGTGCATGGAGGAGTTCTACTAGCGTTGAAAGAGTGCTGAGACGTGTAGAAGGCTAACTAGAGCGTGCAGGATCAAATCTAACGTGTGTAGAAGCCAAAAATGGAAATTATTGTTAAATATGGGCAGCGAGCAATGACGGGATTAATGGGAGATTATACGGTGTTATGGTCGGATATTTTTGTTCTAAAACACTATAAATACAAGGCTAAAGAGTTTAGCAAGTTTGGAGAGAATTGGGAGAGGTTTAGAGCACTACAGAGCAAGAAAATCCAAGTTGCAGAGATTCTGGCTCTGCTACTGCTGCTGCTGCTGCTGCGAGGAGGAAGAACGTGAAGAACAGACTCTTCAAGACCGTCGTTTATCAACAGTGACATCGACTGTCGCCTGTGGGTCGTAGTTTCCCAACGACAACATCACTTCAGCTTTGTCGTTGACTCTGAACGCCTTTTGTGGGTCGCAGAATCCTGTTTTATATCATTTTCTTGTCTTTCTCTTCATTGTAAAACACTTTTGAGCATCAATGAAATATTTTGAGAGGTTTTCCAACATGATGAGCGGCTAAAATACCTGGTGACTGAGGCGAAGGAGGAGCTATTCACTCATGTTTGATTGATAAATTCTTTTTATAATTTCTTAATTATTTATTTTATTTAATTCACTTGGATCAATAAAAAAAGAGATAAAAATGGTTTTCTTAATTAGTTGTGAATCAGTTTGATGTTTTATGCCTAGAATTAATTCTTTGATAAATCATGCTTAAGGATTACAATTTAATATTTGGACACCTTATAGATTAATAAGTGATTTAATGGAAAAATAACTAGATAATAATTATGAAATATTTTTGTAACCAATCAACTTGAAATAATAGTGAATCCGGAGCCTTAGTCCATTTTAAATCTTGACATCACTCTTCGAAAATTAATTTGCTTTATTTTTATTAAATCTAAAAAAAAAAGGAGTTACCTTCACAAGTTCGAAAAGAACCAGTTTTCACCACTATCTACAACAACATTTGAAAATACATCATCGGGTTTAAGTGAAACTAGTAACCAAATTCTGTGCCTAGAATGCTTAAAAATTTAATATACGGTGCCTTTAACGTTTTTGGTGCCTTAATAGTGAAAATTTAGTTTCTAAACACTAAGGTTGTCTAAATCAAAATCATTGGTGCCTTAAGATGCATGTATGCATGAGGCACACGTGTAGCCTTTAGAAACTGGAAATAAAAATAAAAGTGGGCGGAGATTTCTTATCTCTTTCTTCCTTTCTCTAGTTTTCTCTTTCTCTGGTAGACAGAAAAGAAAGTAAGAACATAGCATAAATTTTTGTAAAATTGAATGAGAAAGGTGAATGGAGAGTGAAATATCCGCAGAGAGAGGGGGTATCTCAAAATTCTCTTTCGTCCCTTCCATTCTCTTCTGATTACATTCTTTTGAATGGAGCTAGTCTTGAATGGTATTAATAGTGTGGTTTTAGAATCAAAGAAGCTTGTTGCAAAAATGAACTTGGGTATGGATTATCAGGGTTATAGATATATTTCTCTGACCTAGAAGTTCAAGTGAGAATCGCCATGTTGCTTTCGTTAATTGAGAATATTATTGGAGATGATTCAAGCAATTTTGAGTCATGGTTGTATACAGGAAGAAATTGGTAAGAGTTCATAGGAGTTTTTGGGTTTAGATGGAGCGAGATTACAGTGGAAGATGGTATTGCTGTGATGCCTATGTCGGAAGATAATTGAGTACTACAAAGTTCCAATAGGTTTATTTAAGGCATGCAACAACAAAAGTAAAATTTGGGGGTTTATCAAAGATTTAGCCGTGAAAACCCGTCTAGGTCTGATGCTGCTTCAGTTGGAATTGAGGAATAAACTTCAAATTCAGGTTTTGTCATTTTTCTTACATCTTGAGATAATTCTTATACCTTAGCAATTTTAGTATCATCTCTGTTCACAAATCTGTTGATAATTAGTTGTGGACAAGGTGTTTGTGACTTTGTCGTAAACAAGGGTTGTGCAATTTGATAATCTAATACATGAGTACTATTTTGTTGGGTATTTTTCTTGTTGCTCTCGTCTAAATCACTAACTATTGCTATTGTGATACTGTTCTTGGTTGCTATACAGAATCATTTAATAGCTTTAAAAATAAATTAGCATGCTTGCTAATTTATTTTCCAATAATTTAAATGTTCACTTGAGTGCTGTTTCATTATTTTATCTTGAAAGTGAAAAGTTAAGTTCTTTTCATTTTTGTATGACGACGATAAGTTGACAAAATCTATAGCTTGCCCATCATCGTTACCGTTCTGAATAATCTATGTTGCTTGGAGAAAAGATAATTGTTCTGGAAACAATAGGAATGCAGTTCCGAAACTTGGACTTCTAAGTTAAAAATGTAGCATTTTACCCATCGCTTAGCCTATGATTTTGATGTTGCGAATTTTAACTGTGTTTACATTAGACTGTGTGGATTGGAGACCTTAGTGACCAGATGCATGGGTTGATGATGTTCTGTGTACTGCTTATGGCTTATTGCCATTAGTTTGAATTAATTAAGGTAAACTCTGAACATTTTTGTACATAAAATTTTGGTATAGGTAAACAATGGTTAGCTACTGCTTGATTGGCCAGGACTTGAAGTTATCCATGGTACATGTCAGTTGATTTGGTGATAGGTGTGAGTAAAATTTCTTAAACTTGTTAATACGAACAAAGCATATTCAAGTATACCACCAGTTTCTCTTATGGTCAGAAATTGCACGTGGACAAGGTTCTGTGTAGAATTAACATTTCCTACGGAAATTTTAGTGTAGGTACTGTTATTGGCATGATAGAATTTACTGTCTACGCTTTGATGGCTTGTATGACTATTTTATTTGAAGTAGTTCTCGGAGATGCGGACGGCTTCACGAGAATTTCATTTTTGATCTCTTTTAAATATTTTGTGTGTATATGAGTGTTTCATTGTGTGGTGTCCAATATTTAGAGAATGTGGAAATTTCTTTGGCTTTGCCGGAGTTATGAAAAATGAATTTCATTTCTTAATTATATCCTTGTCGTTGGCCTTAAACAAATTTGGTTATTTTGGTGAACATTTCATTTCTTTTCCAAATCGGTATCTCAATAGCATGATCAATTGGTTCATATATAACTAGTATGGAGAGTGGACTAAGTTTTGTATGGAAAGAAATATAAAATTTGGTGAGCATGATGGAATGAGCTTGCCCATTGAAATATTTAGTCCATACGTGAGTTTGCTCATCTTGGTAATATGTATGTTGCACAATCCGTAGAACTATATATAGATATGGAAAATTGTTTTAGGTAGGATCTAGTACCCGGTACGGTATGGTGGATTCGTGTATATGGTAGGAACAGTAGATTATGGCTTTTGTCACAATGCCTTTGAATGGAAACTACTGTAAGCAGGGGTTGGACTTGAAAGAAATAACATAAATTGAATATCCTAAGAGGAGGGAAATTGCTCTGTCCTCTGTCAAAGTCTCAAGCCTTACTGCTTTATAAATGAATAGGATTCAAAATTTGATGATGCCATGTCTTTCGTCTTTTATGCCTGTCTACCTCTTCTGAGACCTAAGTAGGCCTTTCCTTTAACTTGTTGGAGGTTAGTTACATTGTATCCATTAAAATTGAGAAAATGCCCTTTTCAACTAATTGTTTACGAGTAATTAGAGAATCAACTAGTCTTCTAGCATGGTGGTACTGTTGGATAATTGTGTTCTACAACTGATTCTAAGTGGCAGGTACAAGCATATGTTATTGATGTTTAACATATTTTCATTAATCGATTGTTGCTAAGTTGACTGTTGCTTCATAAAACTATAGTCTTTTATGAAGAAAGTTGTTGACAAGTTAGGGATGGAAGAAATTTAAAGGAAAATGACTGCAGGTCAAGGGATGGTTGTAAAGAGGTAATTGCTACCGTTGAGGGTAGTTCATATTATCTAAATGAACAATTGACGAACTACGGTCGTGCTTGATCCCTTCGAGCAACGGAGAGGGTACGTAGGCAGCCGCTACGCGGTTCAACACAACTCTACAAGGTTGTTCATATCATCTGAAAGTCCTGGTTACTGCTTTGCAGTTCATACCATCTATTCAGAGATGATTGCAACCTTGGCAGGTATATATCATGGGAAATTGGCCCGTGTTAATTTGGCAACTGGTCGTCTGTTATTTTGGGCAATTGGCCCGTGTTAATTTGCCAACTGGCCGTCTGTTATTTTTGGGCAATTGGCCCGTGTTAATTTTGACAACTGTCCGTATAAGTTATTGGGTTGGCAACTAGCCAAATTTTATTTTAGGCAATTGACCGACTCTTATATTTAATTTTTTTTGGAAATTGAATCCCTCGTGGAATTTTATGAGTATTATGGTATGGGACATATGCTCATAGAATTCCAACCTTGAGACCAATAAGATTTTTGTTTAGCAGGATCTCAATTCTGTTGTTCTTGGGATAATTCAATGAACATTTTGCAGGTTAAAGGTGAATTGGTTCCAAAAATTTGAAAGTCCGGTTTCTTGAGTGGCGTATCAGGAGTCGGAGCTTGTCAAACGAGCCGAAACCCGGTTCCCTGGAAGTCCAGATTCTATGATCTGTCATAGAATCTCTTTCTGAAAGTTCTCTAAAATTATCGAAGCTCGCCTCATCTCCATATTGCCAAGGGCGAACTCATTCTCACCATGAAGAGCATCTCTTGAAAAGCGAGGGCAGAGTGCAACAACTTCTAAAATTCGGCTTGGATATTGTTGAGCCATTCTCGGAGCCATCTCGCGTTAAAGCGAAGATTTTCGCAAGTGGTCACGAGCTTTCCAAGATCTATGAATTAACCAGAAGGAATTTTGTTCAGAGTCAAGTCCTGTACGACATCAAGGGTCTCCAGCAAGTCGTTAATTATTTCAATCATAGGAGGAACAACATAAGTTATTATCCCCATTGTAGTAATATGGCCATATCTTCGCCAAATCAACCGGTACAATTCGGCATATTTGGTAGCAACACTGAACCCCCTACGAGTATTTCATTTGAGCCCAAGGTTGCACTAGGGCCAACAAAATCAAGACCAGCGGTAAAATATTCAGTTATATTCGGTGATGTGCTTCATCTCTCCGGGTTTCTTCAACACGAGAATCACCAACCTGGGGACTGATGGGTAGCTGAAGCATTGTCAAGGGAACAAATTTATGTTGTATTTCCAATAAGTACATCTTGAGTCATTCCATGTCATGAGTCTACAAAAGAAGATAGAATTAAACAAGATATATTGAGATATGGAAGCAAAAAGGAAATTTAGCTTTGGCGGCTAAACTTGCTTCGTATGTGGGATTAGTGTTCATGGAGACAAAAGGCCACGTCTTATGCTAATATAAGGGATCTAGTAAAGTCATAATACCCTAGGAGGCATACTCAAGGCGTCACAACATGCAGCGGATCAAGGAATATGGGAATCCTCTTACAATTAGTGCTAATATAAGGGATCTAGTAAAGTCATAGTACCCTAGGAGGCATACTCAAGGCATCACAACATGCAAAGGAATATGGGAATCCTCTTACAATTAGGATTTCTGTACACTTCCATGAGAAAACGCGCTAACTGACGAACATTCGTAAGGAATTTTGGGGTACTGTCTTGAGAAAATATGTTTATCTATATCTCTGCTACAACATATCCAAAGGGTGCCTCAAACGGACAAGCGATTTAGGAGATGTGGTCCCAACATCGAAGTAAGCGCAATCTGAAACGCCTCTAAAATTCTGTACGGGATTCCTGATGACAAAAGTACGTGACTGGTTGACTGACCTAAACAACTCGGAATTGGATAATTCTTTTTGTGTTAGAATAGATAATTATTTTGTCTTTTCAAATTGGGGTTGGGAGCTCAAATTCTACATGGTATGAAGATTTTACGGCCATCCTATGCAAGTCTCTCAAAACTGAAATTTTCTGACGAACACCCAAACGGAGAGTCCTGATACAAACAGAACGAGTAGAAGAAGGGAAGAACGACCTCGATAACTATGTCACGCCCAAAAGAGATGGAAAAGAGTTTTAAGACTAGCTCAAAAGGGAAGTCATCGGTAAAAAGGAAAAGGAGTTGGAGCTAAAAAAGGAAATTAGAGGAATTTGAATCAGATAAGGAAACTGAGGGGTTTCTTTTTACTAAATATTCCTCCAAACCGTGGACAAGCCCTTTTCATGCGTGAGGATGTTCTCCTAGGCCAGTGGGACGTGATTTATTCTCTTGGAACTTTTTTCAGAGGGATAAAAGTCGAAGAGAATTAGGGTTTTGACGAAAATAACTATAATTTCAAGAATTTGGTGGGAAAAGGGATTATTCTAAAAGAGAACGGACCGAGCTTCTCCCCATTTTCTTGGAAGATTATATAAACCTATTTCAATCCATTTTAGCTCATTGTTCTTCAACAAAAACGAGCTCATAAAGGATTCTGACCAAAATACCCTTATATTGTAGTTTTGAGTATTTTTCAATGAAGGAAGCCTTAATACAGCTAGAGACCAACCAAGCTCTCATCTACTCATTTCAAAAGCCTCATACACGTGAATATTGGGTTTTCTAAATGTTCAGAGAAGAACGGGATTGAAACGGAATCCAGAAAAGCATAATGTCAGAGAAAATAGAAGGAGTTTAGCTAAAACAGGGAAGTTGGAGGTCACAATTTTCAAAACCAATACCGGACATGCGCCTCTCTCCCTCTCTCAAGCCGAAACCATGCCTAGAGAGTCTCACAAAGTCTTTCATGTCAGAAAAATCATGCTCATATTAAGATTTTGACGAAAATACTCTTGGATTTCAAAGATAGGTATTTTCTCTCGAAAAGGAGAGTTTGATTTGTATAAGGGATTGAAAAAGTTCTCGTCATACAAGGCGCTAACCCCACAATATAGATTCACACCTTCCAAGCCTCGTCAAGCCTATCCAGAATGTCTGAAGGAGTAAGACGCGAACAAGAGGCAAATTAGGGTTTAGGTGCAGTACAAGCCTGAATTCAGAATTTGTATGGGATAAGAACTCTGCAACTGCAAAAGCAAGTGTCAAATATATTATCATAGGATTTTTCCCAACTTCACGGACATCCAGGAAGTCGCTCAAATCTCTCGTCTTCCCCAAATACTCGCTTGCACAAACTCGGAAGCTCAATGATGCACAAAGAGAAAATAAGGGTTTTGTCCAAGTAAACCCTAATTTGCAAATCCCATTCAACCAAGATGGAAGTTTCCTCTGCAAGATTCTATTTCCATGATGATTCTCCAATGCAAAAGGTCTAACAATGTTCCAAGTCCAAGGACAATTCCAAGCTCAGAGTGGTACTGAAAGGAAAAAATTAGGGTTTTTGGTCAAAGAAACCCTAATTCGCATGTATGGTCTCTCAAGAAAACGGAAATCTTACTGAATCAAGGCTCAAGTTTCATAATAGTAATGTCTCCAAATACAAAATTCCAGAAAGCTCCCAAGTCCAGGGTAAAAATTCAAAGTTCAGAGTCGGAGCAAGCAAGGACTAAGTATCGGGGACTCCGCAAAAAGTTGTAAATTCGTACCTGAACGATAAAAAACCATATATATACTCATCATAGAACAATCAAGGTTCTTCTGAGTAGGGGACTTAATGTACATGGTGAAATTTGGAAAAGAGGAAAAAGCGTCAACTCAATACCGTAGACAAAATTCAACTCTCACGAGAGAGATTAAGCCCTTGGCCCTCAAGGCATCCTCAGCCACGATTTCTAGTATACGCCCCCGCGAGACACAGCTGGTCGTGATGCCGTGACTCCTAGTGCACATCCTCAATGAGATACTGCTGGTCACGTAGGTTCTGTAGAGCGTAAAACGTCCCCGACAGACTTATGAACCAGAACAACCATAATTCCAGCATGTCTTCGCGAGACGCAGCTGATTGTGATGCCATGGTTCCTAGTATACATCCTCAACGAGATGCTGCTGGTCATGTAGGCTCGTAGATGCGTAAAAACGTCATCGGCGGACTTATGACCCAGAGCGGAGATTTGCATATCTCCTGTAAGCACGACTCACCCTATTTGAGATCAAAAGACTGATTCCTAGTACATCATCGCGAGATACACTGGTCATGTATATTGTAGGCTCTGACTCGACTTACTAAGGTTTCCGGATAGATCCTAGGACATCCCCGCGAGATACGCTGGTTATTCTACCTCTGAGACTTTCGACAGACTCCTATGACATCCTTTCGAGATACACTGGTCTTGTTGGCTCATCATATGGACACATAGTTAATTTCTAGCACATCTCTGCAAGATACGCTGGTCAAAGAAAAGTGATCCAAAGTCTCGCAGAGACATTAATCGGGCGTACAAAGTCTTTTCTTTCTCTCCAGGCCGAGTCCCATCTGACCGCAGAGAGATAGGGATCCGTTAAGAAAATCTTCAGAGAGATTTTGATCCGTCCGCAAAAATCTCTCTACAAAAATCATAGAGAGATTTTTGAGCTGTTCGCAAAAATCTCAGAGATTCAAATCTCTCTACAAAATCTCGAAGAGATTCAAATCTCTCCTCAAAATCTTGGATAGATTCACATGATAGGCACACGCCATACCTAGTGCTCAAGCCTATTTCTCAGCCTCTCAAACGCACTCACAACTAGTAAATTGAGCCTGAGTTATACATATTTATCTAAAACGTGGATAAGCTCTCTTGAGCTCCGCACGCTCAACAAAGGGAACCACAAATGATAATATGGTCTCCACATGACATATGTGACCGGCCATGGAGAGAGGGAGATCAGCCCCAGCTCTTCTCACACTCTGCACACGATTTCCGAGGAATTCCATGACTTTTCACGTGACTCATCCTAGTCATTCTCACAAAATAGAGAATATATATCTATCTTGGCCAACTCGGCTAAAGAGAATATTTCTCTCTCTCAACACATCACCACAAGGGATGACTCAGCTTCACACAAATGGTGGGATATCAATTAGGATTTTGGTCTGGCGGTCTACGACACGTGTGATAAATACCCGGCTTATTTTTCACCGCAGAAGAGAATAAAGGCGGTGGAATAATGAGATAAACTCAACCAATTTTATCCCTATTCCTTAAGAGACGGGAGAATTATTCCGCACGGCACGGAAAGCAATCCTTATCTTCGCCGACTTGAGATTAGAGAATCCAGCTATAAATAGGTCATCTATTTTCCAATCTACAATAATCGTTCTCATAACCTCTCAGAGCAATAACTTGTTCTCTGATTTCTCTCTTCATTTGCTTCCCTACCTAAGACCAGCCCTAATCCTTCTTCCCTATGACTGAAGCATCCTTTGAACGGCCACTGTGCGTGGTTTAGGCGAAGACTGTTCGTGCTCAACCTCCCGTAACTCACTTTCAGAAACCCTAGAATCCCATCTCTAGCCTCTCACCAATTTTAGGTAACTACAATAACCAAATCACATGAAAACATGAATTTCAGTCCAAAGTATTCACTTGAATTATCCATAAAAGAATTATGATTAATCCAATCGAAATGCACTACTAAATTAACCAAAAGAAAACCCATGATTAATTAAATTGTAATTACACAGCTAAATCAACCACAAAAGTGATCAATTCAATTGGTCATGCTCGTCATAAGAGAACTTACGGAGCAACAACTAAACTGACTACAAGAGAATGATCAATTCAATTGGTCATGCTCAAACATAAGAAAACTTATGGAGCAACACAGTATATGCACAAAAAATGTGGATCGGAGATCGACCAATACTGCGGAATATACAAGGATTCATTCTATTTTCCATCACTATTTGCACAGTGACATACAATAGACTTAATCCTTGTAAACAAAAGTTTTATCCTTTCTTCCATCAAAACAATGACATAAGAGGTTTTAACTTTTGTAAAGTCAAAAGTTCATTCTATCTTCTATCAATACTTTCATACCGACATAATAGAGATAACTTTTGAACAAGTATGGGATAGTCACAGGTTCACGGACGTAAACAACAAATCCCATAACAATTCGCAATATATAAAATCATAAAGATTAAAATTGCAAAAAAATCATCTTCCAAATAACTTAGAATTTAAATAAATAAATCTAAAAACATTGAATATGAAAATCGTTGGACATATCTATGTGTACTCACAATAATAGCTATTCCAAACCCTAGTTATTCTTCTAAAAACCTAAAGAGAAGATTTACTAGACAATATAAAGCAAAACAAACTCAGAAACAGAGAGTAATCACAATCCATAATCAGAGCTCCTGTACGGAAGCTTCACTGGTACCAAGACCTTAAAACTTGTGACTAACTGTATCAATTGTATCTTCGGAGAAGATATCCTCATTGAGAAGATCCTTAACTTGTGACTTCATGAGAACAAGGTCAGAATCAACATTTTTCAACTCAGTTCATAACAAGTTAAGATCCTTTACAGAGTTCTTGATCTTCAGTTGAGTCTTCCCAAGATCAGTGAGAAAACCATGAACTACTTCAGCAGAGACCATCTCAGCATTTTCTCGATCTTGATGAGAAAATGCATAATAGCATGAGGCACAGGATTCGAGTTCGTCGGACTTCACAAGGGTTCTCTTCTTCTTCAAAACAAACTCCAAATAAACCGAATCATCAATTGAATCGGCTGGTAAATCCCAAGAACTTGGAGTAGATCCCATCCTTAAAAGAGCACAACAAAAGTATGCGTACTCTATAAAAGGTTTGGTATTTATAGGTTACACAAGAACCAAAGATTAGGGTTTCCAAGTTAACGGTTGCGAAAAAGATATAATACATATTTGCTTAATGAGTAAAAATAAACTCAGCTCTAAAATAAATTTATTCTCAAAAGAGAAAAATTTAGAGCACAACAATTTGACATGTGTTTTTTTAAAAAAAAAAACAAAACAAAAAAAAACTTATGCAACAAAAAGTGTTTGTAATTGATAAATCAGCTAAGAACGATAAGAAGATAGCTGGAGATTCAGCAACACATTTTGTCAGCAAGTATACCTGAAGAATTTACAGAGGGACTTGTCAGCCTGTTGATGATATCTTTATATCCTTCAATTATCCTTCTTGGGTTGGCTTCCATTTTTCCATTGCTTACTTCTTCTGGTACCTTTTTCACATCATGAACAACATAATCTCCCTTCTTAATCGAAGAATATCCATGAGTTCTTCTTCGTCGATATGGTTTAAGAAGACTGTTATGTGTTTGAACATTTGAGGAACACATTGAATTGACTTTCCTGGTGGAGTACACTGAGTGAGTACTAAAACCAATAGGTTTAGACATACAAATGTCAGTTACACCTTTGAGAATTAAATCTAAGGTGTGTTGGAGACGAATAATAGAATTGTCATTCAACCTAGAATTCCTCTTTTGTTTACACGGCCCTTTTGAATCACAAAAGAGACGTACTTTTTGATCACCTGAGTGATTAGCCAGAACAGTCTTAACACTATTGTCGAAAGAATTCTTCCTTCTGTGTGATGTGGGATTCCCTTGATTAGAAGAAGATACAAGCACATCCTTTTTAACAGAAAGGGTTTTCAGTTTTGCTTCTGAACCAGTAATTTTTTCAGTTAAATTAAAAGCAGTTGGTATAGCGAACTCTTTTGAACACTCTTGAAATGAGAGTTTACTTAAGAGATGTTCAGTTTCCAAAGCATCCTTTTTGAGATTTTCCTCTTGAAGAATGTTTAAACGAGAGTCACGCTCACAATCATACCAACAAGGACATTGACTTTGTGTTTCAACCGGTTGACATTATCAGCCTGGATTCTAACAAGTTTTAGAATCACTTCACTCTCTTTAGTTGTATCCCTTTCAACTGCAGAGTCAGACTCGTCAGTAAGGTGGTCAGGGAAACACTTGTCAATGTATGTCTGTTTCCTTTGAACACAAGGTTCTTCTATATTCGAGATTGACAAATCTTTCTTTTTAATAGACTTTAATGAAACATAACTTTTATTTCAGGCGATGCGTTTATCAGAGAAAATATCGTCCATCCTCAAATCGCTACAAACACAAACTTATAAGGTCTTTAACGTGTTTGCCTGCTCTGATACCAATTGGAAATGCGGGGGTCTAACAACCACACCCAACAATTCGTTTGGCAATATGAGAGGACTTACTCCAATACACTTTCTAGAGAATCAACTAAATAGTCAGACTCAATCTAGAATAAAGTATATCAAAGAGTTTAATATATCTAACTCTTAATTCAATCCGCAATCAACAAATAGTGCGAGCCCGATTGAATATAAGAGGAATTACTTGAACGGTACCAAAAACCAATGTTCAAGTGTCAATCAATGTAAATCAACAACCAAAGGTTAGATATTCTAATTGATTGATCTTAACACACAACCTGTGATATTTCAATTATATAACAAAATATAATGCGAAAAAGAAATAACACAGACGCCAGAATTTTGTTAACAAGGAAACCGCAAATGCAGAAAAACCCTGGGACCGAGTCCAGATTGAACACCACTCTGTATTAAGCCGCTACATACACTAGCCTACTACCAATTAACTTCGGACTAGACTGTAGTTGAACCCAAATCAATCTCACACTGATTCAATGTACAGTTGCACTCCTTACGTCTCTGATCCCAGCAGGATACTACGCACTTGATTCCCTTAGCTGATCTCACCCACAACTAAGAGTTGCTACGACTCAAAGTCGAAGACTTGATAAACAAATCTGTCTCACACAGAAAAATATATAGGATTGAACAAAACTGTCTCCCACAGAAATACCCAAGAGTTTTTGTTCCATCTTTTGATAAATCAAGGTGATCAGGAACCAATTGATAAACCAGACTTATATTCCCGAAGAACGGCCTAGTATTATCAATCACCTCACAATAAACTTAATCGACTAGCGAAACAAGTTATTGTGGAATCACAAACGATGAGACGAAGGTGTTTGTGATTACTTTTATATCTTTCCTATCGGAGGTATTAATCTCAAGATAATTTTACAGTTGCACTCAATCACGATAGAAACAACAAGATCATATCACACAACTACAAAGAGAATAGTTTGGTCTGGCTTCACAATCCCAATGAAGTCTTTAAGTCGTTAACCTACAGGGTCTCGAGAAGAAACCTAAGGTTAAAGGAAAATCGACTCTAGTTATGCAACTAGTAACACACAAGAGGCATGGGGATTAGGTTTCCCAATTGCTAGAGTTATCCTTTATACTGTTTTCAAATCAGGGTTTGCAATCCAAGTTACCTTGGTAACAAAGCATTCAATATTCACCGTTAGACGAAAAACCTGATTCAACCAAGCTAATATCTTTCAACCGTTAGATCGAACTTAGCTTGTTACATACAAATGAAATGTACCCTCATTTATGTTTATGTAACCGTACCCAAACGTGTACACCATGTTGGTTCAGAAATAGTTAACCGAGGTTAGCCATATGATTACTCTCATATCAACCTTATTCATGTTAACCATAACTACTTCAAATGACGCAAATGAAACTAGTTAAACAGTTTTTCAATTGCTATATTCTCATAGATTTATACAAGAACACAATTGAAGCAAAATCGGTTTGATTCACTCGAATCAATACATGTACATTATAGCAACGGATTGCAAATATTGCATTCCTTATTGATAAATGTTTTAGGTTCATGTACAACCGATCTTAGAAAGTAACCACTTAAGTATGCATATGGGTATGCGTACTTAATTAATCGGATTTGAGTTTGTTTTAGTTTTCAAACTCATCAGCAATTCATGGACGTGAACTTTCCGCCAGTATGCGTACGGATACGCGTACTTTAGGTAACCGGATGATTTTGGTTTTGGTTTTCAAACTCAGTAGAAATTCACGGACGTGAACTTCCGCTAGTATGCGTACGGGTACGCATACTTACCCAGTCTCCTATAACCTTTTTGTATACACACAAGTATGCATACTTTAGGCTCCCGGTTTTGGACTTATACATTAATGTGCGAACACACTATGTCTATATCCAAAGATGGTTATAGGATTCTAAACTCTTTATTTTAATCATTGAAACATTCTTCTATAATGACAATAGTCGTTTTCACACAGTATTAGCATCAATGCAATTTTCAAGATATTGAAATAATCATTATCGGAACATTCCAAGTCTTACACCAAATGATTGTGTCACACAAACCATGTAAGATGTTACTCGGAAATTTTCTCATGATATAAGATGAACTTGGTCGAAGTGAAAGTTTACCAATACATGTTTTGAGAAATATGTAAGCGAGAAATACTCAGCTCGAAATCTCAAATGTGTATAGAAAAAACTATATCATAACACGACTTATGTCTCAATATAGGAGATAGAGTAGAAATAAACTTTCCAAGTGATAGATGAGTTTAAGTCTCCACATACCTTTTGTCGATGAAGTTCCAAAAGCTCTCCTTAGTAGTTCTTCGTCTTCAAGTGATAAGCGTCGTGAATTCTAAGCTCAACTACACAAACTATGTCCTAGTCCGAGACATCTATAAATAGGCTAGAAATCAAGACTTATAGTTTTGATCACTAACATTGACAACCATGGTTGAGATAGCAACGGATGAGAGTTCTACCGAGCAGTGCTCTAACACCGCATCCTCTTCTCCCCCAAAAGATATGTCACTAAGCGCAAGTTCACATTAGAACTCTCCCCCGTTTTGTTGTCATCCTCTCGCCAAAACAAAAGAACAACAACAAGGACCAACCTTTACCAGAGAAAGGTTGAAAACCGGTTTTAACTAACGCGATGCAAAATTTGAAACCTCGAAACACATATGCTTTTATGCTAAACCAAATGATTCAACATATTGTGACATTTTCACATATTAGTTTCAATAGGAACCCCTTACAATCCTTTGATAAAGCCTACAAACATGGGATAGAACTCAATCCCGCTAAATTAAAAAGTCACCCAAACCATAAGGGTTCACATAATATGAGATCGAATATCAAGGTTATGAAAACCGAAATCAAACATCCCATAAACATACATAGCAATAATATAAAGCATTCAAGCACATGCTATGTAAAGGAAAACTATCACAAGAAAAATTATAAACTAATAATTTTATTCAAAAGTAAGATAGTTTTATTCATAATAGACCTTATACAATTATTGAAAGAAATCAAAAAATGATGTTTATTTCTTGATTAAGAATTACAACATGTATCTTAATCTCTAGTGGTACTCTTATTGTTTACTGAAGATTCTTCAGAAATCAGGTTCATCTGTCTTCTCTTTTCTTTTAGAACATTGAATCTTCTCTTCGAGAGGTTCACCTCAATGATCAACTTCAAATGAGTTGATTCGAGCAGTTTTTCATTCATAACTGCAGTTTTCATAAGATCACGAGCAACTTCAAAATCTCCCATCAACATAAGCATAAGTTCAAAAGATATATGATTCTTTTTATGTTCTTTTGAGAAATAGCATTTGAACTCAACTTGAAAGGTTTCAAGTTTTCGTAGTTAACATTCAAGATCAATAGTATTTTCACCCATCCTTGACCGCAGAAAAAACATAAAGGGAAGTACGGTCCTATAAATGGTTTATATAATAGATCAAGCTTGGTTTCCAAGATTGAGATACCTAATCAAGGTATATTATTTGTGAAAATATACACTTTCGGAAACAACATAAGAAATTTTCCGAATTAATAATGATTGAGAGGATCTGAAAATATTTTTCCCAAAGTCCATAGATTGAAAGTATTTTAAAAAAGAAAAATATTCCAAGCAAAGAAAAACACTTTTAGATGTTCATGAAATATTATGCTTCCTTCATGTTCTTGTGCTCCTTTTAATAACTTCCCATTTATTTGAATTGAGCACATCTAGTGAAATTCTGAACATCAACATCAGTTGTTGGAGTGAGCTTGCGATAGCTCAGAATTTGTGGAACATGATCCATCATGATATTTTCGAATATCTTCCCTTCTGGGATCATTCCAAGAATAAACTTCTTTTACTGCGTCACAACTGGAGTGATCTGATTTAACAGAATGTTCAGTTTGATAAACAGGATCATTAGCGTGAGTTGAAGTCTTTTGAGTTGTGAAATAATCAGAACTCTTATATCGACCAAGGAATTTCTTGGAATATGACAACATCATTTGATGGGATTGTTTACTGGATTCGGTTTTAGACAGTTGATAACAAAACAACATGATCTGAAATCATTTGTTTTTGTATACATGAGCTGATCTTTTCCTATGTCTAAGAGATAATCATTTTCATAATAAATGACAGAAGGTCTTGACCGGATACTAGTCATAGGACTACCCCTTGAAGTACATATATTTTGATTCTTGTAAGTAGTTAGACTATTAGAATCACAATGTTATATATTAGTTAAGAGATTCTGGAGATTAGAATCACATATCCTTGTTTTAACTAATATATCCCTTTTGTCTTGAACAAAGTCAAGTACATTAGATTCAACATCTTCATGAATCAAATATTCTCTGACGATCTTCTCGGCAGATGGATAATATATATTATCTTTTGGATTATATTTTTCTGCAAGCTTTATGAAAAATTTAATCTCATCACTGTCATATGAATCTGACTTGTTTGTCTCAAGTATTTGTTTTCTTATTAACTCATCATGTTTTATATTTCCTGAGTTGTGTTCCACTAGTGAACTAACAGTGCTGAGCTGTTTATCAGGTTTTGAAAACAAACATCCTTTCTGAGATATATCATCTTCTTGCTTTACGTTAACTGAATCAGACATGGATTCAATTTATTATAGGTTGGATCACAACAAACACAGATTGTTATATGTTTTCGTGTTTTCCTACTCTGATACCAATTGAAAAGATGAGGGTACCCAAATATACATCAATCTAAATTTTTCCACCTATAAGTCCTTTCTTTTCTCCGAAATTGATTGTCTATGGATTGAGTCGATACAATACAACTAATCGGTTTACACTTCGTGTGGTCGTCTATGAATACGAGATCAAGACAATATGACAACAAGATAGCTTCTGTGATTGACTATGGATACAAGATCGAGACAATACAACAACGAAGTATGTTTACCTGATAATAGGTTCGGACTTAGCCAAACACAATAAGATTGCTATCAAGTAAATAAGAATTAACGTTTGTGTATTTTACTTCTAATTATAATAAAAACAATTATAATTGCGGAAAATAGAAAAGTAAAAGACACAACAAGATTTTGTTAACGAGGAAACCACAAATGTAGAAAAACCCCGGGACCGTGTCTAGAATTGAATACTCTCAGGATTAAGCCGCTATACAAAATCTAAAACAACTTCGTATAATTGATACCAAGCAACTAAACCTATAGTTCTCCTATTTCCGTTTGTATCCCAACGCCTCCAACTTGTAATAAGTCACGCGCTTGGAACAATTCCTTTGGTTCGTATTCCAAACAGTAAAGGAACAATAAATCTGTTCTTTAACAACTCTTTTCAAATAACGTGATATGAGTTTGACAAAAGGCTCTTCCGTTTATCCCAATAAGCTCCTTTGTCAGGTTCTTAGATCTATCTCAATACAACTACCAAAGTAATTGTCTAGATTTTGCAATCAATATTCTTAGTCACAAAGACAATATATTGATGCTGACCTACTCAACTAATCAATCAAGATTATCACAAATATAAACTGATTATAGTTGGATCCCAAGCCGATCAAGTTTTGTGCGCACCAAAGATTATGAACTCAAACAAGCAATCTTCTTTGTCTTCAAATCTTCTTAGATATTCAATAAACACCTGCACATAATCAACTTGAATCTCTTGTAATCAATCATATACAGAACGGAGTCTGTTAACAATGGATTATCACAAGACGTCTTTAGATCTACAAACAGTCTAAAGATCCCCGTCGATCTAGTTTGAGAGAATCTTATATCATAAGAGAATATTCTCAAGCATAAACAAACTAGGTGCAATCAAAGTTCAACAATCATTAGTCAATCAAATTAATCGAAAACTAATAATAAACTACAATTATCAAGTTACCCACCAACGGTACTCGTAGAGCTTCCCAATCCCAAAGAAGTCTTTAAAACGAGCGGTCGTAAGAGATTTTGGCTAATTAGGGTACTTTCCTCTCCGAATAGACGGATCCACCAGTAACAACACAACCAGGTAGTTTTGCTGGCTCTGAGGATTAGTTTGCTTGAAATGCAAACTTCAATATTTATAGACCAAGGAAGTTTGGACACCAAGGAATTTCCAAAACCGAAAATATTCTCAAGATATGCAATATATTTCCAAATTCGATTTTCATAATTCCTGGAAATGCTCTGTCCAAATATTGACCGAAATCTCAGTAGATAATCTCCAATTAGTAAATGCACATTACCAATTTTTATTTTCTAAAGATATGCATTTTAATTGCTGGAAATTAAAATCATATAAAACTAAAAACCTTAATTAAAATATTATCAATTTATTTCGATCCAGGATTCTCTCCTTTAGCTATTAAGGAATATATTTGAACAATAAAAGATAAGAGTTACTGCACATGTTCAAAGTATGTCGACATCTTTACTTTGTAAATCCTTTTTCATATTTACAATCTTGGAACCGATTTGCCACACTTCCAAACGAGTTTAGAATTGGTTCGTCTGATTTACAAGAACTATGTGATTGATCAAAAACATTCAATCACCATTCATGGGTTTAACGGTTCTACCAAAACAAGTTTCGGTTCTACCTCCATGTGGGTACTAGGATCGGTCACACTAGTTTCCAAAAGTTGGTTGACTAGGTACTAGGATCGGTTACCACATATATATGGTATAAACTTGTTTTCGGTTGCACAAGTTATAGGATAGGTCACACAAATTACTAAAGCTTGTTAACCTACTACAAGGATCGATTACACATCTTGTGATTAGTACCAACCAAGTTCTAGGATCGGTCACCCAATGACTAGGAATGGTCACACCAGTTACAAATATCGATCATACCATCTCAGGTGATTACTTAAGATCGGTTTCACTAATAAAAGTCATACCAATAAAAAAGTCAGGCATTGTGAATAGTTTTACCAAGATACATAAACAAGTTATGAGCAGTTATACTAAACAGACATATTGGTAATCCAAAGATTTGCAATGAATAACAATACCAATAAGCCTAGTGATTTCCCTTTCGATACATAAAATGCGTTTATGAATTGTACTTCCTTTAAATGAATGTAAAACATTGTTTCCTAAGACGAAACCTTCACCCATACCCATACACATAATGACAACATCATTCATACGATTATGTCGATGTCTTATCTACGAAGTTCAAAACATAGACGTTGTACTTCCTATTGTAATTCCTTAATACTATGTCTAACTAGAGCAAATCATTCACAACTTCACAGTTATGTTTTCAATATGCATGACTTGAAAGATACGTTAGGAATCAAACAGTTCAATTCAAATATTACTAACCTCAAGTGGAAGGATGATATCGTCGTTGTAGCTCTTTACTTCTTCACTTTCTTCAAGTCTTCATGTAATACTTGTAAGTCTCATATCCTAGTAACTTTCTAGATAACCTATACGAAGTTGACTCTAGTAAATAATCAAGCGACTATTTAAATGAGTTTTGATTCACTAAAATATGACAACCAAACTTGACATACCAATGCTTGGTGGGGTCAACTGAGCTATGCTCTAACAAAGCTGAGAAGTGTGTGAGATCAATGGTGGTCAAAGATTGTGAATGTGTTGTAGGTTTTTGAAAATGAACTGCATGGTTCGAATAAGTTTGGATTCTGCTCAATTGAGAGAGGTTGTTGCTCACACGATGATTCTTGGTTAGACGATAGATGTTGTCTGTCTTACCAATCATGTCCTCGATCGTGGATTCCCAAACTTATTTATATTGCTAGAATGTAGACACATTGATCTCCCGTAAGTGTGACGGTTGCTCGAGTGAAAGAGTCGGAAAGTGGGAAATCGTGGTTTAACCAGTTTCAGGTCATGCGGAGACTTGGTTGATTGTCCACCCACTACTTTGATAACTCCCTCAACTGCTTTCACGACTTACTCACATTTCTCATCTTGGATGAACACATATGCCGTAGGCCGCCAGATCAAAACCCTAATTAATATCCCCCATGTGACGTGATTGATGTCTCACGAACGTGTCTGCAAGGCATACATGTATTTAATTAGTCAGTCGTTGACTTGATTAAACGATGAGTCTAAGTATTGTTCAGTCGAGCATGATTGCCGAATGATCTAGGATTCATGGTTGAATATGTCTGCTGGGATGCATAGTTCTCGAATGAATGATGTTGATAATTGAATCAACATGACGGATATTTATAGTCTGAGCAAATATTGCTCGTATGATGAATTTTTGAATATTGAATATTAATACTCTGAGAAAACTCGTCTGAGTAAAATTACTGAATATTGAAAGTTAAATCAATACTCTTCATTGAGCAAATATTTTCTAAGCAAATATTGCTCATTTGATAAATTACTGAATATTAATAGTTGAATCGATATTCCTCATCTGAGCAAATATTGCTCGTCTGATGGCTTATTGGTTGTATGACCAAATAATACATTAATCAAAATATTGGTAGCTGATCAAATATTATATAATTAATTAAGATGTTGATTGCTGGATCAACATAAAATTATTATTGTCTAAACTTGCTCAAAATTATGATTTGCAGAGCATTCAGTTCGAAACCCTAATTTTGATCGATTGCTGATCAATTAACGATTTACTGAAAATCAATCACTGAATGAAGGAGGGATCGGATACAATGGATGATGGAAGACCATGTAGCGCCCAGGCACTCGAGTGAGCATGCACCAAAGGCCTTTTTTGACCAGTTGGTGAAAAGATGATTAAATGCTGGTTTAATCATTTATTAAAATAGTGCTCGTCTGAGCGTTAGGTAATAAAACCTTATTATGGAGAGATGAGGACCGGACAAGGGGTAATGGGACCGACCCTTGGTGTCGAGGGACCAGCTGGTGGTCGATTGAGAAAATTCCAAGTTGGTTGGAAAGAGCTTGGACCCAATATGAACTGTTGAGAGATAATTAGGTCAAAATTATGAAAGAGTGTGGGACCGGCTCCTTGCAAGCCTAAGGGCCGGCCTTGGTCGATCAAGGTGGCATTCCCGTGTCACCATAGTGTCCTTGTCTCACTCCTGAGAGTTTTGGTATTTCCTGGTACACGTTTGAGAAATATTTTGGATTTTCAGAAGAGTTTGATCTAGACTGAAACTCTCGATTTTGCTCGAATGAGCAAGCAGAACTTTGCTCGTGCGACCCATTTTTTGGGTATATTAAAATATAATATTTTAATATTATCCATGGGTGGCTTAGTCGGTCATGTGACCATTTGACTTTTTGGTTTTTTTCATGGTTTGAGCAATATTTGAGAAAATATTGAAAAACTAGGGTTTTTTGCTCAAACGAAGGAGTTTCATGAGATGAAGGAAATAATAATATGAGAAAATAAGGAATTGTAAGGTGTGGGACCGGTCATGGCCGGCCGGCTAGGTGCCCCGTTCCCGTGACACCTTTCCCTATTTTTTTCATCGTTTGAAGGCACTAGTACAAAAGTTTCCTTTAGACACGCCAGATATAAATTTCAATGCCACGCTTTTTGGTTTTGGCGTGTCTATAGAGTATACTTCTACCCTATAGACACACTTTGTTCTATGGGCGTGTTAATATAAGTGCTTTTAGCCGCGCCAGGGCTAGTAGCGTGTCCAAATATCACTGTTTAGTCACGCTAACTTTTTTTAAAAAAATTTGGGCGTGTTTATAGACTAGTATACATCCACGTTAACCAGTTGTGGTGTGTCCAAAAAAATAGTCACGCCACTTGAGGCATGGTTAAAAAGTTGGTTTTATTTGACACGCTAGTATGCATGTCCATAGTGTACGATTTGCAGACACGCCGGTTAACATGCGTGGTTATAAAGTTGGTTTTATTAGACACGCTAGTATGCGTGTCCATAGTGGTCGATTTATGGACACGCCGGTTTTATTGCGTGGTTGAAAAGTTCGTTTTATTGAACACGCTAGTATGCGTGTCCATATTGTGCATATTATAGACACGCTGGTTTATATGCGTGGTTAAAAAGTTGGTTTTATTAGACACGCTAGTATGCGTGTCCATAGTGGGAATTTTATAGACACGTCAGTTCTATTTACTACTGGGTACATGAATTGGGCTGTAACAGCGACAGCACAGGCCCAGCTCTGTTGACGGCCTTTTTCTTCTCCAGCCCAACAGTCATTAACCGACTTTCAAAAAATAAATAAAAAAGCTTATGCCCAAATTCGAACGCATGGTCTCGACTCGAAGGAGGTAGGTAACAAGACGAATCAATCCACCAAGCTGCCCATCTATAGTTGTTTAAGATTAGTGTTTCGAAACACTAAGTTGTTTCTGCTACTCCATAGGGACCAAAGGATAGTTACTGTTAGAGCATTGCTCGGTCGAACTCGCATGCGTTGCTATCTCAAGCATGTTTGTCAATGTTAGTGATCAAAACTATAAGTCTTGATTTCTAGTATACTATATATAAGTCTCGGACTAGGATAGAAAGTTTAGTTGATCTCAAGGACTTCATGGAGATTCATCATACAAGAAGAAAACTACTCAAGGAACCGGTGGAACTTCTCTACAAAAGGGTATGTGAAGACTTGAACTTATCTGTCACTCAAAAGTATATCTACTCTATCTTCTACTTCTTGAGACAAAAAGTCGTATGCTATATATAGACTTAGATTATACACATTTGGTATTTCGAGCCGAGTATACCTCGCCTATCTATATCTCGAAATATTTGTTGGTAAGCATTTCGCTTCGACCATGTTTATCTTTACTTAGTGACGAAAGTCATGATATGTTTCAATCACTTTGAAAATTGCTTTGACGAGAAATGGTGTAACAACTATATAACGTCCTCTAAGAATGTTTCAATGGTTGGAATGAGAGTTTAGATTACATAACCAATGATGGACATAAGTATTGTTGTGGAAACACATATGTGCATAAGTCCTATCCCTTGAACCAAAGTTTGCGAACTTTGTTGATCAAGAGAACCGGAAGAATGGATTGTTGCCAAGTCCGCGAACTCAGTCCGCGAACTGCCGAACTTCTCATCCCGAGAAATTCTGCTGGAGTTGAAAAGTTGTTACGTGATACCAGTCCGCGAACCGGCGGAAAGTCTTGCCGAGATTTTCTGCTGGAGTTTGTAAACTTGCCCGGTTGCTTAAGTCCGCGAACCTAGTGTGCGAACTTAAGAAGGTTTATATCTGAAGATGATTTCTGAACTTAAACTTATAAAGACTAAGGAATGCATTTGCAAACCGTGGCTATAAAAGTTCATGAACCGATTCAAGTGAATCAAATCATCTTTGCTTCAATTGTGTCTTGTAGTACATAAGATTTCCTTGCAATTGAACAACTCTCTAACTAGTTCATTTGAAGTCATTTGAACTAGTTATGGTGAAGAAGAATATGGTTGGTATGAAATGCTCATATGGCTAACCTTTTGGTTAACTATCGTTGAACCAACAAATGTACACTTTTGGGTACTCTTAACAAACCTAGAAGTGTGCATTTCATTTGTGTATAACAAGCTAAGTTTTATATCTAACGGTTGAGAAATATTAGCTTGAATCTAAATCAGGTTTTCATCTAACGATGGATATTCTTTGCTTTGTAACCAAGGCGAAACCCTGATTTGAAAGACTATATAAAGGAGACATCTAGTATTGTGCAAAACTAATCCCCACACTGAATGTGTGATACTAGTTTGCGTGCTAGAGTCGTTTCTCCTTTAACCTTTGGGTTTCTTCTTCTAAAACAAGGTTAACGACTTAACGACTTCATTGGGATTGTGAAGCCAGACCGATACTACTTTTATCGTAGTTGTGTGATCTGATCTTGCATCTTCTATCATACGAGTATACAATAAGATTGATTGGCTTGAGATTAATATCTCTGATGGTCAAGATATAAAAAGTAATCACAAACATCTTCGTCTTATTGTTTGTGATTCCGCAACATCTTGTTTCGCTACCATAAGATTAAGATTGTTGTGAGGTGATTGATTTATCTAGGCTGTTCTTCGGGAATATAAGACCGGATTATCAATTGGTTCCTGTTCACCTTGATTATTATCAAAAGATGGAATAAAAACTTTAGGGTTTTTCTATGGGAGACAGATTGATCCTTTGATAGACTTGTCTGTGTGAGACAGATTTGTTTATTGTCAAAGCCTGCGATTTTGGGTCGTAGCAACTCTTAGTTGTGGGTGAGATCAGCTAAGGGAATCAAGTGTGCAGTATCCTGCTGGGATCAGAGGCGTAGGGAGTACAACTGTACCTTGGATCAGTGGGAGACTGATTGGGGTTCAACTACAGTCCAGTCCGAAGTTAGCTTGGAGTAGGCTAGTGTCTGTAGCGGCTTAATACAGTGTGTGTTCAATCTGGACTAGGTCCCGGGGTTTTTCTGCATTTGCGGTTTCCTCGTTAACAAAATTTCTGGTGTCTGTGTTATTTCAGTTTCCGCATTATATTGTTTTATCTTTATAATTGAAATAATACAGGTTGTGCGTTAGATCATCAATTAGAGTAATCCAACCTTTGGTTGTTGATTGTCATTGATTGATCCTTGGATATTGGTCTTTGGTACCATCCAAGTTATTCCTTGTGTTTGATTAGTACTCGCAGTTTTGTTTGAGGAAATCAAATCAAGAAGAGAGATAAACTCGTTGAGTACTTTTAATTGATTGAGTCTTGTTGATTCTCTTAAAAGTATTTCGAGTTTGTCCATACAGATTCTAAGCGAAATATTGGGTGGTGTTGTTAGACCCCCGCTTTTTCAATTAGTATCAGAGTAGGCAAACACGTTCAAGACCTTACAAGTCTGTGTTTGTAGCGATCTGACTCTATGGACAGAGGTGTTATCTCTATTAACGTACCACCTGTCTTCGGTGGCTCTAATTACTTATGGTGGAAAATTGCGATGCGAGCTTTTCTTCAAGCGCGTGATTTTCAATCATGGGTATATGTTGTTAATGGCTATGATGCTCCCGTTGTGGCAATTGGAGATGTAAACGTTCCCAAGAATATTGGTGAATATAATCCTACCGAGATACTTTCTGCAAAGCAAAATTCCGACGGTTTGAATGCCATCATACATGCCATTACCCCAAATCTTCAGCACCATGTGTCAAATTGCACTAGGTCTAAAGATGCTTGGGATATCTTAGAAACCGTATTGGAAGGAAACTCTAGTGAAAAGGAAGATAGGATTCAAAACCTTAGTTCTGATTGGGAGAACCTTCATATGGTAGATGAAGATACATTTGATGAGTTTAATCACAGAGTGTCTGAAATTGTTAATGCATCTTTTGCATTGGGTAAGACTATTCCTGAAAAGGACATTGTGATGAAAATTATCAGATCGTTGCCATCTAGATACGAGTCTAATAAGCATGCCATCGTTGAGGGAAATAACCTTGATAATATTTCTAGAAATACATTGGTTAGAAAGCTAAAGATCTTTGATCATGAGCATACATCCAAAATCTGAAAGGATGTTGCCTTTGAAGCACAGAAGAACACTAAGTTACTTGATAAAAGTAAAAGTGTTTATGTCTATGAAGATTATCAGTCTTAAAGTGATTTTTCGGATGAAGATCTTGACAAATCAGTCTCCTTGATCACAAGACATTTTAGGGATCTTCTATTGAAGAGAAGTAAACGGTTTTCAAGAGACAAGCCTAGGTCGTCAGATAAACCTCACAATCGCGTTCCACCTAAAAATAGGGATGCTGATGAGGATGATGACGAGGATATGCCACAGTCCTTTAAGTGTAAAGGTTTTGGTCATTTTGCAAACGAGTGCCCAAATCGTAGAAAATACATTGGGAACAAAGGTCTTGCTGTAACACTTGATGAGATGTCTGAGATCTATGATTCTGATGAAGATAGGAAATCAAGTGTTGGCCTTCTATGTTAAAACATTGATTTTGATAATTGTAGCAATACATATATCAACCTTGATGGTTTCGGTGAAGAAGATAATCCAATCAAGCTGTAAGAATCAATTGACCCATCCTTTTGAAACTCTGGTTGTAATGTTTCAGGATCTACTATGTGTCTGGCTGCTTTCACACCACAGATGCCTACTATCCAAGTTTGACGTGCTCGTTTTGTTCTCAGAAGGGTCATGAACTATCAAGATGTTACAAGTACAAACATCAAGTGAGGCACGCCAACAAACTTCAACGAAGATCAAATCGATTGGCAAGGAAGCTTAAACTTGCTCAGAAGACTTCTGAGGTATGTAGGATTTTATCTTCGTCTAAGAAGTTGGTTTCCAAAGACAAAATAAGACCATTAGAGAAGAAGGTATGGTCAAATCGCTTTTATAGACAGAAGTCTGAGGATTCCTCTCAAGAGGAAAATGATGGACAAATTGTTGTTCACCACAACACAAATTAATTGTGTTGTTTGGTAAATCTTGTCTCATGTGCCTGATCAAAAAGAGATAAGATTGTGTACCTCCCAGGATTTAGGAAAAGTTTTTTTTCTCTTAGGATTGTTTTTCCTGTCTATCAAATAAAGTAAAGGGTTATTATCGACAATTCTACTCTTTGTAGGGTTTAGAATTGGGCGTCCACGAACCTGTTTAAATGTTGCGAACCCTACATTCCTTTTTCCTCTCTGATATCTTTTATATCTTAAGACTGCTGGATGAGATTGTGAATTCCACTCACAAAACCAGTTGTTTATAACTGTTCTCTAAGCATTATGTCTTTGGATGGAAAAGATGTCAATATGATTGTTAAACCATCAATCAAGGAAAAAGAGAAATCTCCAGTAACTCCTTCCTTGAAAAGAAAGAGGAGGAATACAAGAAATCCAAGGGCTGTCCCTTCTAACTCTCAGAAGTTTTCCGATGTTCTTGATGAGTTGAAGGAAGTAAGAAAGGAGATTAATGAAATAAAGGCTTGCGTTTTAAGATCTTTGGAAATTCAAAAGGCCCTGGTTTGACATCATCAGCCAAGACGGTTTGTTGGTATTGACTCCTTCCTCCACGAACCTTATATTTCGATGGTTGTTGACGACAAGGAGTTAGGGAATGATAAGGAATTTCTCAAAGATATTGTTGCCTAGTATGTCTTCTTTTTGGTTTAGTTGGAAGAATAACTAGTGCTTGAATAGCAATAATTGTGACTACACATATCTATTATTTTTTCATCTTCTTGTTCTTTTTTAGGTTTATTGGTTTAAATTCTAAAAATATTTGGAGGATGATGGTTTCCATTATTTAATCTTTATGATTTGATATATTGCAATTTGTTATGGGATATTGGTGTTTACGTCCGTGAACTATGTTGTCCCATATTTTGTCAAAAGTAAAGTCGTTCATGATCGGTATTCATGTATTGATTTAAGGATGAATCGACTTTTGACATATACAAAAGTTAAGCCTATATTATCAATTCTTTGATGGAAGATAGGTTAAATTCTTTTGTGTTCAAGGATTATGTCTATTAAATATTGTTATGCAAATAATGATGGAAGATAGAATGAATCCTTGTGTATTCCACAATATTGATCTTCACTGATCCATATCTTATGTAATACTGTGAGGCTCCATAACGTGTCTTATATTGAGCACGATACAACCAAGTTGATTAATTTTTGATTAGCTTTGTTGGTTGTTCCGTAAGATACTTTATGTTGAGCATTATTGAACTAAATTAATCATCTTGTTTGGTTATTTAGTTATTGCTCCATAAGTATTTTTATCGAGCAAAACAAATGACAATTAAATTGATTACTCTTGTAATTAATCTGAATCCGTAAGATTCCTCTTATGTTGAGTATATGAGCGACTATCATATTCATTTTCTAATGGTTATGTTAGTCGTATGCTCCGTAAGTTTTCTTATGTCGAGCATAATCAATTAAGTTAATACCTTTTGTGTTTAATTTGATTGCACATTCCGATTAAATTAATCATGGGTTTACTTGTAATTAATTTGATTGAGTGTTTGGATATAGAAAATCATTCTCATGGTTTTTGGTGTCCAATCAAATCCTTCTTTTCTTTTGAAATTAAGGTCGCTCTTGTTGTTCCCTTGGGAATGACATCAAATGGGGGAGAGTTCTTTTGAACTTGTGCTTAATGGTCATATCTTGAGGGGTGTGCGTCTGTGGAATTTTAAAGGGGTTATCTTGTATCTTTAAACTCCTTGATGAATGTTATTAGCTTCGGCTATATGATTGCATCTAAATTAGATGGTATGTATTTTCTTTTAGTCATGAAATGTCTCTTACAGAAATTTCATTATAATCCCGTTCTTGTACCTTTTCCAATTTTATTGACAAAAAGAGGGGAGAAATAATATGTAGTTCACACTACAAATACATATGATTTTCGGATCATTGTGTAAGGGGGAGTGGTTTCCATGTGAGATGGAGTATTGACTAAGGGGGAGTGATACATATCACCATAGTATTATTGTTGAAGTTGTGATACAAATGGACTTTGACACTGTGTAATAATACTATGACACTGTATAACAATGATCGAGACCGATGCTTTCTCATTGTTATATCTACGTATCTTCAACAACGGTGATGATAAACTTACAACCTTTGGGATCATTGGAGTACTTGGAAGTGCAAATATTTCGAGGAATGTTGAAGATTAGACATGTGAAATAGGAGATACTAAAGTTTCTTTATCTTTTTTGTATTCCATATGTATTAATAGTTTTGACACTAAAATTGACAAAGGGGGAGATTGTTAGAGCATTGCTCGGTCGAACTCGCATGCGTTGCTATCTCAAGCATGTTTGTCAATGTTAGTGATCAAAACTATAAGTCTTGATTTCTAGTATACTATATATAAGTCTCGGACTAGGATAGAAAATGTAATTGATCTCAAGGACTTCATGGAGATTCATCATACAAGAAGAAAACTACTCAAGGAACCGGTGGAACTTCTCTACAAAAGGGTATGTGAAGACTTGAACTTATCTGTCACTCAAAAGTATATCTACTCTATCTTCTACTTCTTGAGACAAAAAGTCGTATGCTATATATAGACTTAGATTATACACATTTGGTATTTCGAGCCGAGTATACCTCTCCTATCTATATCTCGAAATATTTGTTGGCAAGCATTTCGCTTCGACCATGTTTATCTTTACTTAGTGACGAAAGTCATGATATGTTTCAACCACTTTGAAAATTGCTTTGACGATAAATGGTGTAACAACTATAATAACATCCTCTAAGAATGTTTCAATGGTTGGAATGAGAGTTTAGATTACATAACCAATGATGGACATAAGTATTGTTGTGGAAACACATATGTGCATAAGTCCTATCCCTTGAACCAAAGTTTGCGAACTTTGTTGATCAAGAGGAACCGGAAGAATGGCTTGTTGCCAATTCCGCGAACTCAGTCCGCGAACTGCCGCACTTCTCATCCCGAGAAATTCTGTTGGAGTTGAAAAAGTTGTTACGTGAATACCAATCCGCGAACCGGCGGAAAGTCTCTGCCGAGATTTTCTGCTGGAGTTTGTAAACTATGCCTGGTTGCTTAAGTCCACGAACCTAGTGTGCGAACTTAAGAAGGTTTTATATCTGAAGATGATTTCTGAACTTAAACTTATAAAGACTAAGGAATGCAGTTTTCAAACCGTGGCTATAAAAGTTCATGAACCGATTCAAGTGAATCAAATCATCTTTGCTTCAATTGTGTCTTGTGTAGTACATAAGATTTCCTTGCAATTGAACAACTCTCTAACTAGTTCATTTGAAGTCATTTGAACTAGTTATGGTGAAGAAGAATATGGTTGGTATGAAATGCTCATATGGCTAACCTTTTGGTTAACTATTGTTGAACCAAAAAATGCACACATTTGGGTACAGTTAACAAACCTAGAAGCGTGCATTTCATTTGTGTATAACAAGCTAAGTTTTCGATCTAACGGTTGAGAAATATTAGCTTGAATCTAAAGCAGGTTTTCATCTAACGGTGGATATTGTTTGCTTTATGAACAAGGCGAAACCCTGATTTGAAAGACTATATAAAGGAGACATCTAGTATTGTGCAAAACTAATCCCCACACTTCACGTGTGATACTAGTTTGCGTGCTAGAGTCGTTTCTCCTTTAACCTTTGGTTTTCTTCTTCTAAAACCAGGTTAATGACTTAAAGACTTCATTGGGATTGTGAAACCATACCGATACTACTTTTATCATAGTTGTGTGATCTGATCTTGCATCTTCTATCATACGAGTACAATCAGATTGATTGGCTTGAGATTAATATCTCCTATAGGCAAGATATAAAAAGTAATCACAAACATCTTCGTCTCATTGTTTGTGATTCCGCGACATCTTGTTTCGTTACTATACGATTAAGATTGTTGTGAGGTGATTGATTTATCTAGGCTGTTCTTCGGGAATGTAAGACCGGATTATCAATTGGTTCCTGTTCACCTTGATTATTATCAAAAGACGGAACAAAAACATTAGAGTTTTCCTGTGGGAGACAGATTGATCCTTTGATAGACTTGTCTGTGTGAGACAGATTTGTTTATTGTCAAAGCCTGCGATTTTGGGTCGTAGCAACTCTTAGTTGTGGGTGAGATAAGCTAAGGGAATCAAGTGCGCAATATCCTGCTGGGATCAGAGGCGTAGAGAGTACAACTGTACCTTGGATCAGTGGGATACTGACTGGGGTTCAACTACAGTCCAGTCCGAAGTTAGATTGGAGTAGGCTAGTGCCTGTAGCGGCTTAATACAGTGTGTGTTCAATCTGGACTAGGTCCCGGGGTTTTTCTGCATTTACCGTTTCCTCGTTAACAAAATTTCTGGTGTCTGTGTTATTTCAGTTTCCGCATTATATTGTTTTATCTTTATAATTGAAATAATACAGGTTGTGCATTAGATCATCAATGAGAGTAATCCAACCTTTGGTTGTTGATTGTCATTGATTGATCCTTGTATATTGGTCTTTGGTACCATCCAAGTTATTCCTTGTATTTGATTAGTACTCGCAGTTTCTGTTTGAGGAAATCAAATCAAGAGAGAGAGATATAAACTCGTTGATGTATTGTTAATTGATTGAGTCTTGTTGATTCTCTTAAAATTATATTCGAGTTTTTCCATACAGATTGCTAAGAGAAATATTGGGTGGTGTTGTGAGACCTCCGCTTTTTCAGTTACAATCTATAGATGAATCATCTGATGCTTTGCAACTCACAAAGAAGACTCTTCATCTTTCTCCTCATGCTCTGCAACTCATTCATCCCTTTTACCCGACCTATATTTCTATTTCCTCCTCCTTTACTACTCTTTCACCCCTTTAATCCCAAACATTAGTACTAATGCTTGGACTTGGTTTTGTTGTTGTCTTTTTGTTTGCTGCTGAATGCATTAAAATATGTTGGTGCTTGTGCAAGTGTTTTAGTGGATTCAGCAACAAACAAGAAGACAACAACAAAAACTAGTCCAAGATGTTCTGCCAAGTTAACCTGCAGCTGAATGGCTATAAAAAACTCATCTGATTGACGTGTCTTCTATGAATGCATAAAACCAAACGGTTTAAAGTGACCTAACAATGCACCTCTTTATTGGAGTAAAAGCTAATGAAATAAACGACTAGATTAAGGCTTTGGAAATAGGGTTTAGCAGAGTAATAACGGCTTTGAAGAGGGTGCGCATGACACTGAAAAAGCGTTAATAGAAAAGTGACAGACACTTGAACAAGCTCCATAACAGACCATTTATGGCTAATTTACTACCATTATTTAAACAAGGAAGGGGGATAAAAAGATTATTATACCAAAAGAAGAAATAATAGAAATAGAGATTAAGAAAACAGATAATGGCAGAGAATGCTAGTAGTTCAACAAATGGAAATCACACCGAGTCACCACACTATTCAGATGCAATGGTACGTACAAAGTTGACAATTGGTACTTTATCAAGCTCTGAGATTGTAAGATTGATTCCTTTTCTGAATCAGGAGAATATAAGGAAGAAAGAGCAAGAGGAGCGAGAAGAATTTGAAAGACTAAGGGTTGAAAATGATGAGGATTTTCAGTTGTGGATGAGAAAGTTGGATGCCATAGATGCACGTCGACACAGGCAGAAGCTTCAACGACGAGGAGAGTAGAAGTATTCATGGGGGAAACCCGCAACGCGACAGAAAGTGATAGTGAAGATAAAGAAAAGAACTGTGAAGGAGGAGAATATGAGGAGAACAGTGATGATTCAATGAAGGGAGATGAGAGAGCAAAAGAAGCAGAGAAAAATAAGCGGAAGAGGCAAGAGTTTGAAGATGTGATGTACAAGTGCTATCTCGCCGAAAAGAAGAACAACCCTCGTAAGTTTGCTCGAACCATGTCGGAACCCCTGAACGTGGATTCTGACAGAGATGAGATTCTTGGGTTAGACCTCGATGGAGATCCTGTATTTTCCGGTGAGATGGTGGTTTGCAGTGAAACAGAAGATGAGGAAGAATAAACCGAAGATGATGATCTCCATGGTCCCTACACATCTTCAGACGATGATGATGGTACTGGTGCCTACTGTGAAGAGGATGAGTTAAACTACAACAGCAAGATTGATGGAGATTCTTGGTGATTGCCTTATAGGTACTGTCAAATCCTTTAGAACTAGAGTAATGTGATATTTTGATTACTATTTCTCTTGTGCATCTTCGTGAAAACTTGTGGGGATATTGATGGTACTTTGTGTTGCTGAAGAAGTGTATGGAGAATGGGGTTTCAATTTCAGACATTTGGTGGTAGTTTGTTTTTTTGTTTTTTGTTTGATAGATGGTGTTGATGAAGAAGATGTTAGGTGATTTTTGGGTTCAATTTGCAGCAGGTGCATTGTTTGGATAGCAGATGGGAGAGTTGCAGTGGTTATGATGGGTAAACCTATTATGTCAGGTAGGTTAGTAATGTTGCAGCTCTGAATTTTGGTTGTAAAAAGAAAGTTGTAACGGCACTGGTAGCCTTTCAGGTGTTTAGAAGTGGTATTCTGTTTGTTTTGTCCTTCTTTAGATGTAATTAAACTAGTTGTGTTCTTCCAGCTGTTTGAATTTTCAGTAGTATTAAACTTGTAATGGATGTAGGTTTGAAGGGTCTGAAGAAATTAGTCAGTTTTTCTTGCTCTTTTGATTTCAGTAGTAATTGATTGAATACAATAGATGTACAAACAGGCAATGTTCTTGGTGAATGATTCTAAAATTCCAATGATTGTTAAGTAGAGATATGTAGGAATGATTGAATTAGTGAATCAATAAGGTATACAAAATGATGTTTAAAATGGTAGAAACTAGGGTATTAAGATTAATTCAAAGCCTATTTTAGGCCCAATTCCAAAAAAAAATCTATGTGCAAGCCTATTACTATTATTACTAATCCTAGCATGACATAATATTAATTCAGCAATCAGTATAGCCAAATCCAAACTCACAAAATTCACTCATCCAACATTGCTAAAACCCATCTGCATACAAAACCCCACCATGATTTAGGAATCAATTTTTTTCAACAATCCATACATTTATTCTCTAGTTAACAGGAAAATCCAAACTGCTAACTTAAATTTGGACCAAATTCAGTACCATGATGATCATCATTACCAAAATAGTAAAACCCAAAACCAAAAACAAAGGCTAAGAGTATATAATTTACACTAACCAATTCCTTAAACAAAAACCAAAAAATGTTCCAACCAAATCATTCATTTATTAGCAAACACAAACAACTACATTCTATCACCTGGCTTGATTATCACTTAGTCCCTTGGAGATGGTTGCTCATATGCAGTTGTCTGAGAAGCAGGGAATGGTGCTGGTGCTGGTGCTGGCTCAGCCGGTTGCTCTGGTGGTATTGCACTCGCTGGATTTCGCTGACCATTACCTGCCTCCACAAATGCAACTATTCTGGATGCTGCTCTGCCAACTGCAGGACATACATAATGAAGCAGGGTATAGGGCATTCCATGAGAGGGTATTGGCTGAGCAGCACGAAGAAGAAGCTCTCTTCTGGCGGAAGTAGGAAAAGTGATAGTATCAAATCCATATCTTCCCCCTCCGGCCACAACATATTTAAGACTAATAAACACCATCCCCTCGTTAATCACATAGTACCTTCGGTAAGGTGTTCAACATTCACAACCCAGCCATCCCGCATGCGCCATGTCCTAATGGGTCCAGGTCCGACAGCCACTGCACCACTAACACCCCCGTCAACGAACTTGTCATTAACACCATCACCAGGATCAGAATCTACACCAGACAAGATTTCTTCGCAGTTCTTAATAGCCATTGGTTCTTCTTCAACTGCACACTCCCTCCGCAACCACTGCTTTCTCCATGTTCAGTTATACAATCTTGAAATGGAGGATCTTCTCTCCCCCTAGGAGGCATTTTCTGAATCTGGGAAGTGGATGATGCAGTACCCTGATTCTCGGAGATATTATTAACCAATTTGCTACAATTATCATTCCTCACTGGTGCATTAGAGATATTGGTCTCTATTGATCTTGGAGGAATATCCATTTGCAGTTGAATGCTTATCTGATGAATTTTGATTGCAAGGGGTTGATGACAAATTTTTCTCAAAAATTTAAGATGAATTTTTGTCTCCCTCTTAATCTCAAATTTGAAATGGGATTTCTGGTTTGGACTCTTATAGAAGCAAGTGGGATAATGATAATGAAGAAAAGAAACATCATTTTAAGCCTTAATTGGTTTGATTCCCAATGGATTCTCACCTTTCGGTGAGAAAAAATACCCCCTCCCGCCGTTTCGATTCTCCATAAATCAAATTATATCTCTTGTGACTTGTCTGATCGACTTTTCTATTTTGAAAGTCATACGTGTTACGACAAGTGAAGGACATTCAGAGATCATTTACACACGTGCTATTCATACTAGTTAACATGAATAATTTAGTTTAGTGTTACATGATATGTATCTCTCTCTGATCTTGGTTATACTGCTTTTCCCTTCACATGGACAAATAGAAAAACTGCTTACAAAGGAGAGGAAGTCGGTAATGACGACAATGTATAATGCACAAATAAATGACATTAGTGTAGCACAAATTATCTTTATTTATATAAAAAAAATGCTACCATGTTTATGAAATCAAAGATGTTTCCTTCAAGAAAAATATAACAACGATCCTTCTTGGTATACTCACGTACCCAGACATTTTACTCTGTCTATGTCTACCATGCATATATAGAAACCTATGGCTACCATATTAAAAAAAAAAAAAAAAAAAAAACATAGCCGTGTCTTCTACATTTGCAGAAGTAGCAGAAACTTGGGAAAGCTGGATCACGTCATTTGTTGACTTTCTTTACAGTTCTACCCTTAATGTCGGGCCGATAGTAATCATCCCTGGATTTCCTTTGCAGGTCAAGTTTATCTACCTCCGACAAGTAATACTCATCCCGATAAATAACTGCCGTACTGAATTCCTCGTCGACATCATCACCAGCATCTTTCCAGTTTTGGGTAGGTGCACCTAATACAATAGGCTTTTTTTTTATTTTCCTGGTCCTTCACATAAAATACCTGCTTAGATTGGGAGGCTATAATGAAGGATCATTCTGGAGTCCCAACTTATCAAGATCAACCAAAATGTAGCCAAGTTTGTCTTTTGAGACCCCTGCTTTGATAACCCATTTACACTTGAAAAGTGGAACTTTCAACGAATGATATGTCAGCACCCATATCTCTTGTAAAACATCGTAATAATCCGCCTGATTAAGGGTAATCCCCTCTTTTTTAATGTGCATGTTGGTTGCCTCTATGTAAACCCCACTATTCTGGTTCACGGAACCATCACTAGATTTTGTGCGAAACAGGTATCCATTGATGTGATATGCTTCCTATGTCGCTACTTGTGCATTCGGTGGGATTGATAGCCGCCTTAAGTCATGATTGAAGTTTTCCCTAGAGTCTTCCCACTCATTCTCAACTTGAAACACATTATAAGGATTAGCCTTTGTCTCAACGCAAAAGTTACATAGCAAGAGTGACTTTTTCTACAAACTCTTACCACTTTTTGTAACCATCTGGCGAATTCTTCATTATGTTTTTGATCTAGCTGCGTATCCTTCATACCAAGATATTTATCCTTCAAAAATTTCTAGTGTCGTCTGGACAGTACAATGATTAATGTTATTATCTTTACAGAAATTCGGACACAAAATCAAAAACTAAATAAAATATGAGGTTATTTGGTTAGATCTAGTTATACTTACTCAATGTAAAACTTCAGGAGAATTCTGCAATACATAGAAATGCGCTTTATCTAACAGATCCTTATCAACAAGAGGAAACTTAGCACCTGACATTGGTTTTCCCCTGAAAGAATAAGAATCTTCGCCAGTGTCAGATGTGTTGAGTTTTTCTGGTGAAATGCATACTGTATCATTCATGCTTTGTTGGTGCTCACTGATCATATCAATTGTCTCTTCCGCAATATTCCCTTCATCAATGCTTCATCCATATGTGTTTCTGTTTCGCACATGCCCTTTAATGACCTTCATGCACCTTTCGCACGGATACATCCATCGAAAGAATACTGAACCACAAATTCGCACTTCCCTGGGAAGATGCACAGTTAAATGAACCATGATGTCGAAAAAGGATGGAGGAAAGTATTTCTTGAGCAAGCACAACGTCACAATGAGTTCCGAATTCAATTTTTCTAGCTCTGCCACCTTGATTGCTTTGTAGATATTGCCCTGAAAAAGAAACAAAACCTGATAATAGCATATCTTGTTGGCTGCGCATAATTGATTTAATCGCAATGGGATAAAACTGTTGCATTAGAATGTGATAGTCATGCGATTTTAGTCCGATAAGCTTTCGATCTTTTCGATTCACCAGGGTTGAGAAGTTTGAAAAATACCCTTGTGGAAACTTTATCTCGGATAGTGTTGCACAGAACTTGTCCTTTTCCTCCGGGCTTAATGAGTGACATGTATCCGGTAGTATATATCCCCATTTGCCATTTTCCCGAGGTTGCGACTCTTCTCTAAAACCAATGTTTATCAGGTCCATTCGAGTAGCCAAGTGGTCTTTATACTTTAGTTCTATTCAATAATGTTCCAACGATACTCTCGCATACATTCTTTTCGACGTGCATGAAATCTATGCAATGGTGGACAACATGATAGCGCCAGTAGGGGAGAAGACGAAACCATATATGGAGCTTTTTCCAATAGGGCTTGACAGTCTCCTTCTCCATCCCCTTCCCCTTTTTTGGGTCGATGGTCTTTTCGATTCTCTTTATCTTTCCACCTCTTCCAGGGTTATCCTGCACGAATTTCAGCACAATGTTCTTCCATCCCTTCCCCATTCATTCTTTATATACTTTACCTCATTGTATATTTGTGATAGGGTCATAAGTTCCGGAGCCATTTCAGTTTCAACTTTTCCGTTGAACCCCTTCTGATGTCTGAATGGATAATTGTATGGTAGATATATTCTATGCCCGGTATAAACCTCTTTTCTACAACTTTTGAGCCTGACATAGTAAGTATTTCTCCCACACACCTTACAGGCGCCTCATCCCTGGTAGGGGAGCCTACACAGTGTACTGAGAGCAGGGTAATCATTTATTTTCCATAAAACAACTGCACGTAGAGTAAACATCTCATGTTTCAGCGCATCAAAACATTTGACTCCCTCAAACAATTACTTGAGATCCTCAACAAATGGTTGTAACATAACATTAATGTCCTTACAAGGCCCCTCATCGATAATTAATGACAACATGTTGAACTTTATCTTCATACACAACGATGGCGGAAGATTGTAAATCACTGTCAGAATTGGCCACATAATGTGCTGTTTTTGCATGCCTTTGTTTACGTCAACCCCGTCAGCCGAAATGCCTAGACGCATATTTCGAGGATCATCACGAATTACAGGATATCTTTCATATATATTTTTCCATGCCGGTGAATCCGCCGGATGCCGTAAAACACCCTCGTCTTTCTTTCTGGTAGTGTCATGCTATAATAAATATTCGACAATTCTCTTTGATTGAAAGAGTCGTTCCAGTCTTGGGATAATTTAGAAATACCACAAGACTTTTTCCGTAATTTTTTCATAAACCTCTTGGGTGGTGTCGTCAACTTTCCTTCTTGATTCCCCACAGGTGGGACACTTGGTGTGATCCTTGTAATTCTTCCTATAGAGAATGCAATCATTGATGCATACATGTATCTTTACGTAACCTGAACCCAAATATCTCATCACCTTCTTAGCTTCATATGTACTTTTCATCATCTCTTTCCTGGAGGGAGCATGGATTTTAACAGTGGTAGAAGATCATTAAAGAACTTTTCGGAAGCTCCGTGCTTGCTCTTCAGGTTGAACAGTTCACACATTGCAGATATCTTTGTAACATCGGCACATCCTTCGTATAGGGGTTTCCCAGCATCTTTGAGTATCTGTTGCATCTTCTCAGAATCCTTTGAAATTTCTCTTCTAATAAAGCACTAACCATTTTTATAGTCTCTGCAGCATATGTTTGTTCATCAGAGTGCGGACCGTCGCTGCCATTACCATCCAGAAGTGTCCACATTGATGAATCATCTCCTTATCCGTGCTTAGTCCATACGGCATAATTTTGAATGAATCCAGAAGAATATAAATGAAACTTAACTTTACTTGCGTTGTGCACGTAGAGGTTGAGACATTTCACACATGGACATAGAAACTTAACTTTTCCCTTGTCGTATGGTTTCCGTTTCCCATTGGCAATATCTTGTTGGTATGTATGTATCAAACTCTATAAATGCATCGACTCCGTCTTGATAACGCGATTTGGTTTTATCGGTATACATCCAAGATGTATCCATTACTCTAGGATCCATTATGAATTCTCAGATACCTGGACGGAGAAAAACCCTGTCAACATCTTGTGAAAATGTTGTTTTGGTCCGAATAAAACTACGAATTATCGTTGCAAAGAGTAATACGTACATAAAGAGTAATCACAAATCACAATGTGAGTTCAGTTATCATATATGAATCATACAAATAATCATATGTTAGCTACCTACATACAGTTGCATGTGAAGACGATATTTACCCTACTATGACCATTAGAGTTACAATCTTAGTTAACAAAGCAGTACTGAAAATAAATACTTACACGGTCGATCCGATTATTCCGCAACTTGAAACAAAACTGACAGGGGAATATATGGTTTATCCATGAGATGAATCAGATGATCAAAGTAAACCACTTTTTTTTTCTAGGGGGAGGTTAGAAGATTTAAGAGTAGAAACATGAAATGATTTAAGACGAGAGAGATGAACACAAAGGGTAAAGATTTATTATCATAAATGGGTAGTGTAATGTTTAAGTGTATGTTGTAAATAATTTGGTAAAATAAGAAGGTAAAGATCTTTTTCATGCTACACGTTCTATGTTAAGAATTTACTCAGTCAAATCTTGTTATCCTGCTGCATAATTTTCTGCTTTGACGGCTCTAAAAGATCGGAGTTAGATGCATCTAATATTCATTCCATCCTGAAGATTCTTTTTTGTTCGTACCCGAATTCAGAAAATAAATCAAAATGATAGATAAAAAAGGGAATACGTGTTGTTGCAGTTGTTATAACGGTATTAAAGTAAAAAAACTAACTTTGTAAAAAGTGGAGTATGTGTTGGTGCAGTTGAAAAATAAAATCGTAAGAACTGGAGAAGCTATGGCCCCAATTAGAATTAAATGAACTGAAAAACATTATTCTATTTGTGTGTTCTGTCCAATTAGAATTAATATGTAAAACCAAAGCTTGATTCATCCAATGAACATAATAGGTTTGATCACTGATGGATTTTATTAAAGTGTCACAATCTGATTCAAAGATAACATGATTAAAGTTCTTAGAGGGTGCCAGAGTGACAACTACCAGTATAGCCTTACATTCCAGCTCCCCATCTTCAACTTCTATCTTCATACCTCCACTAATGCATTTTCCTTGCACCCCAATGCAACTACCTGCACATTTCCTCACTATTAGCGCTATTTCACCTTGTAATGAATCTGATTTAAAAGAAGCATCAAAATTTATTTTCAGATAAACATTATCAGGAGGTTTCCATCTTAGCACCTGCACAACCCCATTAGTAGAAGAAACAAGATTAGTTCCAGGAGACACAAGTTTATTAATTCCATCTATCGACATTGTCCTATTTGAAGTTATATTTGTAAATTCTTTGAACATCAAATAGTCCAAACTGAAACCATTAGCAATTTATTAATCTCATGTCTAGTAATTCGTGCACCAAAGGTAATATTATTTCGTGCAGAAAACCAAGAGAGAATCCAGCTCCTAAATAAACCATGCTATACTATAATATTACTAACATTGATATTTAAAACCAACCAAATAGATCTAACATAACCACATTCAAGGAGTAGGTGATTACTGGATTCCATAGGATGATTACACAAACTGCAATGCAATTCAATATCATTTCCATATCTATCTAGATTATCTATTGTTCGGAATATATCTTTTAAGCACTTCCAAACAAATAATTTAACTTCCACAAAGCTTTCCATACCCGTGGAGAAACATAATTAGTACCTGCAGAAGTATTATATGGACTAGACAACACATTATAGACACTCTTAACAGAGAATTGGACTTTCCTATCTGGAAGCCAAATAAGAGTATGAAGTACGATTCACCCACCATTGAGTGCTGGTGGTACTCCGTAGCTGGTGGTACTCCGTAAATATGAATACTATGAAGTAAGTGATTTCATCAAACATGAATGCTTCCGCCTTTTCTTCTAAGCAGCGTGCTTTCACGGCTTCGTGCTACAAAAACAACACACAAACTTATTTGGTTACATATAAATTGAAAAAAGTATTGTGTCGAATAAACCATAAAGATACGTATAAATTGTAGAGAGGACAAGCTAAGGTGGCTTGCGTGCGAGATCCGGTGTTTGATTATAGAAAACCCAGCTACCGCATATAGGATGATGTTGTGTTTATCCTTGATTTGTTGAACACTTCTTCTTTTCGGGTTCCCATAATCTTGGCTAAATTTGTTATGTAACTTCGCCCAAAAGGTCTCGATCGAGGAGAGATCTAGAATTCGAATTTCGGCTTCCCATGCTTTGGTGATTGCCAAATCTTCCGCGGAGTCAAACGATGCCATTTGTTGTATGTGGAGGTAGGGAATCAGTAGGTTCTCTAATAGGCTACAAGTGGAGTGCACGTGTGTTGCAGGTCGAACACCGAGTTTCAAATACGCCTTCTTCCCTGTTAAACCAATTGATTAGCATGATAAAACACCGTTTCGAAGTGAAGAAAAACGAAATCGAGAGAATACAACAACATATTCTCCTTTCCGGATCTATAACAATGCCGTCTTAATCTACAATGCAACTTTTACTCCTTACAGCAACAAAAGCTAATTCCTTAAACCAAATTCCACAATTTCCGTCATAAAATTCACACAAAACATCAATTGTTTCAACCAATTAATACTGTATAACAAAAATCAATAAGGAAACGTGATCATCCACGTGAACCCAAACCCAAAATTACAATCTTATTATTAGAATTTATCAGAGGATGCTCTAGATGAACTCCCTCTAAACTGGTTTATGATCATAAAAAAATGAAAGACCTGAACAAAACAAAAGAAACCCTAACAATGTCGATGTGCTTCCACAAATTCCATCACAGATAAGATATAGAATCACAACCAAGATCATAAAAAACTCCTAAAATTGACAGAACCCTAGGTTTACAGAATAGTAGAAAATGATTTTAGTTTTAGGAAATGTATATACCTGAAACCCTACGATAGTAATTTCAAATTAAGACAAACCATACCCCATTCATGAAATTAAACAAGTAAGTTCGGATTTAATCTGATAAGAGAAGAAAATATTATTTTTTTCTATTTCTTTACCTAGGGTTTCTCTATTTCGCCTCTTCCAGTCTTTCTACCGCGCAAGTAAGAGAAGAAAATAACTTTTTTTCTTTTTTCTCTAGTTATTAAAGATACTTTAATTAACCAAAACGCCATTTTACCTAGGTTTATCACGTCATTATGACATAGTGGGCTAGAATAGATGCCATTTAGACTAGGGAACGTGTTCGATTAAATATTTCTCTTGGGAATAGGCGTGACCCTCTAAGAATTTATAGTTTATTCCTGATAGAGTATTTTCTTGGAAACCAAAGGGTCAGAGAGCAAATAATTTCAGAGAGAAATTTGTAGAGGGAGACTACTGTTGATTGAATTTTTCTAAATCAAATTTTTCTAAATCAAATCAATCAAAATGACTGGTGATGATGATCAACGCAGAAGAAAGGGTAAATCACCCATGACTGAAGAGCAACTATTGAAAGAGTTGGAAGAGAAAAAAAGACGAGACAGGTTATCAGCCACTATGCAGATGATTGGGCAGATGACCAAGGATGATCTAGAGAAAGTACAAAAGAGAGTAAGTGACTTGTTGTATGATATCGAACTTGATCCTCACTGGGAAGAAATGTATGATGCAATGTATGAAAACAAAGCAGAAGAGAAACCGGCACCGATTTTTCCAAAGAAGCGTCATCTTTATCTTTTCATAGATGAAGCAGAGGAGGAAAAGTTCTGGGAAGTGCAGGATAAAAGGGCGAGGTTGGCTGAGATTAATGCAGTAATGAAGAAATAATATGTGCCAATCGACAGTGATGCAACTGCTTCCGAAGAAAAAGAGCCTGCTGTTGTTGTTTGGTAGGAAAGTGATACACCCACTTAATATTCACTGGAAAGGGAGGTTGCAGAGTACGAAGCTGAAGAAGAACTGAAAGAGAGAATCCTGGAATTTCGGGAAGATGAGAGAATTGGGATTAATGATGAATTGTTGGCCCAAAAGACTGATTACGAAGCGGAAGATGCATAAGAAGACGAGGAGGAAGAGGGGTTTAATGAGGAGGAAGAGGGGTCTGATGAGGAGGAATAGGAAAAGTTGATAATTCTGATTCCGAGTGATGGTTATGACAATCGGTAAGCCTTATCGACATCTGAATTCTTATGTAGAGAGATGGTGGATTTTTGGGTAAGTGCTCGAATGGAAATGATGATATAATGTTAAAAATAAGGTTAAGAAATAGCTATTATCAAAGTACAGAGAAGAATTCAAATGGAGAGGGGTCTAATGCAAATGGTAAGTCACTGAATCATGTTTTCTTTTTTTGGTTTTGGCAATGGAGACTGAAAATACAGGGAATGTTATGTTTATTTTGCTTTTTTGTTTTTCTTTTTGGTATTTGGATTTTTTGTCAGTAAGATGGTGAAATACTTGTAAATGGCAGACCAATTTTTCCTTAATGTTTTGGTTATATTTTAGTTTATGAACATGTAAGTGGATATGAAATGATAGTGTTGTTGCTAAATGTTGCTCAACACTGAATGAATAGAACGATTGTAACTTTTTTAAATGCAATATGATGAAGTCGGCTTGTTTATATTGTCCAACGATTGTGTGTCGATAATGTTAGAGACGAAGGATGAATTCTAGAAACTAAAACTACAATGAAAGAGCTGAAACATGTACAAGACTAAAATGTATTGAAAATAAATGCATACTGAAAACAAGTCACTTTAGTGTTTCTCTATCCAGTATCATTCCCTTGACGGAGAGGCATATACACACCTAGTCTTAATCTACAATCTGGCAAAGGGACAAATTACGAACATCCATATATGTTTGATCTTTATATCTTCTGTCGAATACATGACTAACAAAAATTGGCTTGCGTTGGTTGCGTGTATTCGACTTGCACATACATGAACACTACTTGGTGGAGCCTTATGCACACCTAATTTAATTCTACAATCTGACAGTGAATACAAATCACAAAGACTCCTGAGATGATGCTTCTCAAAACTGAATACAAGCTTTATTCACCAATGCTGATATCCTACAACCAAATATTATGTCTGAGTTTAAGATCATTTGTCAACAGACATATAAAACTACTTGGTGGAGGCATAAAGCATGCAATTGAGATGTTCATAATCACCAAAACATTCTCAAAACAGGATATAATTCACAACAACATAATAAACCTAAAATATGAAAGATAGATATGTTCATAATCACCATCAGAAATTGTACCATTCAAAATCAGTAGTGTGTAACCTCCAATTTGTAAAATCATTAAACCCCTAAATGAATGAATGAGAAATACCTTATATGAAGATGACCAAAATTTGCATTTCCAAAATTATGAATCACTATCAATACTTCTATGAAAGATCGATTAAACTTAAATCTAGGCCTGAATCAATCTTTCATAGAAGAATCAATTGTTTCATTGTGGTTAGTGAAGTTTTCTGCAGATGAATCTCCAAGAAGCCCCCAAATGAATGAATGAGAAATACCTTAGATGAAGATAACCCAGATTTGCATTTCCAAGGTTATGAATCAGTGTCAATACTTATATGAGAGATCGATTGAACTTAAATCTATCTTTAAATCGATGTTTCACAGAAGAGTTGATCGATTCTTTCGTTATTGTCGATGAAGTTTTGTGCGGCTCAAATGAATGGAATTAGATGAAATGATAATGAGTTATGTCTCAGGCGCTGTTTGATCGGTTGTCAACCGTCAAATATAATTTCACTTTCTCACTTAACTACAATAATATAGTAAGTAGTAGGAAAGAGTTCGTATCCATAGAGAGGCTTTTGTTGTTATGTAATTTTCAGTTTCTAAGATAACCAGGGGGGATTTTTTTTTTAGCAAATAAAATAAAATAAAGTAAAGCAAAGCAAATAGTTGGAATAATCAATAAGGAGAAGATATTGGTCATGGGATAGTATCATTCACAAACATGTATTTTCATCAATGACTAGAATTGATATTTTAATCTCGCATTTATTAAAAGTCCTAGGATACCTTGATCGCAAGAATATCCCGCTAATTCCCTGATTTCATCACAACCACATTAAAAGATGTATATGTGAATTCTTCCTAAAAAGAAACCCAAAGTGTAAAAGCAAAATTAAGTTTAACTCCCTAAAAGCTTTAAGATTTATGGAATAAGACTAATCAAAGCAAACAAACGTGTAAAAGCACTAATTCGTTTTAACCAAGGTTATGATTCTTATGTGACTAGTAGGATATATCACTACAAGCACTACCCACAATTATGCTACTTAAAATCAGGGACGAACAACTTTTTCGTATTGAAAACCCTAATATACCTCTAGATATGAAAGCAAATCGGATTGATTCCGGACTCAAACAATCAAATCCTATGATAAAATAACCATGAATCATAAACAAACAATAAATTGAGACAAAACTAATTCATAGAATCAAATAACATGCTTGAGAAATCAACTTTTATCCCATAACCAATAAGTATATTTATTACTCATAATAATGGATTCATCATAATCATAATCAATAAAATAAAGAAGTGAAAACAAACGAAAGCAAACCCTAGAAGAAGTTCTCTCCAAAGCTCCAAGTAGAAAATAATACGTGATCTCCCAAGTTGTAGAAAGACTTCTCTTTTATAGCTCATCTTGTTCCAAAATTAGGTCCAATTCTTCAAATCCAATAATAAGATGTCTACCAAGCCCATATGTGAGGAATACCCAAGTGAAAATGTGTCCCAAAAGTAATCGCCTGGAAAACTGGTAAAGAGGCTGGATCTTGGCCGGAAACGGTCGGAGAAGCAGCTCAGGTAACCGGAAAAGTCCACCCGTCATCGTCAAACGAGTCAGTCAACCGGGTCAACTCAGAAGTCAGCCGAGTTGAAGTGAGTCAGGTGGTTAGTCAGGCCTGAGTCAGAGCTGCATGAACTGAGTATCCATGGCCTTGGCTTTGCGCTGCCTGAACTAATGCAGCGCAATCATTGTGCATCACCAACTCTTAACCAGCCATGATGGTTGTTCCCTTAAGCTTCTCTGCTCCTAAACATTCATCTATATTCATTCTGTAGCTTCAGTCATTCCTACCACCAATACCAGCAGACTCCATGATGCTCTTGACTGCAATCCCAGACTCATACCACTATTGCAGCTGCACAACACCATTTCTTCCTTGCGCGAGTTCTATTTCATACCCATTTTCTTTGTTGTCTTGCAACACCACACACAATCTCCTCTGCAATCAGTTTTGACACAGCTGCAATACCCCATTAGCTCATCATCAATACCATTCTCAAAACTTCCCTTCATCTGTGATCTCTGAAATTCACCACAAATCCTAACATCCTTCACAGCTGCAATCAGCACACCAGGACCACAACCTCAGTTCAAATCTCTGTCCCAGCTCCAACTGCACTTCATACAGCATCAGATCCCTGCAGTTCCTTGTTGGCTGTGAACTTCGCCAACTGCAATTTCAGTTCAATCCATCAACTTCAGTTCAGTTTAGCCCACACAAACCGTTCCATTACTAAATTCCCTTCATGCTACTACAAACTCCAGCCACAACCCTGCAGTCCATTGCCAACTGCAGCTGCATCAGTTCGTCATCAGAACCACCACCAGAACACCATCTGAGTAACTCCATTAGCAACATTTTAGCTCAACCTGCAATTTAGTAAGGCCATGACAGTTCATAACTACAACATTATCACCAACAATTCCACCTGCAATATCAATTTCAATCACTGCTCCTTCTTGTTCATGCATCAACTCAATTCCATGCAGCATATCAGACTTCAGCTTCAGTTCACCATTTACACTGAAACAACAACAGCATCAACTCCATATTCTCAGATCTAGCCATTGCAACAACAACCAAACCCATCTTCTAATCCTCATCCATTCTTTTTGAACCCTATAGTACCTGCTCTTCTTTTGTAAGCTTCAGCAGCACCAGGAACATCTCCATCTGAACCTCACAGCAGCAACAACTCATTCTGTGACTGGTACTAATCACCAACAGCAGCAGAAACCCATTTTTGGTTCTTCTTCGTTCTAAAATGAAAGAAAAGCCAATCTCTTCTTGTAATCTCGGCTAGCAAAACCCCCAAATTGTGTTTTCACAAACCCTAAATTCAGACAAAACACCATTCATAATCTTCTTGGCGGTTAGCAAATTCATCATCGAACTTCAATTGACAGAACCAAATATGTCTCCTCTTCATTTTATGACCTAGAATCGAACAACACCATCTCTCAATTTCATCCTCTCTGAATTTCAGTAACTTCAATTTCTTCAAAGTCACAGAAGCAAACCCATGAATCTCTGCAACTTCCATCAACTGATTCTTACATTGATCTTGAACTCATTGATTTCCTCCATTAACAATACCTTTATTCCTCTCTGAATCTCCTCTCTGAGAACGTTAACAAAGCCGCCATTCTTTCTTCTCGGTTTAAGGCAGTGTGGGAAAGAGAGGAGGCAATGATGAGAGAAAATGATTTCTCTGGATTTTAGGTCATGTGAAGGAATGGGGATGGCTATTCCCACTCAGGTGAAGTAGATATGGGGTGCACAGAATGACTCTAATCACCCATGAATAAGATAAGGGCCAACCAATGGCAGCCCAAATGTTGACTTGGCTCGACTCCCATGTCACTCGCCTGCGCCTTATGCTCCCAATTGAACGCTTTTTCCTTCTTTCGAGTTCCTCCGCCAACAAAAATTATCTCTTATTTCTCAAATTCACTTCTTCTCTTCAATTCAACACATCACTAAAGTTGTCATGCTTTTCAGACAAAATTTGCATCACTAAAGCTGACATGCTTTTCAGCCAGAGATGAAGAAATAAAAGCAAATAATGAGAAATAATCCGCCTCCAACACTTTTTCCTTGTTTCCTCTTCTTTTGGTTCAAATGACTACAAAGTACCTAAATACTCAAAAGTAAACATAAGATACATAATTTACAAGAAAACTAAGCAAAGAAAGCATAAACAATAGATAAATATTAAGGTGTTTTAGACACCTATCAAATTCCCCCACACTTAGACTTTGCTAGTCCTCAAGCGAATCAAACAAAACAATTCTAAAATATACAAACAACTCCATGTCGCCGAGAATACGGTTACTCTTAGCATGAATAACATGCCTTTGAACCCCTAGGTGACCCTAGTGGACGAGTTATAGTCTCGTGAAGTTTTACAAGAGGTTTGCCTACAAAACCTATTTTTCAAACTCCATCTACCTGTGACAAATCCATGAATGAATCCAAAATGGTTGCAAAAGGAGGTACCTTGTTATGAATCAAAATTAATATATATAAATTAAGCTCTATTAAGATAGTCGAACAAGCCACAATCTCGGAAACTAACAAACCACAATCACAAATGAATAGATAAAGAAGATGGAAATAGATATAGATGGTTGCGATGTTTACTAAAGTGATCGATGTTTCCCATATATGTCTGAAGGTCGCTGCCAATGATGAACCTATGACTCCTATTGGATTGAGTTACTAGTCTGAATTCTAATATCAACACACTGGCATATACAAGGGAACCATCAGTCAATAAACTTAAATCTGGATCGATTCACTGGCATATACAAGGGAACCAAGAGTCGATTTTATTGCACCATAACAATTTTTTTTTTTGACATCATGATTGGATCTTGTGGATCCAAACGCATGTTTCTTGTCAGCAGATTACATGATAGTTCCCTTGGATCCTGCACTCCACGCTTGCTTAGGCGACGGAGACAGGGAGAACACACACATAATGCTTTATCCAAGTGTCAAATTTATTCAGTTTGGACAATTGGTCGGTCTTTTTTTTTTCTTTTCCTCTTTTTGTAGTAACTCAATCACACTATTTCATCCTAACAGCAATAACAAGTCGATGTTAGTGACCCACCAAATCACATAGATATAACATAAAGGTTGCAAAAGTAATAACATAAAGTGATATGGTGATATTCCGAGCTATGGTAACAACTTTCATATTATTTCTAACACTTGAATTAATTTGTCCCTTGTAGTTAATGGGTTCCTCAACTCCCGCAACCAAAACGGTTTCATCCACATAGATTGGTAGTGTCATCCTAAAGGCACATATTTCTATGTTTTGGAGTATCATTTTTGTTTTTTTTTTGTTTTTTCATTTTTTAGTTTTCTATTTTTTTTATTTTTTTTTACTAAAAAGCATCAAACTCTAAAAACATATAAATGCTCCCCCACACTTAAACTTTACATTGTCCTCAATGTAAATTAACTCATCCAAAGTGAAGTTCAAGATGGGAAATTACGCAAATAATATGCAAAAACAAAGATAAAAATACTTAAAAAATAAAAAGATAAAAGTAAAGATACAAAACCGGTGGGTTGCCTCCCACTTAGCGCTTGGTTTAAAGTCGTCAGCCCGACTATCTCCTTCCTTTCTATGACTCCTTTAGAGGGATTGCATCCACAAAATTAACTCCTTCCACCACTTCGGAAGAGAAGTTCTCATAGTATGGTTTCAACCGGTGCCCATTAACTTTAAATTCCTTGCATGTAGCTATGCTACGAATTTCGACTGCACCATGAGAAAACACATTAGTAACAATGAAAGGTCCAATCCAACGTGACCTTAATTTACCCGGAAATAATTGCAAGCGAGAATTAAACAAATTCACTTTCTGCCCAACACAAAATTGTTTTCTAGAAATCATAATATCATGAAATGCCTTCGTTTTCTCCTTATAAATGCGTGAGCTTTCAAATACATCATTGTGAAGCTCCTTTATCTCTTGGAGTTGTAACTTCCTTTTCTTTCCAGCGCCATCCATCTCCATATTGCATTGCTTAATATCCCAAAACGCCTTATGCTCAATCTCCACGGGTAAGTTACAAGGTTTACCATAGACAAGCCTAAAAGGAGACATCCCAATAGGTGTCTTGTATGCGGTTCTATAATCCCACAAAGCATCATTAAGTCGCATTCTCCAATCCTTCCTTGTTGGATTCACCGTCTTCTCAAGTATGGATTTCACATCTCGGTTGGAAACCTCGGCTTGTCCATTTGTTTTGGGATGATAAGGTGTTGCAATCTTGTGCGACACATTATACTTCTTCAACAAGTTTTTTAAGAACCTGTTTTTGAAGTGAGAACCCCCGTCGCTAATTATGGCTCTTGGAATTACAAACCTTGCAAAAATATTAGCTTGCACAAAATCTGAACCACTTTAGAATCATTAGTTGTGGAGGCCTTAGCTTCCACCCATTTAGAGACATAATCAACAGCAGGTAAGATATAAAAATTCCCATGGGAGTTGAAAAAAGGACCCATAAAATCAATACCCCATACATCGAAAACTTCAATAAATTGAATAAAAGTTTGTGGCATTTGATTTCGAACACCTAGATTGTCTGTTCTTTGGCACCTATCACAAGTTGTACAAAATATATATGCATCCTTAAACAAGGTTGGCCAATAGAAACCGCTTTCAAGCATCTTGTGAGCGGTTCTCTTACTCCCAAAATGTCCTCCGTAAGCATAAGAGTGACAAAAAGACAATATAGAATTAAATTCAGATTCGGGAACGCACCTTCTTATTACTTGGTCACTACAATGTTTCCATAAGTATGGATCATCCCATATGTATTGGTTTCCCAACTTCTTAAGTTTTTCCCTCTCAGCACGAGACAAGTTCTTTGGGATTTGTTTAGACACCAAGTAATTAACAATATAGGCATACCATGGTTCTCCAAAGGCAATTGAAAATGGTTGCTCATCCGGGAACCTTTCACGCAATGGGATAACTTCCTTTTCCACAGCAATACGGCTCAAGTGATCCGCAATGGTGTTCTCAATTCCTTTCTTGTCTTTGATTTCAAGATCAAACTCTTGCAAGAGTAAAATCCATCGTATGAGCCTCGGTTTCGCTTCTTTCTTCATTAGCAAGTACCTAAGTGATGCATGATCATAAAAGACAATAACTTTTGTACCAATTAGATATGAGCGAAACTTTTCCAAAGCAAAAACAATGGCTAACAACTCTTTTTCAGTGGTTGTGTAGTTTTGTTGGGACTCATTTAACGTTCTAGAAGCATAATAAATAGCATGAGGGATCTTCCCCACACGTTTCCCAAGCACCGCACCAACTGCATAATCACTAGCATCACACATAATCTCAAAAGGATTGCTCCAATCCGGTGGTTTAATGATAGGGTCTGAAATCAAAAGCTCTTTCAAGCAATTGAATGCCTCCACACACTTTTCATCAAAGTTAAAAACCACATCTTTTTGCAATAAATTACAAAGTGGTGACGCTATCTTGGAAAAGTCCTTGATAAACCTACGATAAAAACCTGCGTGTCCAAGAAAAGAACGTATCTCCTTCACCGTAGTGGGAAGGGTTAGAGCACGAATAAGGTTAATCTTAGATTTATCAACATCCAAGCCTTTAGAAGATATTATATGGCCTAAAACTATGCCATGAGTTACCATAAAATGACACTTCTCCCAATTCAGCACAAGGTTTGTTTCAACCCAGCGTTCAAAGATTAAAGACAAGTTGTTCAAGCAAAGGTCGAATGAATCCCCAAAGACAGTAAAGTCGTCCATGAACACTTCGATTATGTTTTCAACATATTTTGAAAATATACTTACCATACACCATTGAAAGGTAGCTGGAGCATTGCACAAGCCAAAATGCATCCTTCTATAAGCAAAAGTACCAAAAGTAAAAGTGAAAGTGGTTTTCTCTTGGTCCTCCGTGCAATCACAATCTGATTATAACCTGAATAGCCATCAAGGAAGCAATAGTAAGATTGTCTAACTAAACGTTCAAGCATTTGATCAATAAAAGGTAATGGAAAATGATCTTTCCTGGTGGTGGAATTCAATTTTCTATAATCAATACAAACCCTCCAACCGGTTTGCACACGAGTTGGGACAAGTTCATTCTTATCATTCTCCACCACCGTCACACCTGATTTATTTGGTACCACTTGCACCGGGCTTACCCACTTGCTATCGGATATGGGGTACATAACACCCACTTCCAAAAGCTTGAGTATCTCCTTTTTCAAAACTTCCATCATGGGAGTATTCAAACGACGTTGCACTTCCCTTGTAGGATTTGCATCGTCCTCCAAACGAGTCTTATACAAACAAACGGCATGGCTTATACCCTTGATATCAGCGATTGTCCATCCAATGGCCGTCTTGTACTTCCTTAGCACCCTTAGAAGTTTTTGCTCCTATAATTCACTAAGCTCGTTAGAGACAATCACATGTAACTCTTCCTTGTCACCCAAGTACAAGTACTTTAGGTGACTTGGGAGAGGTTTCAATTCTAATTTTGGAGATTTAACAATAGATGGTAAAAGTTTTTCATCACTACATGGTAAAGAAATAAAAGAGATGTTATGAGTTTCCGGGCATCCTTGTAGTGAATTAAGATCACCAAGGGCTTCCTTGACTTCATTACCACACTCTACACCATTATCCATGAATGTAGTTAAAACGGTTTCCAAAGCATCGCCACCATTCAATTAAAACACTTGTTGTGCTAATGTATCCATAAAATCAATGGAGAAACAATATTGGACATCACTAGGATATCTCATCGTCTCAAAAATGTTGAAACGTATTATTTCTCCATCAAACTCCATAGTTAGCGTTCCCTTATCCACATCAATAATGGTTTTCGCCGTTTTCATGATGGGACTCCCAAGTAGCAATTGAAGAGACGAGTCCGGCGAACCTTCATTCATCTCTAACACGCAAAAGTCATCTGGAAATACAAGTTGATTAACCTGCACAAGAACATCCTCAACAATACCCATTGGGTAAACATTAGAGCGATCGGCTAATTGCAACACAATTCCAGACTTTTTTAGAGGACCTAACTCAAGTGAATTATACAATGGACGTAGGCATAACATTAACGGATGCACCTAAATCCAACATAACTTTGTTAAATGTAGTGTTACCAATTGTGACGGGAATGTCAAAGCTACCCGGATCCTTGTATATCAGTGGGAGTTTGTGTTGTAAGATTGTTGAAGCATTCTTCCCCACACTTAGTACTTCATTGTCTTTGAGCCTTTTCTTGTTGGTACACAAGTCCTTCAACACCTTTTCATACTTTGGCATTTGCTTTATAACATCTACGAGCGATATGTTCACATGAATCTTTCTTAGAACGTCTAAAATCTCCTTTTCTAGTTCCCCCATCTTAGACTTTGCGAATCTGCGAGGGAAAGGTAAAGGAGGAACATAAGTAGAAACCGGAGTTTTAGAGTTAGAAATAGGTACCTCAGAAGTTTGGGGAGACTCCACATTTTTCTCCTCCAAAACAGGTTCCTTTGGTGTTTCCACCTTGCCCGAATCAGTAACTTCGGCTTGCACAATTTGTGTACCACTTCTCAACGTAATAGCATTCACATCCCCTTTTGGGTTAACAGGTTGAGAAGAGAGTTTCCCACTATTTTGTGCCTTTAATTGATTCAACTCAATATCCATAGAACCAACTTGAGTTTGCAACTCCTTAACCGTGCTCTCCGTCCTTTGCATAAAAGATTTCAGCAACTCTTCCATACTTGACCCCTGATTTGGAGGTTGTTGTTGTTTTTGTGGTGGTTGGTGAAATTGTTGACGCGGTTGGGATTGTTGTTGTTGAGGTTGAAATCCACTCGGATGGTTGAAATTAGGTTGTTGAACCGCTCCTTGCTTGTTCGCATAGCTAAAATTGGGGTGATCTCTCCATCCCGGATTGTAAGTGTTGGAGTAGGGATCATACCGTATTTGCTGATTTGGGAAGATCACATCGTCTTGTTCATTGGAGTCTTCATACCCTTGAGAAGAACTTGGTATCACCGCGGATGCAACTTGTTGCATCATAGCTGTCATGTTACCCATTTGTTGACGAAGTTCCTCCACCTCGTTCACTTCATTTACTCTCTTAAGAAGCACATCCGAACCACGACTCAAGAATTGTTGGGAGTTTTCTTCCATGTTTTCAATCTACTCTCTAGCTTGTGCCACCGTTTTGTTCACTAGTGCACCACCACCCGCAGCGTCAAGAAGATTCATATCGCTTGATTGGAGTCCTTCATAGAAGTATCGGATAATCATCGCGTCGCTGAATTGATGGTAAGGGAAGCTTGACACCAATCTCTTGTATCGTTCCCAACATTCATATAAAGATTCTCCCACATTTTGCTTCATCCCGCAAATCTCCTTGCGAATTTGAGTAGCCTTTGATGCAGGAAAATACCTCTTTAAAAATAGTTTCTTCAACCCATTCCATGTTGTGATACTTCCGGGAGGTAAATAAAACAACCAATCCTTAGCACTATCCATCAACGAGAATCGAAAAACTTTCAACATTGCACTATCCGCTTCAGTATCCGCTGGAAGCATGGCCGTGACAATGGTGTGGAAGTCCATAAGATGCTTGTTTGGGTCTTCATTCACCATGCCATGGAACTTTGGTAATTCTCTAAGCAACCCCGGCTTGATCTCAAAAGTAGAGTTTGTTTGAATACACCCTTGTTGTGTATCCAACTTGTGAGATGCCAAGTCCTTGAGTGTGCGATTTGCATCACCCATTGCTTCTTCTTCTTCTTCAAAAGGTGGATCTTGTTCAACCGGTTCCTCTTGTTCTAGAACTTTTTGTTGTAGCTCTTCTTCCACTTCTAACTGTTGTTCTTCCGTTGTATCTTGACTTGGTTGGAGTATTGTGCCTCTTCGAGTGGCTATTCCGCACCTTGGATAGTTCCAATCTTTAGAATCCAGGGATTAGGTACTTGAAAACAATTCTCGAAAGAAAGTGAGAAACAAGACAAGAAACAAAAAGCAAATATGGAAGAGGAAGTAATGATAAGAAACTAAAAACTTAATAACAAGCCGTATGCCTCCCCGGCAGCGGCGCCAAAATTTGATCGGTTGTCAACCGTCAAATATAATTTCACTTTCTTACTTAACCACAATAATATAGTAAGTGATAGGAAAGAGTTCGTATCCACATAGAGACTTTTGTTGTTATGTAATTTTCAGTTTCTAAGATAACCAAGGGGGATTTTTTTGTTAGCAAATAAAATAAAGTAAAGCAAAGCAAATAGTTGGAATAATCAATAAGGAGAAGATATTGGTCATGGGATAGTATCATTCACAAACATGTATTTTCATCAATGACTAGAATTGATATTTTAATCTCGCATTTAAAAGTCCTAGGATACCTTGATCGCAAGAATATCCCGTTAATTCCCTAATTTCATCACAACCACATTAAAGATGCATATGTAAATTCTTCCTAGAAAGCAACCCAAAGTGTAAAAGCACAATTAAGTTTAACTCCCTAAAAGCTTTAAGATTTATGGAATAAGACTAATCAAAGCAAACAAACGTGTAAAAGCACTAATTCGTTTTAACCAAGGTTATGATTCATATGTGACTAGTAGGATATATCACTACAAGCACTACCCACAATTATGCTACTTAAAATCAGGGACAAACAACTTTTTCGTATTGAAAACCCTAATATACCTCTAGATATGAAAGCAAATCGGATTGATTCCGGACTCAACCAATCAACCAATCAAATCATATGATAAAATAAACCATGAATCATAAACAATAAAGTTGAGACAAAACTAATTCATAGAATCAAATAACATGCTTGAGAAATCAACTTTTATCCCATAACCAATAATTGTATTTATTTACTCATAATAATGGAGTTCATCATAATCGAATCAATAAAATAAAGAAGATGAAAACAAACGAAAGCAAACCCGAGAAGAAGTTCTCTCCAAAGCTCCAAGTAGAAAATAATACGTGATCACTCAAGTTGTAGAAAGACTTCTCTTTTATAGCTCATCTTGTTCCAAAATTAGGTCAAATTCTTAAAAATCCAATAATAAGATGTCTACCAAGCCCATATGTGAGGAATACCCAAGTGAAAATGTGTCCCAAAAGTAGTCGCCGGAAAACTGGTAAAGAGGTCGGAACTTGACCGGAAAAGGTCGGAGAAGTAGCTCAGGTGACCGGCAAAGTCCACCTGGTCATCGATCAAACGAATCAGTCAACCCGGGTCAACTCAGAAGTCAGGCCGAGTTGAAGTGAGTCAGGTAGTTAGTCAGGCCTGAGTCAGAGCTGCATGAACTGAGTATCCATGGCCTTGGCTTTTGCACTGCCTGAACTAATGCAGCACAATCATTGTGCATCACCAAATCTTAACCATCCATGATGGTTGTTCCCTGTAAGCTTCTCTGCTCCTAAACATTCATCTATATTCATTCTGCAGCTTCAGCCATTGCTACCACCAATACCAGCAGACTCCATGATGCTCTTGACTGCAATCCCAGACTCATAACCACTATTGCAGCTGCACAACAGCCATTTCTTCCTTGCCCGCGAGTTCAATTTCATACCCATTTTCTTTGTTGTCTTGCAACACCAAAATCACAATCTCCTCTGCAATCAGTTTTGACACAGCTGCAATACCCCAATAGCTCATCATCAATTCATTTCTCAAAACTTCCCTTCATCTGTGATTTCTGAAATTCACCACAAATCCTAACATCCTTCACAGCTGTAACTCAGCACCACCAGGACAACAACCTCAGTTCAAATCTCTGTCCCAGCTCCAGCTTCACTTCATAGCAGCATCAGATCCCTGCAGTTCCTTGTTGGCTGTGAACTTAGCCAACTGCAATTTCAGTTCAATCCATCAACTTCAGTTAAGTTTATCCCACAAACTGTTCCATTACTAAATTCATGTTGCTTCAAACTCCAGCCACAACTCTGCAGTCCATTGCCAACTGCAGCTGCATCAGTTCATCATCAGAACCACCACCAGAAACCACCATCTGAGTAACTCCATTAGCAACATTTTAGCTCAACCTGCAATTTAGTAAGGCCATGAAATTTCATAACTACAACATTATCACCAACAATTCCACCTGCAATATCAATTTCAATCACTGCTCCTTCTTGTTCATCTGCATCAACTCAATTCCATTGCAGCATACCAGACTTCAGCTTCAGTTCACCATTTACCACCTGAAACAACAGCAGCATCAACTCCATATTCTCAGATCTAGCCATTGCAACAACAACACCAAACCCATCTTCTAAGCCTCCTTCATTCTTGTTTTGAACTCTATGGTACCTGCTCTTCTTTTGTAAGCTTCAGCAGCACCAGGATTATCTCCATCTGAACCTCACAGCAGCAACAACTCATTCATGTAACTGGTACTAATCACCAACAGCAACATACACCCATTTTTGGTTCTTCTTCGTTCTAAAATGAACAGAAACAACTTCAATCTCTTCCTGTAATCTCGGCTAGAAAAACCCCCAAATTTGTGTTTCACAAACCCTAAATTCAGACAAAACCCATTCATAATCTTCTTGGCGGTAGCAAATTCATCATCGAACTTCAATTGACAGCATCAAATCTGTCTCCTCTTCATTTTCTGAGCTATAATCGAACAACACAATCTCTCAATTTCATCCTCTCTGAATTTCAGTAACTTCAATTTCTTCAAAGTCACAGAAGAAAACCCATGAATCTCTGCAACTTCCATCAACTGATTTTTCCATTGATCCTGAACTCATTGATTTCCTCCATTAACAATACCTTTATTCCTCTCTGAATCCCCTCTCTGAGAACGTTAACAAAGCCGCCATTCTTTCTTCTCGGTTTGAGGCAGTGTGGGAAAGAGAGGAGGCAATGATGAGAGAAAATGATTTCTCTGGATTTTAGGTCATGTGTAGGAATGGGGATGGCTATTCACACTCAGGTGAAGTAGATATGGGGTGCACAGAATGACTCTAATCACCCATGAAAAAAATAAGGGCCAACTAATGGCAGCCCATATGTTGACTTGGCTCGACTCCCATGTCACTCTCCTGCGCCTTACGCTTCCAGTTGAACGCTTTTTCCTTCTTTCGAGTTCCTCCGCCAACAACAACTATCTCTTATTTCTCAAATTCACCTCTTCTCTTCAATTCAACACATCACTAAAGTTGTCATGCTTTTCAGACAAAATTTGCATCACTAAAGCTGACATGCTTTTCAGCCAGAGATGAAGAAATAAAAGCAACTAATGAGAAATAATCCGCCTCCAACACTTTTGCGTTGTTTCCTCTTCTTTTGTTCCAAATGACTTCAAAGTACCTAAATACTCAAAAGAAAACATAAGATACATAATTTACAAGAAAACTAAGCAAAGGAAGCATAAACAATAGATAAATATTAAGGTGTTTTAGACTAGAGCTGGCAAACGGGCGGGCCGGGGCTGGCTTGTGACCAACCCGCGGGTTACGGGTTAATTCAAGCCTAAGCTTGCGGGTTGAAATTCTTCAGGGGTGGTCATTTCTCCAACCTGCGCCCGTCCCGGGTAAAGCTTGCGGGTTCACGGGAGCTCACGGGTTAGCTGGTTTTTGTTGAGTCAACTCGCCAGAAGTCGATTTCTGGGCTATTTCCGGCCACATTCAGGCCATCTAAAGCTCCTTTCCAACCTAAGTACTTAATTTAACATTCATCATTTCATCTAATTCATTTGATATTTCGATTCAAAAACTCAAAATTGCAAAACTAAACTACTTTTGCATTTAAAGGATTAAAGGAACACAAATACTAGTCATTAGTAGTTTAATACTTTAGTTACAGTACTTCATCAGTTGATGATGATATTTTCAACAAAGAAAAAAATCCTCCGAGACTGTAGCAATACCATTGTTTGTAATTTGTATCACCAAGTGCGACAATAAAGATATTAACAACCACTTCCTGCACAAAATATATATTGTGTGGTTAATCAAAAAAAGTGTTAACTGTCCAAAAAAACATCTCCAATCTCTTTTCTATGCAATATTTGGAGACACTGGTAACTCTTGTTCTTGTACACTTGAACATACTGGAATTGATGGAGCCACAAAGACTCATAGTAACATTATCAGTTTATCAACAATAAAGACTCATAGTAACATTATCAATTTATCACAATTCACAGTTTGCATCCCATTCAATTGACAGTCACAGACTCATAGTAACATTATCAGTTTATCACAATTCACAGTTTTACACACAAATGGAGAGCATAATAAGATGATATCCAGTTATCCACCATACACATTATTATCTTGAATACATGAAACTAGCCTGAAGCATGTAGTACATCAACAATTTATGCTGCATTGTTGAATTTAACAAACACAATTTAAGCTTTAACAACCAAAACCCAACAAAGAAACATCAAGCAAGTAAGTTCACATAATAAACCCCCACTTTGTTCTTTCAAGGTAGGAGGTAGCACACTAGCACTAGTCAGTAGTCACTACTCACTACTCACTAGGTCTTGCCAAACATAGCATACAAAATTACAAATATACAATCATTGGAGAATGGAGAATTGAGATGAATGAAAATGTAAAGAAAGAACCAACTGTAATTGTGTCTGTAACACTGTATCCATGCTCTAATTAAAATAAAATATGCACAATCACATATTCACATACATAAGCAAATCCCTAATTAAAACCGGATAGTTTGAGCCTTTGAGGCTTTGAGCTAATAAAAACATCCATCCAAGATTCCTAATAAAACATAAGCAAATCCCTAATAAAACCACGAATGAAAGTAAAGTATGAAACGCTATTCAAGATTCTAAAACCATAGAAAATATTAAATTAAAACCAATCTTTAATCAAGATGTTATACCTGAAGATCTTTGAGAAATTACTGCACCTGGAGGCTGGAGGTCTTCCACACAATATTAAAAAGAAAGGAACTTCAATTGAAACCTTAACAGAGAAATTGAAGAAAGGAGTTACTGGACAATCTATCAAGAAATTAACCTCTAACAATTCAAATAGAATCAAAGTGATGGAGAAATTCAAATTACCTGAAGATTAATTTGCACCTGAAGGACTTCTACATTCAAAAAAAAAAAAAAAAATTAAATTTAAACCCTAACATCCAAAAAATTGAAAACAAAACAAAAAGAAATTAACTTTCGAAAACCATAACATTACCTGATGAGAATTGAAATCAAAAATAGGGTTTTGAAGAAAGGGGATTTTGAAGATACGAAGACAAATAGGGTATGAGAAAAGGGGTTTATAGATATAGAATAGAATAGGGTTTTGAAAACATGGATTTACAGATATAAAAGAGAAATAGGGTTTTCCTTTACGGATTGGATTTTCCAGTTCCCCTCTTTCACTTTCAGTCTTTCTCCCACACCCACAGTCTCGCTTGCTTACACAGAGAATACTCAAGAGTCAAATGACTCAAATCCTTCAAGATCGAAGTAGTAGCAGACGGAGAAGACGAAAGAACTTTGTCTGTGAACTGAAAACTGAGGCTGCCGCTGGGAAGTGCGGACGGAGAAGACGAACTAAGTAGGGTTTTTTCGTTTTTATACCATGGATGCATGGCAGATTGGCAGGGGAGGAGACACGTATAGACATTAGTGACACCCGGCAAAAATGAAGTGCGGGTTAACGGGTTAACCCGCGATTTTACGGGCCGGGTCGGGTTAACCCGTTTGTTAACGGGTCACCATTTCTCCAACCCTAACCCGGCTTGTTTAGAAACCAGCCGGTCCGGGTTCGGGTTTTCACGGTCCGGGCACGGGTTAACCCGCGGGTTTCAACTTGTTTGCCAGCTCTATTTTAGACACCTATCACTGTTCCGGACATTTGGTAGATTTTTGTGGCTCATTTGAGTTGTTGGTCAGGGACCAGGGTTTTGAGATATGGCATGATGCCTGAGCCAAACCATGCTACAGTTCAAGATATGGCCCACTGTTAACTAATTAAAATAAATAAATATACACAATTGTGCTGATTTTATTTTGCTAGACTTATTTTGTTTGACATTAGTTGATTTTAGTTGTTGGTCAGGGACCACAATATTGAGATATGGCATGATGGCTGAATCAAACCATGCTGCAATTCAAGATATGTCCCATCTTTTAACTAATTAAAATTAAATAATATAAACAAGTGTGCTGATTTTAATTTGCTTATTGACCTATTTTGTTTGACCTATTATGTTTGACCATTTTTTGATTTTAATTGTTGGTCAAGGACTTGAGATATGGCATGATACATGAGCCAAACCATGCTGCAGTTCAAGATGTGGCCCATCTGTTAACTAATTAATCAATTATGTCAGGAATACACTAGTGTTCTGATTAATCAAATCAAGATATTGCAATCCACCAGCGTCACATAATGCCTGTCAACAGGCGCTGGCTCTTCCGAATCTGCAAACGTGTAAACCCTGGTAAACCTGCATAATCAACAAGTACTGGTGTCTATGAATTTTGAAAAAAATCAATTATGATTGTAGTAATAATGTAGTAGGAAATACTGCGTCTGAAATTCAATAGGCGTGCTTTGCCAAGGGACAAGACGTTAACCATGCGCCTTAAATGGTAGAATCCTACAAACAAATAAGATAGTATGTCTGACTCAGTTTCATTATTAACTAGACCTAAAAATTTCATTAAGATATTCTCAAAACAAAATACAATGTACTGCAACAAATCAACAATCTGAAAAAGTGGGGGTACAACAACCTCACCCAATAATTCGCTTAGCAATCTGTATGGACTAACTCCAAAATTTTAAGAGAATCAACTACACAGTCAGACTCAATCTTAATAAAAATTATATCAAGGAGTTATATCTCAATTTCTCATAGGGTACGCATACTTATCCAGTCTCCATCAACCATTTAGTACACACACAAGTACGCATACCTTTGGTTCCCGGTTTTGGACTTATACACTAATGTGCGAACATACTATATGCTTATATCCAAATATGGTTACATATTCTAAACTCTCATTTCAATCATTGATACATTCTTAGAGGATGTTAAATAGAGGTTATTCACACACTATTCTTCTTCAAAGTAGTTTTCAAGATATTGAAATAATCAACATGACTTTCGTCACTTGTAAAAATGAACTTGGCGAAACCAAAAGCTTACCAACACATATTTCTAGAAATAGATAAGCGAGATAAACTCGGCTCAAAATAGCAAATGTGTATAATCGAAGTCTATATAGCAATACGACTTTTGTCTCAAGATAAGAGATATAGTAGATCGACTTTGAGTGATAGATAAGTTCAAGTCTCCATATACCTTTTAGTCGATGAAGTTCCACCAGTTCCTTGAGTAGTTCTTCATCTTTGTATGATGCATGCCGTAGAATCTAGAGCTTAACTACACTTTTTATCCTAGTCCGAGACTTAGCTATAAGTAGACTAGAAATCAAGACCTATAGTTTTGGCAACTAAACTTGACAAACAAGCTTGAGATAGCAACGCTTGCGAGTTCCGCCGAGCATTGCTCTAACACAATCACAAATACAAATAGAGATGTTCATAATCATCGTGAGAAATTGTATCATAGAGTCATAGAGGTGCTTTCTTCTTAGGTTCTCTTTAGGTTGAATGGTAACGACTTGCTAGACTGGATTATAGTGTGAACAGACTATTTTGTTAAATAAGGAAGGTAAAAATTTATTTTTAACAAGTGTACTATCTCATTGACATGAATACTTACTTGTCAGGATATTTAGAGATTTCCTTGGGGTTTCAGCAAGATCATAGGCGTCTAATTAGAACTGACAATCAGTAGTCTAATCCTACAATCCTAATGCAATATTTTTCTGTTGGGTCTCGCAAAATCCGCAAAATCGCACTTTCCATATATCACCTTGATTTTCATTTGTTATATTCATGGTAAACATAACCCACCCACTATATTTAGATTTGCATACTAGATATGTATATAAATAAAAAGAAAAACACAATATATTTAGCTAGATTTGGATCCTAGAAATAAGAAATTACATACCTCATTCATAAGTAAAAGAAATAAGGAATTGAGAGGATGAGTTATAATGAGAAATATGTTTTTCTAGACAATGGTCTTGTTAATAATGATCCTCCTCCTCCGAAGCGATTTGCTTCATGGGATGACTTTGTGGAAAGCATTGGTGATATACTAGAATAGTATGTCGATGAAGAATGGGAATTAGTTCATAATATGAATCTTGGGATTATTCCTGCAAGTAGCCATGTTGAAAATGATCCTCCTCCTAAGGGTTTTGCTTCTTGGGATGCATTTGAGAAAAGCTATGGTGACCATTTGGATAATCATTTGAGCAAATTTATGGCTGAGCACTCGGCATTTACTAAATTCAAGTTTTTTACATTTTTTTAGTATGCTAATTTTATTAATGTGTAAGCAAAATTATGTAGCAGTCATTGTGGTCTCAATTCTGATATTTTTTTTGGTTAAGTTTGTCAGATTTTGCATTGCAATTTATGAAAAACTTGGCTATATTTTCCTACTCTGATACAAGACTCAATATACAGTCCCTATCATATTCATGATCCTATCACTTTAACCGCAAAGCCACAACAAAATTATGGTTAACCCTAATGATAGACGCATTTATGTGTCTAATATATCTTAATTGTATATATTGTTAGTGCTCGAATTTGTACTTATTTGGTTATTTTATTTATTTGTATGTGTTTTTGGAAAAATAAGGTTTTGCGGCAAAATTGGCTAAAAATATGGCATTTGGACCTCTGTAGATAGCATACCGGAAGTTCCCCAGAAGTGTACCGGAAGTACCCCAAAAATAGCTCGGAGGAACCACGAAAAAGTGCGGAAAACATCCCAGAAGAATTGCTAAAGGCACTCCTACGTTGGATAAGGGGCACCCCATTTCAGGGCATGTGCTAAAGGGACACCATAACTGGATTAGGGGGAGGTCAGTTTCCTTCTCAAAATTCAAAACAGAAACTGGCGGGAAAAATGGCAGCAGCGAAGAACAGTTTTGAAAGTGGAATTTGAGCGAGTTTTGAGGAGATTCAATGGATGTATTTGGTACGTATGGACTCTATAAGACATAACAGACCTGTTGCAAGCAACTAGACCCAACCAATTGGGCTGGATAAGCCGGAAGAAGAGATCGAAGTCCAGGCAGAGAGACGTGTCCTGCTGTTCACTGTCGAAGATTTTGTGGAGATTTTGGGAGACTTTTACGCTGGATAATCATGTATTTGGTCCTGTTCAAGTCATAGGAAGAGTTTGGTGGCTATTTTATAGCTAACAGACGCGTACAAAGCAACAAAAAAGAGATTTCTCTCTCAACTGCACGTGAAAAAAAGGGAGATAAACTAGGATTTAATCGAGTTATTTGGACCTTGTTGTGTATATAAAGGTCGTTGAGAAGTGTTAGAGAGTTTTATCAAGAGTTTGGGGTCGAGCCAGAGCCAGGGGGAGCGAAGAAGAAGGAGTAGCAACAATGTTCACCTGCTGCTGCTGCTGCCATTAAAGAGCTTCAAGAACACGAAGAACAGACTCTCCAGGACAGTCTTATTTTCAGCAGAGTCAGCAGCAGAGAAGCGTCGTTCTTCAATAGTTCCAGCGCAGTGGATAAGTGTCGCAGTTTAGCTGCAGTTTTGTGGTATCGTTTCTTTTTGGACGTGTTTTGTGATTCTCAGAACCACTGTTTTATAACTTTTGACTCTTTTAATCATACTTTGATCTTTGAATTAATATTTTGAGTGTATGATTAATATGAATAGCTAAACCCTAATACTGGGATGATGGAAGAAACCATTCTTTATGCATGAGTAATTTTTATTTAATTCTTTTATGACTATTTGCACTATTATGAATGGAATTATGATTTTTATTGATTATTTGTGATTTTGTCTGATGATGTATGCTTAATCCATGAGATTCTTGATGCATCATGCTTATGATTTACATATAATACTTACAAAATCTATTTTTGGCAAAGTAAGAGTCGATATTTGTTATCAATATAAGCTTTAATTGTCTAGAATTAATAATTGAATCGCATGAGTATAAGAATTTGTGAAATCCTGAGTCCCAATATCTCTTGATCCTATGACAAATTTTGTATATATTTTTGTTTTAAAAATCTTTTCAAGTCCGAGCAACGAATCCTTATTTACCACAATCGAAATATTAAAACACCTAACTCTTCAGATCCAAATCTCTAAACCAAGCCCCCTTAAACCATTACTCATTCATTCTGTTTTGTCAAAAGATTGATACTCCAACAGATGAACAATGGACATAAATTAAACAACATATGCACTTTGAATCTAAAGAAAATATTGCATCCATAAACGTTTACAAAAACTATACATCCAAGCAGCTTTACAAACAGACTAACTAAACATCCCCAAAAAAAACATAAGATTACACTAATAACACAAAAAAAATAAAAATGCATACATACATACATATATATATATATATATATAAAACTAAACAAAAGATGATGGATCAAGATGTGATTGAATACCATTCTTGCATAGCAGAACCATGAAAACAGAGGACTAGATCAGTGAGAATCCCCTTCTTCTTCACTGTTGTTGTCGACAATCGTAACCACATCTTTGTATGGCCAATCATCATCATCATCGTCGTCGTCTTCATCTTCATCCTCAAGCGCTGGCCCAAACCAAAAGAAGTGTTCTGGATCATCTAAATCATCATCATCATCAAAATCATACTCATCACCCTCTTCATCGTCCTCTTCTTCTTCATCGTCAACAGCAGCATCATCATCATCGACATCAGACTGATTAAAATCAACATCTCCAAAACAAGGAACAACCTTGCAACAACAATAACCAACAATCTCTTTGTCTTCATCAAGAAAAATAAATCGGAAGGAAGTTACTACTAGAGAAATCCTGATCATTTTGTCTGGTTTGATACTGAAATCCTAGGTTCGGTTTAGAGAGAGACCTGGAAAAGAAAAAGCGGAGTAGTAATCTCCCTTCCTTGCTCGTGTTTTATACCTGATATTCAACCTGGTTTGATATACACGTTTTCACTTTAATATTCAACCTCTAGCTTAGCCACGTATAAGCATGATAACTTGGCTAGTGAACAAGTATAGCTTTGAGAAATAAATAAATAGTACTATAATATAAAAAAGAAATTGGGTGGAAAATTAACATCAAGGAATTTATCTCGGTAGAGATACTCCCTAGAAACTTATACTTGGACGAAAAATTCTTGCTAAGATCGTGACATCGAAATAAAAATTGGTTTAGAAGCTCGTCCAAGAGTGACATCGGTAAAAATTGAAAATTACCATCAATCAATTTATCTCTGTGGAAATATACTCCCCAAAAACTTAGATTTGGACGAAAAATACTTGTTAAGATAGTGACATGGAAATAAAAACCAATGTTCTGAAAACCGGCCCGGCCCGGACGGTCAGCCCAGTGAATCGGTGACCCAGTCACCTTTCCGGGCCGTTTCAACAGTGACCCAGTAAATTTCCAAAAAAAACGGCTTCTATTGTGAAAATCGGATGACCCGGCCGAGCTGACCCGTGATTCGGCCAAACCAATGTAGTTAATATCGGATATCGGTTCATCTCGGCCGGGACCGATACACTGGTACGATTTTGTATCGGAGATATTATCGTTGAAATATCGGTATAATATCGGTTCTAGATTTAGAGACTATAATTTTATATTAAACATTTTCTCCACACATTTTCGGATAAGATATAATAGATAACATCAATTTTATCAAAAATACAAAAGAGTAACTTTAGTAACTTGCTTCGAGAGCTACATGCACCTCTACTACCACCTGGAAGACTTTCTTCGCCAAAATTACCCTTAAACTTTATAGAAAACGACCAATACCGTCTCATATCGGGAAATGTAGGAAAATTTCGTATCGACCGATACGGCCGATATTTGACCGAAACGGCCGATATTCGACCGATAAGACCGATATTATCGGGCGAATATCGTATCCCCGATATCTTTCTTATCGTATCGTTCTGGGCAGATATCCGAAATATCCCCAATATATCGGCCGATACGGCCGATATTGACTACATTGGGCCAAACCTAGTACGACTCAATGGGTTGATAGTGATTAAAAAAAAATCTATGCAGCTAAGAATCAAAATCACAACACAATTTCTTCAAATCATATTCATATATCAACACACACGCATATCAAAATTAATTACAAAATGGATTAACAAAACATCCGTAATAAAAGAGTATAGAGAAGTTCTTCTTGTCTCTTAAAGATATAATTTCCCATTCTATAAATTGAAAATTTTATTATCTTCGATCTATTTTGATCCAAATGAAAAGATCAACAAAAGAAAAGGAATGAACAACTTAAAACATGGAGGAAAGAAACAACAAAACCAATTATTTGATGATTACGTTACAAATCATGAGATCATAAAAGTTAATCTTCCATCAAAATGAACAAAAACCCTTTTCTTTGTTTTTTATCTTTATTTTTGTTGCAATTCTTTGCCACTTTTTTACATGCATATAAATCTTCAATTTCTTCATTTCATCTAAAAGTTGGGGGTTATGCTTGAGATATGGAAGTTGAGGTGGGAATCACGATAGTACAGAGGGTGAGTAATAGCTATGTTATTAGGGAAAGAGGGATAGTGTGTGTGTGAGGAGGAAATCCCGATGCTTTAAACTCAGGTTAGGGTTTGAGGGGCGAAAATCGTAAATAGTTAACATTTGAGGGATAAAATTTCGCAGTTAGCATGTGAGTAACTTGGTCCGTTAGATTAAGTTGGATCTCTTAGCAATGTTATAAGAAACGCAGTTATCTAATGTCTCACGTCCCCATTACCTAGCCTCTACCGCAGTACCGCTAGTGTATTTGCAAGTTTTATAACTTGAAAAAGTAGTGGACGTGTGAAAAGTTAAACCAAATAATTTTTATACAGTGAGATGATGAGATTCGTGAGGAGGATAAAAGTGGCAAAATTTATCATAGGCAGTAGTTTTTTTTTTATTTTGTTTTTTTTGGTTTGTTTTAGTTTTCTTGTAAGGTTATGGGTGTTTCCTTATATCTTGTGGATTGTGTCAAAACCAAAAAAAAAAAAAAAAAAATTACATACCTGATCCAGTGAAGCCGGGTTGATTCACTGATTGAACCATTGACCCTTAACCCGGTAGGTTTTCCGGTTTGTTGTCCGAGCCGTTTTTCTGAACATTGATAAAAACAGGGGTTTAGAAGCTCTTCCAAGAGTGACATCGGTAAAAATTAAAAATTACCATCAATCAATTTATCTTGGTGGAGATACTCCCCGTAAACTTAGATTTGGACGATAATACTTGCTAAGATCGTGACATCGAAATATAAATTGGTTTACTAGCTCATCCAAGAGTGACATTGGTAAAAATAAAAAATTACCATTAAGCAATTTGTCTCGGTGGAAATACTCCCTGGAAACTTAGATTTGGATGAAAAATTCTTGTTAAGATCGTGACATCGAAATAAATAAAAATTGGTTTAGAAGCTCGTCCAAGAGTGATATCTGTAAAAATTGAAAATTACCATCAATTAATTTATCTCTGTGGAAATATACTCCACGAAAACTTAGATTTGGATGAAAAATACTTGCTAAGATCGTGACATGAAAATAAAAGTCAGGGGTTTAGAAGCTCGTCCAAGAGTGACATCGGTAAAAATTGAAAATTACCATCAATCAATTTATCTTGGTGGAGATATTCCCCGTAAACTTAGATTTGGACGATAAATACTTGCTAAGATCGTGGAATCGAAATATAAATTGGTTTACAAGCTCGTCCATGAGTGATGTCGGTAAAAATAGAAAATTAAATTAATTTATCTCGGTGAAAATACTCCCCGGAAACTTAGATTAATTTGGATGAAATATACTTGCTAAGATATCGCGGCATCGAAATAAAAATCAGGGGTTTAGAAGCTCGTCCAAGAGTGACATTGGTAAAAATGAAAAATTACCATCAATCAATTTTTCTTGGTGGAGATATTCCCCGGAAACTTAGATTTGGACGATAAATACTTGCTAAGATCGTGACATCGAAATAAAAATTGGTTTACAAGCTCGTTCAAGAGTGACATCAGAAGAAATGGAAAATTACCATCAATCAATTTATCTTGGTGGAAATACTCTCGGAAACTTGGATTTGGATGAACTATACTCTCTAGGATCGTGACATCGAAATAAAAATTGGTTTAGCTGAATAAGCCATGTCCAAGAGTGACATTGGTAAAAAAACTTGGATATCGAGTCCTGTCGACGAAGCTAATCATCGTCGTTCGTGAATTCATAATGCCAACCAATCAAATAAACTAGTTTCACCTGATAACCTAACATCCCCAGACATCCTTGCCAATATTATCTGCTGATCGGTATGATACGACCAATAATGCGATATTATCGGATATTCATATGTATCGTTGATATTTTATGTTCCGTCCAGATTAAAGGCACAGACATAATGAAATCCTATATTATCGTCCACTAATTTAAAAAATAAATACGGATCTCGGTTCTTTTAGTACAAATTTAATTGTAAGAGCTAGCTATAAATACTTCTAAGAATATGAATTGGGATTTTAATCAAAAAATTGTACCAAAAAGCATTTATCATCTTCCAAGGCACTAGCTAGAACTATATTAAACATTTATTATTTCTCTTCTAAGAATATGGGAGTAAAATAGTGCAATGTAGTTGACTCAATTATAGTAAAGAAAAGATACTACTATATCCAAGGCACTAGTAATAAAGGAATTAGCTAGTACAATAATAAATACTCCAGTTTGCAGTGGTATTTTTGATTTTTGATCATTTCTACTTTAACAATTTGTGTAGAATATTCTTGTGGGACCCTGTCCTAAATACCAGCCCCATCACTAAATACTAGGAGTATATATATGGAACATTCCTATGATTGATTCTTGGATTTGGGGGTACATTCATGTGGTAGTTGTACTTTGGGGCTTCTTGTTATGTGTGACTGAAAGAGAAATATTATAACACGAGTAGTATTTTTTCAATCACCACGTTACTTGTTTTGTCAATCATCATTACACTTCAGTTTCTCATATTTCACTTCCACTAATCTACGCAATCGCAATGAGTATCTTATTTTTTATGCGCATGCAAAAGAAGAAGATCTAGGTAGCCATAATGAGTATCTTGTTGCTTTCTTGGGTACATGCAAAAAAAAAGATAGATCTCTAAAGGTTTTGTTTCTAAAATGTCTGTCACGTTAGGTTGGCTTGACCCAAATTTGGAATTGCTGCCAAGATCCCTTGTGGTCCAGTCTTTCCATAAACTATTGCTATATTTCTTCCATTTTGGTTGTGTCTAAATTAAAATTAAAATCTGATAACTATCATAAGGGATTATGTTTATATAAGGTATATTATGGAAAAATGAATTGTGTTGACTCGACGAGTTAATAAAAATTGATTGATTAACAAATAAATATCAAGCAAAGAATTTGAACACAATGAGCATATACTAAAGAACCAATATTTTTATATTATTCATTCTAAAACTAAACGAAGCAAAATAATACCAACATCCTCAATATTTTTTTATTTAAAAATTAATCGAAATAAATAATTTCTAAAAACAAAAACCACATTTTCTTTGATAATATGCTCAACTAAATCCATCGCATCTAGTACTCGTGTTGCAGCATTAGCAGGCTGTGCTGGAACTTCAAGTACCTTTTCTTCTAGAGGTGTCTCCCTGGGTATTTCTGGTATGCCAGACACAGTTTCACCAACAGGCTCATTTGAAGGAATGGGAGCATGGACACCATCCATTTCAACAGAAGCAGAAGCAAGAAGAGTAAGATTGTCAACATGAGCTTGAACTTCACCTAACAGGGGCATGCCAGGAACCTTACACACGCCATCAATAGTTATGGTGATCCTTAGCTTTCTTGATACATCCATTACTATCTTTGGAATTGTTTTAATCCTCTCGGTATTGTTCTTATTGGAACTCGTTTTCTTCGTCTAATATATCAATCTATCTTTTATGCTGGTGTGGTTCATACGACCTCTTTAATAATATATATATATATACATATATGTATTAGAAAAACCCTAATTTTTTTTTAGGTTAGGAGCATTATCTCCAATTACCTAATTTATTTGTACTCCGTAAATCACTCTCAAGTAAACAAAATATATCAGTTTTCGTATCGATAAATATATGCTCATATACGCGTACAACACCACATTGATTTTAGTATATGCATGATTTATCTAAATACGGAAAAATAGCACGAAAAAATTGCGTAAACACAACCATGTTGATTGAGTACATGGAGTATATGCTTTATCATACAGTAGATCATAATCATGTACTCTTCGCTAATGTGCATGCCTTGGCTACAGTCTTGCCAAATATGTAGGTATCTGAAGTATCTCTCTCTCTCCATGATTCTTTCTCTAAACAAATTTCTATTTTTGGTGTAATTCCCTCGGTGATTCACTCCTACTCAAAGCCATGCACAACAATTCCCTCCAGCCAAGCGTTGTAACCATGCCCAATTTTGGCTTTCGTATATTGGTCAACACCATAAATTACAGCTATGATTGGCAATAACAATATATATTGGGATCATTTTTTTCTTCAAAAGATTAATATGCTATGGTCATAACCCTAATTTCTTGTCTTCAAAAGATTAATATACTATGGTCATAACCCTAATTTTTAAATTTGCAGTGGACACATAAATAGAATGTTGATAAACTGGAATAAATCTCACACAAACACGTGAAAATATCTGTTTCTTGTTTGGATCATGAATTATTAAAGAAGGCATGTTGATAAAGGATGCGACCATTGGTCAAACGATGTAATGGTTCGCACCCCTTCATATTACGAGGTACATTAACCGAATAGATTTTGAAACACCAAAAGACATGAAAATTCCAATAGGTGTGTTGTGCGGGGACACATATTGCATCCATTGGATGTCTATATAAGCTTTACTCATATCTGCTAGTAGCATTCAACAAAAACCAAATCCTAAATGCTTCTACATTTAAAAAAAAAATCTTTCACAAGTAATAGTAATGAAAATGTTGACGGATTTAACTCCTGAGATACTACACCTCCTCCCAAGTACAGAAAGTATTTTGGCAAGAAAATGTGTATGCAAAGAGTGGAATTCTGTCCTTGCAGACAAAAGAATTGGACTCCTTTTCGGTTTCACTCAAAAAGTGAGAGAATAAAAAGTTATGCAACTCTTCTACAAATAACCTTTTTTTGCCTAATCATGTAAATTTTTATTACTAAAAAAGAACTAAAATGTTTGGTTACAAAAAAAATCTGACTAGACAGGCCCAGACAGAAGTTACTAAAAAAACAGCTTTACAAGGTAGTATAGGCCCATATAAAATGTAAGCCCAAAGTTGCTGTGAAAAAGAAAAGAAACAAAACAATAAGAGTTTGATTGTTTCAGTTGATGAATCTGAAATATAAACCATCTTCTTTTTCTAACTCTCCTAGAAAACTTGGTTTTTCTTCATAGTAAAGTATGGTCCCTCTAGCAAGCAGAACTCCATTCTTAGCCATCTTGTCTGCAGAGAAGTTGATTTCTCTGTATGAGTGCTTGAATGTGATATTGCATATATTTTTCTTGATGTTGTTCCATCTGTTTCTAACAATCCATGGAATGTTGCTATTGATGAAATCTTTTAATGCTGCTGAGGAATAAAGACATAAATATACCTGAGATTACTACACGATGATGGGAGATTTCTATCAGATGTTATTTGGAAACAATGGTACCTGGAATATTATCCAATCCTATGATGATAACATGTCACACCCAATCGTTGGATCTTGTAATGGTCTGGTATGTTTTTATGTTTCACACCACGGCATACATGATCCTATTTATATTATGAATCCAACAATGGGTGAGCACCTCCATCTTCCACAAATATGCGATCCAACACCAATGCCACAAATTAGTTGGGATCCACGATACGTCGTAGGAGGTTTCGGCTACTGTGAACATACCGGTGAATACAAAGTAGTTCGAATTCAAGTGGGCGGTAAAGTGGACGTACACACACTAGGAGACAACAGGGGATGGAGGAACATCGGTGAATTTCCTTTTACTTTTTGGGATTCAGGTGTGTACGCACATGGTAGTATTTTTTGGGTAAATCATTATATTTATAACAATAATAAAATAATATCTTTCAATTTGGACAATGAGACATTCCAGTCACATTCGCCACCCCCGCATCATATTTATGAGAATGGTGGTTTCAGTATTCCAAGACTTGGAATGGTCTTGTCTGGAGTTTGCCTTTTATTTTACAACATTCACGATATTTATGATCTTCGGATTGATTTTTGGGCACCCATTTCCAATAATGACATTCATGCACGGGCACCCGGTGTTGAATGGAATTCGGAACCTAAGAGGAGCATTGTCTTGAATTGGTCTTCTACTATATTTGGGCCACCTTATAAGCTGATAGCCTTGGGAAAGAACAACGACATCCTATTGCAAAACAACCGCTGTTTAGCGCGGTATAATGAACTCACCAGAACTTTGACGGAAATTGCAGAAACAAGGTGGGTAAAGGTTAGAGTTATTCCTCACATGAGGAGCGTCGTCTGATAGGTGTAGAATACACCTTGATTTAATATCTATTTGTTATGATTTCTTTGCTATTTTTCTTGTAAACTGTGTATTTTACGCGTGTTTTAGAGTTATTAGGTACTATGGAGTCGCACGAAGGACAAAAAGAAGAAATATATCCAAATTGAGTGAAAAGGGTACAAAGGTAATTTCACAGGCAAGTGATATTGGGAGCCTATCCAAGGTTAAGGGATATCCAGTTTAGTGTTTATAAAGGATTATTAAAAGCAACTAAGGAGTACTCAGGGAATTAATCTGTCCCTTCCTTAAAACCTATATCGAAATTAGATTTTAGGTTTTCTTCTTTCAGTCCTTTCCTAAATGTTATTCTGCAGCAAGATTGGATCTGAGAACCCGCTGCCATTGAAACTGAATCACGAGGAATGGGAGAAGGAACTTGTTTGCCTGTTGAACTCAAGAGATGGAAAGGAATTTAAGAGCAGATGTTGTTCGAATTGGAAGACAGCGAAATTGAGAGATAAAGAAGGGTTAAGGTTCTCTATTGCCATTAATGGTGTTGTTGAAGCTCGGTAAAATGGGTTATAAGATGATGATGTTCTGCGGTGAAGCCTTGAACAGACAAGGAAGAAAACGATGGAGCTGCCATAGATTGAAAATTGGTTTTATTATGAGGTTTTCTGATGTGATTCAGATGAAGAGAAGGAAAAGATAGTGATGAATAAAGGGTTCAACTCGGATTCGAGTTTGGAGTGATTATGGGGTTTGCTTGAACAACTGACGCTGTGAAGAGGAGATCGATGGATTCTGTCGAGTGCAGGTGAAATTGATATGGGTTGTGGTTGAATTGAAGAAGAATCATAGATGATGAATAGATTGGAAACAGGGAAGAATGGTGGTGATATTACAGTAGCAGCAATATGCGACGAATGAGTAGATGTATGTGTAGGAATTTGCAGGAAAGAAAACGCCAGAATTTGGCATGGAAATGTCGAAGAAACGAACAAGACTCTGTCGTATTTTGATACCGACGGGTTAACTCATTGAGTCCGTTAAACGATCCAGTCATGTAACTCAATTGAGTAAGCCTAGTAAGACCGAGTAATAAGGTTGACTTGGATGATTCACTCTCTCTTCCTTGACCCATTTACTAACTGTTTGACCATATTGACCGTTTACTATACCGTTTACCATATTGATCCTAAGGACTTTTCCGGTGACCCAAAATTACATACTTTTGTGTGAGTTTCTTCTCATGGGTGTGAAGACTTAGACTTGGAATTGGATGAAGAATTGGGCTTGAATTTGGAAAAGAAGATGGAAGAATTTTACAAAGACAAGGATTTGGAATGTGGAATTATTATGAGAAAGAGATCTTATTCCTAAGAGGATTGCAACCAAAGTGAAGCCTATAAATAGAGAAGTTCTCTAATTTTCTCGATACACTTTATATACCTCTACACACACAACACTTTGGTTTTTGGTTTTCTTTTTTATTTTCTTTGTGTGAACTCCAAAACCATGAGTAGCTAATTTTCTTATTGATTGAGGATGAATTCCTAGTTCTTAACATGTTTTGAGTTTTGTTTTAAATCTGCTTTGAATTTTTCACATGATTATCGTTTATTTTTATTAATATTAGTGTTTATGATTGATTGATAGGTCGTTTAGGGTGCACAACTAAATTGATTTGTTAATTGATCTAAAGCTAGTGAAAGTTAGGGGATAAGTAATCGTTTCTTGACTCTTTACACAAGTAGAAAACACGAGACCTTGCGGAGGGATTCTGTGGAGAAATTGTGTGTGAAAACAATGTTCGCAAGTATACCTTGATCTTAGAGTCTAACTACTACTATCAACCTAATAAAATTCATGAATCTTAATGCGTTTAATTAAATTACATCTTGAGTGATATACTACTTGATGGTTTGATAAATAGAATCTGGTAGTCGAGAACTTCCGTGTCCGGTGATATAAGGAATTTAGGGGTTAGAAGTGATCTAGCCGCTTTACCTACGGTTGGTGATAATCCGTGTCTAATAAAAAGTGGAAAAGAACATAACTTGAATCATTGTTTTTCAACGAAGAACGATTCATTGGTCTCGTCTCTATTATTGATTTCAACGTTATCTTTTAATTTCTTTGTTTATTTACTTTTGCTTTATAAATCTAAAACAAAACCCCTCTTTGTGACATTATAAGACAACTAAAACCTCTTACTCCTCGTGGGAACGAACTTGACTACATTATATTACTTGTTAATTAAGTGAAAAAATATCAATTAATTTATTGTGGTTACGACATGCATCAAATTTTGGCACACACATCAAATTTTGGCGCCGCTGCCGAGGAGCAGCGGAGCAGCTTTAGTTTTTTTTTTTTTTTTTTTTTTTTTTTTTTTTCGTTTTTTTTTTTCTAACTTTGTTTTCAAGAATTTTTATTTCAGGTACCAGTTTTCCATGTATGGTGGACAAGAGAAAGCATATTACAACAATCAATACAGTTTTCAACCTTAACATTATGGCAACTTCCAACCATCCTTAGGATAAAATCAAAACCAATATTTTGGCTATGATCAATTTCCTACAGAACCTTATGGATATTCTCATACATATCGACGAACTTATGACGGGTATGTAAGTGGACAATCACAAGGATGGAAAGATAGTTATGCTTCCAATAAATTGTTTTCTAGTAATGTGCAGACAGAGAATTTGGAATATACTCCTCTTCATCGTGTTTTTACTTCACTCTTTCCAAAAGAGGAGAAATTAGTAGGACTATTCATATGGAACTTAAACGACGTCGGGATAAAGGTTATGACACTGATGAAGATTCTTATTATGGTGAGTCTAAAAGTGAAGATGATTGTGTTGAAAAGGACCAACCTTTGGAAACTTTTGATGACACTAGTGTAGCTTACTCGATTCTTGATCTTAATAATGATCAAGAACCTATTCAAAATGGTATAGCTTGAGGATGATGAAATAAGTGCTTTTAAAAGATTCCTTAGGGAAAGATTTGAACCCGCACAAGTGTATGACCGTTGCAACAATGAGGAAGTTATTCCAACTCCGGATCTTAATAACGATCCTTCGCCTATTCAAAAGGAGGAGATTGGGTTTGACTTGCTTATTGTTATAAACGGTGTAACACCCTCACAAGAAGATCTTACAATTTATACCGAAGAGAATCATTTTAGTGAGTGGCCCGATTCCGATGATAAGAATGTTGAAGAGATGATGCTCGAGAATGAAACCAAATTGATTGATTTCGTGGAAGACCCAATTGAACTTGACAATGATTTTAATGATGTAAAGACTTTAGTTAAGATAAAAAATGATGAAGAATGGTTGCAAGGGTTGATAGAGGACCACGATGTACAAGAGGTAAGTAATTCAGTTGAGTACTTTAAGGATGAAGAGGATTCTGTAATACAAGAAATTGTACAAGGTTTGTCTAACCCTTTGCATATTGCTTCTTCTCATTTACCTCATATTGGTTTGAATGTATGTCCTTCGAAAGTATTTTTGAATGATTTTGTTTCTCGGTATCCACCATTGGAAACACTTGCTGCTAACACCATGCAGGTTTTCCAAGAAGAAGTCGTAGAAGTTCCCAAATTCTATGTTCTTTATACACTTTCGGGTGTGGACAAGAATAAGTGTGGGGGAAATTTCTATTGAGCGATAACATTATTATTATTTTCTTGTGCTTACATTTGTGTGGAGCTATTATTTGAAAATCAGGTACCCTGGATGGATCCCCAATTTTTCAGATTGTTAGTATATGGGGAATGAATTTTTACAAGTGCTAAGTCGGGCCGACGACTTTAAACCAAGCTCTTCATGGGAGGCAACCCATTGGTTTTGTGTTTCTTATCCTCTTGGTTTTTATTTTGTTATTTATTTTTCTTATTCCATATCATGCTAAGATTTTCCACCTTCACTTTACTAGGATGATTCAATTACATTGAGGACAATGTAAAGTTTAAGTATGGGGGAGTGGTTAAGCATATATTTAAAAAATTTTTTTTGTAAAACCTCCAACTTGTAGATATTTTAGAGTCACTAGTATACTTTTAGCTATGTTTACATACAGAAATCTCGGCCGAAATAATGGAACTTAGAAGTGCTAGAGGATACTAAAAATTAGGTGTTATTAATCTTTGCGAGAAGTCATTACTTGTGGCTCAACTTAACCATGTCGGTGATGCAAATGAGGTGCAGAAATATATTTAGTCACAGAGTTGCTGATCAATCATTAGTGGAGACTACGCGTATTTATATCATGTGAGGCACCGACCATAAATTCTTTGTAGCTGACTAAAAAGCTTTGTTTTGAGTGTGTATCACAGTACGTTAATTCCGGGTGGAATGGTGAGCTACCCAACTTCATACTAATTTCAGTACTATTTTTGATCTCTTGAGTGCTATTTTTTTCAATCATGAGGGTGACGTCTATATATGAAAGCCTCCTTCTTGTAGTTCGATTTTCAGTAGCACTATTCTCTCGACAACAATGGGTCCATATAAACACCATCATCATCAACAAGGAGCGATATCAAAATCTACAAGGAAAGTTGAAGACGTTCAAGGTTTACAAGCAACGAAACAAGAAAAACGCAAATTTCGTATTCAAATAAAGCAACATACAAAGAGCAGATTTTTTTTATTTATGTTGAAGACTTACAATACAATGAGCATAATTAAACATACAAGTTGAAGACTTATTTACAAGAGCAAAGAAAATCAAAAGGTGAGAATTACTGAAGTTTATGATTTCGAGACGATACAAGTTGTGAAGAATCAAGCGGTAAAGTACTTTTCCCACGGCTGTGGTTTGTTTTATTTTTACTTTGTTTTGTATTTTATTTCTCTTTTCTTGAAAAAAATAAAAAGTATATGTATAAAAAAAAAGTTGAAAAAGAAAAAAAAATAAGAAAAAAAAATGATGACAAGAGAAATTTTTGTTATTTTTGGTTTTTATTTATGAAGCCGTGGGGAAGGAAAATCTATAAAGAAGTTTCAGCGACAAGGATTTAAGGAAAAAGGTTACAAATTGTCAAGGATCTACGAAATTCAAGAGTTTATCATCAATAGTTGAAGCCAAAGATGAAGACGAGGATACGAAGACGTTTCTATTGGATGCTGTGAGAGTGGTGTTATCATAATTGGCAATCGGATGTGAAGGTAAGTAAGTAATCTCATCCTCGATAATAGTGGTTGATCCTTTCTTAGAGATTGTCAGAAAAATATTTTTACTTCCCACGATCTTGTGGGGTCTCCAGAAATTATTCGGAAGGTTTCCTTCCTACCATTCAACGTGTCGCAAGATTTCTCTCTTCATTCCTACCTGCACACATGTGAGAACTGTACAAGTGCGTCTTTTGAGTGCAATTTCATAAAACCCTTTTGTTGAGGCAGAAGTCAAGGCGAAATGCTTATTGTTCGCTGTCAAACCTGAAATCTTTCATTATGGCATAGGTTGACCGGTCACACTTTCTTCGATTAATCGCATTTTATATTTCAATTTTCTCTTATACTTCTGATTTCTTGACACTAGATTGAGAATCTTTATGTTCTTATAGCTCTTTGGACGCTTGCGGCGCTAGAAAGCTTTGAAGTTGTAAGTTTTAGTTTGATTTGCTCGAGGACTAGCAAAGTCTAAGTGTGGGGGAATTTGATAGGTGTATAATACCCTTGATTTAATATATATTGGTTATGCTTTCCTTGCTATTTTTCTTGTAAATTGTGTAAGTTACGCGTGTTTTTGAGTTATTAGGTACTCTGGAGTAGCACGGAGGAAAAGAAGATAAAATCTATCCAAATTGAGTGAAAAGGGTAAAAGGGTAATTTCACAGGCAAGTGATATTGGGATCCTAGCCAAGGTTAAGGGATAGCCAGTTTAGTGTTTATATAGGATTGTTAAAAGCACATAATAAGTACTCAGGGCACCCATCAGTGGGCGGTTCTTATCTGGGTGCATTAATCTGTCCCTTCCTTAAAACCTATATCGAAATTAGGTTTTAGGTTTTCTTCTTTCAGTCCTTTCCCAAATGTTATTCTGCAGCGAGATTGGATCTGAGAACTCGCTGCCATTGAAACCGAATCACGAGAAATGGGAGAAGGAATTCGTTTTCTATTGAACTCAAGAGATGGAAAGGAATTTAAGAGCAGATGTTGTTCGAATTGGAAGATAGAGAAATTGAGAGATAAAGAAGGGTTAAGGTTCGTTGTTAAGGAATTGATGATTGAACTGAGATTTTAAGTTGTTGCCACTAATGGTGTTGTTGAAGCTCGGTAAAATGGGTCAGAAGATGATGATGTTCTGCAGTGAAGCCGTGAACAGACAAGGAAGAAAATGATAGAGCTGCCATAGATTGAAAATGGGTTTGATTATGAGGTTATCTGCTGTAGTTCAGATGAAGAGAAGAAAAAGATGGTGATGAATAAAGGGTTCAACTCGGATTCGAGTTTGGAGTGATTATGGGGTTTGCTTGAACAACTGATGATGTGAAGAGGATATCGATGGATTATGTCGAGTGCAGGTGAAATTGATATGGGTTATGGTTGAATTGAAGACGAATCACAGATGATGAACAGATTAGAAACAGGGAAGAACGGTGGTGATACTACAATAGCAGCAATATGTGATGAATGAGTAGATGTATGTGTAAGAATTTGCAGGAAATAAAAGGCCGGAATTTTGCCTGGAAATGTCGAAGAAACGAACAAGACTCTGTCGGATTTTGATACCGACGCGTTAACTCAGTGAGTCCGTTAAACAATCCAGTCATGTAACTCAATTGAGTAAGCATAGTAAGACCGAGTAAGAAGGCTGACTTCGCTGATTCACTCTCTCTGCCTTGACCCACTGACTAACTGTTTGACCATATTGACTGTTTACTATAACGGTATCAGATGTAATATTCTGTCAACAGTGAAGAAATTCCAGTGATCGGCAGGCAACTCTTTTGGCCGGATTCCGGTGATCCTAAGGACTTTTCCGGCGACCCAAAATACATACTTTTGTGTGAGTTTGTTCTCATGGGTGTAAAGACTTAGACTTGGAATTGGATGAATAATTGGGCTTGAATTTGGAAAAGAAGATGGAAGAATTTTACAAAGACAAGGATTTGGAATGTGGTATTTGTTAGAGCATTGATCGGTTGAACCCACCAAGCATTGGTATGTCAAGATTGGTTGTCATATTTTAGTGAACTAAAACTCATTTTAAAGAGTTGCTTGATTATTTACTAGAGTCAACTTCGTATAGGTTAGCTTGAAAGTATTAGGATATGAGACATTACAACTATTACGTGAAGACTTGAAGAATGTGAAGAAATAAGGAGCTACAACGATGACATCATCCTTCCACATGATGTTAGTAATATTTGACTTGAAATGTTTCATTCCATAACGTATCTTTCAAGTCGTGCATATTGAAAACATAACTTCGAAGCTATGAATGATTATACTCTAGTTAGACGTAGTATTAGGGAATACAATATGAAGTATAACGCTTATCTTTTGAACTTCGTATATAAGACATCGACATAATCGTATGAATGCTATTGTGATTATGTATGGGTATGGGTGAAGATTTCGTCCTAGAAAATAATGTTTTACATTCGTTTAAAGGAAGTAAATGCATAAACTTGTTTTGTGAATCGAAAGGGAAATCGCTAGGCTTATACATATTGTTATTCATTGCAAATGTTTTGAATTTCCAATATGTGTATTTAATATAACCGCTCATAACTTTTTTATGTATCTTGGTAAAACTATCCACAAGGTCTGACTTTTATATTTGTATGAGTTTTATTAGTGAAATCGATCTTAAGTAATCACCTAGGATGGTAAGATCGATATCTTGAATTTGGTGTGACTAAATACTAGCCATTGGGTTACCGATCCTAGTAAGAGATGTGACCGATCACAAGAGAGAGTGTAATCGATCCTTGTAAGAGGTTTAACAAGTTTTAGTAAGTTGGTGTAACCAATCCTATAACTTGGTCAACCAATCACAAGTTTTGCCATAAGAAGTGGTAACCGATCCTGTTAGAGCATTGCTCGGTCGAACTCGCATGCGTTTCTATCTCAAGTATGTTTGTCAATGTTAGTGATCAAAACTATAAGTCTTGATTTCTGGTCTACTATAGTTAAGTCTCGGACTAGGATAGAAAGTGTAGTTGAACTTCATGGCGATTCATCATACAAGAAGAAGAACTACTCAAGGAACCGGTGGAACTTCTCGACAAAAAGGTATGTGAAGACTTGAACTTATCAGTCACTCAAAAGTCTATCTACTCTATCTCCTACTTCTTGAGACAAAAAGTCGTATGCTATATATAGACTTAGATTATACACATTTGGGATTTCGAGCGGAGTATATCTCGCCTATTTATATCTCGAAATATGTGTTGGTAAGTGTTTCTCTTCGACCATGTTTATCTTTACCTACTGACGAAAGTCATGATATGTTTCGATCACTTTGAAAATTGCTTTGACGAGAAATGGTGTAACAACTATATAACGTCCTCTAAGAATGTTTCAATGGTTGGAATGAGAGTTTAGATTACATAACTAATGATGGACATAAGTATTGTTGTGGAAACACATATGTGCATAAGTCCTATTCCTTGAACCAAAGTTTGCGAACTTTGTTGATCAAGAGAAACCAGAAGTATGGCTTGTTTCCAAGTCCGCGAACTCAGTCCGCGAACTGCCGAACTTCTCATCCCGAGAAATTCTGCTGGAGTTGACAAATTGTTACGTGAGTACCAGTCCGTGAACACAGTCCGCGAACCGGCGGAAAGTCTTTGCCGAGATTTTCTGCTGGAGTTTGTAAACTCTGCCCGGTTGCTTAAGTCCGCGAACCTAGTGTGCGAACTTAATAAGGTTATATATCTGAAGATGATTTCTGAACTTAAACTTATAAAGACTAAAGAATGCAAATTGCAAATCGTGGCTATAAAGTTCATGAACCGATTCAAGTGAATCAAATCATCTTTGCTTCAATTGTGGCTTGTGTAGTACATAATATTTCCTTGCAATTGAAAAACTCTCTAACTAGTTCATTTGAGTCACTTGAACTAGTTATGGTGAAGAAGAATATGGTTGGTATAAAATGCTCATATGTCTAACCTTTTGGTTAACTATTGTTGAACCAACAATGTACACGTTTGGGTACGGTTAACAAACCTAGAAGCGTACATTTCATTTGTGTATAACAAGCTAAGTTTTCGATCTAACAGTTGAGAAATATTAGCTTGAATCTAAATCAGGTTTTCATCTAACGGTGGATATTGTTTTCTTTGTGACCAAGGCGAAACCCTGATTTGAAAAACTATATAAGGGGACATCTAGAAACTCTGAAAAACTAATCCTCACACCTCACGTGTGATACTAGTTTGCATGCTAGAGTCGTTTCTCCTTTAACATTTGGTTTTCTTCTTCTAAAACTAGGTTAACGACTTAAAGACTTCATTGGGATTGTGAATCCGGACTGATACTACTTTTATCGTAGTTGTGTGATATGATCTTGCGTCTTCTATCGTACGAGTACAATTAGATTGGATTGAGATTAATATCTCCGATTGGAAAGATATAAAAAGTAGTCACAAACATCTTCGTCTCATTGTTTGTGATTCCGCAACATCTTATTTCTCTACCATACGATTAAGATTGTTATGAGGTGATTGATTTATCTAGGATGTTCTTCGGGAATATAAGACCGGATTATCAATTGGTTCCTGTTCACCTTGATTATTATCAAAAGACAGGACAAAAACTTTAGGGTTTTTCTGTGGGAGACAGATTGATCCTTTGATAGACTTGTCTGTGTGAGACAGATTTGTTTATTGTTAAAGCCTACGATTTTGGGTCGTAGCAACTCTTAGTTGTGGGTGAGATCATCTAAGGGAATCAAGTGCGCAGTATCCTGCTGGGATCAGAGGCGTAGGGAGTACAACTGTACCTCGGATCAGTGGGAGACTGATTGGGGTTCAACTACAGTCCAGTCCGAAGTTAGCTTGGAGTAGGCTAGTGTCTGTAGCGGATTAATACAGTGTGTGTTCAATCTGGACTAGGTCCCGGGGGTTTCTATATTTGCGGTTTCCTCGTTAACAAAATTTCCGGTGTCTGTGTTATCTCAGTTTCCGCATTATATTGTTTTATCTTTATAATTGAAATAATACAGGTTGTGCGTTAGATCATCAATTAGAGTAATCCAACCTTTGGTTGTTTATTGTCATTGATTGATCCTTGGATATTGGTATTTGGTACCATCCAAGTAATTCCTTGTGTTTTATTAAAGACTCGCTGATTTCTATTAGCTCGAGTAAATCAAAAAAAGGGAGAGATATTAAATCCTTGAGATACTTTTACCTAGATTGAGTCTGACTGTCTAGTTGATTCTATAGAAAGTATTTCGGAGTTAGTCCATACAGATTGCTAAAGAGAAATATTGGGTGGTATTGTTAGACCCCCGCTTTTTCAGATCCTAGTACTTAGTTAGCCATTTTATGGTAACTAGTGTAGCCGATCCTAGTACCCACTTGGAGGTAGAACCGAAACTTTATGTTGAGGTAGAACCGTGAAACATATTAATGGTGATTTGATAGGATAATCAATCACATAGTTCTTGGAAGTCAGATAAACCAATTCTAAACTTTTTTAGAAGTGTGGCAAATCGGTTCCAAGAATGTAATTATGAAAAAGGATTTACAAAGAAAAGATGTTGAAAAAGGCGAGGGTACCCAAATATACCTCAAGCTAAAACATTTCCTACCTATAAGTCCTTTCTCCGAAAGTGATTGTCTATGGACTGAGTCGAGACAATACAACTAATCGGTTCACACTTAATGTGATCGTCTATGGATACGAGATCGAGACAATACAAAAATGAAGTATGTTTACTTGATACAAAGGTTCGGACTTAACCAAACACAATATGATTGATTACCAAGTAAATAGGAATTAACGTTTGTGTAATATACTTTAATTATACTAATAACAATTATAATTACGGAAAATAAAAGTAAATGACACAGAAAGATTTTGTTAACGAGGAAACCGCAAATGCAGAAAAACCCCGGGACCTTGTCCAGTATTAAATACTCTCAGGATTAAGCCGCTACACAAAATTACACCAACTTCGTATACTTCACCTAGTTCCGTCTGTATTCCCACGCCCCCAACTTATAAATAAGTCACGTACTTGGATCAATTTCTTTGGTTCATATTCTAAACAGTAAAGGAACAACAAATCTGTTTGGTATCAACTCTCTTCAACCAAGTGATATGAGTTGGACAAAGGTTCTTCTGTTTATCTTAACATAAACTCCTTCGTCAGGTCCTTAGATCTATCTTATGTTCAATTACCGAAGTAATCGTTTAAGATTAAGCCAACAACACTCTTAATCCAAAGAATTGTGTTGGTGCCGATCTACTCAATTAATCAATCCAATCTATCACAAGGATAAACTGATTATTAATTGGATCCTCTTTTACCGAAACAAGTATTGTGCACACCAAAGATTATGAACTCACAAATCACAAATCATAAATCTTCAATATCTTCTTCGTCTTCAAATCTTCTTAGATCTTCAATATAAACCTGCACACAATCACTTGAATCTCTTGTAATTAATCACGCACAGAACGAAGTCTGTTAAGAATAAATTATCAGAAGATCGTCTTTAGAACTAACAACAGTCTAAAGATCCCTGTCGAAACTCTAAACTAGTTTGAGTGAATCTTATATCAGAAGAGAAGATTCTCAAGCATAAACAAACTAGGTGCAATCAGATTTCAACCACCGTTAATCAAATAAATCGAAAACAAAAGATAAACCGCAATTATCTAGTTTCCCACCAACGGTACATGCTAGAGCTTCTCAATCCCAAAGAAGACTTATAACTGAGCGGCCGTAAGAGATTTTGCCTAATTAGGTTACTCTCCTCTCCGAATAGGCTGCTACACCAGTAACAACAACAAAGAGGAAGTCTGTTGTTACGAAGGATTAGTTTGCTAGAAAGGAAAACTTCAAGTATTTATAGACAAGGAAGTTTGGAAACCAAGGAATTTCATAAACCGAAAATATTCTCAAGATGTCCATTAAAGCACAAATTCGGTTTCCATAATTCCTGAAAATGCTCTGTCCAAAAATAATGATCGAAGTCTCTCGGAAAATCTAATTAGTAAATGCACATTATTAATTCTTGTATGTCCCTACAAAATGAAATTAATAACCTTAATTAAAAGATTCTTAACTTACTTATGTTTCGATCCTGGGATTTTCTTCCTTTAGCTATTAAGGAATAACTTTGAACAATTAAAGAAATAAACATTCACAACACGCGTTCAAAGTATGTCGACATCCTTACTTTGTAAGTTCTCTTTCACACTTACAACCTTGAAATCGATTTTCCACACTTCCAAACAAGTTTAGAATTGGTTCATATGACTTTCAAGAACTATGTGATTGATAAAACAAACATTCAATCATAATCATGGGTTTATTGGTTCTACCAAAACAAGTTTCGGTTCTACCTCCATGTTAGTATTGTGCATAGTCACACTATCTTTACAAATTTCGGTCGCATGGGTACTAGGATCGGTTCCCCACATATTTATGGTATCTAACTTATATGTGTTGCACATGTCCATAGGATCGGTTCTCCTTTGCCTAAAAACGTGTTGCACATGTTCATAGGATCGGTCCCCTTTCTTCTATAAACCTTGATGCACCTCATACAAGGATCGGTTCCCCTTTGTGATGTACTGCACCTCTTACTAGGACCGGTTCGCCTTTCTCAAATTTGGTCAGATAAAACACAAACCCGATCATACCATCTCAGATGATTACTTAAGATCGTTTTCACTAATAAAAGTCATACAAATACTAAGTCAGGCCTTTGTGAATAGTTCTACCAAGAACACAAACAAGTTGTGAGCGGTTATACTCAATCACACATATTGGTTGTTCATAAGATAAACAATGAATAACAAAACCAATAACACCTGGAAATTTCCTTTTCGGTTCACAAACAATTTTATGAACTTACTTCCTTAGAACACATGTAAAACACTGTTCCCTAGGATGAAATCATCACCTCATACCCATACACAATCACAATAGCATTCAAATGATTATGGTGATGTCTTATCTACGAAGTTTAACGGTTAAGCAATAAACCTCGTATTGTATTCCTTAATACTATGTCTATCTAGAGTTCAAATATGCTTCGCATTTTTGTTTTCAATATGCACGACTTGAAAGATACGTTAGGGAATGAAACAGTTCAAGTCAAATATCACTAACCTCAAGTGGAAGGACGATTGTTGTCGTTGTAGCTCCTTGCTTCTTCACATCTTCAAGTCTTCTAAATACTTGTAATGTCTCATATCATAAATACTTTCAAGCTAACCTATACGAAGTTGACTCTAGTACATAATCAAGCGACTCTTAACATGAGTTTTGATTCACTAAAATATGACAACCAAACTTGACATACCAACGCTTGGTGGGTTCAACCGATCAATGTTCTAACAATCTCCCCCTTTGTAAATTTTAGTGACAAAACTCTTACATCATATGGATAAACAAATTACAAGAATTCATTACACTCCGCTTGATTCCCGACTCAACAGCACAGTAAAACTGCTTACATTCAATCCTTGAAAATGCCGTTGTTGACATTATAATAACAAAGCTAATACTCCCCCGAAGGAATATAGGTAGATATTCAATCCACACGTCTTTGTTATACCAATCAATATGACATGTTACTCCCCCTTAGTCTGTGCTTTCACTCTTTCGTTAGATAAAACATTCAAGTACCAATGTTCTTTTCCTTAGTGATACCAATTAATATAAAATCAATGCCAATATCACTTGTTTACTCCATATATTTCTCCCCCTTTTTGTCACAAAAATGACAAAGAAACGAAAAAATAAAGGACAACACGAAAAGAATCTTACAAATCTCAGAATAGACTTGCAAACCTGTAGAGTTAGGCACGAGGGCTCCACACATCATGTTCTGATAACCAATATCAAAACCGAAACTACAAGTAGTCTTATTTTGATATGTTACCAAAGAAACAATTTTCCGAAACAATTTTTCCAATTTAGTTTAGCAACAACTAAGCACCTTAGTCCCTTTGCTAAACCGATTGTTCAAAAACAACCGCTTAATTCGATAAGACCAAAATAAAGATAACTCTATTTTTCTCATCAGGTTCTAATTATCCATAGACTTAAACCTTTCAATTTTAAGAAAGACAAGTACTAGGTTAGTTAACTAGCATTTCTTGTTAAGGCATTATATTAGACTTGAATAACCGAAACCTCACTTCGATAAGTCTAACTAAGATCAGAATTAACTTAGTTTCTCTTATCCGGAATCAAATTGGACTAAACAACTCATCACATACACCTTTTATCTCGTTAATCCATAAATAATTCATACAAACCAACATAAATAAACTTGCATAATTATTCACCTCAACCGGAAGCAATTGAAACAATATAGACATTAAAAGCACCGCAATTGTACCGAAATTTTGTAAGCCTAAACAATTGATACCACACAATAAAGCAAGATAACAATAGTTTTTTTTAACCGGAACCAATTGAATTACATAATCCATACACACATCATGGAATAAACATCAATTGTACCGAAATTTTGTTAAGAAAAAGCAATAAATATATAATATAAACTCGGGCTTTTCTTAAACAGGAAAACAATTAACTAACAAGATTGTTACCTCAAATTTCGCATCCACTTCTCTAATATAATTGCATCTTCGTCCAGGGAGAATTGATATCGAAATATCATCATGTTGTCCTCCTTATGTAAAAACAAAAGAATAACAACAACCAACCTTTACCAGAGAAAGGTTGAAAATCGGTTTTAACAATTGCAAGCAAAAGTTGAAAACCGTCGAAACAATATGCTTTTATGCTAAACCAAAACCGATTCAACATATTGTGACTTTTTCACATATTGTTTCTACCAGAACCCCTCATGATTATTTTATAAAGCCTACCAGCATGGTCTAGAACTTAATCCTGCTATACGAAAAAGTCACCCAAACCACAAGGGTTCACATTATATGAGATCGAACATTAAGGTAGTAAAACCGAAATCAAACATCCCATAAACATACATAGCAATAAGATAAAAGCATTCAAGCACAGGCTATGTAAATCGAAAACTATCACAAGAAAAATTACCAAACAAATAATTTTATTCATAATAGACCAATACAATCAATGAAAGAAATCAAAAATTGATGTCTATTTTTCTCTCTCTCAGTTTTTGTGAAGATTGCTTTCAAAAACTGGATTCAAATTCCTCTGAGCACTTTCTTTTTCAGTAGATTTGTTCATCTCCAGCAGTTGAGAATGAAGATTAGCTAGTACTTCTTTTGAATCCTTTATCATCAGCTCATGATATCTAATACAACCTTTAACAGAGTGAATCTGTTTTCTTAGAGAGTCTTGAGAGTTATCATGAAGAGGAACATCATGAGTTTCAGTCATAACTGATGCACAAAGTGCTAAAGAGATGACCCTTCTTTACCGATTTCTCCATTGAAATAAGATGCTTCTTTCGGACAGGAAGAAGATATATAAGATGGGAGAAAATCAAGGAATAATTTGGTTTATGGGAACCAAAACCATTTTTTCCCAAAAATAAAAGATATCTAATATTTTTCACTTAAGAAACAGTCATGAACAACCTGCACAGATTTATGCTTCCTCACAATCAGAATTTTGGGAAATAAGTGAGGATGCATTCTTCAACACAATCAGTTTGTGTTGAGGAGAGAATTACTCTCATCATATGTAACAAAGACATCCTTTGGATGACTTATAAGCACAATAGACTGCGCTTCCTTGTGTTCTTTCTTTCTCTTGTGATTGCATGTTTTTGCAATTTCCTTTTGAGATCTAATAATCTTATCAGCCTTCAAAAAATTTATCCCCTTAAGAAGTGTCTTGATAAATTTATTTTTATGGAGGTTTCCACGAGAGATTGTGGTATGGTTATTTTCTCCATTTAAAGAACGTGATTTCCTATTATCAGAAGTACTAGTTTCTGATTCTTTTGGTATTTCACCAAATTTTTCTTTTTTCAGACTTTACCATACAAGTTTTATCTTAAAGGATCTTCAAAAGGTTTTCAAGTACCAGGCTTAACCTTTCATTTTCCTTAATTCCCAACTCATATTTTTCTAGGAGTTGATTAGACTCACCGGAATCATCACGGTTAGAGTTGGCAAGAAGTGCATTGTAATTAGATATTTCTTCATTGGATTCTTCTTCCGGAATATCATCAGGGTGGAGACATACGCCATATTGCACTTTCTAGTTCTTCTGCTGGAACATTGTTTTGTCGTATGTCCGAATCTATGACACTTGAAACATTGAACTTCATTATTACCCTTTTTTATGGCAAACTGATAGTGTATCAGGAACACCTTTATCAATAGATAAAATTTCCTTAATTCGTTGCGCTAAAAACACAATAGTTGAGTCAAGCTCTTTTTCAACGGGTGCCTTAACCTCTTGGCAACATTTCTCAGTTTGATTCTTCAGCAGAATTTCTCTATCAAAGATCTTTAGCTTTCCTACAAGAGAGCTTCGACAAAGTGTAGAAAGATCATTTCCTTCTATTATGGCATGTTTCTTAAACTCGTATCTGGATGGTAACGATCTGAGAATTTTGCACACTATTTCCTTTTCAGGTATTGCCTTTCCAAGGAAAAAAGATGTGTTAAGAATCTCATAAATTTTAGAGTTAAACTCCTCGAAAGTGTCGTTATCATCCATATTGAGATGTTCCCATTCAGATGAAAGGGAAAGAAGTCTAGTTTCTTTTTCAGATTCATTTCCCTCGAATACAGTCTCAAGAATATCCAATGCTTCTTTAGAAGTTCTACAAGCCAGTACATAATGTACAAGATCATGACTAACTGCATGAATGATGGCATTCAAACCATCAGAATTATTCTTTGCAAGAATCCTTTCTTCAAAAGTATAAGAAGCAAGGCGTCTAAACTCTGACTATGAATAGTCTATCGGATGTCGGTATCCGTCTTCGATTAATAACCATGTATTAAAATCTCGAGATTGAAGAAAATATTTCATAGCCGATTTCTATAATGGATAATTTGTCCCATCAAATCTTGGTGGTACGTTAATTGAAGTCGATTCATGAGAACTCGAGTTCATTCGTATAGGTTGGATCGCACCAAACACATATTGTTAGATCTTTACGTGTTTGCCTGCTCTGATACCAATTAAAAAAGGTGAGGGTACCCAAATATACCTCAAGCTAAAACTATTCCTACCTATAAGTCCTTCCTCCGAAAGTGATTGTCTATGGACTGAGTCGAGACAATACAACTAATCGGTTCACACTTCGTGTAATCGTCTATAAATACGAGATCGAGACAATACAACAACGAAGTATGTTTACTTGATACAAAGGTTCGGACTTAAACAAACACAATAGGATTGCTTATCAAGTAAATAGGAATTAACTATTGTGCAATTTACTTTAATTATAATAAAACAATTATAATGCGGAAATATAAAGTAAATGACACAACAAGATTTTGTTAATGAGGAAACAACAAATGTAGAAAAACCCCGGGACCTTGTCCAGAACTGAATAATCTCATAATTAAGCCGCTACACAAAATTACACCAACTTCGTATAGTTGAGACCAAGCAACTAAACCTATAGTTCACCTAGTTCCGTCTGTATTCCCACGTCTCCGTACTTGGATCAATTCCTTTGGTTCTTATTCCAAACAGTAAAGGAACAACAAATCTGTTTGGTATCAACTCTCTTCAACCAAGTGATATGAGTCAGACAAAGGCTCTTCTGTTTATCTTAACATAAACTCCTTCGTCAGGTCCTTAGATCTATCTTATGTTCAATTACCGAAGTAATCGTTTAAGATTAAGCCAACAACACTCTTAATCCAAAGAATTGTGTTGATGCCGACCTACTCAATTAATCAATCCAATCTACCACAAGGATAAACCGATTATTAATTGGATTATCTTTTACCGAAATAAGTATTGTGCACACCAAAGATTATGAACTCACAAATCAGAAATATTCAATATCTTCTTCGTCTTCAAATCTTCTTAGATCTTCAATATAAACCTGCACACAATCAGTTGAATCTCTTGCGATCAATCACGCACAGAATAGAGTCTGTTAACAATGGATTATCACAAGATCGTCTTTAGAACTAACAACAGTCTAAAGATCCCTGTCGAAACTCTGAACTAGTTTGAGTGAATCTTATATCAGAAGAGAAGATTCTCAAGCATAAACAAACTAGGTGCAATCAGATTTCAACCACCATTAGTCAATTAAATCAATCGAAACAAAAGATAAACCGAAATTATCTAGTTTCCCACCAACAATACACGCTAGAGATTCTCAATCCAAAAGAAGACTTTAAACTGAGAGGCCGTAAGAGATTTTGCCTAATTAGGTTACTCTCCTCTCCGAATAGGCGGCTACACCAGTAACAACAACAAAGAGGAAGTCTGTTGTTACTAAGGATTAGTTTGCTAGAATGGAAAACGTCAAGTATTTATAGACAAGGAAGTTTGGACACCAAGGAATTTCCAAAACCAAAAATATTCTCAAGATATTCATTAAAGAACAAATTCGGTTTCCATAATTCCTGGAAATGCTCTGTCCAAAAATAATGATCGAAATCTCTCGGAAAATCTAATTTGTAAATGCACATTACTAATTCTTGTATTTCCCTATAAAATGAAATTAATAACCTTAATTAAAAGATTCTTAACTTACTTATGTTTCGATCCTGGGATTCTCTTCCCTTATCTATTAAGGAATAACTTTGAACGATTAAAGAAATAAACATTCACAACACGTGTTCAAAGTATGTCGACATCCTTACTTTGTAAGTTCTCTTTCACACTTACAACCTTGAAACTGATTTTCCACACTTCCAAACAAGTTTAAAATTGGTTCATCTGACTTTCAAGAACTATGCGATTGATCAAATAACATTCAATCACAATCATGGGTTTAACGGTTCTACCTTCCATGTGAGTATTGTGCATAGTCGCACTAGCTTTCCAAAATTTGGTTGACTAGATATTAGGATCGGTTCCCCACATATATATGATATCTAAGTTATATGTGTTACACATGTCCATAGGATCGGTTCCCTTTTGCCTAAAAATGTGTTGCACATGTTCATATGATCGATTCCATTTATGCTATAAACCTCGCTGCACCTCATTCAAGGATCGGTTACCCTTTCCCAAATTTGGTTAGACAAAATACAAACCCGATCATACTATCTCAAGTGATTACTTAAGATCAGTTTCACTAATAAAAGCCATACCCATGCACAAGTCAGGCCTTTGTGAATAGTTCTACCAAGAACACAAACAGGTCTTGAACGGTTGTACTCAATCAGACATATTGGTTGTTCATAAGATATGCAATGAATAACAAAACCAATAACGTCTGGAAATTTCCTTTTCGGTTCACAAACAAGTTTATGAACTTACTTCCTTAGAATACATGTAAAACATTGTTCCCTAGGATGAAATCCTCACCTCATACCCATACATAATTACAATAACATTCAAATAATTATGGCGATGTCTTATCTACAAAGTTTAATGGTTAAGCGATAAACCTCGTATTGTATTCCTTAATACTATGTCTATCTAGAGTTCAAATATGATTCGCAATTTTGTTTTCAATATGCACGACTTGAAAGATACGTTAGGGAATGAAACAGTTCAAGTCAAATATCACTAACCTCAAGCGGAAATATGATTGTTGTCGTTGTAGCTCCTTGCTTCTTCACATCTTCAAATCTTCGCAATACTTGTAATGTCTCATATCCTAATACTTTCAAGCTAACCTATACGAAGTTGACCCTAGTACATAATCAAGCGACTCTTAACATGAGTTTTGATTCACTAAAATATGACCACCAAACTTGACATACCAACGCTTGGTGGGTTCAACCGAGCTATGATCTAACAGATGTCGACATACTTTGAACATGTGCAGTAACTCTTATCTTTTATTGTTCAAAGATATTACTTAATATCTAAAGGATAATCCCGGATCAAAATAAATTGATAATCTTTTAATTAAGATTTTTAGTTTTTATATGCTTTTAATTTCCAGCAATTAAAATGCATATCTTTAGAAAATAAAAATTAGTAATGTGCATTTACTAGTTGGAGATTTTATACTGAGATTTCGGTCATTAATTGGACAGAGCATTTCCAGGAAATATGAAAAACGATTTTGGCTTTATTACATGTCTTTGAGAATATTCGGTTTTGGAAATTTCTTGGTGTCCAAACTTCCTTGGTCTATAAATATTGAAGTTTGCATTTCGAGCAAACTAATCTTCAGAGCCACCAATACTACCTAGTTGTGTTATTACTAATGAGCCGCCTATTCGGAGAGGAAAGTAACCTAATTAGGCGAAATCTCTTACGGCCGCTCGGTTTAAAGACTTCTTTGGGATTGAGAAGCTCTATTAGTACCATTGGTGGGAAACTAGATAATTGCAGTTTATTATTAGTTTTCGATTGATTTGATTGACTACTGGTGGTTGAACTTTGATTGCACCTAGTTTGTTTATGCTTGAGAATCTTCTCTTCTGATATAAGATTCACTCAAATTAGTTCAGAGTTTCGACAGGGATCTTTAGACTGTTGTTAGTTCTAAAGACGATCTTGTGATAATCCATTGTTAACAGATTCTGTACTGTGTGTGATTGATCACAAGAGATTCAAGTTATTTGTGTGCATGTGTTTATTGAAGATCTAAGAAGATTTAAATACGAAGAAGATTTCTAATTTTGGTTCATAATCTTTGGTGTGCACAATACTTGTTTCAGTTGGAAAAGGATCCAACTATAATTGGTTTATCGTTGTGATAGATTGGATTGATTAGTTGAGTAGATCGGCATCAATACAATTCTTTGTGATTAAAAGTATTGATTGCATAATCTTAACAATTTATTTGGTAGTTGTTGAAAAGATAGATCTAAGGACCTGACAAAGGAGTTTATTGGGATAAACCGAAGAGCCTTTTGTCCAACTCATATCACTTGGTTGAAAAGAGTTGTTACCGAACAGATTTGTTGTTCCTTTACTGTTTGGAATACGAACCAAAGGAATTGTTCCAATTGCGTGACTTATTACAAGTTGGAGGCGCAGGGTTACAGACGGAACTAGGTGGACTAAAGGTTTAGTTGCTTGGTCTCAACTATACGAAGTTGGTTTGATTTTGTATGGCGGCCTAATCCTGAGAGTATCAAATTCTGGACAAGGTCACGAGGTTTTTATGGATTTCCGGCTTCCTCGTTAATAAAATCTTACCGTGCCATTTACTTTTAATTTCCCCATTATAATTGTTTTATTATAATTAAAATAAATTTCACTTTGTACGTTAACAAGGAACTTGATATTGATCCCATTGGTTTCGGTTATTTCCGTACCTTTTATCAGGTGATCACTTTGTTGTTGTATTGTCTCGATTCCATATCCATAGACAATCACACAAAGTGTATTGGTTTTCTCCACTTGCCTTTGATATTTAATTCACGAGTTAGGCCAGTTTGGACTAACCCTATATCAAGTGGACACTGTGTGGAAATATTCCTTGAGTGATTGTATATCCAAGAGGTTTATACACAGTGGGTCTTGTATAGGTTGTGATCAAAATTAAAGATTTTGGTGTATTTGGGTACCCTCATCTTTTCAATTGGTATCAGAGCAGGCAAACACGAAAAGATCTAACAATCTGTGTTTGGTGCAATCCAACCTATTAGAAAATGAATCTAACGAGTGATTTAGTTAACATGGAGCAAGAAGATGATATACTTCAGAAATGATGTTTGTTTTCGAAACTTGTTAAACAGCTCAATACTGTTAGATCACTAGTGGAACACAACTCAGGAAATATTAACCATGATTAGTTAATACGGAAACAAATACTTGTGACAAACAAGTCAGATTCAGATGACAGTATTGAGATTAAATTTTTCAGAAAACTTGCTGAAAAGTATAATCTAAAGGATAATATATATTATCCATCTTCCGAGAAGATCGTCAGAGAATCTTTGATTCATGAAGATGTTGAATCTAAAGGACTTGAATTTGTTCAAGCCAAAAGGGGTATATTAGTTAAAACAAGGATATGTGATTCTAATCTCCAAAATCTCTTAACTAATATACAACATTATGATTCTAATAGCCTAACCACCTACAAGAATCAAAATAGATGTGATTTAAGGGGTAATCCTTTGACTAGTATCTAGTCAAGATCATCTGATAATGATTGTCTCCTAAACAGAGAGAAATATCAACTCAAGTACACAAAAACAAATAATTTCATATCATGATGTTTTGTTGTTGATCAGCTGTCTAAAATAAAATCCAGGAAACAGTCTCATCAAATGATGTTGTCATATTCCAATGAATTCATGGGTCAATATAAGAGTTCTGGTTATTTCACAACTCAAAAAACTTCAAGTCACGCTTATGATCCTGAAAAGATGAGGGTACCCAAATACACCTCAATCTAAAACTTTTCCATCTATAAGTCCTTTCTCCGAAAGTGATTGTCTATGGACCGAGTCGAGACAATACAACTAATCGGTTCACACTTCCTGTGATCGTCTATGGATACGAGATCAAGACAATACAACAACGAAGTATGTTTACTTGATACAAAGGTTCGGACTTAACCAAACACAATATGATTGCTATCAAATAAATAGGAACCAACGTTTGTATAATTTACTTTAAATTATAATAACAACAATTATAATTCCGGAAAATAAAAGTAAATGACACAACAAGATTTTGTTAACGAGGAAACCGCAAATGCAGAAAAACCCCGGGACCTTGTCCAGAATTGAATACTCTAAGGATTAAGCCGATATACAAAATCAAACCAACTTCGTATAGTTAAGACCAAGCAACTAAACCTATAGTTCACCTAGTTCTTTATGTATCCCTGCGCCTCCAACTTGCAATAAGTCACGCACTTGGAACAATTTCTTTGGTTCATATTTCAAACATTAAGGGAACAACAAATTTGTTCGGTAACAACTCTTTTCAACCAAATAATATGAGTTTGACAAAAGTCTCTTCCGTTTATCCAATAAACTCCTTTGTCAGGTCCTTAGATCTATTATGCGATCAATACTTTAAATCACAGAGAAACGTATTGATGTCGATCTACTCAATTAATCAATCCAATCTATCATAAAGATAAATCGATTATAGTTGGATCCTCTTTACTCGAAACAAGTATTGTGCACACCAAAGATTATGAACCCAAATCAGAAATCTTCTTCGTCTTCAAATCTTCTTAAACACCTGCACACAATCAACTTGAATCTCTTGTGATCAATCACACACAGAAAGGAGTATGTTAACAATGGATTATCACAAGATGTTTTTAGATATACAAATAGTCTAAAGATCCCCGTTGAAACTTCGATCTAGTTCGAGTGAATCTTATATCAGAAGAGAAGATTCTCAAGCATAAACAAACTAGGTGCAATCAAAGTTCAACAACCGTTAGTCAATCAAATCAATCGAAAACAAAAGATAAACTGCAATTATCTAGTTTCCCACCAACGGTACTAATAGAGCTTCTCAATCCCAAAGAAGTTTTTAAACCGAGCGACCGTAAGAGATTTCGTCTAATTATGTTACTTTCCTTTCCGAATAGGCGGCTCCACCAGTAACAACATAACTAGGTATTTTTGCTGGCTCTGAGGATTAGTTTGCTCGAAATGCAAACTTCAATATTTATAGAACAAGGAAGTTTGGACACCAAGGAATTTCCAAAACCAAAAATATTCTCAAGATATGCAATATATTACCAAATTCGGTTTCCATAATTTCTGGAAATGCACTGTCCAAATAATGACCAAAATCTCTTAGAAAATCTCCAACTAGTAAATACACATTACTAATTTTTATTTTCCAAATATAAAATTAAAAACCTTAATTAAAATATTCTCAATTTGTTTTCGATCCGGGATTCTCCTTTAGCTATTAAGGAATATATTTGAACAATAAAAGATAAGCGTTACTGCAAGTGTTCAAAGTATGTCGACATCTTTACTTTGTAAGTCCTTTTTCATACTTACAATCTTGGAACCTATTTGCCACACTTCCCAACAAGTTTAGAATTGGTTCATCTAACTTCCAAGAACTACGTGATTGATTATCTTATCAAATCACCAAACATGGGTTTCACGGTTCTACCAAAACAAGTTTCGGTTCTACCTCCATGTGGGTACTAGAATTAGTCACGCTAGTTACCAAAACATGGTTGACTAGGTACTAGGATCGGTTCCCACATATATACGATATCTAACTTGTATTTGGTGCACATGTCCATAGGATCGGTTCCCAATGTCTAAAAACCTGTTGCACATGTTCATAAGATCGGTTCCTAATAACTAGAAACTTGCTGCACCTCTTACAAGGATTGATTCCCCTTTTATGATTGGTTGCACCTGTTACTAGGATTGGTTCCCTTTTGCATAGAGTTGGTCACACCAATTACAACAAATCGATCATACCATCTCAGGTGATTACTTAAGATTAGTTTCACTAATAAAAGTCATACCAATACAAAAGTCGGGTCTTGTGAATAGTTTTACCAAGAACATAAGCAAGTCATGGGCAGTTATACTAAACACACATATTGGCAATTCAAAAGATTTGCAATGAATAATAATACCAATAAGCCTAGCGATTTCCCTTTCGATTAACACAAGTTTATGAATTGTACTTCCTTTAAAATAATATAAAAACATTATTTCCTAGGACGAAATCTTCGCCTCATACCCATACATAATCACAATAGCATTCATACGATTATGTTGATGTCTTATATACGAAGTTCAAAAGATAAGCGTTACACTTCGTATTGTATTCCTTAATACTATGTTTAACTAGAGTATAATCATTCATAGCTTCGTAGTTATGTTTTCAATATGCACGACTTGAAAGATACGTTACGGAATGAAACAGTTCAAGTCAAATATTACTAATCTCAAGTGGAAGGATGATGTCTTCGTTGTAGCTCCTTACTTCTTCACATTCTTCAAGTCTTCACGTAATACTTGTAATGTCTCATATCCTAATACTTTCAAGCTAACCTATACGAAGTTGACTTTAGTAAATAATCAAGCGACTCTTTAAATGAGTTTTGATTCACTAATATGACAACCAAACTTGACATACCAACGCCTGGCGGGTTCAACCGAGCTATGCTCTAACAGATCATGTTCATCGAATTGATCATTCTGTTAAATCTGATCATTCCAGCTATGGCACAGTAAAAGAAGTTTATTCTTGGAAGAATCCCAAAAGGAAAGATAATCGAAAATATCATGATGGATCATATTCCACAAATTCTGAGCTATTACAAGCTCACTCCAACAACTGATGTTGGCATTCAGAATTTCCCTAGATGTGCTCAATTCAAATAAAAGGGAAGTTCTTAAAAGGAGCACGAGAACATGAAATATGTATAATATTATACTCACAAATATCTAAAGTGTTTTTCTATGCTTGGAATACCTTTTCTATTTTTAGAAAAATACTTTCGATCTTTGGAAAATCCTTGAGACAATTTTGGAAAAATATTTTCAGATCATCTCAATCATACTTGTTCGGAAAAAATTCTTATGTTGTTTCTGAAAGTGTATATTTTCATAAATAATATACCTTAATTAGGTATCTCAATCTTGGAAACCAAGTTTGATTCGTTATATAAACCATCTATAGGACCGATACTTCCCTATATGTTGTCTGCGGTTAAAAGTGGGTGAAAATACTATTGATGTTGAAACATCAAAAACATGAAACCTTTCAATTTGAGCTCGAATGCTATTTCTCAAAAGAACATAAAAAGAATCATATTTCTTTTGAGCTTATGCTTATGTTAATAGGAGATTTTGAAGTTGCTCGTGAACTTATGGAAACTGCAGTTTTGAATGAAAAGTTACTTGAGTCAAAACTCTTAAAGTTGACCGTGGAAGTAAATCTCTTGAAAAATAGACTCAATCATTTGAAAGGGAAGAGAAGACTAAAAGATCATATCACTGAGGAACCTTCGGTGAATAATGAGAGCACTTGTAAGGATTAAGTTATTTGTTGTAACACTTAATAAAAATAAAAATAGACATCAGTGTTTGATTTCTTTCAATAAATTGTATAAGGTCTATTTTGAATAAAACTATCTCTTATTTATGAATAAAATTATTATTTTATAATTTTCTTGTAATAGTTTTTGATTACATAGCATGTGCTTGAATGCTTTATATTATTGCTTTGTATGTTAATGGGATGTTTGATTTCGGTTTTCATTACCTTAATATTCGATCTCATATATGTGAATCCTTATGGTTTGGGTGAATTTTTGATTTAGCGGGATTGAGTTCTAGCCCATGTTGGTAGGCTTTATCAAAGGATCATGAGGGGTTCTAATTGAAACAATATGTGAAAAAGTCACAATATGTTGAATCGTTTGGTTTAGCATAAAAGCATATGTGTTTCTAGGTTTCCACTTTTGCATTGCAATAGTTAAAACCGGTTTTCAACCTTTCTCTGGTAAAGGTTGCTCTTTGTTGTTGTTCTTTTGTTTTGCGATAAGATGACAACATAACGGGGGAGAGTTCTATGTGAACTTGCGCTTAATGACATATCTTTTGGGGGAGAAGAGGATGCGGAACTTGAGGTAACGAATTTGTTAGTTCATCGTCTTCCTGTTTAAGAAAAGCCTAATTTTATTGCATATATTTATTGCTTTTGCTTAACAAAATTTTGGTAAAATTGATGCTTTATTCCATTGCTTGTGTATGGATGTGTGTGATTCAATTCTTTCCGGTTAAGAAAAACTATTGTTATCTTGCTTTATTGTTTGGTATCAATTGTTTAGGCTTACGAAATTACTGTGTAATTGCAGTACTTTAATGTCTATGTTGTTTCAATTGCTTTCGATTGAGGTAAATAATTATGCAAGTTGATTTATTTGGTTTGTATGAATTGTTTATGGCTTAACAAAGTAAAGATTTTTGGGATGAATTGTTTAGTCCAATTCGATTCCGGATAAGAGAAACTAAGTTAATTCTGATCTTAGTTAGACTTACCAAAGTGGAGGTTTCGGTTATTCAAGTCTAATCGGATGCCTTAACTAGAAATGCTAGTTAACTAACCTAGTACTTGTCTTGTTTAAAAGTGAAAGGTCTAAGTTATTGATGAGAATAACTAGAGCCTGATGAGAAAAATAGAGTTAATTCTGATCTTTATTTTGGTCTTATCGAATAAGCGATTGTATTTGTACAATCGGTTTAGTAAAGGAACTAAGGTGCTTAGTCGATTTTTGGTTTGCTAAACTATTAGGGAAAATTGCTTCAGGCAATTGTTTCCTTGGTAACATATCAAAACAAAATTACTTTGTAGTTTCGATTTTGATATTGGTTATGAAAAAATGGTGTGTGGAACCCTCGTGCTTAACTCTTATAGGTTGCAAGTCTCTTTGTAAGATTTGTAAGATCCTTTCGGTTTGTCCTTTATTTACTCGTACCTTTGTAATTTTGTGACAAAAATGGGGAGAAATATATGGAGTAAACAAGTGATATTGATATTGATTTGTATTGATTTGGTATCACTAAGGGAAAGGAAAATGGTACTTAAACGTTATATCTAACGAAAGAGTAAAGCATATACTAACGGGGAGTAACATATCATATGATGATGGAAATAACAAAGACGTGCGGATTGAAAATCTACCTATCTTACCTTTAGGTGGAGTATTAGCTTTGTTATTATAATGTCAATAACGGCATTTATGAATTAAATGTATACAGGTTATTGTGTTGTTGAATTTGGGAACCAAGCGTATATGTAATGAGTTCTTCTAATTTGTTTGTCCATATGATGTAAGAGTTTTGTCACTAAAATTGACAAAGGTGGAGATTGTTAGAGCATGGCTCGGTTGAACCCACAAAGCGTTGGTATGTCAAGATTGATTGTCATATTTTAGTGAACCAAAAATTATTTAAAGAGTCGCTTGATTATTTACTAGAGTCAACTTCGTATAGGTTAGCTTGAAGGTATTAGGATATGAGACATTACAAGTATCACGTGAAGACTTGAAGAATGTGAAGAAGTAAGGAGCTACAACAACGACATCATCCTTCCATTTGAGGTTGGTAATATTTGACTTGAACTGTTTCATTCCCTAACGTATCTTTCAAGCCGTTCATATTGAAAATATAACTGCGAAGCTGTGAATGATTATACTCTAGTTAGACGTAGTATTAAGGAATACAATACGAAGTATAACGCTTATCTTTTGAACTTCGTATATAAGACATCGACATAATCATATGAATGCTATTATGATTATGTATGGGTATGGGTAAAGATTTCTTCATAGGAAACAATGTTTTACATTCGTTTAAAGGAAGTAGATTCATAAACTTGTTTTGTGAATCGAAAGGGAAATCGCTAGACTTATTGGTATTGTTATTCATTGCAAATCTTTTGAATTACCAATATGTCTGTTTAGTATAACTGCTCATAACTTGTTTATGTATCTTGGTAAAACTATCCACAAGGCCTGACTTTTGTATTTGTATGACTTTTATTAGTGAAGCCGATCTTAAGTAATCACATAAGATGATAAGATCGATATCTTGAATTCGGTGTGACTAAATACTAGCCATTGGGTAACCGATCATAGTAAGAGGTGTGACCGATCATAGTAAGAGGTGTGACCGATCACAAGAGAGAGTGTAAACGATCCTTGTAAGAGGTTTAACAAGTTTTAGTAAGTTGGTGTAACCGATCCTATAACTTGGTCAACCGATCACAAGTTTTATCATAAGAAGTGGTAACCGATCCTAGTACTTAGTTATCCATTTTATGGTAACTAGTGTAACTGATCCTAGTACCCACTTGGAGGTAGAACCGAAACTTTATGTTGAGGTAGAACCGTGAAACCCATTAATGGTGATTTGATAGGATAATCAATCACATAGTTCATGGAAGTCAGATGAACCAATTCTAAACTTGTTTGGAAGTGTGGCAAACCCATTCCAAGATTGTAAATATGACAAAGGATTTACGAAGTAAAGATGTCGACATACTTTGAACATGTGCAGTAACTCTTATCTTTTATTGTTCAAAGATATTCCTTAATAGCTAAAGGAGAATCCCGAATCGAAATAAATTGAGAATCTTTTAATTATGGTTTTTAGTTTTTATATGCTTTTAATTTCCAGCAATTAAAATGCATATCTTTAGAAAATAAAAATTAGTAATGTGCATTTACTAATTGGAGACTTTCTACTGAGATTTCGGTCATTAATTGGCAGAGCATTTCCAGGAATTATGAAAATTGATTTTGGATTTATTGGATATCTTTGAAAATATTCGATTTTGGTAATTCCTTGGTGTGCAAACTTCCCTGGTCTATAAATATTGAAGTTTGCATTTCGAGAAAACTAATCCTCAGAGCCAGCAAAACTACCTAGTTGTGTTGTTACTAGTGGAGCCGCCTATTCGGAGAGGAAAGTAACCTAATTAGGCGAAATCTCTTACGGTCGCTCGGTTTAAAGACTTCTTTGGGATTGAGAAGCTCTATTAGTACCGTTGGTGGGAAACTAGATAATTGCAGTTTATTATTAGTTTTAGATTGATTTGATTGACTAACGGTGGTTGAACTTTGATTGCACCTGGTTTGTTTATGCTTGAGAATATTCTCTTATGATATAAGGTTCACTCAAACTAGATCGAAGTTTCGATGGGGATCTTTAGACTGTTTGTAGATCTAAAGACGTCTTGTGTTAATCCATTGTTAACAGACTCCATCTTGTGTGTGATTGATCACAAGAGATTCAAGTTGTTTGTGTGCAGGAGTTTATTGAATATCTAAGAAGATATGAAGACGAAGAAGATTTATGATTTGGGTTCATAGTCTTTGGTGTGCACAATACTTGTTTCGGATGGAAAAGGATCCAACTATAATCTGTTTATCTTTGTGATAGATTGGATTTATTAGTTGAGTAGATCGGCATCAATACGATTCTCTGTGATTAAAAGTATTGATTGCATAATCTTAACAATTACTTTGGTAGTTGTTGAAAACATAGATCTAAGGACCTGAGAAAGGAGTTTATTGGGATAAACGGAAGACCCTTTTTTCAAACTCATATCACTTGGTTAAAAAAAGTTTTACCGAATAGATTTGTTGTTCCTTTACTGTTTGGAATACGAACCAAAAGAATTATTCCAAGTGCGTGACTTATTACAAGTTGGAGGCGCAAGGATACAGACAGAACTAGGTGAACTATAGGTTTAGTTGCTTGGTATCAACTATACGAAATTGGTTTGATTTTGTATGGCGGCTTAATCCTGAGAGTATAAAATTCTGGACAAGGGCACGGGGTTTTTCTGCATTTGCGGTTTCCTTGTTAACAAAATATTACTGTGCCATTTACTTTTAATTTCCGCATTATAATTGTTTTATTATAATTAATGTAAATTGCAATTTGTACGTTAACCAGGCACTTGATATTGATCCCATTGGTTTCGGTTATTTCCGTACCTTTTATCCGGTGATCACTTTGTTGTTGTATTGTCTCAATTCCATATCCATAGACAATCACACAAAGTGTATTTCTTTTCTCCACTTTCCTTTGATATTTAATTTATGAGTTAGGCCAGTCCGGACTAACCCTATATCAAGGGACATTGTGTTGAAATATTCCTTGAATGATTGTATCTCCAAAAGGTTTATACACAGTGGGTCTTGTATAGGTTGTGATCAAAATAAAAGATTTTGGTGTATTTGGGTACCGTCGTCTTTTCAATTGGTATCAGAGCAGGCAAACACGAAAAGATCTAACAATCTGTGTTTGGTGTGGTCCAACCTATAAGAAAATGAATCTAACGAGTGATTCAGTTAAAGTAGAGCAAGAAGATGATATACTTCATAAAGGATGTTTGTTTTTGAACCTGATAAACTGCTCAGCACTGTTAAATCACTAGTGGAACACAACTCAGGAAATATTAACCATGATGAGTTAATACGAAACAAATACTTGTGACAAACAAGTCAGATTCAGATGACAGTAATGAGATTAAATTTTTCAGAAAACTTGCTGAAAAATATAATCTTAAGGATAATATATATTATCCATCTGCCGAGAAGATCGTCAGAGAATCTTTGATTCATGAAGATGCTGAATCTAAAGGACTTGAATTTTTTCAATCCAAAAGGGGTATATTAGTTAAAACAAGGATATGTGATTCTAATCTCCAGAATCTCTTAACTAGTATGCAACATCATGATTCTAATAGCCTAACCACCTACAAGAATCAAATACATACGTTTCCTCCATAAACCAAGAATAATGCAGGAGAGAACCCAGCTTAAAATTATTAAGGAAGATATTATTCGAAATAGGAAAGTAAAAAAATAAATTTGTAGCCTCTTCTCGAGTTGGTTAGAGATAGGAAATTAAATTTCGAAAATTTTGGGAAACAATTTTATCATAAATGTCTACGATGTATTCTCTCATAAAATAAGGAAACTAACCATATTGGTTACACATCAAAAATTTGGAAATAAAAAAAGAAAAACACCAAAAATCTTTTGTTTGGCGGGTGATGAAAATGAATTTTACTGGGCGGGATGATTTCAAAAGGAAAATCAATTCCCGCTTGAAGGTTTGGTTAAATTCCAATAAGAAAAAGAAAGATGAGTTTGATCTACTTTTCAGTTTTTATTACTTGATTCATTCTCTTTATGAAATCATAATTTTATTACTATCTTTAATCTTTACAAGGAACCTACCTCTTCAGACTCAATCATTGTTGTTGATATTATTTCTACGACCCATTATCGAATGAATATTAAATTGATGTTAGATTTTTTTTGATATCATGGAATCAAGTATTAGATCTTATAGGTTTTTTAAGTTAAAGCATGTGAAAATGCGGGGGTACAACAACCACATCCAACAATTCGTTTGGAAATCTGAGAGGACTTACTTCAGTATACTTTCAAGAGAATCAACTAGACAGTCAGACTCGATCTTTAGGAAAGTATATCAAATAGCTATATCTCTATTTCAACATAATCAGAGTTAAACAGAAACAAGTCCTTAAACCTGATTTTAGTGTGAAGCTCTTGAACCAAAATCTTTTGTGTTAATCACAACCTATTCAATATCCACCGTGTATAAACCTCTTTAAGATACAATCACTAAAGGAATATTTCAACACAATGTCCACTTGAAACAGGGTTAGTCCAGACTGGTCTAACAATGTGAAAATAACAAAATCAATTATTCAAGATCAATCAAGTCTTATCCAACAAACAAGGTCAGATTTAACAACTATGATTGATTAACGTACAACCTGTATTATTTCAATTATATAAATAAAATATAATGCGGAAAAAAAATAACACAGACACCAGAAATTTTGTTAACGAGGAAACTGCAAATGCAAAAACCCCAGGGACCTAGTCCAGAATAAACACACACTGATTATAAGCTGTTACACCAATTTCCTACTACCTATCCGGACTAGATGTAATACCTGCTTCAGCACTTATAGAACTCCTAGCACAACACTGATTGTCTTTAGGAATTCTTCTCGTAAATCTTCTAGCATAACCCAAGGCTCTCTTTATAAAATACAACAACATGATTGATATTTTTCGATCTTTTGTTTTCACAAGACACCTAATCGATTTCCCTTTAGATGTAAATCAAGGTTTTGGAAATCTTGTGTTTGTTTTGAGAAAAACAATTACTAGATAAAAGTAATATCAAAACAAACTTGTAGATTAGGTATTATTATACTCTTCAAAAATGGAAGAGAAACCTAATTATTCTACCACAAGAATCAACTAGAATAAATCTAGAGATATCTTGTTTAAAACTTCTTAAGGATTTTTTCGAGATGCCTTACTCGAAGTTTTATTTCTAGCTTCCGATTTCGACTAACAAGTGTTGGTATACGATCGGAAACTGAAATCTATCAAAACCTAGGGTTTATGATCAACAACTCTTGAATGGTCTTATATTAGAAGAGAAGACCTTATAATAGAAAACAGGTGAAAACCCTAGATTGCAAGTTGTATGATCAATCACGAAGATTAAATCCAACTCGGCTTTGTGATCCCCAATACAAAGACTTTTATCTCACTCTTGTTCACGAAGGACATAAGACATGGAAAACAACCTTATGAGCTTACACCAATTTTCCAAAGGGGATAAAAAACGTGTGGCACTCACGAACCCTTTATTTATAGTGAAGGTAGCTTGAAAGCTAAGCAAAGCTATTTTCCTTTTTCAAGACTCTCCTAATTTTGGAAGTCTTTCCTAAGTTACAACTCTTGACAAAATAATTAAATAAATACTCCCTCTGTTTCAAAAAGACCGTCCTCTATTCCATTTTGGTCTGTTTCAAAATTATGTCCAGCTTCTGTTTATAGTCATATTTTTCCACTGAACTCTCTAATATACCGTTAAGTTTTTATATTTATAAAATCTTTTTTAATGGGACCCAATCTAAAATATTAATGAAATTTGTGTAATTAAGGAAACAAATATATCCTTCATTCCTTTTTGTATTTCATATTTACAATCCCATAACAATTTTTGGTAGTTGTTATTACTAACAGTTTTATTGAAATAAATTAGGCAAGTAATTAGTGGTAGGCATGTAAACTACTATGGTCTCCTTAATATCTTGAAAAAGTCAAAGCGGACTGTCTTTTTGAAACGGAGAGAGTAATTAATTTAGCAAATATTGTATTTATGTGAATAAATCACAAATTAAATTAGGAAGGAATCACAAACACTTTAATATCGTAATCAAACATGTTTGGAGTAATAGCTAACTTGCCTAGATAAGGAAACATCACCAACTTGTTGACTAAAAAAGACTTCTAGTCACGTAACTGGGCTCAAGTCCATGAACCGTTACAAACAGTTCATGATTGCTTCCTACTAACGAACTGTAACAATTACAGCAACACTTATAATTGTTACTTTAATAAATCACTCATAACTTCATCATTATAACTCGAAATTGAGTGATTCTTGGCTCGTTAAATTCGTAAGCTCATTCACTATAACATGAGAACCTTTCCAGGGATAAAGGTTATTGTCAGAAAAGTCGTGGATCAAATAACCTCGAGTATATATATACATAAATGTACATTAACCGTTATAGGAATTGTTCCATAGAGTGAGCATTTGTTTCGATAGATTAGAAAGGTATAAATTGAACAAGAATCCAAATGAAATCAATTACCACATACCTTTGTTGATGAAGTCCTTGTTGATGTCTTCTTGTAATCTTTAGTCTTCATCCTTAGTAGTTCTTCTTAGACCTAATCTAGTCCGAGACTATCTTTTGTATACTAAATCAAGAATGCATTTTGGAAACTAAAATTGACAACTAACTTGACATACCAACACCAGTTGTTTCAACCGAGCAATTCTATAACATCATGATTAGGGTTTTTATTCTATTATTATCTCTAATCTTTACAAGGAATCTACCTCTTTAAAATCGATCTTTGTTGCTGGTAATACTTCTACAACCCATTATCAAATGAGTATTAAATTTATGTTAGATTTTTTGTTTGATCTCATGGAATAAAATGTTAGATCTTATAGTTGTACTAGTTGAAGCATGATTAGGTTTTTTATTCGGCTGTATCAAAGAACAAGTTAATGACAATCACGGGTTTTACGATGAGATGTCATTTCATTTTGTTACAACAATAATGTTTTAGGCTTAAGTTACATGCATCAACTATTTTAAGATTTAGGTAAGGATCTTTATTTCATGTTACTTAGTTAGGTTTTACAAAATAAAATAAAAACTTACTGATGCTAATTTTTTTCTAAGGTTTTTGTTATTGTTTGGGTTGGATTTTGATTGAGAGTTAATAAATTTACTTTGATGGACGATGATGTGTCAATCATATATATATACAAGGCTTCTCAAGATTTAATCATTTGAGTATTTGCTACTTGGCGAGCCTGTAACGTCTGCATTTTAAGTTGCCACTTTTAATAATACCATGTTGTTGGTTGGCCGATTTGACTATCATCTTCAAGATAAAAATGGATAATCATTATGTGGTGCTTTAGTTCTCTTGGCTTTTGTAACAAAAATTTATATACAACCGTTTAACCGGTACCTTTCGCTTTGTGGATAGCACAATAATCATGAGGAGATTTTGTGTGTTGCAATAATTTTTTAGCCTCAATTTACATGCATCAATGAGTTCATGTTTTTTTTCTTTTCATATAATAGAAAATAGGTGTAGCACATGTTGCCTATCCTGTTAGGTTTAGCTAATATTTTCCAAAATAATCTCAAATTCCTAACTGAGATACACGTACCTACACAACTTTTGTCATGGGAGAAGATGATGATTACAACGTGTCCCCAGAGGATGACCAATGGAGGGAACCAGATGATGAGGGGGATTCTAATGAAGACACAACAGGGCTAGATGAGATTCATGATGACATTGTACAATCAGATGACGATGATGGTGAAAATTTTATAACCACTGGTAGATATGATCAGGTAATGTTCGAAATCTTGTACTTACTTGTGTTTACTTAAACATCACATGGTTTCATATGTTGCCTCCGTTATTTCCAGAGTCAGACGATTCTGAAAGTGATCTCGATGTGGTAGAAGAAATAGAATTGGAAAAAGCTCCAGAAGCAGAAAAGTCGCCACAACAAGAAGACTCTACATAAAAGATCAAAAAAGAAAGGGGAATGACAAGAATGTTGAAGCTGAATAAACACTTCTCGGAATCTAATGCCAAAAAACTGGATATGAATTTTGACAAAATGTTCTGACCTATTGGTGACAATAGAATTGAATTCAGTAGTTACCTAGGCTATTTGGCCCTTGATATGGTTGGCATAAAATATTTATGTTGGAAGGAAGTCCCTTCAACAACAAAAGAAAATATGTGGGAGGAAATTCTGGTATGCATATGCGGTTATCAATTCATTGTTTTTGTTGTCTAACTGTGAGTCTGTGATTAACATATATTAGATGTTATTGCAGCTTCTTTTTGAGGTGCCCCATTGGATGAAGGGAGTGGTCATGAAGCGTCTACATGTTCAACTGCGGGACTTCATAAGGAAATTGTACTACAACCATGTAAAACCCTTTGAGGAAAGACCGGATAAACTAAGAACTATCCCCAAAAAGTACAGAACGGTAGTGGACCAAGAAAGCTGGGACAAGTTCCTTGATCATGTACTGAATTCTCCCAAATTTAAGGTATGGAATACACATTGCTTTTTCTAATTTGTGTTTCGTTTTTATTGTATATCCTAGCATATTAATGAAATTATTTTTATTTCCTCTGCAAGAAAATTCAGAAAAGGGAAAAGAGGCAATATCACAATCCAAGTTCCCACATCGGACGGGACGAGGAGGATACATGGGATTAAAAGAAAAATTAGTAAGTCTGTTGTCTTATTTATTATACACTGCACAGTAAAACCGTTCGTATCAGATACTTCTGTTTTGTATGTCGTGTTGCGTGTCTCATATACGCAGAAACTTATAACGGTATAGGGATGTGTCCTCTTACACCAATCTGTAATTTTGTCACATTATATGTTTTGGAATTGGTTTTCTGTTTTACACAGTTAATATCTATGCGGATGTAAATCCATACTTGTTTCTGGTAACTACTAGGTCCAAAGGGGAGATGTTGCCGAAGAAGATCTTGAAGACCGGTGCTTCATGTGGGCAAAAGCGCGTGAAGAAAAATACAGAACTGTACCAGACGATTTTGTCAGGGAGAAGACATCTGAAATTATGAGAAAACATAAACTTTACAGTCCTCATGTTTTTAACCAAAGTAAGTGCGCAAGGTTTAAATCAGGTGTTGTAGTGATGTTGTTGTTGAATCTGGTGAAGACATGGCAGGTGGTAACATTGAAGGGTAACTGAAGTTTAGATGTGATACACAAATGGAGTCTGATGGTATTACTACTGTTGTGGAAGTTATTGAGAATAATGTGTATGTAATGATTGGTTGTGGTTGTGGTGTTTCTGAAGTTCAGTTTATGAAGAATGGTGATCAAAGAGTTGTAGATAGTAATTGTTGTGAAAGCTTGGAAAAGTTGCAAGTGCAGGTAGGCATAGTTTTAATTGTAATTGGATTCGGAGTTTGTTTAGTATAATTGAATTGATAATTGTTTTGGTTGCATCATTCTAGTCTTAATAGGTTATATGTTGCATCACGATTGTGCATTAGAGTTCTTTGGCCTGTGCAAAGGCTCGACCCAGAATCAATCAGATATCTGACTGATTTAGTCTAGCTGACTCAGTTAATCTGACTGAGTCGAGTTGGCCCTATTAACCTGAGTTGAATCGGTTTGACTCAGTGACCAGACCAGTAGACCGTTGACTTTGACCAGGACTTGACCTTGGATGGACGTTGACTGCTGCTTGACCCTTCTAACCATTAGAGACCGTCAGCTGACCAGTTGGACCAGGCCTTTGGTTAATGGCCCTATTTAGGGAACTTGGGCTTAGGAATAGCTACATTATGTTAATAATTTGGACCACTTGTGGTCTGCATTGACCTTGGCTTCTTCAACAAAGTTGTAGATATTCATAATTCTTTGTTAAAGGACTATAGAACCAACCCAATTGAATTAGTAAACCTTAGATATGTTAAGGATAGATAAATAAAAGATATAGAATCATAAATGGGTTTAGAATCATTATATATACTTGTATGATTCTTGTATGAACCATTTTGGATAGATTCTTAGAGTTCTTGTGTGATTAACAATTAGTCTTTATTAACAACGATCGATTCAAAGGATGAACCAGTGGATCGTGGATCTCGAGGTAGGCGTGGCTTGTCATCAAAAGAGGTGGGAACCGATGACGAACTCTCTTGTATTCATTATTATTTTACAAATCTATCTTTTGTTAAGTTCATGCATTATTTGATTTACTTTCCGAAAGTTCTGTCGATTATATTAATCTTTCCATCGCTTGGAAAGGAACTGAAATGCTTTGTCTGTGATTATGAATGTTGTGAGAAATAAGAATTTCCATCTGTGGTATATAGGATACGCTCCTTCACACTTTCTTTATATCTATTTTTATGCACTATGGCTAGGGCGATACACCACACTATGTCTGTGATTATGAATGTTAGAGATGAGTCTGTTAATTGACACATTATTTGAACAGGAAGAGACACAGAAGATAATTCGAGAGGGAACTCGAATGGTTGGTCATAACGAGGATGCCCTAACACTTGTGATCGTCCCGCATAAGGGTGGATGTGTCAAGGGGGGTGGCTTTGGAGTGACGGCAACCATTTACTTTCAAAATGGAAGAAAACCAAGACAAGCCTCGAAAGAGAATGATGAACTGCGTGAAAAGCTGAAAGCTAAGGAGAAAGAATTAGAGTCTACTAAAGCTGCATATCAGAGATTAATAGATAACTTGGTATCTCAAGGAAGTATCAACAAGTCTGGAGGAGAAGTAAGTGAACTGAGTTTTGATCAGATTGTGTAACTTTTTAAAAAAAATGGCCGACAATATCTGATTTTTTCTAACAATATGTTGAACTATAGTCACAGGATGCAGGACCTAGCAACGCCTCCAATCGATCTAAGAATAAGATAGGTCCAGTATCAGTTAAGCAACTTACAAGAAAACATGGGAAATCCGGTCCGCAGCAGTCATCTGAAAGCATGAAAGTGTCCGCAAAGCAGGACTCTCCTTGTACTAAAAGGCCGACCATTTCTACTGAATCCCCGACGTCTTTAGTATCAAAAAAGAAGTCTTCGTCTCCTTCATCCACGGGGGAATCTCAGAGTGTGCCACCTGAAAAAGAAACTATTGATGTATGGTTTTCCAACGCATTTAAATTTTTAATCTTTCATTTACTATCTCCCATGCGCCATGTGTTTCAGCAGGGCATAGGATGCAAACTTTGGTCTGGACAAAAGGACAACAATGTTGCCATTGGTAGCTTACTCTAAAAAGATGGAATTATTTAAATTGAAGTCATGAGTGATGGGTTCAGTTACATGCTATAGCGTCCGGGTTAGTGAAGTACTTAATGAAACCATCAAATTACCCTTTGGAAAATATGGGATAAAAACTTTAAAAGATGTTGGTGATGCTGAAATTCGTTGACCAATAAATCAAACCATCTTGGATCAAAAGGTTGGTTGCTTGGCTTGTTTGCTTTATTAACTCATTGGATATGTTTTTACACAAACCAATTTTATATATATATCTTGTTTGATATTAGAGACGAATATGCTATCAGCTATATGAATCATGGGCGTTAGTGTATATTTTAGAGAACCTTATAGAACGAGATATGTGGTTGGCGTACAACTTTCATTTTAATTTTCTGATGCAGGTAAGTCAACCAAAACATTCCGAGGCTGTGAAATCACCGGCTCTACTCAACGGAAGCCAATCTCGTATACAATATCTGAAAAAGTTCCGAAGGTATGTGTTTTAAACCAGTTACATGATCTTAAGACCATATGAGTCTCAAATATGCTATCAAATATATGAATCACAGATGTTAGGGTGCATTTTGGAGAACCTTGTATATTTGTTACCTATTCAATTCATCCGTGTCTTCGCATTCACGGTGGAATTTGGTATATTTGTTACCCGAGTATCGAATATTACTCTACTGCTGCAGGTAAGTCAACAAAATTCGGGGAAACATACTCTGGATGTGACATCAAAAGCTCCATCTAATCGGAGCCGATCTGAGATCACGACAACTAAAGCAGTTTATCCGGTATCTGTTTTATTTTTACATGCATTTTAAATCTCAATTTGCTTTGAAGTTTTCGCTTGAATATGCCATATATTTCCGCAGGGTAGAAGGTGCTACCTTTTTGACCAGCTGTCTAAGGCAAACTTCCTTGCTAGAGGTAGAGCTTTTCTTTAACAGGAAAATAACAATTACATGGAAAGGATAGGGTGGAGGTTGATTGCCACAAAATCCTGATTGAGGAAGTAATAAAAGAGAATTTTTGTCTACCCGTACGATTTCCAGGTATGGAAACATTAGGATAAACTCTTGGAAAAGTGATTCCTTGGCCAAAGTATGGTGTTAAGTTTACCGAGTCTGCTAAGGAGGTTAGTTGCTTGGCTTGTTTGATTTGTAAGTCGAATATACATAAACCAGTCTATCTAGTTCGTATTAATTATGAAGGATATATGAGACACAAAGATGATATCAATTATATGAATCCCCGATCCAAGTGTAAATTAGAGAACCTTGAAAAATAGAAATATGTGTAACTTTCAAAAGTAACTAACTCTTTTAATATTATGCAGAACCCTACCAGTAATTCCCAACCAACTATTTCTCTATGGAAGTCTCCTGCACGTAGCAACCCTTCTGATGGATCTGAGAAGCAGTCTCCTAATCTTATGCAGAACTCTACCAGTAATTCCCAACCATATCCTTCAATATCTCTAGAGAAGTCGTGCATATCTATGACAGAACCTCTAGCTAAGACATCTAATGGAGTTTTTTTTTCCCCGTAAATCTATATTGCTAACTATAGCATCTTCTTTTTATATGATGGTCATATGCCGTATATTACCGCAGAAAGCAAAATACGACTTTTGGAATGGATCTAGGGGAAACGTCGTTGCTAGAGGCAGTATTTTACCTACGGTGCCTAACCAGAAAATACATGGAGAAGATCTTCCTAAACACTATTATGTTGTCAATATTCAGGAGGTTATAGTTCCATCGTTCGTGTTAACCGAACCAAGTGGTGATTTTAAGTTATTAGGGGAAGCTGAAGATAGTTTTGTGGCATGGACGAAAGATAACTGTACCATCTATGATGACAAGGTTAGTTTCTTAGATCTTTTGCTTTGTTAATCAAGTGTATATATTGTTTTACATAAATCGTGTATTCAGTTTGATTAAAGAATAAGTACGAGACAGAAATATATTAACACCTAAATGGAACATGAATGCCAGTGTAAATTAGAAAATTGATCTACTGAATAAAGATATTTGGTTACAGATTTTATTATGGGCATCAGTTGTGAAAAATGGTGCGGCCTTCAATGAAGTTGGCTTTATTACATTGTTGGAAAAATGACTTTTGTCCGTCTCTTGTTGAGAATTCACATAACAGACGAATTCTCCTTGGATTTAGAATATATATAATACATTTAATCTCTTGCTGCAGGAAACTCCACAGCATGGAAAACCTCATAGGAAACCAGAACCAGTTTTAGATTCTGAGAAGAAATTGGATGGTGATCTAAGAACACCTGGCAGCCTAGCAGATGATAAACGGAATGAGGAGCACCTAGTAGTCGATCAACATTCCGGGAGTCAGGCATCCCCTGAAATGCTTACTGAGAAGACTAAAAAGGTGCGGAGACGGTTATATATACAAAGTTTAGATCAGGCATACTAACACAGGAAAACAAGGCTTAGCGCGTCGAGAATGTCACAACCTGATCCATTGGATGCAGAGACACCACCATAAAAAAAGTTGAAGAAAAACTGATGATTTTTGGCTAAATGCTCTTTAATATTTTCTTTTGCAAACTGTTAGACCAAAGCTCAATATTTTTTACTATGTGATTAATAATAATTTGAATTTTTGGCATATATGAATTTCAGATTTAACCACAATTTCTAAAATATAAGATGCGTCGTATGTGAACAGCTGAGAGGAGTCACACGCGTAAGACACGCGGTTCGAGATAATTGGCGTGGCTAAACATAACATATAGCCACGTTAAACAAATATAAATTGGCATGGATAAACATCACATATAGCCACACTATATGGCGTGTCTATACGATATCCAATGAACGGCTCACAATGTTACATGTGGACGGTGAAGGATGCATCTAATTTAACGGTCAATATTGCATCATCTTAAAAGAGATTCAACGGTTACTAATACAACCACGTGGATGAAGGTAATTATAATTTGGCGTGGCTAAATATCACATATAGCCACGCTATATGGAGTCTCTATAGGATATCCAATGAACGACTCACAACATTACATGTGGACGGTGTAGGATGCATCTAATTTAATGGCCAATATTGCATCATCTTAAAAGAGATTCAACGGTTCCTAATACAACTACATGGATGAAGGTAATTGTAAATTGGAGTGGCTAAAAATCATATAGCCACGCTATATGGAATGTCTATAGGATATCCAATGAACGTCTCACAACGTTACATGTGGACGGTGTAGGATGCATCTAATTTGATGGTCAATATTGCATCATCTTAAAATAGATTCAATGGTTCCTAATACAACCACGTGGATGAAGGTAATTTTAAATTTGCGTGGATAAACATCACATATATCCATGCTATATGTCGTGTCTATAGGATATCCAATGAATGGCTCACAACGTTACATGTGGACGGTGTAGGATGCATCTAATTTGATGGTCAATATTGCATCATCTTAAAAGAGATTCAACGGTTCCTAATACAACCACGTGGATGAAGGTAATTTTAAATTGGCGTGCTTAAACATCACATATATCCACGCTATATGGCGTGTCTATAGGATATCCAATGAACGTCTCACAACGTTACATGTGGACGATGTAGGATGCATCTAATTTGACGGTCAGTATTGCATCATCTTAAAAAAATCAACGGTTCATAATACAACCACGTGGATGAAGGTAATTGAAATTGGCGTGGCTAAACATAAGCCATGTTAAACCTATATGGCGTGTCTATCGGATAACCAATGTCTATGCCAAAAAACAAAGTGCGCGTCTATAGTGAACTAAATAGCCACGCCAAAAGCAATTTGTGTGGCTATAGTGAACCGAATATCCACGCCAAAAGCAATTTACGTGTCTATAGTGAACCAAATAGCCACGCCAAAACAATAAATCGAGTGTCTACAAGGTACCAATACTTAAGTTTTTGGGACACTGTATAGCAACGCCTATGGATTTTGGCGTGTCTATTACGGGCAGCAATAGACACGCAAGGTCGGCGTTGTTATGGAGTACCTAAAGCCACGACATCATACCTAAGACCACGTGAGCAGAAGCCACGCCAAGTCTAAACCAAAACAACGTTTCTAAACCCCTATGGACATGCCAATTTGGCGTTGCAAAAAGGTCAGTTTGTAAGTGAGGAAAATATGGAGAAACCAAGAGTTTTGCTCAAACAAGGAAATTTGCTCGAATGAAGGAGTTTTCATGAGATTAGGAAAAATAAAAAAATAATGGTAAAATAATGGGAAAGGCGTGGGGTCGGCCACGATGGCATGAACGTCCGGCCGGTGGGCCCGGTCCCCTTGACGCCTCTTTTATTATTTTATTAATATTATTTTTCTTTATTTTTCTCCCTATTTTGCATAGGTTTCCTCGTTCTTCCATATTGTTGAATGCTCGTTCGTGCGTTCGGGTGCTCGTTTGTGCATTATTTGTTCAATACACTTGCACCATTTTCTCGGGGCTTACTCGTTGGTGGCCCAGATGCCCGGTCAGTGAATATATATTACTAATTCATGGAATTTAGTTGAGAATCAGTCACGAAAAGGAGTAATAAATAAAATGATTATTTATTACTAATACATGAAATCCAGCTGAGGATAATCCATGGATCAGAGTAATGAGATAAATAGATTATCTTCTAGGAATTCAATTGATGAATGACACACTAGAATTAACCTGTTTTCAGAATCGAGATATTAGATAATTGAAGCATCATACTCGTTCTGAGGGGGGTGTATAGTTAGGGAACAACGAATAGCGTGACGTCCTGAAGGTATTAGGCTCTATACTAGCATGCAATATGTCTAGGAGCCGTCCAATCATTAAGAGATTCTATACACGGTCTCTCAACGTAGTCATGGAACAACGAGCAACATGACATCTTGAAGGCGTTAGGCTCTATACTAGCATGCAATATGTCTAGGAGCCGCCCAATCTTTTTTGATTCTATGTAGAGGTGATGATGAAATGTGCAAAGTTTCGAAAGCTTAGCTGAGAGGCTTTTCGAGAGACATACTCATCATAGCTCTGAGAGAACACTCGCTCAGTCAGAGGTCATGAAATGGTTCACGGATCATAAAATATGAATTGTCACATACATTCCTGAAGCCATGCAGTATCATGATTTTATGATTTTAGCCTTGTCGAAAATCCACCATCAACATTAAGTCCCCTGCTTAGTGGGGGACAGTCATGTTCCGCAGTAAGCACTGGATGGTGATTTTCCAGTAGACGAGATAAGTAATCAAACTTAGTCGTAAAAAGGCATTTCCAGAATCCCCGATTTGCTCCAATGATGTCGTGTACGAGCAAATGCCTGAATAAAGACTCTGGAAGTATGATAGAGTGTCACCCCGTTAACACGGAGAGATGAGGCACTGCTGATTCGGGCGGTCGAATGCCCAGTTTTGGTCGGTTTAGCGTTTATGGGTCCGGGCCCAAAAAAAAGAAATCCTTGTTTTAGTAACAGACGTTCTTTCGTTCGTTCGTTCGTTAGTTTAAGAAACAAATAATGATCCCTAGCATAAGAGATATTTATTTATTTTTAAGTAGACCTGCGTCTAATTATAAAAATTTTGTCTATGAGCTTTCACGAAAAGCAAATTTTTATTTTTTAAATATGTGAGATTTCACAAAATGGAATAAACTCTCGTTTCAAAGGTGGATGCTCGTACGATAGAAAGTTTTTTTTTTAATTTTAATAGACGTGTGTCTATTAGTAATAAGATTTTTGTCTATGAGATTTCATGAAATTTTTTATTTTCGATATGTAAGCTTTCACAAATTTTTGAAAATATACTCTTATTTCAAAGACGTATGCTCGCGCGAGGGAGCAAAAATATATATATATTTCAAATTTACGTGAGTTTCAGTTAAAATATATTTTTTTTGTAAAATCAATGTTTTGATTTTTGAACAATTGTTGAAAGTAGACAATTATACATGGTGAAATAATGTATGTATGTGAGTTTTCACAATTGCAGAATGGACGTCTGTCCAATTTTTGAAAAATCAGTGGATGTTAACACAGTAAAAATTTACGTGGGTTGTTCACGGTTTTATGAAAATCAATTTTAGATTTTTGAATAATGGACTTTTCCTGTCTTTGCAGGTTTGAAGAAATTGGCAAGTTCTTAAAACTTTTGTTCTAAGTTCACTACTGTTAGTGAAATTGTAAACATGTAAGAGTTAGAGTGTTACCATTTTTGTTACGTGTTTGTTATTGGTATATCCATGACTCCATGTCTTCCGCCTCAGATAATGGTGACTTCCAGTTACAACCCCCCTTCTGGCTCTTTCGGGGAATCAACCTTTCAGAGGTGCTGGAAAGATGATACATGGTATGTCTCTTGATCATCTGAGAGTGGTTCGTGCTAACATATATGATTTCTTGGTCTTGGCAGATGCGGAGGGAAAGCAGAAACGTGATGAAATTTCACAGAAGAAAAGAGTTGAAGATGAAAAGCTCATATCTCATCAGCAGAAGCACTGCCGACTTGCAAGTGAGACTATCGGCTGAAGATGAAGTTCGGCCTTGCGTTGATGGTGTAGTTCCTGATTCATATATGGATGATCGAAGAATTTCGTCATAATAATTCGTCATCATAAAATTCAGAAGTTAGGTCTTCATTGAAAATGCTGTAAAATCTTCATACGATGTCTGTTTTTGATGATCTACCCCAACTTTTTGATACCGAGGAAATTTCCAAGATTTTTAGAAGAAGCTTTTTGAGTTTTGAGCACGTTTAGTGGTCGAAATTAACGAAACAGTAAACTTCCAGGAAGTCTTCAGAGACTTCAGCTGTCATGTAGTTTGATGTTTCGGCCACATCATTTTGCTCGTTCATTCAATTACTATGAATTTTGGATATGTTGTAGAGGACATCCATGTGAAGATCATGATATATGACCCATCCCTAGATTCTTCACCATTGCTCCTAGATCGCTTCTTTGTGCAGGATAGTGTAAAATCGTCTCAGACGAGCTTGTTGTAAAACGCCCATGTTGTATCTTTATACCATTTGCTTGTGTCTTAAACGCTTGATGAAGGATTTAAATATCATTGATTAATTTGAAATCTGAACCCCTTGGTTGATACATGAGCCTGGTGCTTGCAGTACCATTTTTTTGTTTCTGTCAGTCATAGAAACATCACTTATGAAACCCTCGTCACGGGCCATAACTGAGGTTGTTCTCAAGAGGGGATGTGGTAATGACCATGGTTGTATGTTTCGATTGTATCATTCGTTTTATGATGAATTATTAGCATAAGAGAGCTTGGTGCCAGTCATGAGTCTTGGACAGTGAAACTAATCGTCATGATCAGTGGATCGTCAGTCCCCGGTATTTAGTTAAATCTCCTTTTCGTTTTTCCTTATTCTGGTAAGATCTAGATAGAGGACCCAGGTAGAAAAACATGATGTAAAGACCTAGGTGGTTGAATTTGGAGGTACCTTGATGAAGGACTTAATGGAAATACCTGGTGGACATCGATCGACTGTGAAGGTAATGAATCCCGTCTAAGAATTGCTGCTTGCATGTTGTATGCTCTGGAAGCTGTAGGAACCTCATACGACGTCAAAATTCGGTGCTCGACCCAAAATTTTGAAGATAAGAGACTGAGGAGTCATATGAAAAAAGAATCATTCATTTTGGAGATGTATAGTGCAGTTAATGAGGCATGCACATTCAAAACTTGTAATCCCGTGCAAATTTTCAGATTCCATAAACATGAGTATGGAAGCCATATCTTTCTGCTCGTATGTCCAATTGATATGCCTTTTTGGCATGTCGTAAAAGAGACATAGAAGAACATCTTTCGTTGAGGAAGCATTGTCCCATTCCTCACCCATTGGTACGTTTTTGTAAACCCATGGTATGAAGTGTGTTGCATCTCATTTGTAGAGGTGATGAGAACATCTTGTAGAAGACTTTGGCTTGTGCCTACCAGTCGTGCCTGCTTTGGGAGGACTTTCATGGAACATGTTATCATGTCTACACATCTTGATATGAATAATTAGTGCTTGGAGAAGTCCACTTCATCGAGTAACACTTCATAAAATGGTTAGTTGATGAAGCTTTTTCATGAGGATGTTGCTCCTGAGACCGTTGTTGATGCTGAGACTATGGATGGAGTTCCTCCAGATATCCTTGTTGATGTGGATGCTATGGTCGGAGTTTCTCCAGAGACCGAAAAGGCTAGAACCATGATTATCGACATAGTATTTGCTCCTCCATCCAGTGGGCCTTTACATTCACGAACTAATTGGTGGGTTGAGCATCCGTAAGATGAAGGTGTACTGAGAGTTCAACTCGAATTCTCCTAAAAATATGACTTTACTATGAACTGGCTTCGTGAGTGAGTCGACGTTGTTGCGGTAGGTAGCAGCAGCAGTCTTCATTCTGGATGTTATTGGTGAAGAGAGGAAGTTCCTAGATCGTGCAGGGGCTTGTGATGTAGAGAGGTCCCATTGATGAAGTTTCATGGAATCACATCAGGTTGCAATAACTTGTTATGTGTATAAAATTTATTGAAATATATTTGAATCGATTTCTCCAATAAGATGGAGTCCCCAGTGTATGTTGAAGGAGTTTGTGCCATCCATGGATGAATGATATTGCATCTTCTTCAAAAGTCTTATCATGGGATAATGAAGACTTATCGATTGTAGTTCAGTTTTACTTTAATCGTGTTGGTGTTGAATCAGTGTGTCATCGTCGAGATATTTGTGCTGAAGCTAGAGGTGCCATTATCGAAGGTGTACTCTTTGATTTGGAGTACAGTTTGAAGGCTTCTGAAGAATGTAGCACTCAGATATGAGAGTTTTTTTTTTTTTGAATTTTAGTTGGCCTTGGAGAAGTAGGTGATTGACAGTTGTAGGGATTTTTTTTGGCTTGATAGTTTTAATTACTTAATGCAAAGAAAAATTGAAAATAACATATAAGTTAAGAAAATCCTAAATGCTTCAAACTTTAGCTGCTTGAGCCTTGAAGCCTCATACCTCTTTAGCGTCGAATGTCTTAGCCTTGACCATCTTGATCCAGAGTATCTTCTGTTGATTCATCATTCCTTTCGTTGCGGTAGTGAGATATTATACTTATGCAGACATCAGAGCTTTCTGATTTTGTGGCACACATAGACACTCCTGCAAGGCTATGGAAAACGCCCAAATTGTTCTTTACCATACTTAGACATAATCTCAGTAATGAATGTCTCAGTGAGATGCTCGATTCAGAGTGGTGTTAGATTTAACCAATTGGTAAAATATTAATGTGGTGAAACTACCCATTCATAACATCTTGCAATAGCAGAGTTGCTAGCAGAATTTAATCCCCACGCTAGGATAGCATGTGAGGAAATAAATGACATAGACATGGAAGGAATGAGACTTGCCTGAGTGCGGAACCTCTTGATGAACATTTATGCATATTTTGAAGGTTCATGTTTCAACCTCATCAAAGTTCAAAATTCCTCCAAGTTCTCTGATGATGAAACGTCCGCCAAATCTTCTGGTTCAGAACTTTCTTTATTGGAGAGATGTGCAACCAAAGACGCTTTGTTAGTAGCCATCTTTTCAGCGTGGATCCACGCTCATTCGAGGATCGTGTCATATCTTGGATCTTCCTGATTATGTGAAACTTGCTCTCTGTCCAGGTCGAACCTATTTTCACCTTGAGAGTGATGTAGCCATGAGCATCTCTGAGTGTTCCTTCTTAGTCTCTGATTGAGATGGGAACATGAGTATCTTCGTTTCGAGTGATGCCTGCCGCTCTGAGGTTTTTCAGGGAACAATGTTGATAGAGGTGTCAGCATCGGTCAACGTTATCCCAAATTCGTTTCTTTTGAGATTGACTGTGGTAAGCAGTCCCCAGTCGTACATCTATTTGTTTGTGGCTGGAGGCTCAGAAAGTATTTCCAGAATGGACTTGCTGACACGATGTGATTCGGTGTTGTGAACATGTCTCTCCATTGCGCCTTCAACAGATAGAGTAATTCACATATATGTTCGACCACGGATTGAACTGCCTTTTTGATAGGTTGTTCAGAGAGAGTGAAGGTCTTGGTCGGGAGAGGGTTTTGTGTGGTCTTGATCGGGAGAGGGTTTTGTGTACTCCTTCAGTCCCTAGTTGAAGCTATTATGGCTCAACCTTCTCTTTGAAGATGTGCTTCAAAATATTGCAGTCACTTGTTGGATGACTGATGAACCTATGAAGGCTACAGTACCTGGGATTCTCCATTTCTTCTTCAGTTGGCTCTCTCCTTATGAAAATTTTTTTGATTGCACAATCTTGAACCCATACTTCCAGTAACTTGATCACTCAATGAGAAGAGGGAAGTTTGAGTCCGTCTGATCATTTCCCCGTTAATTGATGCCGGGTCGAGGTTTGTGCATTTCAGGATTGGTTATTTTTTCTTTGTGCCTTCGGAGGAGCCTGGGATGTTGGAGAAGCGCTCTGATGATGTATCTCGGCTTTCCTTTCATTCCTCTCAGCAACAACATTTGTTGAAGGTTGGAGATCGTACTGATTTTTGACGAGGCGTAGTCTGTTACGAGGTTCCTCGACCTTTGTAGACTTTGCTCTTTCCAGTAAAGTAGGTGCAGTAGTCATTGATCGTTTGGCTGCTTCATGAAGTTCTGAGAAAGTCTAGAATCAAAAAATTTCTAGTAAATCTCTGTAGACCAGGGTCATTCCATTGATGCACAAGTGTACGAGTTGTTGTTCAGTAACATACATATCATGACAAAGCTTGGACTTTGAACCTTTTCATGTAATCATTGGGATGTTCATTATTCCTACGAAACATTCTTCTCAGGTCTGAGAGGGTGACCTATTCTGAAACGAAGAAGTACTTTCTGCAGAAAGCATTAATCAATTTTCCCCAACTAGTGATGCTTTTTAGCGCGATATTATTGTACCATGTGTATGCTCTGCCGGTTAAGGATTTTGAAAACTCCTTCAAGCAGATAACATGGTTGTACTCATGCTCGCCCAATGATTCCAAGAACCGAGAGACATGTTCTCGAGTATTTCATGTTCCATCATAAAGTGTGAACGTTAGAGAAGTATAACCTATTGGAAGAGGAACTCTGTAGAAGGATATGGAGGTTGGTGACGATGGGCAGCTGGTGTCTTGTCTTTTCCACGATCCTCTAGAAAGCGCTCAAAATATTCCCGAGTGATGAAACTTGCTGATTCCCTTGCTGGTGGGTCATTGCAGACTTTATCATCTTCCACGATGTGGATTGGGAAGATTTCAGGACCAACAGTTGAGGATGTTTTCTTAGATCTTACTTTGTCTGACTGGCGTTGGGGCTGAGTTTGCTTAGAAAATAGCTTGTATGTCAGAGTCTTGAGATAGGTGCAGAACTCTTTCTGTGTTGCCGCCATGTCTGATTCTTGGAAAGAATTTCCAGAACCTTTATGAGATCGGCTATGGTAGGTGGGTCTTCTATGCTTTCTTCAGGAGCTCGGCCGAAGAGAGTATTGGTTCCTGTACCAATTTTTGTTTCAGCATGGACACTGGTATTGTTGATTTGAGGGGTAGTATCGGTAGCGCCGCTGTTGGAAACAGGTAGAGTGACTGGAGTACCACCATCGTTGCTAGTTCTAGCATTATTTCGATTAAGGGGAGGGTTTGTAAGTGAGCCTGACCTAAGATCGACCATCTTTGAGAAAATTTGGATTGCAACCGAGAGACTAATCTTCCATTGTGGTTGCCAATCTGTTGATGGGAAAAAATGATTTGCTGGTTTTTTAAGAAGTGGAGAGACGACCGTGCGGACGAAGACTTCTCAACCGAGCAAACTTCTTAACCTCAAACAGATGCACTGCATGGGATTGCTTTGAGTTTGAGAGATCAATTTTTAGGACTCCGGTCTAAACCAAGAAAATGGTCGTTCCATAGTCAATACGGTCACAAAGAGGGAATATGGTCGATCTGTAGGAGGGAAGCTGGGAATTATGTGAGCTCAATGGTGATCAAAGATTGTGAATGTGTTGTAGGTTTCTGCAAATGAACAGCTAGGTTCGAATAAGTTTGAATTTTTCTCAATTGGGAGAGATTGTTGCTCACACGATGATTCTTGGTTAGACGATAGATGTTGTATGTCTTACCAATATTGTCCTAAATCGTGGATTCCCAAACTTATTTATATTGCTAGAATGTAGACACATTGATCTTCAGTAAGTGTGACGGTTGCTCGAGTGAAAGAGTGGGAAAATGGAAAATCGTGGTTTAGCCAGTTCCAGGTCGTGCAGAGACTTGGTTGATTGTCCACTCACTACTTTGATAACTCTCTCAACTTCTTGCACGACTTACTCACATTTCTCATCGTGGATGAACACACGTGTCATAGGCCGCCATACCAAAACCTAATTAATATCCCCCATGTGACGTGATTGATATCTCACGAACGCGGAGTCTGCAAGGCAGGCGTGTATTTAATTAGTCAGTCGTTGACTTGATTAGACGATGAGTCTAAGTATTTTTCAGTCGAGCATGATTGCCGAATGCTCTAGAATTCATGGATTGAACATGTCTGCCGGGACGTATATTCTCGAATGAATGATGATGATAATTGAATCAACATGACGGATATTGATAGTCTGAGCAAATATTGCTCGTATGATGAATTTTTGAATATTGATAGTTGAATCAATATTAATACTCTGAGCAAATATTTCTCGTCTGAGTAAAATTACTGAATATTGATAGTTAAATTAATATTCCTCGTCTGAGCAAATATTGCTCATTTGATAAATTACTGAATATTGATAGTTGAATCAATATGCCTCATCTAAGCAAATATTGCTCGTTTGATGGATTATTGGTTGTATGGCCAAATAAAACATTAATCAAAATATTGGTAGCTGACCGAATATTATATAATTAATTAATATGTTGATTGTTGGATCAACATAAAATTATTAGTGTTTAAACTTTTCCAAAATTATGATTTGCAGAGCATTCAGTTCGAAACCCTAATTTTGATCGATTGCTGATCAATTGATGATTTACTGAAAATCAATCACTGGGTGAAGGAGGGATCGGATACATGGGATAATGGACGACATGTAACGCCCAGGCACTCGAGTGAGCACGCACCAAAGTGCTTTGTTGACCAGTTGGTGAAAGGATGATTAAATGCTGGTTTAATCATTTATTAAAATAGTGCTCGTCTGAGCGTTAGGTAATAAAACCTAATTATGGAGAGAAGAGGACCGGCCAAGGGGTCATGGGACCGTACCTTGGTGCTCGTGGGACCAACTCGTAGTCGATTGAGCAAATTCCAAGTTGATTGGAAAGAGTTTGGACCCAATATGAACTGTTGAGAGCTAATTAGGTCAAAATTATGAAAGAGTGTGGGACCGAAGCCTTGCAATCTTAAGGGCCGGCCTTGGTTGATCAAGGTGGCATGCCCTTGTCACCATAGTATCCATGTCTCAATCCCGAGAGTTTTGTTATTTTCCGGTGTTTGTTTGAGCAATATTTTGGATTTTCAGAAGAGTTTGATCTTGACTGAAACTCTCGATTTTGCTCGAATGAGAAAGTAGAACTTTGCTCGTGCGACCAATGTTTTGAGAATAATAATATTTTAATATTAGTCTTGAGTGGCCTAGTCGGCCATGTGACGATTTTACTTTCTGGTTTTTTTATATTTGAGAAAATATTGAAAAACTAGGATTTTTGCTCAAACGAAGGAGTTTCATGAGATGAAGGAAATAAGAATATGAGAAAATAAGTAATTGTAAGGTGTGGGACTGGTCATGGATAGGGTATGACCGGTCGGCTAGTTATCCGGTTCTCGTGACACCTTTCCCTATTTTTTTACTATTTTTTCATCGTTTGAAGGAAAATATGGAGAAACTAAGAGTTTTGCTCAAACAAGGAAATTTACTCGAATGAAGGAGTTTTCATGAGATTAGGAAAAATAATAAAATAATGGGAGAGGCGTGGGGCCGGCCACGGCGGCATGACCAATGGGCCCGGTCCTCTTAACGCCTCTTTTATTATTTTATTAATATTATTTTTCTCCCTATTTTGCATAGGTTTCCTCGTTCGTGCATTCGGGTGCTCTTTTGTGCATTATTTGCTAAGTACACTCGCACCATTTTCTCGGGGCTTACTCGGTGGTGGCCCAGATACCCGATCAGTGAATATTTATTAGTAATCCATGGAATTCAGCTGAGAATCAGTCACGAAACCGAGTACTAAAATAAACTGATTATCTATTACTAATCCATGGATCCAGCTGAGGATAATCCATGGAACTGAGTAATGAGATAAATAGATTATCTTCTAGGAATTCAATTGATGAATGACACACTAGAATTAACCTATTTGCAGAATCGAGATACTATATAATTGAAGCATCATACTCGTTCTGAGGGGGATGTATAGTCAGGGAACAACGAATAGCGTGACATCCTGAAGGCGTTAGGCTCTATACTAGCATGCAATATGTCTAGGATCCGACCAATCATTAAGAGATACCATACACGATCTCTCAACGTATTCAGGGAACAATGAGCAGCGTGACGTCTTAAAGGCGTTAGGCTATATACTAGCATGCAATATATCTAGGATCCGCCCAATCATTCATTTTGATTTTATGTAGAGGTGATGATGAAATGTGCAAAATGCCGAAAGCTTGGGCGAGAGGCTTTTCGAGAAACATATTCATCATAGCTCTGACAGGAATGCTCACTCAGTCAGAGGTCATGAAATGGTTCACGGATCATAAAATATGAATTGTCACATACATTCCTGAAGCCAGGTCAAAAACATGCAGTATCATGATTCTACGATTTTAGCCTTTGTCGAAAATCCACCATCCACACAATTTAACAAAGTTTAGAGTTTATGAAATGGTGGATCTATGTATACATACATTATCAAACTATAGAAATCTCAAATGCAGTTCTAAAGAAAGAGCATCTTATAGATTAAGATATTCCCCATTCAAAACAAAAACCTTTATAGACTGTGGATATACTTCTATTGTATAGCATTATGTAGTTATAAAGTTAATGCTCCCAATAATACCATGTGAGACTGCCAGAACTACAATGCTGATATAATTTTTTTATATCAAGTGTTGATTTCCTCATTCAAATTACAAAGGGGTGTGAATTGTGCAAACAAAAAGGAAGAGATATTAAGAATGGATACCTGTTATCAAAGCTGCTGGTGATCTTGTAGAGTTTTTGTGCTACAGAAAGAGAGAGAAGTAGATGTTTTCAGATCTCTTTCACTTCATATCATGACAATTTCAACCAATTCCTAATCTATGATTAGAAACCAAAATATATCAGCAATATGTTCTGCATGAGTATCATAATATGGCTTACGCGGATACATTATGAATTTATTTTTTAATAAAATTGTATTTTTTAGCCATTCAATGGTTTCAGCTATCAATTACAAAACAAAAGGGTATAACCTTCATATTTTAGAAAGAAATAGAATTTCTTCCGTGGCGTTTGAATACCATCATTGATGATTAAATTTAAAAGAAATAACAATTACAACAACAACAAACTTAAAAGATCATCTTGTGGATACTGAATCTCAAAATACACTGGGCGTATACCATGTTCAGTAGATTACCCAGCAAATTCATATATCTGCACTACGTCAAAATAGTAAACTTAAAAAGAAAAAGGAAAACTTTAAATTCTTACTTTGGGTCTGAGAGATCGAAGCTTGGCTTGAATAAATTGGCTCTAAATCTATTCTGAAGCTATGATAGCAACAAAAAAAGACATTTAGCCTGTCAATGGAAGCAAAACGGCAGGGAAATACTTAGTGGATTCACACTTAACCAAAATCAGAAGTCAAGGTACATAAACGAAGATCATAACCCAATATACTCTTCGTTCCTAAAAAAGAGTTACTATTGCTTTTTAAATTTGGCTTATTTTTAGGTTAAAATGAAAAAAAGTGATAATACCTTCTTTTTTTAGGAATGAAGGTAGTAGAAAATATAAAAATTAAGTTGATATTCAAAAAATAAAAATCGGTACATACCTTTAAAGACATCAAAGATTGATCATGTTAGATACATACTTTGGCATAAGTTTGACTAATCCACTCATCTAAACATATTAGATTTCTCTCCTCTTCTTATTTTTCGTGGTCGTTGTTGTTCTTGGAAGGTAAGAGACAAATTTAGGAGAAAGGAAACGAAAAAACCCGTTCATCGTAAGGACATGGGAAGACTCCATGCACCTTGCTACTCCAGTGTACCTACCCGAAAAAATAACTTCTTTCAATAGGTAGCATTCTGACATCCAAATGTATGATTTTCATTTGGATTTTTAAATTTGAAGGTTTAATGGAAACCCAGTATGGTGGGAACCCCATAAGGTGGGCATAACACTATTTATTCGGAAAGAGGAAGGAGAAAAACCACCGCGTCGAATAAATTTATAACGCTCTCTCTTGATCTCCTGTGTGGGAGATTAAAAGTTATTTGTTGAACTAATAAGAGAGTATTGTGGGGGAGTTTAGGAGAGAGATGGAGAAAGCATAAAGGCTTCAGGTAATATATCTTATTAGAGAAAACTAGGAGGGGAGGAGAAGATCCTAGCAGCCGGTTAGAAAAATTGATATATCTCAGCTGTTGGGTGACACACCAAACACTCATGTTTTGTAAGCATAGTGTGTACACATAATTCATCATTTGCCACGTGTCGGAAGACTTACACGTGGAAGACGCACAGTCTGAGACATCAAGGCACGATGTCACGTCTCCACACCCAAGGGACATTTATCACCTACACATGTTCATCATCGAGCGGATCCGACGGCCAAGAACCTGGGAGCACTGAAGTATCGAGCCACCGAGAAGTACTGAAGAACACTCTATGATTTACTTTACTCCATCTCGAGAGGGACCAAAGATCAACGGTGGAGATTGGGCTTACTGACACGTATGTGATGGGAGACACAGACACCTGTCTGGCGCATGCAGGCAGCCCAACTACCCGCATTAAACACTCTAAACATAGAGTACGTGTCAACTAACCTGTGGAGGAGAAAGAGACGACCCATCATTACCATACGTGACCGCTGGAGACATCGGATGAGAACGAAGATACCAGCGGGATTAGCACAAAGATCAAGAAGATAAGATTGCAACTGTCTCTGACAGTGGTCCCCATATTGTATCCCTATAAATGCCCCTCTCCACTAAGAGAGAAGGGGTCGACCAATTTTGAGTGAGTAGAGGAGATCTTAGGAGAGAGAAATAGGAAGAGTAAGTATGAGTTCCATTTCCCCTTTAGCTTCGTAATTCACCCAGAGTCATTTGACTATCGTTGTAACTCTTCAATACTAGGAGATGAGGCCAAACGAGTTGCTGGTTTTTACGGAATTGAGGAGACGACCGTGCGGAGGAAACTCCTTGAACCGAACGAACTGTCAAACCTCACACAGATACACTGCAAGAAGGGAGTGCTTTGAATTCGAGAGACCAATCTGTAGTACTCCGGCCTAAACCAAGACAATGACCGTTCCAGAGTAAATTCGGTCACAAGAGGGGATGGGTCGATCTGTAGGAGGGAAGCTGAGAAATGTGTGAGATTAATGGTGATCGAAGATTGTAGGTGTGTTGTTTATTCTGAAAATAAGATAAGTTCTGAATGATAGAATTTGCTCAAACGTTGAGTTGTTAATCTCGTGTTGTCTGTTTGACGTAAGATTGTCCTGTCTTTCAATCATGATTCAGAGGCTTATTTACATTGCTAGAATTGTAAACACCATGATCCCATGAATTGTGACAGTTGATGGGATCAAAGAGTGGAGAAATGGAAATCGTGTGTTAAAACCAGTTGCTCAACGTACGGAGACTTGGTCGATTTTCCATCCACTACTTTGTTAACTCCTTCAACTGATTGCACGACTTGCTCACATTCCCATCGTGTGTATGAATACACGTGTCGTAGACTGCCAGACCAAAACCCTAGTTAATATCCCCCAATGTAACACGATTGATGTCCCGTGACTGTGGAGTCTGTAAGGCAGACGTGTATTTAGTTAGTCAGTTGCCGACCTCATGACTTCATGAGACGATGAGTCCATGTATTGCTGAATTGAACATGATTTGCTAATGTTCTGAAATTCATGAATTGAGCATGTCTGTTGAGACAAAGGTATAATTCTCAAGTAAACGTCGATAGTTAAGGTTCATTCGATGAATTATTGAATATTGAGAGTTGAACCAATATTCCTTGGTTTGAGAAAATATTGCTCATCTGAGAAAATGTTCCTCATTTGATAAATAATTGTTAGCATGTGACCGGATAATATACTAAATTAAGATACGGGCAATTTACTTGATCATGAGATCAACGTAAAATTATTAGCGTTTGAATCTGGGATTATGAACCTTGGATTCGAAAACCTAATTTGATCAATTCATGGTTTATTGAAAATTAACCATGGAATGAAGGAGGGACCGGCTACGTGGGATGATGAATCCATCATATAGCGCCCAGATGCTCAAGTGAGCAAAATACCAAAGTCTCTTGAAGACGTTGAAAGGATGATTAAATGCTGGTTTAATCCTTTATTAAAATAATGCTCGTCTGAGCCTTAAGTGATAAAACCTAATTAATTATGATGAGGGACCGACCAAGGGGTCATGAAACCATCCATGGGTGGTCACGGGATCGAATGACGATCGTTTTATGAAGTTCCAAAATTATTTGGAAGAGTTTGAACCTAATATGAACAAATTAGGTCAAATGATGAAAATATGTGGGACCGGCCTTTTGCAAGCCAAGGAGCCAACCTTGGTCGGTCAAGGTAATATGCCCGCGTCAACAAAGTGTTCATGTCTCAGTCCTGAGAATTTTGATATTTTCGGATGTGCATTTGAGCAATCATTTTGGAAAATATGAAGAAATCAGGGGGTTTTGCAGAAACTGAGGAAACTTCATGAGATGAAGGAAAAATAATAATAAAATGAAGAAATCATGAAGTGTGGGACCGGCCATGGTCAAGGCGTGATCGGCCGGCCAATGAGCCCGGTCCCGTAGCATTTTTCCTAATTTTATTATATTTTTCATGATTTTATGAAAATATCATGAAATCAAGGAGTTTATTGAAATAAAGGAATTTTCCTCGAAGTGAAGGAGTTTCCATGAGATGAAGGAAAAAAATAATATAATAATAATAATAAAATAAGGGCGTATGGGACCGGCTTGGGCATGGTCGGTCGGCTAAGGCCCGGTCCCGTGAGTTTTCCCTAATTTTATGTATTATTTCCATGGTTTGAAAGAATTTTCATAATTTGAAGGAAATACCATGAAATCAAGGAATTTCATGGGATCAAGGAAACATAAAAATAATAATAACAAAATAAAGGGTGTGAGGGACCGGCTAGGGCCCGGTCCCACGAGTTTCCCTAATGTTATCTTATTTTTTCATGGTTTGAAGGAAATACCATGAGATTAAGAAGTTTTTATGAGATTAGGGAAATAATAATAAAATAATGAGGAATCATGGGGTGTGGGACCGGCCATGACTAGGGCATAGCTGGCCGGCTAGTAGACACGGTCCCACAACACCTTTCTCAATTTTATATTATTTCTTTGATGTGAAGAAAACACCATGGAACTGAGGAGTTTCCTTAAAACGAAGGATATTTGTTCAAATGAAGAGTTTTTCATGAGATCAAGAAGGAAAATAATAAAAAAATATGACATAATATAAAATTGGGCTTGGGGACTGGTCACGACACGACCGGCCGCCCGGTGGGCCCAGTCCCCCAGCGCCTTGGTTAATATTTTATTATTTATTATTTTCTTTCCTATTTTGCATAGGTTCATTATCCCGTCGTGTTTTGAGAGGCTCGTTCGTGCATTCAGGTGCTCGTTAGTGCATTATTGTTGAGTACACTTGCATCATTTGGGTCGAGGCTTACTCGAAGGTAGCTCAGATGCCCGTACGCTGAATATTTATTACTAACCCATGGAGCTCTGTTGAGAAAACATGAATTGAAGTAACGAAATATTTTGAAAAACATTGAATATTTTTTCAAGGATTCAGTGAATGAATCTAATGATTTAGGAATAATTAATTTATGGCTCTATACTAGTCAGTGATCATCTAGGAGTATTAATTATTCAGGAATTGAGTGATATGAGATTGTTGAAGCGTCATATTTCTTCTATACAGTCAGGGAAAACATTGTTACATCCTGAAGACGTTATTGCTCTATACTAGCAGGCAAGCTGTCTAGGAGCCGTCTAATCTTGCGATTCTATATGGAATTGATCACTGAAGTTGCTCAGTATTCATGAGATATGCCGTTGCCTCAGCTGAGAGACTACACATCTACATATACTCTGAGAGAGTATTCTCAGTCAGAGATTCTCGTGGCATGAGTTTTCACGCTTTCGATAAAAGACATGAGCCTCAATACTCATCTGATTGGTAGATCAGGAGCATAATAATTACGGGTTTACGATTTTAACCTTTGTCGAAAATCCACCATCTACAAATACATAGTGAAACTCCAACCTCCATAGACGTAGGCCTTAGCGCTGAACCACGTAAATCATTGTCTCATTTACGCTCAACACTTTACTTTCTGTTTTATTATTATGCCTTAATCGTATGCATGGTTTAATTTATTCCCCCGTGACTAGACGATGACGAGCCCGAAGGCTCAGAGTCTCATAGGCTTCGAACTCATATTGTTTTATATGTATTTCATCTCTCCCAATGATTTTTTATGAAATGCGAATATTGTTTGTGAACACTTGGATACCATCGTTATTTTCGTGTTCACAATCTGACGCTAGAAACAGGGACTCTAGTCCCGGTTAAAGATTTATCTTTCCCTATGATTTTACTTTTTGGGTCTCAGCGCTATTCTCCCTATAATAGTGCTTTGAACAGCTTATATTAAGATCTATGTTTTCTTTGAAAAGATCTATGTTTTCCTTTAAGATCAGCGTGTACTATTGCAAAAAGCACTCTAGATCTGCTTTTTCCTTGATAACCTTTTCAAATCTATATTTTTCCTCGCGGATAATTTGAGTTCCTTGACAAAACATTTCGTTTAAGTTTTCGTCGTTTTCGTATATTTTCTAACAAAACATACGCTAGAACTGGGCGTTCATATATGAACCCGCGGGCTGGTAATTTTTCTCAAAGTATTTCAAACCTGTCAATAGATCTATGTTTACAATGGTAGGATCTGCATTTACCCCTAAAAACATTGAAAACCTTTAAATACACACTGGGGTCTACGCCTTTTCTTTGAACATATTTCACTAATAAACTTTCTTTGAACGGACTTTACTAACGAACTTTCTACGAACAGTCTTTGTTAACAAAATCAACGTGGATTTTGTTTCTTCGACTACTTCTTATTTTTGCAGAAAGTTAAAGATGGAGAAAACCAAGGAGGTGGGCAAAACCAAAGCCTCGTCAAAGAAACACCAAAGACTACCCCAGTTGTGACCCGCAGCAAGAAAAAAGGCGAGAAACCGAAGGTATCCAACTAGAAGCCCGATGCCACGGAGATCACCTCACCATTGGATTCCAACGTCGTAGCAACAACAGCCCTCAAAGTGGCAGCATCCAAAGCCGATGTAGCAGCCACAGTTGATGCATCAAAGACAATAGCAGCCACCAGAATGCATGAACAACGGGAAGGGTTTGCAGAATCAACGATGCACCAACGGGTCTTCAGGATGCCTTCAACGAACGACCAAAACCGAGCTCTGCCAGTTACTCAACCCTTGTTGATAGTAAACCAGCCAGCGCCCCCGCGCATGGATCTGCCAATAGTCACAACCAATTCCACCCCCACCCCCCCTCTAATCCATACAGTGGACGAAGGTCACATGATGGCCATTGGAGGGCAGGCGCGAACCGGAACCCCAAATCAAGGATCGAACCATACCCCCCAACTGATGGCAGATCTCGAAGAGTTAAAGAAGAAACAAAAGGTGTACGCAGAAGCAGTGGCACTGCTAGCTCGAGACAATCAGGATCTCAAGGATAGGATCGCCCAAAGCATAGGAGTGACGCGCCAACATGACGAAGCAAACTTAAAGGCACCGGATCCTAATCGTGATCGTAGAATCATCCTGACAAACACCAACAATCCGTAACCGTTAGATCGAAGACCTGCTAGAGAAATTATACCATCATACCCAGACTACGTCCCTAAAGATTCAGATTATTTCGATAGTGAAAACCAAAGATCAGGACGATCCACGACAAAAGACGATCATCAGCGGGCGATGGGGGACCTTCATGCGGAGATGATGGATGAAATCAAGCAGTTGAAATCTAGACAAGGGGGGGAGACTAGAGGAAGTGATGAGATAAGCTAACACTACACCACTGACTCACCACTTGGCCAAAACGCTTATCCCGCAAAAGTGTCCCGTTCCAGCGTTCGAATGTTACGATGGACTGCAGCTCATCTTCGATACTATAATCGCATTTTATCCCGATAGGATCAAAACGATGCAGTCCTCTGCAGATTTTTTCCTTCAAGTCTAAAGGGATCAGCACTATCTTGGTTCGACAACCTACCGCCGAACTCCATCGATTCCTACAACCATCTCACTGAGAAATTCTTAGGGACATACATGTACAACAAGGCTATCAACGCTAGAATGGACAAGCTTTTCTCATTAGCTATAGCTTACAAGGAAACGATCAGGGAATATACCGACAGATGGCACAAAATCTGTCAAGCTATAGGGAACGTAGACCCAGTGGTCAGCATCAACTGTTAAAAATAGGGATTAGACAGAATGAGCCCACTATTTGTGGAGATTCATGGAAGTGTGCCTACAATGAAGGAGACCTTCGGGTAATCATCGAAAAGCACGCCAAGTTATAAGAAATCCAGCGGGATAATCTTAGAGCCCAAACTCAAAGATCTCATCGAACGAACTCAGCCGAGCAAGCTAGCGGATCAAAGAGGGGCGGTTCAACTGAACGTCCTAACGAAGATAAGAGAGGACGAAGGGATGATCGTCGACTCGTCGACCGAAAATTCGAAGACAAGTCTTTACGAATCTCAACACCAACTACACTCGCATCCTAAGGGAGATTAAGGATCGAGAGAACTTAGAGTGGCCTTGGTCCAAAGGGAAGTAGCCACCACGATCCGAGAAATCTAGAGACTGCTGTGAGTACCACTGCTTCAACGGGCATCAGGCTGAAAAATTCAAGAACCTCAAGATAATGATTCAAAAGTTGATTGACGCTGGTGACCTCAAGCAATACTTACAGAAGGCAGACACCGAAGAGAGGGCTAAGCGAAGCAAGCAAGTCCAGCTACCCGAGGGTAATCGAACGCTCAACACTATCTCATGCTCTGAAGCCACTGGAATATCACTAACTTCCCAGATAGGAAAAAGGTTAAGAAAGCAATTTAAAGATTACTGTGAGTTGTACAAAATCGATGGAGTAGAAGTGGATGAACACGAAAAATTGATGAACGTTTCAATAACTTTCTATGCCGAGGATATAGAGGATGACATGGAGGATCACAACGACCCCTTGGTTCTCACGTTACCCATCACGGGGTGCAATACCGGGAAGGTCTTCATCGATGGAGGGAGATCGGTCAATGTACTGTTCTATGACACGTTAAAACGAATGGAGCTGAATGGCGAACAATTGATGTCTTCGTACTACACCATATACAGATTCAATGGGGACCCAACAAAGCCTTTGGGAGACATTGTGTTACAAGTAAACGTAGGACCAATGAAGGTTGATACACGATTCAGCGTAGTGGACGCTCCTTATCCTTACAATGCCATCATCGGCCGAAGATGGGTAAACAAGCTCAAAGGGGTAGCATCGACCTATCATCAGTACCTTAGATTCCAAATACCCGAAGAGGTAATGGAAATAAAGGGAGATCAGGTAACCGCTCGAGAATTTCAGGCTATACAAAATCAGCTCAATAACGAGCAAGATGAGAAGCATAAATCCCGAAGAAACCGAAACAAAGAAGCTGCGAAGGAGAAAGCAATTGACCTTTATCTAGAAGAGATCTCCGGAAGAAGTCTGACGAAGGAGAGCATCGTTCTAAACACCAAAGCAGGTACCTCCACAGCTAAGGGGGATGAAGAGCCTACCAAATAGCAATTAAAGAACGTCCCTCTCCTAGGGGAACCGAAGCCTACATTCACATCCGTGGAACCCGTGAAGGAGATCAATATAGGGATTGAAGATAACCCGAAGATGATCAAAATAGGGACTTTAATGGAAAAGAAAGAGAGATGGCTCTAATCAAGCTACTCATGGAGTACGCGGACATATTTGCGTGGAAATTAGGAGACATGTGATGAGTGCCAAATATTGTATATATTTATCCCTTTTTGTTGGCATTTTAACTCATCTTTTGTGCATTAATTCTACATATTATCCCATATTCTGTATTTTCAGTGTTTTCAAGAATAAATATTTTTATTAATTAATTTTGTATTTTTAGGTAATAAATAAAGTTCGGATGAGTCGCGGAGCGAAAAGAGCAGAAAAGTAGTGAAAAGCCGGGAGAAATTACGCAAGGAAACCGCGAAGAATGATGCGCACAACCTCATTTTCTACACACAAAAGCGCCTCCGTTCTCAGCCATCAGATCAATTCTCAGAAGCATCCGACGGTCGCTCCCTCATAGAGCATCGAAATCTGATGTCTCTGCCGAGCACCACAGAGCTGAAATTCCAAGCCTTCAGATTAGATGGTAGTTGAATCCAACGGTCGCTCCCTTTCTGTGCATCGAAAATTGATATCTCCGCCTAACACTACAACACCTAACTCCATCTGGCATCGTTGATTTTGTTGTATTATATAATCTAGCGGTCGCTACAAGCTTCACTTCACATCGCCGTCCGATCTACCTACCAGCTTCGCATCTCGCGGCCCATCTCACGAAACATCGAACTCGATGGACCCGCCTAACACCCTAGCAACCGAACCATTTAACCCCAAACTCAATCGAGCCTTCTCCTCCACCCACCCCTCTGCAGAACCATCACCCTGCTATCGCCATCACCACCACCTGCTCCGCCACCACACTCCTTCTCAATCACCAACCACCACCATCTCTTCTCAAATCATCATACACACTCGACCCATCACCTATATCACGTTCTAATCTCTATCAAACAATTAATTTCGCCCATTCTCTCACCACTGAACCCTAAGAGTGAGTTGGTGAAATTAGTTGATGATACAGAGCAATTGGAGGTATGGGAAGCAAAGAGAGATGACAAGGAAGGATGGGTCGTCGCACATGGGAGGAATTGTGCCATAAAATTAGGTAATTTGCAAAACCTAATTTCACTGATTTTGGGGGAAAATTGGGGAAAGCCCTAATGATGTAATTGGGTATAAATATGTGGTGAGGGATGTGTGTAAAAACTGTTAGGATTAGCCTACATCCAGAACTTTCAAGTTCTGTTAATTTTCATGTTTCAGTTAAATGTGCTAGTAGTTGCTGTGTTTTGTTAATGTCTTGCTTTGTTCTGTTAACTGTTAATTTCAAGTCATATGTTAATTTCAGTTCATGTTGTTTTGTTTCAGTTCATGTTGTTATGTTTAGTTCAATCTGCTGCTCTGTTAAATTCTCCTGTTATTTATGTTAATGTTCATGTTCTGCTAATGTCCTGTTTAGGTTTTGTTCATTGTTAGTTCAGTTAGTTATGTTACTGTCATGTTTAATCACTGTCATTTGAAGGAATGCTAGGCTAGATTTCTTAGAAGCTTTGTGCTGATTGTGTAATGGAAGAAATCAGTGCTTAAAGCAAGCTGATTTTCTTGCCATTCCATGTGTATGCTTAGGTTGTAGTGTTGATTGTGCATTGGAGAAACTAGTGCTTATAGCAAGCTAGTCCTCTTCCCATTCTATAGGAATGCCTGTATTCTTGCCTTAGTATTGTTTCATTTCAACTTCACCTCAACCCTGCCCTTGGCTTAGGCCTTGGTTCATCTTGTGTTGTTTTCTGTTGCTTTTGTCCTTCATGTTACTTGCACTGTCATATTATGCTTATGCTTATGTTTTCTGTTATGCTTTTGTCCTGTCATGTTACTGCACTATTTTCTGTGGCTTAGGCCTCTACTGCTGTTTTCTCCTGCTGTGCACTTGCACTGCTTTGCAACACTGCTTTGCTGCACTTGCATTGCCTCTGCTGCAGCTGCAGTGCAGCACTTGTGCTGCTGCTGCTGTTGTTGCTGCTGCTTCCTGCAGCCAAGCAAAGGTCCATCAAACTGAAACCACAGCTCAGGTTAAGACCCAAAGGCCTAGCTAAATCAAAGCTCAAGTTCAGTCCACCAAAGCCCAAATTTCATTAAGGTCAAAAGCCTAAATTTAAGACCAAAGCCCATTTGCACTTCAAAGATAACTGAGCCCAAGCTCAGTTCATTTTAACAAACCCATTAGTATATTAAGCCCAATAGTTCCAAAGGGGTATTCTAAGCCCTAAGCAAATCTAGGAACCCAAATAGCTAAAACACTTCCGAAACACACCCGATCTCTGTGGATCGACCCGTACTTGCACGAGCTACAACTGACGACCGTGCACTTGCGGTATTACTGTAGGCCCCCGTTTTTATTTGCGCTCAATTTCTATACCCTTTCGAAGCCTACCAAGTTTTTGGCGCCGTTGCCGGGGATCTTTTTGCATTTAAATATAATATCTTTAAAAGCCTACCAAGTTTTTGGCGCCGCTGCCGGGGATTGGTGCTGTGTTTTATCTGTGTTTTTCTTTAGCTATTTTGCATTTCATTTCATAGCATTTGCTTCTGCATCTGCTTCATTTCATTTGCTGTTGGACCTGCTGATTCTGAACCTGTTTTTCCTCTGCTGGGACGCCACCAAGGAAAAGAACCAAAACCCAACTGGGTTTTTGCAACAATATCAGAGCAGCTGGGCTGTGCTAAAAAGGTAAGCCTAAACCCATTCATTGAGAGAACCCAACCTGTGGGCTTCCAATTTTTTTAATTGTGGGCTTGTAATAATTAACCCAATTTTTTGGGCTTTTTATTTTTCTATTTTGGGTTTGTAATAATTTATTTGTGGGATTGTATTTATTTTTGTGGGCTTTTTAAATTCTTTCATTGACTTGTATTTTGAACTCTGGGTTTAAACCCAGCTGAGCTTGTAAGCATCAATTGGACTTGTATCCACTCGAAAGTGGACCTCGAAACCAAAGTTTTAAAACAAACGTCGGGCCTTAACCAACTGGGCCAAATTAAACTTTCAAATTAAACTTAGTGTTTCGTGGGCCGCAGCCTTCCATCCATTTCATTAGAGGCTTGCACAGTGGGCTTGCTCCCATACAAAACCAAATTTTATTTTATTTATTTAAAAAAAAAAAAAAAAAAAAAAAAAAAATTTCTCTCATTTCAGTCCAATTTTAGTGTTTTGAAACTTTCTATGTCTCTACACTTTTTCTTTGGGTTGATCCTCAACTCTTTAGATTTAGTGTATGGTGAATTTTTTTTGTATATAATCCAGTAGATAAAATTTTTTAAAAAAACCCTTTTGTTCCTTTGTATATATTTTTCTAATCCAATATGATCTCGGCTAAAATAGTTGGATTTTTGCCTTGAATAACGGAGTTTTAATTCTGCTTTCGCCGAAATCGGTATTCTCTCTCCTTTTACTCTACTCAGCATGTCCTTTCCATATGTTGCATTTTAATTCTTTCCATATTTTGAAACATTGAGGACAATGTTTAGTTTAGGTTTGGAGGTATAGAGTAGATACCATGATAATTGCCATAATTGAAAACGAACTCCTTCTTTTTGAAAAAATTGAAAAATTCCAAAAAAAAATTGAAAAATCAAAATTCTAAAAAATTAAAAAATTGAAAAAATCATAAAAATGGAGCTCATTTACCTTGAAATGTGACTCTTGTGCAATATGTATTTTTATTAGGAGTCTTAGTCTAGATATTAGGCACCCTGATTCTAGCACAATTCACATAGTGATAAGAAATTTGCACGCGCACGATCTACCATACATGTATGGCCTCGATCTTCAAGGTGTTGGATAGGAAGTTACGATTGCCAATCACTTTAGAATACTGAACGAAACTTGACTAGCTTGTTCTTTGGTTGGTTGGGATAGAAGGTGGAGGTTACATTAAGAAAGACAACCATCGAATTTAACTGGGTGCATCAAAAAGGCTACCTCTTGCAAAGTGTCATGTAATCTTTTGTTTCCTTTTGTATTTGTATCAAAGTGTTTTGAGAAAAAAATATATCAAAAAAAAAATAATCAAAAAAAAAAAAAAAAAAAAAAAACGATGTATATATTCAGAAGAAAAAAAGAGAAAAAAAAAAAATACAAAAAAAAAAAAAAAAAAAAAAAATCAAGTATTTATCAATTCCATCATCTCTTGTTCCAAAAATAAAAGAGAATAGTAAATGTAAATAAGAGTCATGTAATTTGTCATCTTTTGTTATTTCTTTGTAATAAGCAAGGAGGGTGTATGCCATTGATGTACAACGCGAGAAATTGTGAAATACCTCCAACTCATTCACAATTCTCGTAAAGTCCGGACAGCTAGCTAGATTTCGACCTCAGTTCTTAGCCTGAGAAACTATCTCTTGGTGATTAGTAGTCATGACTTCAGATCTTTCTTTACACATGTGTAGATACACTTTACACTCTTATCACATGTCTTTTTTTGTTATCAGTGCTAGGATTGTGCCTTCGATAGCTAGATTGACATCTCCATTTTGCTGTGAGCTTAAACTGTTTTGCACATGTCACGTTTGATGGAATCTGAGCTTATATTTTGTCCTTAGGTTTTGTAGGCACACCTCTGGTAAACCTTCACGAGACTTCACTCGTCCACTAGGGACACTTAGTGGTTTAAAAGGCTTAGTGCATACGCTAAATGCATTCGAGAGACCAGCGACAGTGGTATAGTTAGGATTTCCTTAGTTTTGTTTTACTTGAGGACAAGTAAAATTCAGGTTTGGGGGTATTTGATGAGTGCCAAATATTGTATATATTTATCCCTTTTTGTTGGCATTTTAACTCATCTTTTGTGCATTAATTCTACATATTATCCCATATTCTGTATTTTCAGTGTTTTCAAGAATAAATATTTTTATTAATTAATTTTGTATTTTTAGGTAATAAATAAAGTTCGGATGAGTCGCGGAGCGAAAAGAGCAGAAAAGTAGTGAAAAGCCGGGAGAAATTACGCAAGGAAACCGCGAAGAATGATGCGCACAACCTCATTTTCTACACACAAAAGCGCCTCCGTTCTCAGCCATCAGATCAATTCTCAGAAGCATCCGACGGTCGCTCCCTCATAGAGCATCGAAATCTGATGTCTCTGCCGAGCACCACAGAGCTGAAATTCCAAGCCTTCAGATTAGATGGTAGTTGAATCCAACGGTCGCTCCCTTTCTGTGCATCGAAAATTGATATCTCCGCCTAACACTACAACACCTAACTCCATCTGGCATCGTTGATTTTGTTGTATTATATAATCTAGCGGTCGCTACAAGCTTCACTTCACATCGCCGTCCGATCTACCTACCAGCTTCGCATCTCGCGGCCCATCTCACGAAACATCGAACTCGATGGACCCGCCTAACACCCTAGCAACCGAACCATTTAACCCCAAACTCAATCGAGCCTTCTCCTCCACCCACCCCTCTGCAGAACCATCACCCTGCTGTCGCCATCACCACCACCTGCTCCGCCACCAACTCCTTCTCAATCACCACAACCACCACCATCTCTTCTCAAATCATCATACACACTCGACCCATCACCTATATCACGTTCTAATCTCTATCAAACAATTAATTTCGCCCATTCTCTCACCACTGAACCCTAAGAGTGAGTTGGTGAAATTAGTTGATGATACAGAGCAATTGGAGGTATGGGAAGCAAGAGAAGATGACAAGGAAGGATGGGTCGTCGCACATGGGAGGAATTGTGCCATAAAATTAGGTAATTTGCAAAACCTAATTTCACTGATTTTGGGGGAAAATTGGGGGAAAGCCCTAATGATGTAATTGGGTATAAATATGTGGTGAGGGATGTGTGTAAAAACTATGTTAGGATTAGCCTACATCCAGAACTTTCAAGTTCTGTTAATTTTCATGTTTCAGTTAAATGTGCTAGTAGTTGCTGTGTTTTGTTAATGTCTTGCTTTGTTCTGTTAACTGTTAATTTCAAGTCATATGTTAATTTCAGTTCATGTTGTTTTGTTTCAGTTCATGTTGTTATGTTTAGTTCAATCTGCTGCTCTGTTAAATTCTCCTGTTATTTATGTTAATGTTCATGTTCTGCTAATGTCCTGTTTAGGTTTTGTTCATTGTTAGTTCAGTTAGTTATGTTACTGTCATGTTTAATTCACTGTCATTTGAAGGAATGCTAGGCTAGATTTCTTAGAAGCTTTGTGCTGATTGTGTAATGGAAGAAATCAGTGCTTAAAGCAAGCTGATTTTCTTGCCATTCCCTATGTATGCTTAGGTTGTAGTGTTGATTGTGCATTGGGAGAAACTAGTGCTTATAGCAAGCTAGTCCTCTTCCCATTCTATAGGAATGCCTGTATTCTTGCCTTAGTATTGTTTCATTTCAACTTCACCTCAACCCTGCCCTTGGCTTAGGCCTTGGTTCATCTTGTGTTGTTTTCTGTTGCTTTTGTCCTGTCATGTTACTTGCACTGTCATATTATGCTTATGCTTATGTTTTCTGTTATGCTTTTGTCCTGTCATGTTACTTGCACTATTTTCTGTGGCTTAGGCCTCTACTGCTGTTTTCTCCTGCTGTGCACTTGCACTGCTTTGCAACACTGCTTTGCTGCACTTGCATTGCCTCTGCTGCAGCTGCAGTGCAGCACTTGTGCTGCTGCTGCTGTTGTTGCTGCTGCTTCCTGCAGCCAAGCAAAGGTCCATCAAACTGAAACCACAGCTCAGGTTAAGACCCAAAGGCCTAGCTAAATCAAAGCTCAAGTTCAGTCCACCAAAGCCCAAATTTCATTAAGGTCAAAAGCCTAAATTTAAGACCAAAGCCCATTTGCACTTCAAAGATAACTGAGCCCAAGCTCAGTTCATTTTAACAAACCCATTAGTATATTAAGCCCAATAGTTCCAAAGGGGTATTCTAAGCCCTAAGCAAATCTAGGAACCCAAATAGCTAAAACACTTCCGAAACACACCCGATCTCTGTGGATCGACCCGTACTTGCACGAGCTACAACTGACGACCGTGCACTTGCGGTATTACTGTAGGCCCCCGTTTTTATTTGCGCTCAATTTCTATACCCTTTCGAAGCCTACCAACATGCCAGGAATTGATCCGAAGATAATTCATCACGAACTCCGTATAAAGCCGGGAACGGTCCCCTTCGGGCAGAAAGTACGAAAAGTAGCGCCGGAGTACCACCAAGCAATTGAGAAAGAGCTCCGCAAACTGTTAGAAGTAGGGTTTATCAAGGAAGTAAAGTATCCAACATGGATATCGAACATGGTCATCGTACCGAAGAAGAATGGAGGAGTAAGAATATGCATCGACTTCACCAACCTCAATAAGGCTTGTCTAAAGGATAGTTACCCCCTCCCAAGCATCGATCAACTGGTAGAATCCGTTGAAGGGTACAAAGAACTGTCATTCATGGATGGATATTCTGGTTACAACCAAGTAGACCTGGCGGAAGAAGATCAACAACACACAACATTTTACACCCCGCATGGCCTATACTGTTACACAAGGATGCCCTTTGGACTTAGAAATGCAGGGGAAACATACCAAAGGATGGTTGATGCTATCTTCGAACCATGGATCGGGAACAATCTAGAAGTCTACGTTGATGATATGCTCGTCAAAAGTAAGCTGCACAAAGACCAGCATCGATACTTGAGGGATATCTTCGAAGCCATGAGGAAACACGACATGAAAGTGAACCCAGAAAAATGCACATTCGGCGTCACCTCAGGGAAATTACTCGGATATCTCGTAACGAAGATAGGCATCGAAGTGGATCCCGCCAAGATCCAAGCCATCGTGGAAATGTTGTCCCCAAAGAACCTGAAAGAAGTCCAGAAGCTCAACGGATCCGTAGCAGCTCTGGGAAGATTCATCGCCAGGTCATCGGACAAATGCAAGCATTTCTTCAACATTCTCAAAAAAGGGAGCAAATTCGAATGGACCGCCGAATTAGAGGAAGCTTTCCAGAAGATAAAAGAATACCTGGCGACGATCCTGATCCTCCAAAAGCCCGATCCCGATGACGTTTTGGCCCTGTACATAGCAGCAACTGAAGATGCGGTCAGCGCGGTCCTTGTCAAAACCAACATGAAGGTTGAGCAACCAATCTACTACGTCGGCAAGACTCTTAACCCGGCGGAAAGAAACTACACGAAGATTGAGCATCTCATACTAGCATTAGTATGGGCAATCCAAAATCTAAGAACCTATTTCTTGACTCTTCATGTTCGGGTCCCATGTAAAGCACCGTTGGAAGCTGTCCTCAAGAGCGCAGGGAAAGTAGGAAGGATAGAAAAATGGAACACTCATCTGGATCAATTCAACATTATCCACGAGATCCAAACTGCCCAAAAGTCGCAAGTCTTAGCGGATTTTTTGGCGGACTTACCTCTGGGTAACGACGAAGAAGTGAAGGACATACCAAAAGCATAAAGGGACGGGAAAGATCAAGTCGATATACTTGAACCCTCAAGCCAAAGAAGATGGGAAATCTTCGTCAATGGATCGAGGAATAGAGAGGGCGCAGGTATAGGCATCGTGATTAACTCTTCCACCGGATACAGGATCGTGCATGCACTAAGATTGGAATTCAAGGGGCATACCAACAACATCGTAGAGTAGTACACGCCCTCCGGTTAATAATAGAAATGGGGATAATGGGTGTACGCTTAACAAGTGATTCTCAGTTGGTCATTCGATAAATAGAACTAGAATACAATGTCCACGATGACACCCTCTCCGCATACATGGATTTGGTTCAGACCCTCCCAGATACCAAGCATCAAGTTCCGACACCTGTGCAGAAAAGATCTTAGGCATGCCGATGCCTTGGCATACATATCATCCATGCTGAAAGATGAGAGCGTTAAAGCCATAAAAGTAACAAGAGTATGCGAACCTTCGTGACGAGGGCGAATAAAGATGAGGACTTCAGCAACGAAGAATACTGGAGAACCGAGATTCACCTCTACCTTGAAGAAGGTGCGCTACCTGCAGACTTGAAGCAAGCCAGAAAGATACAATCAAAGGCAGTGAGATACGATCTTCATGATGGAGTCCTGTACAAAAAATCCTTCCTCATACCACTACTACCATGATTATCAAGAGAGGAAGCGCATCGTATTTTGAAAGATATCCATAGAGGGGACGCATATAACCACAGCGGAATGAGATCATTGGAGGATAAAGCAAAAATGCAGGGGTACTATTGGCCACATATGATACAAGATGCCGCAAGGATGTACAGGAGATGCGAGGAATTCCAGAGGTTTGCTAAGAAGATTCATGCTCCTGCGACAAAGCTAAATTTTGTTGATAGTCCCTGGCCATTCTCGAAATGGGGCATAGACATCGTTGGATCCCCCTGATCGAAGGGTCGGGGAAAAGACGATTCTTAATCGTAGCCACAGACTACTTCAGCAAATGGGTGGAGGCCAATGCCCTAGCTAGAATCCGAGACGTGGACGTATACACATTCATCTTTCAGAACATCATTTGCAGGTTTCGCATTCCCGCAGAAATTGTCTCTGACAATGGCAAGCAATTACAAGGGAAAAACATAGATATGCTCTTTGATACTTTCAAGATAAGGAAGAAAAAATCAACCCCCATTTACCCCCAGAGTAACGGCCAGGCTGAAACTACAAATAAGACCCTTGGTCTTATCCTCAAGAAACAATTGGACGAACACAAAGGACGATGGTGCGAACAATTACACAACGTGTTATGGGCATACCGAACAACACGAAGGTCCGCCACGGGTGAATCATCGTTCTTCCTCACTTACGGAGCCGAAGCAGTCATCCCGACAGAAATTATCATTCCAACCACAAAGACCGAAGCATGGGATAAGAATGTCACGACAGATATGATGCTCGAAAGGCTCGACGATCTAGAAGAAAGAAGGGAGACAGCATTGCAAAGGATGGAAAACTACCAACGAAGGCTATCCAGAGAATACAACAAGAAGGTTAAGCTTAGAAACTTTGTAGAAGGACAGTATGTGTTGAGAACCATATCACCATACCAGCGAGAGAAAAAGTGGGGCAAGTTAGCACCAAAACGGGGAGGACCGTTTATAATACATGACATCGCCGGGAATGGATCTTATTACCTGCGTATTCTGAAAGGAGAAGTCTTCGGGCACCCATGGAACGCTAAATATCTCAAGCGATACTATCCATAAAGCAGCGCAGTTCTGCATCTGCGTGAAGAGTACCAGAAGAAGAAGACAGCGTACCCGCTCGACGTGTTTCTATCTCTGGACGAGGAATAGCAGACCTCACCTTATCAATTGAACAATTTTTTTTGCAAAATAACTCTATTGGGGAAAGTAACCATGTACAATCTCTCGGCACTCCCCTATCAGCGTCTATAAGTGTCCGACCATGTGGAAGGCTTCCAGCAGAAAGAGATACCCAACTGATTGATAAGACAGCGGTTCAGCGGAATGGGTGCGAGTAAATATTTTTAATAAACGCATCACATATCCGGGAACGCTGCGTCAACCCCCACCGTTCGGTGATCCTCTAGCCAAGGGTTAGCCAGCGGGGTGACAGGTCCAAAGTCAATAACGAAGGTGCATACTTTCGTTACTGCCGTCAAACACTTTTTATTATTTACCTAATTTTCAATATTTACTTACTCGCTGCCTAAAAATCAAGTAAGCTAATGACGCAGGTAAAGAGTAGTTGTACATATCCAAACAAACGATGATCCATTCCATAAAAGTTGATTACAAGGCAGAGAAATTAAGCAAGGTATAAACTAAGGTAAAAAAAGATACACAAAAAATGGCCCAAAGCCAAGTAATCAACAAAGATCAACTTTCTATAACGAACACAAAAATCTGCTTCCCCTCGGAAGGATTCTTCGGTTGAGACGAAGGAACACTTCCCCTCGAAGAAGGACCTGAAGAGTAAGTCAAGGGCTCAGGCATAGGACGACGAGGATACTTCTTAACAATATCATGTTCATTCAGGAGGTTAAGTTCGATCTTGGTTAAGGTCTTGTTAAGATCCTCAGCCAGCTGACAACGAGCCTTATGAGTAATAACGGTGGCCTTGAGCTCAGATTGCAACAACAAAGATGTCAATCGAGCCACCTCCTTGGCTGCTTCCTTCGCCGCTGCATCCCTAGATCCTGCTAGCCCTTCGAAATACTTGGCTTGACCCTCTTGGTATGCTAGGGAAGATTGAGCCTTTTCAAGCTTTTCATTTTCGAGGTTAAGCTGTCCCTCGAGCTCTGAAAAGGAAACACACAAATGGGTTAGAAAATCTAAATTACGAAGACTACTCACGAACGAACAAGTGTATACCTTCGACCCTAGCCGAAGCTATTTCATATTCATTAACTACAGCATCCCGGGCTTCGTCAAGAAAATCATAGTCGTCCGAAATTTTCTTATAATCCAACCGAATATTTGTAAGGGCAAACTGACACTCATCCAACTCTACCTGCTTCATGGAGTCTAAATGTCGAAGGTGATTGACTTTATTACTCATATTTTCTATCCCTTTAGTAAGCCTGTACATATTTATTTCAAGGTCCTTCTCAGAGTCCACTAAACGAGCGACATCGGCCCGAGAAGCAGATAAAGCATTACTAAGGGCATGGGCCTCGGCTCTGGAATCATCCCTCTCCCGAACGAGCCGATGTATATAATCCCGAACTTCAGGATCATGAGATGAACGAGCTTGACGCAGTTCTTCTTCCAATATTGCCACCCTGGTTTCTAAACGAGAAATACCCTCACGAGCCTCACGTAGATTCTCACGAGTCCACAGCAAATCACCATCAAACTGTCGGCGATCAGAGTTATAACGATTCTGCATATCAACCATCTGCTCCCGTCGTTGTCGTTACTGAGCCATCAAATCATTATGCTCATCTGCACGAGCATTCCACTTATCAGCCTCATCTTTGATTTTCTCCACTAGTTCCCTAATCCGAGAAGCTTGACGAGTCTTCTCATTCCGAAGCCATGTTAACTCTCGGATATCGACAGCTGAAGATAGGGCCGGGAGACTCAGACAACACACTAAGAAGACGAAAGGGGGCGACGAAGAGAAGAATAGAGAAGAAAACAAACCTTTGGAAGATGAATCATCATTACGAGCCGTCTCCAACTCACTACGAGCAAGTGCAAGTTCAAGACGAAGCTTCTCTTTTTCAGCACCAAGACGCTCTTTCCCCTTCAGTCGATTCTTCAAATCCAACATCTCCTTGTCCTTAGAAACGATGAGAGCCTCACAGCGGTCAACTCACCTTCTCTGTGATAAAGCTTTGCCTCTAACTTAAGGGCCTTCGCCTTGAAGAACTGGTACAAGGTATGATTACAATGCTCGCTTCTCATCATATGCATTAATGAAAGACAAGCTATAACTGTAATTAAAAATCCCACAACATTAGATCATCGGCTCAGAAGAAATTTTCGACTCCTTACCTCAAGAATCCGCTGCTGAAGGAAACTGTATTGGTACCCGTCGGCAATTGCCATTATATCAGCAACAGAAGACGGGGGATCGACTAAAAGACTAGTGGAAGTAGCTCCCAGATCTCTGCAACCTCATCATGGGACGTTAATTGCATCTTCTGACGGGTGAAAGCATCAAAGTCCTTCTCACCAGGGATCACTGGAGCAGGGTTCGTCACGAACATCAAACTCTTCTTCATCATCCAGTCAAGTGTAGCATCATCACCTTCGTGCATCATTGCCCTCTAAAAACCCTCCGAAGATGCCTCAGCGGAAGCCTCATCAACATCAGCGTTCTTTCTAGCATCAGAATTTCTCTTATCATGGGCCTCCTTGTTAATAAGGGCATCGCCGTATTCACCATCAGAATTCTCTTCCATCTCAGTTACTTTTTCTCCACCAGTCTCGCCAAGAACATCCCACTCGTCGTTTGGAGGGATCAAGGAGAAGTCTGAATCCAACCCTGTAGCAGCACCAAGGTCATCCTTCCCACCATAGGAATGAATCTTGCCAAAAGAGAATTCTGGACCCAACCCAGTAGGGATCGTTGATTGAAGATCAATATCTTCATTCCTATGGGTCGGAGGGGGAGGGAATATATGTTCGTCAGCGGGTATATCTCCTTGTCCGCCAGGGGAAATCTCTTTTGCATTAGCTCCACGGCCAGTATCTCCTTGACCGCCAGGTGCAATCTCTTTCTCACCGTCCTCGTAATTGTGAGGAGAATTCCCCGTACGCTCTTCATCATTGGTAGCTTCCTCTTCCTCCTCGGCAAGCTCATCGTTCACTGGGCTGGTAACCTCATCGGGAATTTCAGTCTCCTCAACAGCAGCGGTGGAAGATTGAACCAGGCCTATCTTTTTCTTCTTTGTTATCTAAGGACATAGTATAGTGTTATCAAGAATGAAATTTTCTCTGTACTACGACCAAATCAAACTAAGAAGAAAAGGGGCAAATCGAAGGCATACTCAAAGTCCATACCATCAAAATTTAACTTCCAAGGGCAAAAGTTACCATAACGAGCTGGTGCACTATCACGAGGCTGACTACCAGCAACAGGGCGCCATCCATGCTGACCAGGTACCCAACCATAAGCCCAAGGACCGACAACCTCAATAACGGTGGCGTGCCACTCATAATCATGATCACGCTTGAGCCGCTCACGAGCAGGGAAAAGTTTTCACTGAGAAGTTCCTTCGGTACCAGGGAGGTATCGGAGCTTCGAGCCACTCACCTCACTCAGGAGACGAACCTCACCCTGGGAAGCAGGAATAGTACGAAGACCGACGCTCCATGGCTTACGATTCCTACTATTAATGTAGTCACCAAAGGAAGCATTGAAGTTATCAGGAGTATACCAATTTCTCTCAGCCGGGTTAGGAACGTAGCAGGTCATCGTCGTCTCCTCCTTACTCCGAAGGTAGCACTCCTTATGCGACCGAAGGTAATTCCCAGACAGCTGTACCACCAAGCGACAATGAGTATGTGGTGTAGATCCCTAATGATGAGCCAAGACGTCGTAATAGAAAGAGCCACCCAACTTATACAGGGGAAACATAAGGCCAGCCTCGAAGGCCCCCACGGTTGTCAGCAGATGAAAGTCATCGAACTTATAATTCTTAATCAAATCATGAGTTAGATCGTCATCAGGAGCATAAAACTTAACGTAGAAAGATTTGAGCTCATGCTTTACCTTGAACACCTCGAGATCTATGTGTTTAAAAGTAACCTTCTTTTTACCGACCGAGACGCTTCGTATAACTGGGGCAGCATTAGAATCATCAGCTTTATCCGACGATGGCCTCTTCAGGGGACTCATATCCGAAGCTATCCTCTTGGTTGGAGGATTTATCGATGGGTCAGCCTTCGGTGCAGCACCTTTGGAAGATTTCCCCTTCAATGAAGCAGTAGATGAGGGGACCGTAGACTTCTGAGAAGGCTTCGTAGTAGGAGCAATAGAACGAAGAGGTTGTATATGTAGCGGCTCAGCACGTTGAGGAGTAGGAGGCGGCGCACTCGTCGGTTCAGCACGCTGAGATGCAGGAGGACGATTAACAGCATATCGGGAACCCTGAGAACTCCTCGGCAGATCCCCTCTCTTGGCAGATGAAACTCGGGGACCAGACGCAGATGAAGTCTTCTGAGCTCGAGGATCTGGATGGGGATACCTAGGTGGACCACACTTCGGTGGAGATACATCAGGACTTTTGGATGGAGGAGATTTATAAGGGCTCGATGGAGGAGTCTGATATGGAATCCGATGACAATCAGCCATATCTACAAACACGACGAACAAAGAAAGTGATGTTCATAAAACGAAATTTTGTAGACTTATGTCGTTCACCAGAAATTCATCAGAAACACAGAGATAAGTAACCCAGTAAAATATAGAAACCCTAATCCAGTCGTGACCATCAAAAACAAGCTTCAAGCAATCAACGGGGAATCCTTAGGTTTCATGATAAAGAACAGGGGCAAGTATATATACTTTCGTATGTTTGTTCTTCATCACGAAACCTAGGTATAGTAGCAGAAAAGGAAAATTGATCGAAAGGAAATACGAGTTGGAAGAACTCCATACCTGACTAAGAAGTATCAATAAGAGGATGAGGATGATCAGCAAACACCTGAAGAGCAGCGACAGTAGGGGACCTCCAAGGATCTGAGCAGCACCAGCAGAAGTAAAGAACTAAAGAACAGAAGAAGAAAATGAAGAGGTTCAGAGAATATGAACTGACAAGAGAATGAAGATAGAATAAAATTTATGACATCCTCTCTCCTATTTATAACAAAGATGATGAAACCGTCCCATGAATCAAGAAGGAGTTATTGCAAGGAGTGGGAAACGTGCCCTAAAATCTAGGGGAAATTATTGTGGAAAGATGAAGAAGCTGTGAAGACAGTTTTATTCTAACTTTGATTAACATCCAAATCAGAAGAAAAGAGGCAAATTTTGTACACATAACTCATCATTTTCCACGTATCGGAAGACTTACACGTGGAAGACGCAAATCCTGAGACATCAAGGCACGATGCCACGTCTCCACACCCAACGAACATTTATCACCTACACATGTTCATCATCGAGCGGATCCGACGGCCAAGAACCTGGGAGCACTGAGGTATCGAGCCACCGAGAAGTACTGAATAACACCCTAGGATTTAATTTACTCCATCTCGAGGGGGACCTAAGATCAACGGTGGAGATTGGGCTTACTGACACGGATGTGATGGGAGTCGCAGACACCTGTCTGGCGCATGCAGGCAGCCCAACTACCGCATTAAACACTCTAAACATAGACTACGTGTCAACTAACCGGTGGAGGAGAAAGAGACGACCCATCGTTACCATACGTGACCGCTGGAGGCATCGGATGAGAACGAAGATACTATCGGGATTAGCACAAAGATCAAGAACATAAGGTTGCAACTATCTCTGATAGTGGACCCCATATTGTATCCCTATAAATACCCTTCTCCACTAAGAGAGAAGGGTTCGACCAGTTTTGAGTGAGTATGGGAGATCTTAGGAGAGAGAAATAGGAAGAGTAAGTATGAGTTCCATTTCCCCCTTTAGCTTCGTAATTCACACAGAGTCATTTTACTATCATTGTAACTCTTCAATATATAGTGAAACTCCAACTTCCGTGGAAGTAGGCCTTAGCGCTGAACCACGTAAATCATTGTCTCATTTACGTTCAGCACTTTACTTTCTTTTTTATTATTATGCCTTAATCGTATGCATGGTTTAATTTATTCCCCCGTGACTAGGCGATGACGAGCCCGAAGGCTCAGAGTCTGATAGGCTTCGAACTCATATTGTTTTACATGTATTTCATCTATCCCAATGATTTTGTATGAAATGCGAATATTGTTGGTGAACACTTGGATACCATCGTTATTTTCGTGTTCACACATAGATAAAGATTTACATTCCTCTGCTGGAAAGATACGTTGCGAGTGGCGCGTCGGGAGTTTCAGCCTGCATGACTGGGCGACAAAGGCATGTCTTCCTGTCCATCAAAAATCAAATCTCAGTGAATGAGTTGATCGAGAGGATTTGTGCACCTTTGTTAATTTGTTCTCAGTTTTTTTATATCTAAGCGAAATCCGTCATTTTATTCAATACACAAAGTTATTTTTAACTATCACACTTTAGTTAAGTAAATATTTACTTAAGATATAAATTAAGTAAAATACTAATACATTAATTATCTTCATCATGAGCATCATCATCAGCATCAGCATCATCAATCTGATTGTTGATGCAAATTGTTGTTCAAAAATTTGTTGGTTTCGTTTGTTCTTCCGTCTCCAGTTTTACCCTGTTAAAATTAATTTGCCATATGCATTTTCATAGCTTGTTCATTTTTGTAGTGTCCATATAAGAATCTTATGCTTTTCATAGTTGCTGGAAAATTTGTTTTGAGAAAGACAACTTCTTTCCATCTACTATTCACGGGATTATTACTAACAATTTCCAGTCACGAGATTATTTTTTTTCCTGGTAGTTTTGTCGTGTTTCTTCCTAGAAGTTTTTTTTTTAATTAGCATCAATGATATTTAAGTTGGCGTTTTGGTTAATGTGGTGGCATTTTGTGAAGAAAATGAATTTGGTAAAGTGAGTTGAAATAGTTGTGAACTTGGTGTTGAATGAGAAGAAGTGTATGGTGATATTTCAGGTACTTGCTACACATTTGCTAACAAGACTGGATTATATTGGGCAACTCCTTTTTTGATATTGTAACATTTTTTTGTAATTATTTTTAATGTTTTTTTGGTGCCAATCCGCTCGACACTTTCGTTTTTATAATTTGCGAATACAAGTTTATTAAAGATGATAGGAAAAATAAAAAAATGTATAATTTTAAGAAATTGACATGTTGTATGATTTTTCTTACCGCACATCAACTATGTTTCACTATTGTTGATGATGGATTTTTGATGAATGCTAAAATTGTAAAATCATAATTTCATATATTTTTGACCCGACATCAAAAGTATATGAAATTCATAGTTTAGATTTTGGAGACAAAATTTTGTTACAGGGATCTCCAAATGAACATGTAACTTCTTCAAAACCTAAATATGTAACGACAATATTAGAGCTTCACTGTTGAGATTTCAATATTCTACATATTCAATTGTTTATATTGTACGACTCATTATTCACTTATGTATTGTATCTTAAACGATTGGAAAGCTCCTAAAAGGATTAACCACTGGTATAAAGCAATAATGTCTTCATAATATCGCTGGAGATGCTGGTAAATCCCCTCCAGGAGTTCCCTGACTATGCAGAATAAATATTCAGAACCATTAATGTACTACTGCCATCATGTACCTCGTTCTCGGATAACATAATGCTCCTAGATAGATTGTCTACTAGTATAGAGCGACTTATAAATAAATTCTAGTGATATATTCATCAACTGAATTCTTAAAAAATGCTAGATTTTCCCCAAAATATCATATCACTTTAATTCATAGCTTTCCTCAGTTGAATACTATGAATCAATAATGAATATTCACCTTTCGGACATATAGGCCATCACCGGTTAGCCTTGAGACAATTGTGTGGGTGCTCATATTAATAATGCTCTAAAGAGATAATATGGATCAAAAGGAATCAATGTAAAGAAGAGAGAGAAAATAAATAAAATAATAATTAAAAAAAAGATATGTGGCAGGACCGGCGCTGGCCCGGTTGGCCGGTCCCCACCTTTATTTTATTTTATTTAATGTTTCATTTATATATGACTTCCTCTTTCCAGCAAACTCTTTCTTTTGGGATTTATTGCATGTCTTATCAAATGTTGCTTCAAATAGCATATAATATACGAATAATTGGTCACACTACCATATTAAGATATTATCATTTTAATATTTACGAATCTTTGTCTTTACATCAAAAAATCCTACTTGATCTGCATAGCAAAATTAGATCTTCCAGTCAAGATCAAACTCTTCTGAAATATATCAAAATATGCTCTGAAGACCAACAAATACAAAAATGGTTCATGCATCAGCGTGCACCATGGCTAGTCCCCTTGCGCCACTTTGGTCGGTCCCTCTTACCACCTCGATCCTCCTCTTAGTATTTTTTTCTCCTTATATCATATTTGACCTAATGGTATGCGAAGCATAATTCTTGTATATTAGTACAACTATCAACATTTCAATTAAATATTTAATTGCTCTAAATAGCAATATTGCTTCAACTAGCAATATTCATCTAAGTAGAAATATTGCTCTAGCTAGCAATACTCATCCAATCGGCAATATTGCTCCGACTAGCAATATTCATTTCATTTGAAAATATTGCTCCAGCTAGCGTTATTCATTGTGCGGAAATATCGCTCGGATTAGCGATATTCATTTATTCGGAAATATTGCTCATTCTTCCGGAAATATTACTCTGACTAGCAATATTCATTTATTTGGAAATATTTCTTTGACTAGCAATATACTTTATTCGGCAATTGCTCTAACTAGCAATATTCATCTAATTAGTAATATTGGTATAACTAATAATATTCCTCTAAATGTTCAATATTGCTCTGACTAGCAATATTCCTCTAAAATCATTAATATGCTAAGACTAGCATCCATGTCAGCATTGACTAAATAACCTACGTCTGCAAAGCAAGCTTAACTTTCGAGACACCAATAATGTCACATGGGGATATTCACTAGGGTTTTGATCTGGCGTCCTACACTACGTGTGATGTAGAAATACATCCGCGACAAGAAAGTGAGTAAGTCGTGGTGGCAGTGAAGGGAATTAATAAAATAATGGTCTGACAACCACCAAGTCTCCCCAATGGAACTGGTTTTCACCAATGATCTCCACTTATATACTTTTTCACTTCCTTGCAACTGTCACTACTTACATGAGATCAAGGGATCAACTACCTTTACTATAAATAGGTTCTCAACCTATGATACAATAACTTATGACAACTTATCATTATCACACACAAAATCCTTCTCTCGATCTAACATAGAGAAATTAGTTTCAAAGCAGTTCAACACATTTTCCAATCCAATCCATTGATTTCAACACATTCTCAACTTCCCTCCCTACACATCGACCCTTTTCCTTCCATTGTGACTGAATTGAATCTGGAACAACCGTTTCTTGGTTAAGGGCGGAGTCTAACAGATTTGTTCTCTCGAACTCAAAGCACTCCTGTGTTGTGCATCTGTTAAATTTTTTAGAATATTTGTTTCATATAGCATCTGCCTACTCCACCACTATACATTTTAACCATTAAATCATTTTTACCCATCAAAAACTATTCTTTCGGTTTCAATTGTCTTGCATTATTACAACAACATATAAGGATAGTTGGGTATTGATGACAATGAAGCGACCTGACAACCTTGTTAAATCACTGTTAGAGCATTTCTCAGTCGAACTCACAAGTTTTGATATCTCAAGCTTGTTTTCAATGTTAGATGTACAAAATTATATCTTCATTTATAGTCTACTAAAGTCAAGTCTCGGACTAGGATTAGAGTATGATAGTTGAGTATCAGACATCACCGAATAACTCTCGGAGATTCAAGGCTGAAGAAAAAACAAAGACATTTGCGAGATCTTCATCAACAAAGAGGAATGTCAAGAGTAATCCAATCGTATTTACTCATGGCATTAATTTACCATTCTATATTATGAGACTATGTCGTATGATTTTAGTAGATTTAATATTCTAAAGAAGAAACTTCTAGTTTAAGATTATCTTGGTTCAACTCTCGAAATATGATTCAAGTGATGGATATTCTAGATCCTTAACATGTTAGTTAAAAAAAATTTATTGTTCAAGAATTATTTTTATTTCAAGTTGATCATTTGGAAATTTCCCAAGCAAAAATGCATCTTTCTTATGGATATTGGGAACATTTCAAATCAATTATATGAGAAAAACAACTGTGTGGTGATAGGTAACTTACATACTTGTAAAGTTTCCAAACCCTTTACATCTGAGTATGGGAATTAGGTAAATTACATATCAAAGTCATTCTGAATTCCACAAATTGTAAAGTTTGCAAACCCTTTACATCTGAGTTCGGAAATTAGGTAGGTTTGCAAAACCTTACCATCTGACTTTCGCATACGCCGAGGTTTTCAAACACGGGTTGCAAACCTTGTCGCCTGACCTTCGCGAACTTCCAAGGTTTACAAACCCTTGTGTCCTTCTTCGCGAACTGTTAGAGGTTTGCCAACCCAGTTTGTAAACCTGTTCAGTTCCAGTATAGCAAAAGTAAACAAACTATTTTATATGTTTATGTTCGACTTTGCTACGATTTTCATAGACACTTCTAAGATAAAATTTATTCACTAAATCACATTGTGTTTATGGACCATTGATTAACTCTTGAGTGTTATTGAATACCACTATGTGCTAGCACGTTCAAAGGCTACTGAGCCTCTATGAACCATTATTGTGCACGGTTTCAGAACCCTGGACTATAACACACATTTTTTTGTGTAATTCCAAAGGAGGACTTCTCACATGTTTACCTGAATTCCTATAAGAATTTCATTTAAACTTAAAAAGTGTTTACTTGGGGATCAAGTTATCTTAGATTGAATTAAAAGCTCCCTAGAGCCTTGAAATCTATAAATATAGAGAGTCTTGCACTATGATTTCTCAATCATCGGTATTCTTGTGTCCTAGTTGCTAAGCTAGAGTCGTCCTCTATAACCTAGGTTCTTCATAAAACTGTATTTTAGGTTATGAATTTGAAAAGACTTCACTTAGGGGTTCGTGAAGCCTGGTAAACTATCTTTTACCAGATAGTTTTTGTATCTGGATCTTGTTCTTATGGATATTTGAGGTTTTAGTAACCTCAGATCAGGAACGAGATAGATAGAAATCACAAAGTTCTCTCTGTATTAGACTTTATGATTCCTAAAGATAGATATCTTAAATCTTCTTTGATTTCTTTGGATGGTTCTTGACAAGTGGTTAGTAATCTAGGCTTATCAGCTAATTGAGTGTAAGTGTTTTGGATTCATGAGGTTTTCTACACTTTGTCTACTGCAAACAGATTCCCAAACCTAGATTTAAAAATCGAAAGGAAAATCAAATATGCTTGTCTGTTAAAGTCAGATTGGTATCAAAAGTCTTCACTAAGGTTGAAGCAGCTCTTAAGATTTAAAAGATGTCAACTAAGGGAATCAAATGCACAGAATCTTGCGAGGTTCAAGAGGCGTAAGGAACACGACTGCAAATGAATTTCTTGGAGGGTTAATTTGGTCTCAAATACATTCCAGTCCAAAAATATGATACTGGGTGTTTTAGGGTAAAAACTGGTTCTAATGTTTTTGGTAAATTTAGGTGTGTTAATGAGAAACGAATTCAAACCCTAAACAAATGTACTGCACAGGAGTACTTTGAGATTCGAGAGATCAATCTGTAAGACTCTGGCCTAAACCAAGAAATGGTTGTTCCAGATTCAATTCGGTCACAAAGTGAAGGAGAAGGGTTGATCTTAGGGAGGGAAGCGAAGAAGGTGTTTGAGATCAGAATGTTGAATTATGAAGGTGTGGTTGTTTTATGACTTGTATCATAATATGGTTTCTGGATACTTGTGGTTATAACACATGTCCGCTGTTGAAATAGGTTGGAATCCTATTTATACAAGTCATGTTCGAGCGCACCCTGATCTCGTAGGAAGTGGAGGCGGTTAGGTAGTGGAGAAGTGGGGTTGTGCAAAAGGTGGTGATCATCACATTTCCATTATGAGGGAAGACTGTTCACCCTTTCACCCACTACTCTCATTACTGTTAACTGTCCGTCCTTTCCTGACACTTTCTCGTAATGGGCGCGTTGCACGTCGCACGCCGTAAACCACCAGACCAATACTCCAGTAAGCATCCCCCAGTTTGTGACATGTTTGATGTCTCGAGTAAGTGGGCCAAGTCGTGTGACTTGCCGCTTAAAGCAGCACATAGTGCTTTTAGGTCAAATAACAAAATTATTTGTGGAATCAAGATTTATAAAACATCGTTTTCTAGTCGATGCATATAAAGCATCGCTTTTAAACAAGCAGCTGAAAATGATCGATGTTCATGAAGCATCGTTGTTTCAGAGCTCATCTGAGTTAGTCGCGGATCTTAATGCTTTAAAAGGAGCATAACCATCCATTTTTTCAAGGAGTTGGTAGGAGCCACACGCGCATCCCAGGGGTTGGACGATCGGTCCCTATGAGAGAGTGGCAGCTGGTAGCCATTCTAACATCCTATTGGTCGATCCAGGTAAATCTGGACCGCTTAAATCGGCTTGCCAAGTTGATTGGATGATACGTTTTGCGGCAATTAATCGATGTCGTTGAATTACATGCAAGCAGCGGAACTAGTTACCTTTGGGCGATCTTTTGGGATCCTTATGGGCTAGTTGTTGCTTGGCCGATCGTTCCTCATGAAAGAGGAGTGTATGGTGATCACGACGACATCTTATTGGTCACCTGAAATCAAATCTAGGTCGGTCGACTCGTCTGGAGAACTGGACGGCGGAGATGATTTGCGGCAGTTGCATACTGCCGTTGATTCAATTTTAGGGTTTTAAAGTCGTGTGGCCAACCTACTTTGGGCCAACGATTTTGGGTGTTCGCAGCATGCTAGAGAATACTCGATTGGTTAGCACAATAGCCGAGCCACTGGTAAACGTATCCGCACCCTACCTGTTGAGTGAGATTGAATCTAGGTCAGTCAATTCGGCTGGCGAAATTGGTCGGTCACGATTGATTTAAAACCGACCTAGGCAGCCTAATTCGATTAAGATTCCTTTCGTTCTCGCAATTGGCCTATCTTTGGGCTAACCTTTTTGGTGGTTGCTAGCATATCATAAGTAGTTCGACCGTCCAGGAATGGAGGCGAGTTGCTGGTGAGCATATCTGCACATCATTGGTCGTTCGAAATAACGTTTGAGCCATCCAACTAGGCTGGCTAAGTTTGACAGATGTGATGAGTTTGAGACTGATATGGTCGGTCTTAGCTCGTTGAGATCTTTTTTCAACAACGCGATCACCCTGAATTCTGGCTAACGACTAGGGATGCTGCAGGTGAATTAAAAGTATCTCGATCGGATGAGGTAATAGTGGACCCGTCGGTGGACACCATGGAGATTGCCTAGTTCCTCTAGGAAGAGGCTAAGCTTGTTGAATCGAATGGCCAAATCATATGGTCGTGATTGCTTTTAAGACTTACAAGGACAGTCTAGGTTTTCCTTAAGGAATTGTGTCGATCGTGCTAACTTTTAATTAAGAGCACGTTGACATGGAAATCTCTTTATTATAGAGTGGTGTAGCTCGCATGAGTATTTTCATGCAGGTCTCAATACTGACACTTCTGGAGGTTCGTGCTACTCCGCTGCGAGTGAACACTAATCGTCATGTCATGCCAATATTGAGAGTTCAGCTGGGGAACATAGTATAGGAAAATACTAGGCGAGCAATGCATTGGTGAATAATGCTGGTAAAAGATAAAATTCATAGAATATTTGGGATTGCTGCCATATGCACCATTCTGAGTGAATTATATATATACAAATATATTGAATTGCTCAATACATTTGTGAGCGAAGAGGTTTATGCACTCATTACTTTCAAATGAATTTTGTTCCTTTGCAGGATGACATCGCATTAAATACAGGGTTTCACGATTTTATCCCTGAACTGAAAACCACCATCAACATTAAGTCCCCTGCTTAGCACGTAATAGTGACGCTATTGCGGGGTAAGCACCATATGGTGACATTCAAAGAACTTTACGAGAGAAATTTGGCGTACATTGCCAGGATAGGGGCTGGATCGGCTCTTGAGAAAGATAAGTTTTCTTTTAGCTAAAGTTAGTAGTCCTCAGGTAGATAAGTATCCATTCGATTGTTATCTCGCATATGAAGCCTCTATACACGGTAAGTAGAAACTCCTTTTCTCCCCAGGACCTTGCTGATTTGCGAAATATGAAAAGAGAAGCGTTCGATCCTTTCTCCCCACGCCGATCATCACAAAATTGCATTCTTCTTCGTTCCAGGTATTAATCCATATGTCTCATGTAGTTTGATTTTTGATTGATTTTTTTTTACGTCGATTATTGATATAATCATGATGCCTCTTTGCAGTATATGATGGGAATTGCTGGTGATGATTATTCTTCAACTTTTCCAAAGAAGAGATTTGAAGTCGACAAACCCACGACTAACGCATTCGAGGAGGTGATGGCCAAAATAGATTCTCCGTTTCGCGAAGCTGGTCGTGCTATACAGGGTATGTCTCTTGTGCACTTACGCGTCGTTCGAGAGCGTGTTCAAGCTTTTCTGGATTCAGTTAGTATGGAAGAGAATTGGAGGCGTGACGAAGCATCCCAGCCAACGAGTGTTAGAGCTGAAAGATTTGTAGCTCGGCTAAAACGACGAAGGGTAGAGCATGAGCAGCTCCTGGGCGAACATGAATTCTTGGATAAACATGAATACCCTATTCATAATGTCGTGATAATCTGATGGCTGTCGTAAGTGCAATCAAATTAATAATCTTATTTCCACACAATTAACTGGTAATATAATGGAAGTAAGGATCATTCCCACGAAGAGCAGTGAGTTTTAGTTGTCAAAATGTCACAAAGGGGGGTTTGTTTTAGATTTTAAACAAAATAGATAATCAAAGCAAATAAAGTTGAATTGTAATTAATAAAGAGAGATATGATCGAGGAATCCTTCTTCGTTAATTAACCGTCAATGAGTTATTATAATTGCCTACTCGTCGTTAATCATATATTATCACCAACCGTGGAATAACAGCTAGATCAGTGTTATCCCCTAAATTCCTTATATCACTGGATATGGAAGTTCTCGCCTACCAGATTCTATTCACCTAAACCACCTAGTAGTAGATCACACAAGGTGTAATTTAGTCGAATTCTTTATCTTTTGTGAATTTATAGGTTGATCATACTAGTTATACTCTTAGATCAAGGTCCACTTTTTAGTGTTGTTTATACACACAATCGCTCCACAGAATCCCTCTGCAAGGTTTTGTGTTCTCTACTTATGTACAAGTTATTCGATGATTACTTATCTCCTGACTCAAAACTACCAATAGATTGGATCAACAAATCAATTTAGTTGGCCACCTAAACAATCTATCAATCAATCATAAATATTCATTATAGTATAAACAAACGATAATCATATGAAGAACTTCAAAGTAGATTAATATAATAACTAAAATAATGTTTACAACTTAGAATTCATCCTCAATCAATAGGTGTTTAGCTACTCATGGATGTAGAAACATCCATGATATACATATGAGAAAAGTAAAGAGATAACATTACGATTGAGAATCGCTCTGGAACCCTGGCTTTCGATCCGTGTAATATTTTTCCTCTCCAAGACTTACAATTTCGTGATACCTTGATGATGTTTCATTCATGACCTAATACCTCCTTTTATAGGTTTACATTGCTTGGCCTTCACGTATTTAGTTCGGTTCAAGAACCTGACCCTAAAATACGAAATAACGACCCCAAACGTGACCTTAGGCCTTCACAAGTATGCATACCCGTTTTTATACTTGTTAAGTATGTGTACCTCAAATTCCAGCGGAAATTTTCGGAACTAAGGTATGCGTACCCGTTTGCATACTTTATTGTCTTCGGTATTCGATAAAGTATACCGAAGACAACTTCTTCGATAAGCTTGTTTTCGGAACTAAGCTTGTTTTGGTCACAACTTCTTCGTACGAACTCGGAATGACCTCATTCTTTCTGCATTCTTTTTATCTTTCAATTCCATTAAAGATGGTGATGATAAATCTTTAATTTGAATGACTTGGGATATTTCTTTGGCCCTTCTCTTGATTTTGAGCGTTTTGCTCCTTTTTGTCGCACTTCTTCCACTTATCTTGGACTTGAGTACTTGGAGTACTTCTCTTCTTAGCTCTTTTCAGAACTTTGTAGCTCCTTTTTGTATGATTCACCTAATAGAGGAAAATAAGAGAAAACAAGAGTAATAATACGAAAATATGTAAGGATAATAGCTAAAACAAGTATGGAATGGACACTAAAGAAAACTAATCCTAAATACAACAACTCCATCTCGTTGAGAAAACGGTTATACTTAGCATGTATAACAAGCCTTTAAACCCGTAGGTGTCCCTAGTGGACGAGTTATAGTCTCGTGAGGGTTTACAAGAGGTATACCCACAAAACCTACTCCAATTTCTCGCCTTGGAAGTATCTACCAAGGATAGACACAAAGTAATGGCTAAATAATTAGCTTGCATATTTTCTTTAGCTACAAACATCCCACATACATTCTAATCATCACACATAAGCAATTACTTGCGTGTGAGATTCAACCTGATTGCAAAACTCTACTAAGATAGTCATTGTACTTGTTGCGACGTTTGCCACAACACTCGCGTACTGAAATCACATGGATAGATAAGAGAATGAAAATAGAAAAGTGAAGCGTGCAAATGTTAACTAAAGTGAAAGATGTTACCCACAATACTTGTATGAATATCATCAAAGGATTCTTATTTATATACTAAATGCTCCCCCACACTTAAACTCAACATTGTCCTCAATGTTCAAAACCGAAAATTCTGATTTCTGACATAACAGACCTGAAAAACGCAAAACTTGTACCAATGGGTAGGGAACTAGGAAAAACATCCTCAACAAAAGTTGTTCGCCTACGTCTTTTCTATAACTTGTAAAAAGGGTACAGCGTTTCGATAAACGTTCTGACTTTAATGGCATCTGAACTGACAAACATGCAATCTGAAAAAGTTCTGGAAAAATACCGAAACTCAAATGTCCAGGCCTATTGCTCCAACTTAACAGACTTCGAATTCAGATTTTCTTTTTGGAAAAGAAATATGAGTCTGTCCTCTTTAAAATTTGGGGTAACCACTCAAAACAGGCTCCGTATGAAGTCTCGAGAACTATTTTCGTGACAACTGCGCAGTCAGAATTTTCTAACGAGAATTCGTCAAAACTTTCACTAAAGATATAGGACTCTGTAAAATCTAAGATGGGAATGCAAGATATTATATGCAAAACTAATAAAATTAAAAACAAAATGGATAGAGATACAAAACCGATGGGTTGCCTCCCGTGTAGCGCTTAGTTTAATGTCCTCAGCTCGACTTGGCATTCCAATTATACTACTCCTCCAGAGGGAGATAATCATGAAATTCTTGCACATCCATATCCACATAAGCAATGCTTTCATAATATGGCTTCAATATATGGACGTTCACCTTTAAATTTGTTCCATCTCTAAGACTAGAAATTTCAACTGCGCCATGAGAATAAACATTAGTAACAACATATGGTCCAATCCATCTAGCTTACTAGGAAATAGTTTAAGACGAGAATAAAATAAAAGAACTTTTTTCCCCACAACAAAATTCTTTCGAGAAATCATCTTGTCATGAAAAAGTTTCGTCTTCTCCTTGTATATACGAGAACTCTCGTAAGCATCATTATGTATCTCCTCTAGCTCGTTAAGTTGTAACTTCCTTTGTTTCCCCGCATTGTCATAATCCATGTTGCACATCTTTATCGCCCAATATGCCTTGTGTTCAAGTTCAACCGGAAGATGACAAGCTTTTCCATAAACCAACCGACATGGAGACATATGATCGATATCGTATGCGTCAAAAATAATATTACTTTCTCACTACTCAAAATATAAAATATAGCAAGGGAAAGAAAGGATCATTCCACGGAGAGGTCTTGGATTGTCAATATGTTATGGTTTCCTATAGGTAACAAGGGGGAATTTCTGATTTATGTAAAGTAAATTAAAATAAAAGCAAAGGAATAAATAGTAAACACGCAAATCAAGGATGTGAAATATTGGGTAAAGGTTTCATCTTCAATTGTAAACAAGTTTTTGAATATATGAATATAATTCGTATCTAATCTCGCTATCACCAAAAGCCCTAGAATACCTTATTGCAAGAATACTCCGTAAATTTCCCAAGTCATCAACACACACATTAAAGCTGCGTATGTGAATTCTACCTAAAGAATAACCTAACGCCTTGCGCTAATTAAGTTCAATTCCTAGGAGCATTAAGTTTCAGAAATAGGCTAATCAATGCAATTGTCATACATTGCGCATGACAATTCGAACAAAGGTCAAACTCTACATATGATTACAAGAGTGTATCACTATAAACCGTAATCGTATCATGCTACTCATATTCAAGGTTATCGCTCGATGATAAACCCTAAAATAGCTATAGATATGGATGTAAGTTCAATCGATTCTAGACTTAACCAAACAAACATTCAATCATATTGCAATACGTCAATCATGCAATTATTATAAACCGTAGAAAGTGAACGATGATTTTGAGAGAAAACTAATTCATAAATCAAATAGCATGCTTGCAAAATACGACTACATCTTTAACCAATAATAAAATATCTAGCTCATGTTCATGGAGTTCATAACAAGAAGAAAGAGAAGAGATTTCATGTCTAAACCCTAGAACAAAAGTAGAAGAAAAGATATGATATATGATCCTTCCGTTTTCTACCATGAATTGGCTTAATAGCTTATCAGACTTCCTTTTGCAAATCCCTCTAAATCCAGGCCATGCCTAACCTCCTCCAATTTTGTATCTAGCCCATACTCACGGCAGCTACTTAGGCCTCGAACAAATCCCACTAACTTGTTCTCCTTGTCAGTCTTGTACTACACCAAATTTAGTGTTTCACAACGGTAACTGCCAGTTGCAAAACGGGGTCGCAATAGTTTAGCTCTGTTACGAAAGTCGATGTTGCAATATTTCGCAACGACTTATGAGTCGTTGCGAATTTTCGGTTTCAACGGTTTGAAACTGTTGCAATGTCAGAATTTCGCAACTGTTTAAAATTGTTGCGACTTAGATGGTCGCAACTGTTTAAAACTGTTGCGACTTAGACGGTCGCAACGGTTCCCAGTGGTTCCGAAATTCTTTTAACAGTTGCAAAATTGGAATTTCGCAACAGATTCGCAGTTGCAAGTTTTTTATAATAACGAAAATATAGTGAACCAATTAAAACCAGGTCAAAGCCTGGTTTGACCTATAATCCAGGCTTTACTGCCTTCGCAACCCAAACTCAACAACAATCACTTTAAGAAAGTGCTAAAATACCACCTTATTCTCTAATTTAACATCTAGGTTTATACTCCCTTTTCCAATAGCATATCAAGTTTCCATGTTACCTATAGAATTAGTAATCTTCATGCTTAACGGATATATACAATACAAAATAAGAAAAACATCGATTAAGATTTACAAATTGATTTAAGTGCCATTCTTATGATAAAACATAAATTCAACAGGAACCCGTTATTATAATTTACAAATCCATGTCAAGAAATTATAAAAGAAGATACCTTGAGCTTCAATGAAAGAGGAAGAATAACAGTTCCTTTATTCTGCAAAACTTTCCCAATATTATTCCTGATGTTGCTGCGAACGTCAAACAGATTGGTTCCCATGTCTTTCCCTAAGAATTTCTTCTTCTTCTTCTTCTTCTTCTTCTTGGAGTTTCTTCAAGTTACCTAAGGAGCACCAATTCTTGTTCTCTACGCTGGCGTTTGTAGATAAGAAGTCATATATTAAGGAGCACTTGTTTCCATAGAAGGAGTTGGTAAGAATACATAGGATACCCATCTAATCAAACTTTAACAAAATAATATACACAATTTAATTTCCATGCCATTAGATATGTGAATAACTATTGTACATAGAAAATTACTGAACAGAGAATTGAAACAACTTTTCATACATATTGACCAAACTACAAGCTTAATAATCTAAGGCTAAAAAGGAAAAAGTCAAACAGTTGTGAGGGATTAAGGAAAAAAATATCATAAAAGCATCTACCTCATCAAGTAAAACAAAGTAATTTATCAGCACATGATTTTGGTATAGACAGGATGGCCATATTTCACTAAAGCATATCCAGTTTCACTTACACTTGCAAATACTTGACTAAAAAAAGTGTCAAACTTCGGTTTAAGTCATGGAAAACGCTAAGGATTACCTTTATTTATTTTTTTGCTTAACAAAGAATTATATTAATAACAAAAGGATTTTACACAACATCACCAAAAGAAATACTAAAGAGAAAAACACCTAAAGAAAATCTAATCTGTCACAGAGTAGATGATAGCTGGTTTTTAAAAAATTAAAAAAATCTATAATATGCACGCTCAGGATTTTCTAATTCTCCAAGGAAAGATGGTCTTGTAGTATAAAGTATTCTTTCTCCCCTAGCAAGTCTGGTGCCTTTTTTAGCTAGGTTGTCTGCTGAGAAGTTAACTTCTCTGTAGCTATGAGTTAAGTTCCATGAATTGAGAGTTGTACAGATTTTCTTCCATCTATTCTCAGCAAACCATGGGACTTTATTCTTCATGAAAGATAGCATTACAGCAGCTAAATCAGTCCTGAAAATAACCTCCAAATGGCCTTCACTTATTGCCCATTCACCTGCATTCAGAATTGCTAACACCTCTACTACATAATTGGTAGATATTCCCAAACCCCCTGAAAAAGCAATCAAGAACTCTCCTGTGTGTCTTCTACCAATAAAACCGTACCCTGAGACCCCTGGATTGCCTCTAGAGGCTCCATCACAACACAAAACTATTTGATTCTGGGGAGGAAGTTGAAAAAAGATTTCCTTCACTCTGGTATAGTTAACCTTCCTGCTTTTAAGACCAAAGAACTTCAGCATTTGTAGATCATATGGAGAGTTCCACATTGGAGCTTTAAGTCTAACTTCACACTCCCTTGTTAGCTGGATTATCCTTCTCTTGAGTCCTTCTAAATTACAAGGTTCCTCTTCATATATACATTTTTTCCTCATGAACCAGATTTCTCTAATGGTAATAAAAGATGCCACTTTCCAAATTTCTTTATTGCCTGGACTTGTTTGTTTAGCCATTGCAAAAACTTCTTCAAATGAGCTGGGATTGATAAAGTTGAACATATTCCCTAACCATCTCCAAATTATTTCACTGCAGTTGCAATACCAGAGTATATGATCTCTACTTTCTTCTTCTTTTTTGCAAAAGCAGCATCTTGATGCTAGCTTGACTTTTCTCTTATTTAAGTTATCATCTGTGGCACAGATGTTCAATGCAAGCTTCCACACATTACTTTATATATTAGGATGTACTGAAGAATGCCATACCTTTGTTGTCCATTGCAGTTTTGAAAATTTTTCTCTTATTGTATCAACAGCTGAAGCTACAGAGAAGTCACCAAAGTGTATTTCCAGATCCTTCTGTCTTCTCCTCCATTCAAAACTGGCTGTTCATTAACATCAATTAGCTTCATCAATTCACTAGGAATTACCCATTCAATCTAGTATAAGATATGCCACCTTCATTTCAGGGAACCGATTCATATAAGCATTATTTGGATGTTGTACTCCAAGAGTAGTACTCCGAATCCAATTATCATTCCACACAGAAAGATTTGCACCATTGCCAACCAGCCACCTTGTTCCTTCATTCACATCTTCCTGGACCCATTTTATTCCTTTCCAAATAGAGGATTTTTATAATAAGAGATCCATTCTCCCTTTTTATTCTTGAACTTAGCTTGAAAATATTTTGCCCATTCCTCCGTGCCATTTTAAATCTTCCAAAATAGTTTCATTAAGAGTGCCTTATTTATAACCCTCAACCTTCTTATTCCCAATTCCTCCTTCCTTTATTGGAGAGCATATTTTATTCCATTTCAAAACAATTTGTTTTCTTTGAGAGGGGTCCCCTGTCCACAAGAAGTTTCTAATTATCCTCTCACATTCTTTTATTACCCTTTTAGGCCATCTGTAAATAGACATATTGTATATTGGCAAGCTACTTACCACAAACTTCACTAGAAGTACTCTTTCTTGAAAAGACATCAATTTTCCTTTCCATCCTTCAAGTCTGTCTTGCATCATCTCAACACAGCTCCATACATGAAAAGATTTAACTCCTTCGGGAAATAAAAGTACACCCAAGTATTTGTCTGGTAAATCAGCTAAAGGAATGCAGTATTCTTCAGCTATTTCTGCTTTCCTGCTCTCACTAGTTCCTCCAATAAAGCACTTACTTTTATCTAAGCTGATAACTTGGCCTGAAGCATTTTGGTATTCCTTGAGCATGTAGATAAACTTTTTAACATTTCTCCTTTCTTCATTGCAGAATAAGAAGATATCATCTGCAAAAAGAATATGAGAAGGTTGTACACCATTTCTATTCACCATTGCCTTCAATGCACCATTTTGAATTTTACTTGTGATGTTTCTGCTTAAAACATCTTCAACAATCACAAATAACAGTGGAGATAATGGATCTCCCTGTCTGAGTCCTCTTTCAAATTTGAAGTATCCCTCAGGTCCACCATTCACTAGTACAGATATTCTAGCTGATGTAAGAAGTATTTGTAACCAGTATATTCCTTTTTCTGAAAAACCAAATTTGCCCATTGCTTGAAATAGGAAATTCCAACTTAGTGAGTCATAAGCCTGTGTAGTATCTATCTTTAAACTAAAATTTCCACCTCTTCTTTTAGTATCCAATTCGTTTATCATTTCTGATGCTAATGCTATCTGTTCTTGTATGGTTCTCCCCTTTATAAAAGCTCCTTGTTGAGGTGATACTATCTTGTGTATTATTTTTCCAAGTCTGGAAGCCCAAATTTTTGTGAAAATTTTGAAACTAAAATTCATTAGACCAATTGGTCTAAATTGTCTTGCCTTCCTTGCATTACTGACTTTTGGAATGAGCTTTAAGAAGTTTGCATTAAGACCTGCAGGAATAAATTGTCTTCTCCAACAATATTGAATTGCATTTATCAGATCTTCCCCTGTTATCTCCCAAGCCAACCTGTAAAACCACCAAGCAAATCCATCTGGTCCTGGTGCACTTTCAGGGTTGAGTTCAAAAACAATATTTTTAATTTCTGTAGATGTAGGAATAACTTCCAACATTTCATTATCTTCTTCATCAACCAATCTAGGAATGTTATTCATATATTCTGGATTCATTTCCACTTCTCTAAATTTAAATTTATCTTCAAAATAAGCAACCAAACTATCTGTTATTTCTTTTTGATTTGAAATTATATTTCCTTCTTCAGTCTCTAGCTCTTCTATCATGTTCTGGTCTTGTCTCAACTTTAAATTCACATGGAAATATCTAGAGTTTGATGCTCCTTCCTTTAACCACATGACTCTGGATTTCTGTTGAGTAATTTCCTTTTGTTGCTGAAGAATAACTTCCAACTTCCCTCTTGCAGTGACAAGCTTGTTTAGCAGTTGAGTATCTTCTGGCTTTTGATTTGATATAATTGTAGCTTCTAAAACTTCTTTCTCTGCTAACTTCAAATTCTTGTTGACATCCCCAAACACAACCCAATTTCATTCCTTTATGTCAATCTTAACTCTCTTCATCTTACTCATGAAAACATAAATTGGATTTCATTGCAAGCTTTTGTTCCATGACTCCTTTAGTAGATTTAAGAATTCAGGGTGTTGTTTCCATACTTTTAATGCTCTAAAAGGTACATTGGTTGGCTTTGGTATTGATGCATTAGCTCCATATAGAGTGCTGTGATCATAGACTCCTCTTGCACCCATCTTATATGACCAGCTTGGGAAGAGATCTAACCATTTGGCATTATATACGGCTCTGTCTAAATTGCAAACAATTCTTTTCTTTCCAGCTCTATTGTTGCTCCATGAATACTCTAAACCAGACTTTCCTGCTTGAATTAATCCACAATTATGTAAGCAATCATTAAATTCTAACATTGAGATTCTTAATGGTCTTAATCCCCATTTCTTCTCTTCTTCCTTTAATATTGCATTAAAATCTCCAATTGTTAGCCATGGTTTATCTAAAGAACTTAAAATCTCCATCTCCCTCCATAAAGTTCTTCTGTCAGTTGTTAAAGAGGCTGCATGAATTCCTGTAACAAGAGTATTTCCAACTTCTATAGTAATTGACTGATCTGTACTTGAAACAATTTTTGGAGTTTGTATAGAGGCATTCCATAATATCCAAATATTACCTCTTCTTGTATCAGTTGAGCTATGTTTGGCTTCAAAATGCATTCCTTTCAGTCTCAATTTTTTACAAAAATCCAAAGAGTATTTTACCTTTGGTTCTGCCAGGATCACTAAAGTAGGACTAAAACTTTTGACTAAACTTCTGAGTTTCTCTTTGGCCCTTGTTCTCCTTTAGGCCTCTGAGATTCCTGTATACTATTCTCATATATTTGAAGTTTGTTGAGAAGAATTTCTTCCTCTCATCTTCACAAGTGGTACTCCAGTATTTACTAAACCAGAAGATTGATTTCTTGTTTTAATAATGTTGATATTCTTAGCAGCCTTCTGTTTATCTTTAGGACCCTCTTCAAGAACTACTTCTTTCTCCACAGGTGGAATAACAGTTACAACCTCATTTATTGAAGGAGCACTTGATGCAGACATAAGTAATTGATTAATATTCAAAATAGGAAACTCAGCTTGTGAGTTAAAAATCTCATCATTCATGTGTTGGAGTAGCTGAAATTTTCCAGAACTAATTTGAGGAGTATCATCTTTTACATGAATTGGAGGAATTATTGCATCAACCTCTTCATTTGTATCTAGTAAATTTTCATCAATGTCCATTTCTTTGTCTTTACTGGAAGACCCAAAACAAATATCAAAACCAACCTTTGCTGGAGAATTCTTCTTCTTTGCTTCTACCCTCCTCCAAACCTTTTCACTGGATTAGTTTGTTTTGTTTCCTCTATTTTATCTTGCTCTTGCCTTTTTGATCTGCGTTATGCAACATGGTGTCCCAAGACATTACAATGGTTGCAATATTTTGGTAATTTTGGAATCTGAATAGATTGCTCAATACCACCATATTTGGATTCAACCCAAATTTTACTTGGTATTGCTTTTGCTAAATCCATTTCCACCTGTACACTAGCATAATACCCTGCCTCTTTGTTCAATGTTGTTTCATCAACTTTTATTGGTCTACCCATCGCTTTACCCATCTGTAGAATGATGTTCTCTTTCCAATACTCAATACTAAGGCCAGGGAAATTCACCCACACAAAAGCTGATGAGGTTTTTTGAGTAGCTGGATTAAAATTTGGTTCCCAATTCTTAAGAGTTAACTCTTGTTCATCCACTACCCATTTACCAGTTACAATATGCAGTTTGTCTTCTTCATTGTCAAGTTTGATAATGGAATAACCTTTTCCTAAAGGAATAAACTGAATAGTACCTTTCAATCTCCATTGTCTTCTAAGAGCTGCTTCTGCAATCTTAAATTTCAATTTTACTAGATCCAATCTTCCAGTCAAACTAAACTCCCATTCCTTTACACTATCATCAATTATATCATCAGGAATAAACAAAGAAGGAGAGTTACCATGAACTCCATTCTCATGAAAATCCGAATTCATATTTGAAGTTGAACCAAGTTCAGTTTCTGAAGTTTTTTCTTTCGAACCAGAACTAGATCCATTTTTTTGAATTTGAGAAAACTCCATTTTACAGGAAAAAAACGCGACCAAATCGATTTATTACCACCAATCATTGCAACTAATATGAAGAACTAGTATTAATGAAGGAATTGACCTGAATCAATAAGAAATTTCACCTGAAATTGATTACATAAAGAGAAAATTATGAAAAAACTTACACTGAGTCAGTCGCCCGATCCTCAGAGCTCCAACTCACCGATTCTTAATCACCTTAACAAAACAAGCTAAGGATTACCTTCTTTGGTGGTGTTCCAGGTATTGACTTCTTGTTACCGAACCCAATTTTCATTCTCTTATCAGAAGTTGAAGGATTTGGGGAATACACAAGTCAAATTTGCATCTACACTGAGTGAGGGTGGAGGGAGAGATTCAGTTTGCTTACGCAGTCTGCATCAATGTTATGTTGTCTCCTTTCAAAAGAATCTTCCCTGAAAAACGCAAGACCAACATATGAATAAATGAAAAACAGGAAAAGCAACGACACTTGACGCGTAGTAGTGTAAGGGACGCGAAATGGTGCATCAAATTGTTTTTCATCAGAGAGAAAGGAAAGGTCAGTGAATTAGCAAATAGGCCTGTAAGAACCATACAATAAAGTGACTTACAAAATAACAAAGATTGCCTAATCTATTGTAAGGAAACTTATGAATGGGCTCACCATCTCCAATGTCAACATCAAATACTGTGTGAAAAGAAGGTTGAAGATTAATTAGAAAACAAGGCATATATAAATACAAAAAACATATATATACTTTGTCCCATATTTAATCTCTAGAATTCCAAGAGTAAGCAACACCATTATCCCCTTCTCTTACAATTTTAGTCTGTCCATCTTCCGTACATGTTATACCATCTAACATTATGTAAAATCAATATAGAAATATAGACTTCAGAACAGACTATACGAACATGGCCAATGGAATATGTACCCACCTACGAGTTTCATTAGTGCAGAATTACATGCCGACTTCAGCTCTGAACTTGGTCCACCAAAGACTTCAGCTCCACGCTCATCCTTCTCTTCCACAACTGATCTGCCATGGAAAAGTTAATTTGATTATTCAATTAAGACAGTAATTATACGCATTTAAAAAATAAACTAGTACAAAAGCACTTAGGATTACCTTCTTTGGTGGTGTTCCAGGTATTGACTTCTTGTTACCGAATCCAATTTCCATTCTCTTATCAGAAGTTGAAGGATCTGGGTAATGCACAAGTCAAATTTGCATCCACACTCATCACATCGCCAAAAATTTCAAACTCCCTACAGTAATTTGTAGCAGAGAATATGGTAACCAACTATTGATCAGCAAAGAATTCAAACTCAACAACCTAATAACACTAACAAATGAGATAAAAATATCGTACCACTGCACTAGTTGAGATATACTGTGAAGGCTGCAAGGTAATATTCATCTTATTCCGATCCATTCCCAGACATTAGCCTGCAAAACCAATAAAAAAGTCAAGTTTATGATTGTCAACATAACCAGGAGCTTTACTAAGGAATGTCTGTAAAAAAATTACTAAATCAGATGCATATAAGAGTAAAAAATGAAAATCATATTGATAAAAAGTAAGTGAATTCAAGGATTAAACAATGTCTATTACCTATTCCCTTTTTCTGTCATCTTCAGCTCGACCCGTTGCTTCATGAATTAAACGATAATCCAGAATACAGAGATAATTATCCAAATGCAGGAAATTCGATTGTTGCACTAGCATTGTCAGACAGTATAATATGCAACATTCAACTCTGCTACTCATGTTATATATCCTCACTAGGACAAAATCATCATTTACCCCTGAAATATTAAAAAGAAGACAATTATCACTAAAATTTCACAGACTACACCAAGTGAGAGAGGAGGGTGAGATTCAGTTTGCTTACTATTCTGCATCAATGTTATCTTGTCTCCTTTCAAAAGAATCTTCCCTGAACACAACAATTCTTCACATACCGGCAAACATGGTAACTTTGAAACAACTCTAACGCTTTCCCTGGATGTCGCACCCTCTGGCCAATTCAATCTTCCCTTTCTTATGTATTTCTCTGCATGATATCTGACAACGAAATGGACAAGTTACCAGATGGAACATTTCAATAATAACCAACAAGAGAAAACTTAAATAGATGAAATCACATACCCAACTTTCTTCAACATGTGATTTGGTATTGACCCCAATTTCCTCTCTATTATGGCCAGGTTCTTTAAGTTCTCATGCGTCTTACACAATGTATCTCCCTAAAACAATGTGTTACAGCTTTTTCGTACAAAAATTATGTAAACTAAAACAGTAGGTGGCAGCAAAAAGAAAACCTACCGAGCATAGCTCAATTAAAGATTCATACAACCAATACTCCAAATATCACAAGGGTAAATCCATCCAAGTCCTGCAAAAACCAAAATGAATATCACACAATCAAACAAAAAAGGTAGTTCAATTGAACAAGCACATATCAGCTGATCCAAAATGATGTATTTAAGAGAAACTCGAGACCAAGATATAGAAGTCTGAGCACCTTTAAACATGAGAAAAGCAGGAATAAGCTTGTATTCATACTCTTCCTTGTCATACTTAAAATACAACATGAAATGAACAACGATTCTGACTACCATATCAAATCAATTATCCAAAAGCAAATGAATGAAAACTGAAATAAATAATTAAACAAGAATAGAAACAAAAAACTGAAATAGATGACAATGATCAGTAGTATGAGTTTAGAGCCTGAAATGGGCCTAACCACACCGGACGAGGTAACAAAGGCCAAATTTAGGTGACAAAAACCTTCCCAATATTTACTTGGATAATGCCTAAAGGATCATGTAAAAGCTTACAATACAATCAAGACCGGTCAACAAGAAAGGAAAGAAAACAGAACACAGTAGTACACACAGACACACACACACACAGAGAGAACCTTAGCAATCACAACACATATCCATGGTGCCAGTGGTCCATATCAAATATCCCTTCTAATTGGCAGCAAACAACTTGGTAGAGATTAAAGTATTCTCAGTTTCTTTCCTTATTAAAGCTCCAGTAATGGCACCTAAGAATAACCCAGCTAGAGTCGACCAAAATCAGAGCTGAAACAATATCAACTAATGATATCAGAATAAAACCCAAACTAATTAACTCACCTTACAAAACAGACAAGCAACGTGATGAGCAATCTTATTAGCAAACTGAGTCATCTTCTACTTCACCAGCACCACCACTATACCATCATCACCAGGAATCACAATAGGTACCAGTTCAAGTGAACCGCAAACCTAATCAATAAAAATAATAATTCAATTGAAACTTTTAATAAGAAAATCAAGAGCTTGAAAATTTACCCTAACCCTATTGTTAAAATTTAAATTTCTAAAATTAAAGATGATGAAGAAGATTGAGTCATAGATAACTACCCAATTAATCCAAATATACAATCAGATACAATCAAACCCTAGAAAGATATACAGGCATCCCAGCGTACCTTATTTTCAAATCAAAACCCTAGAATTTATGGATTTCATATAAGATCAGATTCAACCAAACCAAGAAACAAAAATAAAACATAAGGTTGAAATCAAGCGATACACTTCATTATATTTATAAGGAAATGAGAAGTTTAGGGCGTTTCTTCTTCTTTGTGCTGCTGCTCTTAAGAGTTTTTGGAGACTAGAGAACAGAGATAAGAAAAACTTTCATACGTAAACCTCAAAACCCTAATGAGAGAAATAAATTGGTTAGCCATTTGGGATTTTAAATCTCTGAAATCAACAAAACATTCGAATTTTTAAACATGATAGAAGAGAACGAGAGATGAGAACGAGAGAGAAAGAGAGAAGATAATAAGATAGAATAGTTCGATGATAATAATAATAATAATAATAATAATAATAATAGGCTAAACCCGAGTCAGTTTCACATCTGAATGGCCTGAAATCGAGTCAGCTTCAATGTGTGTGCTGACACACTCACGATTCGCACGCTTATAACCCAATTCAGTTGCAAACTGTAACAGGTTCAACAGTTGCGAGTTTCGACTGTTGCGAATTTTTTGCAACTGAAATTAGCAACAGAAAATTCGTAACAGCTACAAAGTTGTTGCAAGTCTGAGTTGCTAAACCCTATATTTGGTGTACTGACAATCAATTTCAACCTTCAACAACACCACCGGTCCACCAGAAACATGGCAATAACTTAACTCTCTTTCCCTGCAACCATTTAGTTCACACACAATCAACAACATTTATTCACAGCTTGTATTTCAGCCATATCCTCATTGCAAGCAGCGGCACCTATCCATCTCTGCAGTTCATCGTCTCTTTCCGTATAGACCATGATTAATTCCATCTCCACTTTTTGTAGCTTCTGCAACAACTGCAACTTTAACACTCCACAGGGCAACTCAATTTGAGCTTACTCACTGCAGCCAATCAAACCGGTTCAGATTCATGATACCCTCAGCTGCAAAATTATTCAGTCATACATAGATCCTAATACTACCAAAACCAATATTCTCTTCTTCTGTGTACTCTTCAAATCCAAAACAAACCCATTTTTTACCCTTGAAAACACTCACAAAAAGTACCCATTGCAGACCATCTCTTCTTCTTGACTTAGAACTTCAACAACAACAGGTAATCATCAACACCGATCTCCACCACCACACCCTGTTAACCTAACTCTGCATCTCTGTCGCCAGCATTTGCTTCAACTCCAGCTGCACTTTCATTGTAATTGCTTACATACACGAGCAATACCTCCCTGTAAACCTTTTTCTTTTTTGCTTAACAAAGAATTTAATTAATTTCAAAAGATGTTACAAAAGTTGTTACAAAAAGGAACTAAATAAGAAATATCAGAAAGCAAGTAAAGTAAAAAAACTATGTTATCCTAACAAAATCTGTAGTATGGCTTATTAGGTATTTCAAGAGGAGCTAAGAAGTCAGGTCTTGTCTCAAAAATTCTTCTTTCTCCTCTTGCTAGATTAGTTCCTTTTTTTTCAAGTCCATCAGCAGAAAAATTTACCTCCCTGTAGCTATAAATGAAACATCAGTCTGTAAGATTAGCACATATCTTCTCTCATCTTTTGACAGCAAACCAAGGTATCTTATTACTCTGAAAAGCTGAAATCACAGCGGCTGAATCAGTTCTGAACCAAACTTCTTTATGATCTTTTCTAATTGTCCATTCTCCTGCATTTAAAATTGCAAGTACTTCTGCATAGAAATTTGTAGAAACTCTTAATCCTCCAGTAACAGCAACTAAGAAATCTCCAGAGCTTGATCTGCCTATAAACCCATAACCTGAGATCCCAGGGTTACCTTTTGAGGCACCGTCACAACAAAGAACAATCTTATTGAGAGGAGGAAGTTGAAAATACACTTCTTTAACTGTAATTGTTTTCACCTTTCTGCATTTCAGTCCCATAACTTTTAGCACTTGAAGGTCATAAGAACTATTCCACATTAAAGCTTTCATCCTCACTTCACATTCCCTAGTAAGTTTCAGAATTTTTTCCTTTATAAGATTTATGGAGTAAACTTCTTCCTCATATATACATTTGTTTCTGGAAAACCACAGTTCTCTCATTGTAATGAAAGAACTTACCCTCCAAATTTCTTTTATGGCAGGACTTTTGTTCTTTGCCAAGGTCAACATTTCTTCAAAAGATCTGGGGTTGATGAAGTTGAAGATGTTTCCTAACCATTTCCATACAATTTCACTGAAGTTACAGTGCCACAGTATATGCTCTTTATTCTCTTCCTCCTTTTTACAAAAGCAACATCTTGAAGCCAACTGTACCTTTCTGTTTTTTAAATTTTCATCTGTGGCACAAACATTTCTAGCTAGTTTCCATACATTACTTGATATATTAGGATGAACAGATGAGTGCCATACCTGAATTGTCCATTGCAACTTAGAATATTTTTCTCTTATTTTATGGACTGCAGATGCCACTGTAAAGTTACCAGAGATAGTGTATGACCAAATTCTTCTACCTTCTCCATCACTTATGACAATAAGTTCATTTAATGAAATCATCTCCATCATCTCAATTGGAATAACCCATTCTCCTTCTAGAATAAGATCAGACACCTTCATGTTTGGGAATTGTTGGATATAAGCATTATCACAGAAACTTTCTTCTAATGGTTTCTCTTGGAACCATCTATCCTTCCACACAGAGATTGTTGTACCATCACCAACTAGACACCTTGTACCTTCTTGTACCTCTGTTATTATCCATTTTATTCCTTGCCATATAAAGGATTTTTTGTAGTAAGTAATCCATTCTCCACTTTTATTCTGGAATTTAGCTTGAAATTTTTTGCCACTTCCTCATACCCATGTTGGATCTTCCAAAACATCTTCACTAAGAGAGCCTTATTGACTACTTCCAATCTCCTTATTCCAAGCCCCCCTTCACTTAAAGGTGAACATACTTTATCCCATTTCAGTGTAACTTGTTTTCTTTGAGAGGAATCACCAGTCCATAAGAAATTTCTAATGATCCTCTCACATTCTTTTATTACTCTTTTTGGCCATCTATATACAAACATGTTGTAGATTGGTAGACTATTTAGAACAAACTTCACTAAAACCAGCCTTTCCTGGAATGAAAGAAGCTTTCCTTTCCATCCTGCTAACCTTTCTTGCATCATTTCAACCCCATTCCACACATGATAAGACTTAACTCCCCTTGAGAAAAGCTGGACTCCCAAATATTTATCAGGAAATTCAGCCAAAGGTATTCCATATTCCTCTGAAATTAGATTTCTTCTAAAATCACTTGTACCACCAATAAAGCATTTACTTTTTTCCATGCTTATCATTTGACCTGAGGACCTTTGGTATACTTTTAGGATTTCCGTAAGCTTTTTCACATTCCTCTTCTTACTATTACGAAATAAGAATATATCATCTGCAAAAAGTATATGAGGTGGTTTTATACCATTCCTATTTACCATTTCTTTTAAAGTTCCTTCTTGTATCTTCTTTGTAATATTTCTGCTAAGAACATCTTCTGCCTGAACAAAAAGAAGAGGAGACAAGGGATCACCCTGTCTTAATCCTCTCCCTCTTTAAAATATCCTTCTGGGCCACCATTGACTAGGACTGAAATTCTTACAGAATTCAGGAGTATTTGAAGCTAATAGATTGTTGTATCAGATATAACCAATTTGCTCATAACCTGGAAGCGAAAGTTCCAGTTAAGTGAATCATAAGCTTGTGTAATATCTATCTTTAAGCCAAAATTACCTCATCTTCTTTTGATATCCAGTTCATTGACCATTTCAGAAGCTAATGCTATTTCTTCTTGAATTGTTATCTCTTTTATAAAAGCTCCCTGCTGAGGTGACACCATCTTATGAATTAAACTTCCCAACCTTGTAGCCCAAGTATTTGTAAAAATTTTGAAGCTAAAATTCATTAAACCAATGGGTCTATATTGTTTAGCTCTCTTAGCATTGCTTACTTTTGGTATTAACTTGATGAAATTAACATTAAGGCTATCAGGAATGAACCCTCTTCTCCAATAGTATTGGATAACCTTTATGAGATCATCACCTATAATTTCCCAAGCATATCTATATATCCAACCTGCAAAACCATCTGGTCCTGGTGCACTTTCTGGATTGAGGTCAAAAACAGCTTTTTTATTTTATCATCCGAAGGAATTGCTTCAAGCATTCTATTATCTTCTTCTTCTATCATTTTTGGTATGGCTTCGAAGAATTGTTGATTTATGTCCACCTCTTGAAATTTGAATTTATCTTCAAAGTAATTCACAAGATTTGATGATATATTTCTTTGAGTAGTAATAATGTTTCCACCTTCATATTCTAGTTCCACAATCATATTTTGAGCTTGTATCACCTTCATATTCAAATGGAAGAATTTAGTATTTGAAGCTCCATCCTTAAGCCACATTACTCTGGATTTTTGTTGAATAATTTTCTTGTGTTGTTGAGTTAGAACTTCCAATTTGCCTCTTGCTGTCACAAGATTACTTAGGAGGATATTATTATCTGGTTCCTGATCTGAAGCAATAGAAGTATTAAGCACCTCCATCTCTGCTAGTTTTAGTTTTTTATTCACATCACCAAAAGTTGACCAATTCCATTCTTTATATTAGATTTCAATCTCTTGACTTTTCTCATAAATATATAAATGGGATTTCCTTTTATTGCCTTGTTCCAAGATTATTTTATAAGTGGTAAAAATCCAGAATGATTCTTCCACACTTTGAGAGCTCTAAAAGGGGAATTACTTGGTTTTGGAATGTCAGCATTCCTACCAAACAGTGTACTATGATCTGACACTCCTCTTGCTCCAACTTTATAGGCCCAACTAGGATACATATCAAGCCATTTTGGATTATAAACTGCTATGTCTAAATTGCATATTATCCTCTTCTTTCCAGCTCTGTTGTTGCACCAAGAATATTCCAACCCAGAATGAGGGGCTTGAATTAAACCACATCTATGAAGACAGTTATTGAATTCCATCATTGCTAACCTCAGAGGTCTTAAACCTTCTTTTTTTTCTTCCTCACTAAGAACTGAATTAAAATCACCAATAGAAAGCCAAGGTTTATTTAAAGAATTTATATCTTCTATCTCACTCCATAAATCTCTTTTGTTGACTGTTAAGGAGTTAGCATGAACTCCAGTAACCAGTGCTCCTCCCACTTCCACTGTTATTGACTAATCTGTAATTGAAATAATTGTAGGCTTTTGAATAGAAGAGATCCACAAAATCCATATATTCCCTTTTCTTGACTCCCTAGAATTGTGAATAGCTTCATAGTGCATACCACTTAGTCTTAATTTCTTATAAAAATCAGCAGAATATTGTACTTTTGGTTCTGCAATAATCACTAAAGAAGGACAAAAATTATGTACTAAACTCCTCAGTCTATCTTTGGCCCTAATTCTCCTAAGACCTATGAGGTTCCAATATATTATCTTCATTGATTTGATAGAGGGTGAAAGGACTTACTTCCTCTCTGTTTCCCAAATTGAACACCATCATTCACTGAACCTGAAGCTTGATTCCTTGTTTTAATGATACCAATATGTTTAGATGCTTTTTGTTTGCCTTTGGAGCTTCAACATGAACCACTTATTTTTCAACTGAAGGTATGACATGACTGACTTCATTAATGGAATGAGCACTACTATCTGAATATAACGTTTGTGCCACATTCAAAAGTGGAAAATCCAAATGAGAATTTGATCTCCTCAGTCATATCTTGCAGAATCTGGAATTTTTCTGAATTTATAATATTTTAATTTTCACTTGTAGATGCTTCAGATGTTAGAATAGGAGGTATAATTGCATCAACTTCTTCATCACTATCCAAATAATTTTCATCAATCTTTTCCATCCCATTAATCTTTGAAGGAATGCTAAAACATATGTCAAAACCATATTTAAATGGAGTCTGTTTTTTCTGTGATTCAACCTTTTTCCAAACTTGCTTAACTATCTTTGCTGTAGGAAATTCTGCAGACTGATCTTGTTCTTTTCTTTTACTTCTACATTCTGCAACATAATGACCTATTACTTGGCAGTGGTTACAAAACTTTGGTAGGCTGGGAATTTTAATTACTTGCTCAAAACCACCATACTTAGATTCAACCCAAATTTTACTTAGTATAGTCTTAGTTAGATCAATCTCAACAAAAAAACTTGCATAAACTCCTGCTTCCTTTTTAAAAGTAGTTTCATCAACCTTTATTGGTCTTCCAAGAGCTTTACCCATTTGCATAATTATCTTCTCCTTCCAATATTTAATACTAAGTCCAGGAAAGTTTACCCATACATAAGCTGAAGTAGATTTCTATGCAGTTGGATTAAAATTTGGTTCCCAATTTTTTAGAGAAATATTTTGTTCTTCAACCATCCAATTTCCACTCCAAATATAGAGTTTATCCTCGTTATTCTCTAATTTTATTTTGAAATATCCTTTACCCAAAGGGATTAACTGAACAGAACCCTTTAACCTCCATTGCCTTCTCAGTGTTGATTCTGCCACCTTGAATCTAACAATAACAAGATCTAATCTACCAATCAAACTAAACTTCCATTCGTCAATGCTATCATCAATAATATCGTCAGGGATAAACAGAGAAGGAGAATTTCCATGAGTTCCACACTCTGGAAGATCATAAGAGTTTGTAAAATTTTCACTAAAAGTAGTTTCAAAATTTTTTTCTTTCGATCCAGATGTAGATTTCAAATCCGCCATCTTAATCAAGTTTATAGGTAACTAATAGCACTTTTTAGTATCACCAATCATTGAAAACACCTGAAGAAAACCTGAAATTCACCTAAGATTAATGAATTCTTACCAGAAATCAACGGAGATTGAGAAGTAAATGACCGAGTTGGAGACCGGTTTTGTCGCTCGATTCAAACGATTCACAGACACTTTCTCTTCTTTACCTCCCTGTAAACCATCTACTTAGATCCATCATTCTCTTGAACACTCAGCCACCACCACTGCAACAACAACACCATATGCTTCATACCAAATTTCCACCAGTGCTTCAACATCATCAATTCTTTGTTCACCAGCCGACAACAACATCAACTTCAATTCCCACTCAGAACCAAGCATCCAACCATATCTTTCTGCCCATCTTAAGTTCAATTTCATTGTCATCTCAGACCCATAATACCACAATCTTCTCATCCGGTTTCTTGCCTCCATATGTAAACTCAATCACTATAAACTTGAATTGGGTAAGAACCCATAAATCCACTACCATCTTCTTTCACAACTTCAACCTCTCTGTAGCTTAAGAACCCATCAAACTCCTGAGATCGATCGTCTTCTTCTCCCAACATCAAACCAAACTTGAATCAAGTTTAACCCTTTTCTCCTATTTGTCCTCGGCTTCGAATCCCATCTCCAATCCTCCGGGAGCAACAAAGATTGTTGATTTCTCCACCTTCAGTAAACCCTAACCTTCCATGGCCTGATTCCTTCCTCGATCGATTGAAATAGTATCAATAACTCCTAATCTTCCCCGTAATTATTCTCTCAATTATATTTCTTCTTCTGCATCACTTCATCGATTTCTTTCTTCCTCAGAGAATAAAGCCGCCATCTCTCCTCTCAATTTCAGGTGTTGTATTAATGAAAGACAAACTAGTTGTCTGAGAAACACTCGACCTAAGTAGGTCTGTCCGTACGGACTGGTTATTGATACCCAGTGACTTGGATAAGGGTTTCCCAGTTAATATGTGGCATGTCAGCCTCGGAAAACTGACAATTCTTTCTTCGCTCCTTCGTGCGCGATATTAGTCTACTCCAAATATCACCTGTGAATTGATTTTTTTGTCTTTTCACTCCAAATAAACGATTTCTCCTTCTTTTGCTCCCAAATGACTCCATAGAACCTAAATAACTCAAAAGCGCACATAAGATACATAATTTACACGACAATAGCAAAGAAAGCATAAATACTAGATATAAACTTAGGTGTTTTAGACACCTATCAAATTCCCCACACTTAGACTTTGCTAGTCCTCGAGCAAATCAAATAAAATAAATTTCAAAACATACATACAACTCCGTGTCGTCGAGGCTACGGTCACACTTAGCATGTATAACAATCCTTTGAACCCCTAGGTGTCCCTAGTGGACGAGTTATAGTCTCGTGAGGGCTTACTAGAGATATACCCACGAAACCTACTTTACCAACTTACTAGTTCTAAATGATAGCATCCAACGCGCTAAGTAGACATAAAAATTCTGCACACTAGTCATAAGAAGTTAGACATATATATGAACACAATCTCATCCTTAAAAGTTGAGAGGAAATAACCATCCCTTCTCGAAAGAAATTCGGGTTCGAAGTGATCAAAAGTTTCGACTCTGTCTCACAAGAAAGGGTTTTATGAAGTTGATCTCAATAATAAATAGCTTTTTATGGGTCACACATGTGTCCAGGTCGGAATGAAGAGAGAATCCTGTGACACGTTGAATAGTAGGAAGGCCGAACCCTTCAAATTGTTTTGAAAACCAACATCTTTTATTCTTTTTGAAAACCCTTTTTTTCTGACGATCTCTAAGAAAGGAAATCAACCACTTAACGAAGGTGGGAATATGCTTACTTACCTCGTTATCTGTTCGACGTGCAGTTAGCACCACTCTCACATCATCCATAGAGACGTCTTCGGTCTTCAATCTTTGTCTTCATCTTCTTCTTCGGTCTTCAACTGTCCATGATAACTCTTGAACTTCATAAAATCTTGACAATGTGATTCTTTCCTCTAATTTATTGTTGCTTGAAACTTCATTATGGATGTTCCTTCTTCCGTTGGCTTTATTGAAAGAATACAAAACTAAAAATGAACTAAATAAAACGAAATATGATATAATAAATTTTTCTTGTGTCTTTTTTTTTCTCTCTTTTTTTTCTTTTCTTTTTCTTTTAGTTGAGACAAGAAAAATAAAACAAAATAATGAACCTAACAAAATTTTCTCTTGTCTCTTTTTTTTTTCTTTTTTTTTCATTTTTTTTGTTTTTCTTTTTGTTTTGACAAGAGACCTAGCATAATGATGACCGAGTCTCAATTTTTTTTTTAAGACAAGAGAGATAAACATAAACTGAAAACAAAAATAAAATAAATACAAATGGCCATGGTATAAGTATTTTACCGCTTGATTCTTCACAACTTGTATGTCTCGATATCATAAACTTCTTGAACTCTCCAGATGGGTGTACAAAGATCCAAGAAGTAAGCTACCAATGGGTAGAACGACACCTTCCGCCAATTTGATGGCAAATTTGATAAGATCCTGCCTTATCCCCTTCTTACCAGAGCCATCGTCAAAAATATCCCTGGATAGCCACAGAGCTAAAAATGCCGTAACATGGAGCGTACTATTCATCTCCTGATCTGGCTCTGATTCATCCGGGAACCACTCAGACACCCACCAGTTATAGAAGCATTTCATCTCGTTTTCCTTCCGAACGAATCCTGCAGACTTCTCGGCGAGAATAGCATGCATTTTTTCTTCTTCATCGGACAAGGTGATGTTAAGATTCCCTGTTGTTGGAAGGTTCAGCAAGATGGATACACTCTCCAAGGAAATGGTCATTTCACCCCACCTGCATATGGACGTGTGAGTATCTGAACACCATCTAGAGATAAAAGTGATCAAGCCCACGATATCTTTCCTGATTTGAAGTGTTGCAGAATCCATGACAGCATTGATGATTTGCGCCCTGGTCAGATTGGCCCTTACACAGTCTTGACTTATCATGAATTGCATCCATTTATCAAAAGAGCGCAATAGACTCTGACAGATCTTGAAGTCAATAGGTGAAGCAAGATACTCTTTCTTCTGAAGAAAAAACCGCATTACACGCCCTAGATGAACCGATTGGACGTCTCCTTCATTTTCATAACCGGTCAAAAGGATTGTGACATATTTGGGATGTGTCCTCTTAACTGTGGAAGACATTGTGAAGAACTCATCATCCATATTCGGCTTGGAGACGTTAGCATTTTTCGACGCAGTGGCGGAACTGCTTTCAGGTGACATCTTAACAAAATCCTTTTACGCTGCTTAACTATAATGGAGCAAAAACGGAGAAAAGTCACTACTTTAAAAAAACCGTGCATGAAGGATTTTGTCATAATCGAGTACAATGATTAAAAATCGACGGAAAGTTTTTTATGGGAAACTTTGTTTAACCACAAGTCATAACACGCGTAGCCAAGAGGATCACGCATAGCCAAAGGAGTGGCCACTGATGCTCGCTTCAACAAGCCATATTTTGCTGCGGAAAACACGCCCCTAGCCAAAACCGTGTCTTGCAGTGATAAGCATGCTCTTGGACAAAAGGAAGAGTGCATCCGACCGCGGGATTGTGCTCACGACTACAAAGAAAAAGGAAACCCTAAAGCTAGGTGTTTGAGGGTGAAAACTGTTTCTGCTGGTTTTGGTAAATTTGGGGTGTGTGTGAATGAGAAACGAATCTAAACCCTAAAAATGCACTGCACAGGAGTACTTTTAGATTCGAAAGATCAATCTGTACAAATTCTGGCCTAAACCAAGAAATGGCCGTTCCAGACTTGCTTCGGTCACAAAGTGAAGGAGATGGGGTTGATCTTGGGGAGGGAAGCGAAGAAGGTGTTGAGATTATGAAGGTGTCAGCTGTTTATGACTTGTATCAGAATGTTGAACTGGCTTGCATAATGTAAGTTATCAGTTCTGGGTGTTTTCTGGATACTGTGACAACACTTGGTTTTTCTGTGTTGTTGTTGAAATAGGCTGAAAGCCTATTTATACAAGTTATTGAGCGCAAAACTCTGATCTCGTAGGAAGTGGAGGAGATTGAGTAATGGAGTAGTGGGGTTGTGTAGGTGGTGGTGATCGTCATGTTTCCACTATGAGGGAAAATTGGTCACTCTTTCCCCCACTACTCCGATTACTGCTAACCGTCCGTCTTTTCCTAACACTTTCTCGTAAGGGGCGCGTTGCACGCCACACTCTGTAAACCGCCAGACCAATACTCCAGTGAGCATCCCCCAGTTTGTAACACGTTTGATGTCTCGAGTAAGTGGGTCAAGTCGTAGTACTTGCCGCGGAGAATAGCACATGATATTATTAGGTGAAACAACTAAGTTGTTTATGAGGCCGACATAAAATATCATATGTATTTGATGCATGTGAAGCATCACATTTAAGCAGCTCAATTTAATCGATGTGTATGAAGCATCATTGTTTTAGAGCCTGATTGAATAAGTCGCGGATAAGCGTCTTAAAAGGATAGAGAGGTCGACCACTTTGGATGATCGTTCGAGTGTCTTATGGGCAAACTACCATCTGGTCGATCACTCCCTATGGAGGAGTGATGGCCGGTGTTCACAATGCCACTTTGTAAATTTTCTGAGAATAAATCTACACCATTAGACTAAGATGGCGAAGTTGGATGGTCGTGATTGATTTGCGTCAGTTGTCCAATGTTGTTGACGCAATTTTTAGGGTTTGGAGGCCGATCGACCAACTCCCTTTTCAGCAAGCGATTCGAGGTGTTGCGTTTGGGTTTGAGTAGGTCGATCGACCATGTACAAAGGTGGGTTGCCAGCGAGCACGCTGACATCCTCTCGGTCACCTATAGTTAAATCTAAGCCACTCAATTCGGCTGGCGAAGTTGGATGGTTGTGATCGATTTGCGGAAGTAGTGTGTTGTCGCAAACGTAATTTAGGGTTTCTAAAGTAGCGCGTCCACCCTACTTTGGGTGAACGATTTTATACGTTCTCGGCTTGCCGTGAGCAAGTTGATCAACCATGGGTGTAGCTGGGTCGCCGGTGGACATGCCATCACTTCTTTGATCGCTCAAGATGCGATCTAAGACGTCCAACTAGGCCGGCTAAGTTAGAAGGACGTGATGTGTTTTGAGACCGTCTTTGCCGGTCTCAATTCGTTTGAGCTATTTTACGCAGCGTGAACGCCCATGTTTGGGATAAGCGGTTGAGCACTCTATAGGTTTGTCGCATGCAAGTCGATCGACTAGGGCACTAGTGGGCCCACTGATGATCATGCTTGCGCTTCTTTAAATGTTCGTAGGAGGATCCAAGCCGTCCAACCAGTCTGGCAAAGTTGGACGTTCGTGATGCTTCTAAGACTGTTTTGAACAGTCTAGCTCGTTCGAGCTTTGTTTTTACGCGGCGCAAATGCCCATGTTTGGGTCAGCGTTTGAAACGCTTGTGTATGGGCAACATGGAATTTGATCAACTATAGGACTAGTGGGCCCGCCGGTGATTGCCTAGTTCTACTAGGAGTAAGCTATGCTTGTTAAACCGCGCGGCCAATTTGTGTGGCCGTGACTGTTTTTAAGACTGATATTGACAATCTAGATTTTCTTTAAGAATAAATATGTGTTCAATCACGCTAACTTTAATTAAAAGTGTGTGAACGCGTTGATCTCTTTGTCAGAGAGATGTAGTCTGTACGAGTATTTTTTGCGCAGATCCCAATACTAGCACTTCGGGAGATTCATGTTACTCTGCTGAGAGTGAGCATTGATCTCTTTGTCAGAGAGTGTGTGAACGCGTTGATCTCTTTGTCAGAGAGATGTAGTCTGTACGAGTATTTTTTGCGCAGATCCCAATACTAGCACTTCGGGAGATTCATGTTACTCTGCTGAGAGTGAGCATTGATCGTCATGTCATGTCAGTATTGAGAGTTCGGCTGAGAACATAGCATGGAAAAATACCAGGCGCTCAATGCATTAAATGGATAATGCTACTAGGAAAATTCATAGAATATTCGGGATTGTTGCACCATTCTGAATGAATTCCATACATATTGAATTGCTCAATGAGTGAAGAGGTTTTTTGCACTCATCACTTCTTAAATGGCTTTATACCCTTGCAGGGTGTCAGCGCATTAAATAGAGGGTTTTACAATTTTAGCCATATTCGAAAAACTACCATCAACACTAGGTTGTCATGGGAAAGGAATTAATGGAAGCCACCGGTCCGTGCATGCATGATTTGCATAATAATTGTTTTCGTTGTTACTAATATGGTGGCTAACATTACTGCGGTGCTACTGGAAAAGAGGAATCATTCATACTGAAGTATTTCAACAAATTTATGGAAGATATACCTATGGCCAGGGTTTACACCAATACAGAAGAGCAATCAAAAGAAGAAACACTGAGATACGTACCTGAAATATGCTCGCCTGCTTTATTGCTACTGCTTTGCCGCTAGCACCAAGACGTGGAAACAAAGCCAATAATACGAGATAAAGAGGGTAACGCCTTTTATAGGCATAGCACTTTTGGAGTTCGAGTGAAGGAAAGTTTCTTGTTTGGGCTATACACGGAAAGAGGCAATCGGGCCCATGCTGACAACGCCCCATGGCGCCAACAGGCCACGGCCAAGCCAGCACCAACAGTCCGCTCCCAAGCCAGAACCAACGGTTCGCGTCCAAGCCAGTGTCACGCCCGTCGCCAACAAGCCACTTCCAGCGCCAACAATCCACGTCCAAGTCAGCAGCCATCTCCGCCGTTCAAAGCAGCGCCATCGACCTAGCCAGCCAAAGTCCAGCGCCATCTTCTCGGCTTCATAGCCAGCCAAAGTCCAGCGCCATCTTCTCCGCTTCACAGCCAGCCAAAGTCCAGCGCCATCTTCTCCGCTCCACATCCAGCCAAAGCAGCGCCATCCTTGTCATTCGAAATAGTGTCATGGCTCCAGCACTCCGTAGCCGAAGCAGTGCCATCCACCTTTCCGTAGCCAGCTAACGCCTGTTCCGCGGACCAAGTTGCAATGCCACCTCTGCTGATCAATAGACAAAGTTGCAGCGTTGACGCCAACACCCTATGGACAAGCCAAATTCATGCAAAGCCGTCAATGCAAGGATCACACATTCTTCATGCCTCCTGACAAAGGTTAGCCAAACTTTCTTGACAATCTCTTCATGACTTGTCGTTTCGATTTTATCCTTGTCTGTTATTATCTCATGCTTACCCCCAACAATGCCACTGTTACGAGCTAAGCAGGGGACTTAATGTTGATGGTGGTTTTTATCTTAGGGTTAGAATTGTAAAACCTTACATCTGATGTGACATCACTCTGTAAGGAAACGGATCCATGAGTGTCAACCTCTTCACTGGCACATTTATTGAGAAACTCAATACTTTCTTATGAAATTTACCCAGAATGGTGCATGTAGCAACAATCCCAGGCATTCTTTAAATTTTGGCACCTTGCCTACACTCAATTAATATAAGTTTCCTTGAATGCTTTCTGTGTTATTTTCCCGGCTGAATCCTTAATATTGATATGGCATGAAAATTTGTGTTCACTCACAACAGAGTAGCACGACTTTCCAAATATCAAGGATAAGGTCTTTGCATAAGGTATTCGATCAGAAAGCATGCTGCTCTCTGGCAACGAACTTAAAAGAATTCTGTTTCAATACATAGAATTCAATCAATTATCCTGACTAATTTGCAAAAGTTAGGGTTTTGCGTCTTGCGCAGTATATCAGACCTTGCTTGTCGAAATTAAGCCTAGGCAAACTAGGTAATTAATCCGCCATGGATTAGAAGATGCAAAATCTTGCCCAGAATCAGAAAACAATGAGCCGCAGGATATGAGCAGCAATAATGAGAGGCGTGGCCATGCCATAGGCCAACCGGCGCCATTTCCCATTGGCCACGCCTCATCCTAAATCGGACCTATTTCCCTCGACCAATCAGGTCGCCTTAAACTCGACACATGCACATAAGTTGTGGATGGTTCCATACTTGTCGGCCATATTTCCCATCGGCCAATCAGGTCGCACTAAACCTGCCACGCGCACCAAAAGGGTGGCCACACCCATGCTTAGCCGGCTCCATGCTTTCATTGACCAATCAGGTTGCTCTAAACCTGCCACATCTTTAAAAAGGGTGGAAATTGTGTCAAAAGGTTACCCTACCAAGTTGGCTTCTCAAAACCATGCCAACATGCTAACGGCATGTCAAACATGCCAGGCGCACATGCCAAACGTCGTGCCAAACATGCCAAACACGCATGCCAGGTGCACATGCCAACCGGCATGCCAAACACACCAAAAGCATGCCAATCGTACACGCCAAACAGGCATGCCAAGTGCACATGCCAAACGTGCCACCTACCGCATACTACATGCCATATACGCTAATTAGGGTTTCGACATGCCAAACCCTAATTTAGGCAAAGTTGCTGCGCCAACCGAGCCAAACAATGTTCCACAGAACATGGGGATCAATGTGGCCATTAAAACTAATGTTGCCACACCACGTTTAAATCTAACACCAACGTGCCAAAAATCCAGCGGCCATGTCTACGCTAGGCGCCACTTGCACCATCGTGCCGCTGGCATGCACAAACTATGCCAGCCATGTCACAACACCACTAGCATGCACTAAAGGCTCCACTGTGACATTGTCAGGCGCCAACGGAAGGTAGCCACAATCAACGCCTACCCTTCCCCATGAGATGCAATCTCAGCCATCCAAGTTTGCTACCAAACTAACAGACTTGTGGCAACTTTTAAGCGACCAGCCGCCTAAATTCCGTGCCCATGGCTACGCCAGGCGCCACTTACACCATCATGTCACTGGAATGCAAAAACTATGTCAGTCATGCCGCAATGCCACTAGCATGCACTAAAGGCGCCACTGTGCCATTATCAGGCACCAACAGAAGGTAGCCATAATCAATGGCTACCCTTCCTCATGAGATGCAATCTCATCCATCCAAGTTCGCCACCGAACTGATAGACTTGTGGCAAGTTTCAGGCGGCCAGCCAAAACGAGTCTAATAGCATCACATGCTATTTTCCTATGGCAAGTCTCGTGATTTTGACTTGCCAAAGTGCTACATGTTTTCCACAAAGAATTCTCGAGACATCAAACATGTCACAAACTGGGGGATACTCATCAGGGTATTGGTCTGGCGGTTTACAGCGTGCGGTGTGCAATACGCCCGTTACAAGAAAGTATCATGAAGAAGGGCGGCTAGTAATGGAAAGAAGTAATAGTGTAAACGTTTCCTTCATCATGGAAGCATAACTTCTAACGTTACACGTTACTCCACTCTTCCACCACTCAATCGTTTCCACTTCCTACGAGATCATGGTACGTTTTATTATGACTTGTATAAATAGGTTTCACCTATTTCCACCAAACAACAAGTTTTTGGTCGGCAACAACATAGTATCCAGAAATCACCAAGAACTGATAGCTTTTCACTCTGCAAGCCAGTTCCACTTTCTGATACAAGTCATAAAAAAACCACACTTTCAGAATCAACAATTCTGGTCTCTACACTTTCTTCGCTTCCCTCCCTAAGACCAACCCTTATCCTTCACTTTGTGACCGAAGCAAGCCTGGAACGACCATTTCCTGGTTTAGGACAGGATTGTACAGATTGATCCCTCGAATCAAAAGTACTCTCGTGCAATGCATTGTTTAGGGTCTAGACTCGTTTCTCATCCACACACACGAAATTACCAAAAACAGCGGAAACAGTTTTCACCCTAAAACACACACAAACCATGTAAGATGTTACTCGGCGATTTTCACATGATCATCTTTTGACTTTCGTCATGAATATAAGATGAACTTGGTTGAAGCGAAAGCTTACCAACACATATTTCGAGAAATATATAAGTGAGTTAATCTCAGCTCGAAATCTCAAATGTGTATAAACGAAAACCATAGTAATACGACTTATGTCTCAATATAGGAGATAGAGTAGAAATAGACTTTCCAAGTGATAGATGAGTTTTAGTCTCCACATACCTTTTGTTGATGAAGTTCCACATGCTCTCTTTAGTAGTTCTTCGTCTTCAATTGATGAACGGCGTGAATTCTAATGCTCAACTACACAATCTATCCTAGTCCGAGACATCACTATAAGTAGACTAGAAATCAAGACTTATAGTTTTGATCACTAACATTGACAAACAAGCTTAAGATAGCAACGCTTGCGAGTTCGACCGAGCAGTGCTCTAACACATACAAATACAACCAATCAGTCCAGGACAAAATTGAAGTTGATTTGAACAAGATTCAAAAACAAAAGCACAAACAACATCTCTAATTTTCCTAAAATTCAATTCGACTTCATTTGGAGCCTTAAAATGGCCAACTACACAACACTGATTGTAGTCAACAACTAAGAGAAATTCGTATTAATGTTAGATCCTAAAAAATTCATACAAACACGTCGAAAATCACAATTGTACCAACAAGATCATGAACCCTAAAACGAATTAAATCAAAAAAATCTAAACAACATGAACTTGTCGTAAAAATTAAACTAAACAGTTTGAAACCCTAGAATTGATATCAGAATCGACATACAACAATATCTCTTCTGTCAACATTAATTTATTTTACAATCCCTAAAAAACATTAAAATAGAATAAAACATACTTGTTCAGGTCGATTCTCTTAGTTTTTCTTATTTAACGACTTGATTGTTGTCTCTCATGTTTTCGGTATGGAATGATAATAAATTAGGTTTTTTAGATCGGATCGAGAACCAGTCGATAAAGTTTTCATCCTGATCTTGATTGTTTTTCTCAATTTATTCAGGATATGGAATGATAATAGATTAGGTTTTTTAGATCGGATCGAGAATCAATCGATAAAGTTTTTCATCTTGATCTTGATTGCTTTTCTCAATTTCTTCAAGAATTATCTATCTAGATATGATTACTTTCTTTTGATTTTTCGTTCTCATTTTTTGTCTCGAATTTTCACTCTCAATTTCTCTCTCTTTCCAGATCAGACTGAATGTGGAAGAAGGTAGGTTAGATATATACATACTAAAGGATAATTTAGTCTTTTTATTCTATATTAAAACTAAGGGCCTAGTCATAAACTTATTTTAATTAGGGGCCTAGTATTATGGGATGGGTTGCACGGACGCACCACTTTTGGTGTCGTGTACGCGTCTGACTGACAGGGGACGCGGCCACGACGTATGTCAGACGCATGCACATGCGCGTCCCACGCGTTTCTCCTTTGGATGTTGTCTGGACACACATTTGGACGCGAATGGGTCTTTAGCGGACGCTTATGGACTGGGCTATCTCGTAGTCGTAGAGTTATTGGTGTTTTCCTTTTTTTTAGAAAATTTTTCAGCAAAAAGCATCCCAATATCCCATATAGTTTCGAACACTGATCTATGGATTGTGTAACTACCTGACGAACCATTTCAACCTATGTGCTGGATGTTGTATCAAGAATATAAAACACAGTTTGGCTAAGTTAGCCTATGTAAGTGGTGGTTGAGATTTTTCCTCCAAAGAGATAAAGCTATGGTTGTGAGATGGTGTTTAGGCGTGATCCAGAGTCGGCTCACACGTGTAGCTCATGGGTGATGTTTCCGCTCCCACTTTTCATTTACAAAATAGAGAGAAATAACAGGCAATTGCAATACTATTTGGTTCGTTCTTCCAATCACCTCAAAAAACCGAGAAAATGGAAAAAGATTAGAAACTTCTGATCAGTTTGATTTCTCTAACTAATAAGATAGTTATGCAATCGGACAATCAGGTATCGAGCTTGATATAAGTTTTGGGTTTTTGGCCTATCTATTTCAATTCTTACTTCTCTTACTGTATTAATAGTTTTATGGAGTTTGTAGATAGATCGGATCAAAGTTCTAATTATTTTTCTTTAATTTGATGTTACAAGACGTGAAAGTAATGGACCATTTAAAGAAGGATAACTGCTAGGAGGTACATTGTGCATGTGGGAGTCTGCCAAAAAAAATGATAAAGGTAATCGATTTCAACTCTTTCATTGAGAATTGTTATTTTTAGAGTCTCATGAATTAGATATTTTGATATGTCTGATTTGATTTGAAAGTTGGTTAATCAAAACATTTCTAATTTGTTCACCTCTGAATTATTTGGTTATCCTTCGGGATTATTCAGTGTGAAATTGGTGGATAAAATCTATGGAAAATAGAAGTGAAGGGATTGATTGGTGTTTTTTTTTCTGTTAGAGACGATGTTGAGGGTGCATTTATTAGTTCAATATTATCTGAAGGTATTATTTTGTTTTTCATTTGATGTTCACCAGCCTAATAACTTCACTACTAAAATGTTCAATGTTGCGACTCAATGAAAACAAATATCATTGAAGGTGTCAAGTGTTGCAACTGTTTCTGGGGAAAAAAACACAATCTCTTTTGAAAACATTAGATACTCATAAGCTATATGGCAAGAATCAACCAGAAGTACAATGGCATACTAGGTACGATCATAGCTGGATTCATATGTGGTTTGTAGCTCTTATGGTATTTGTCTTTGCTTGAGATGTGATGATAATTGAGATGATATATCACTGGATGTTAAGTCAATCAACAAGTATTTTGGAATCGGATTTTTTTAAGGTTCTGGCATGAGGAGATCTCAGTTTCTTAGTGTTGGTCTTGAATTTTTGTGTACCATTTTTCTAATTCTCTCAACAACAACAAAAATTAGCATTAGTATAATGTGGTATTTTCTTATTGGAACTTATTTGTAGATTTGGGTTTTCTCTTATTGGCATGACTGATTGAATATTTGGAACTCGAGTTTTATACTTATGGCACCATACAGCTTTCTACGGCTGTGGTTGTTTTCTCAAAACACCATCCTACACACTATCAGATGGTTAAGCCGTGCGGCGTCTGGTAGGAGAATTTAAAATAAACGCCTCTTTGTTGATGGTGAAGAGCAAAAGAAAACAGAAAGGTGGAGAGAGGGGATAAAACATGACTTTCTCCCCGTTATGTTTAGGGTTTTAACGGTCTATGTCGACGATTTTGGATCAAAAACCTAATTACTTCTAATATTTTGTTAGATTACCTCGCATCTAACATATTTTGTTTGATGGCAATTTGATATTTGGCTATAAGCTATCTTTTTTTTTTGTAGGGTGGCTTACATATCGGTATTCATTTACCCAATCAAATCACCTAAAGGCATCTCTTTTATTGGCAATCAATTATAAATCTTTACAATGAATCAATAGACAATTACCTCTCCTTTTTTTATGTATCTCCAAATCTTTGAATGAATTTTCATTTTGTAATGATTGTTTACCCTCTTTTATTCTCGCTTTTTAATACATAATCTTTTTTTTTAAACTAACTATAATTATTTTGTCATAGACTTAATAGACATGCAGTAAAGCTTAAATTGTTATATGTTTTCGTTCAAAATTATGATCTTCATATTTTGATGTATTGAGATACAATCGGATCTTTGAGGTGTATATAATTTAGTGCACAACTTCTGGACTCTCAAGTGTCTCAACAGAGATGCTGGCACAATTGACCAGATGAGATAATATATGTAGTAATTAGGCTCAATCTCAATTTTGTTATTTCAAACTTTGATTATTTATTTTTTCTAAATATGGTGTAGGATTCTGATATATAGGCGTGGATTGATGAAGGAATGAACCCAAAGGGTTGAACCAAATCAAGCTTACTCCACTAGACACATCTACCAACGGATACATTCAAGTAAGGATGAGAACCAACAAATTCTATGTATTTAGGTACTCATTTTACCTTACATGATTTTTAGTTCGATCCTTTGTTCACCTGCTTTCATTAATCTCTAAGTTCTGTAAATGCATCCATCATTGACAGCTTCAAATGCGTCATTTACCTTACCTCAAGTTCATGTCCTCATATTCTTAGCTATGAGTATAATGATGAAAGAACTTAAGGTTTCTCTGTCCAAACTTTTTAATTTAATTGATGATATCATGGTATGGTCCTGCCTTGGATGATGGAGCTAAAGTACCTAAATGGTTGTCCAATTATCTAGGAAAACCATATTGTTTAGTTCACTTTAACACAAGTATAAAAAAATTCCTTGATTTTATCAATGAGTAAACGCAATGTCCTGAATCTTAGTATGCAAACATCTGGTGGCAAAGATGTTGACCGATGAGTTAGCTGCGAAGAAAAAACCGTACTTTCGATTTGTTATCATTGTATTCAGCTTTTTGATATGCACAGAGATATTAATTTGCTGACATATTATTATTGTAAATTTATGAAATGCAGAACTATATTAGGATGAAACATGGACAACTTTAGACCTCCATTCTTACCTCGTTGCTGGAACATATCTCACTTGCAGGTAATACAAATTTTCTAATTTATTTTTCCATGATGTGAAAGATATTTGGCTTTTAAGATGCTCCATATCTGATAGCTTCTTCTCATGATTTTTAAATCCATTGCAAAATTATCGTAGACTTCCCATCCATTGTTGTGTACAATACATGGACAACAACTCACAGACAAGGTTTTTAGAATTGGTGGTAGGTGCTTCAATGTAAAGTGATTAGTATGTTCTTCCCAAAGGTTATCCATTTGGTGAGTCTTGCTCCAAGAATTTTTATAATTTAGAGTAAGTCTCTTTGTATAGTTTAATTTGAGAAACTCAAATATTACTCTACAAGTTCATTTGTTCTATTTTATTGTATGTACTGTAAATCATAGCCATTTTTCCATCCTGTACAATGTAACAACTAAATGTGAAGAAAGTCTCATCGACTCGACTTTTTTCTTTATTTCCCTTAAATATTTGTTGTTTGAAATAATTTTGTTGGATGTGATTCTGTAATTGTCATATTTGTAATTGAGATGAAGTACAGTTTGTGGGTAGGTGTAATAGGAATTTCAGTGGGTACTTCATTGGATCTGATAGAAAACAAAAAAATCTTCCTTGCCCTGCCAGTTTTACTATCCACCGTGTTTATTAGTTTGATAAAACCTCTCTTTCCTTTTCTTTTCACTTCACATTCTTATTAGTTGGATTCTGGTACTAAATAAGTACATGTGTATAGGGCGAAATGTGTCCGGGTCTCTGGGTTGTAGTTGGTACAAATAAATGCAGCGGATACAGATGGCTTATGTATCCGTCGGACTAATGCATGGGTCGCTGGGTTATAGTAGATGGAAACGATTCCGGTAAGATTAGATGGCTCATATTGTTGTTGCTTAATGAATTGCAGTAGAATTAAATCGCTTGCGGTACAAAACACTGAATGAGAAAAGATTAAACCTACAATGTTGGTTGCTCTTATGATGATTGGCTGCGAAGATTAGACCAACAACGCCCACATACGTGCAGTTAGATAAACTCAATCCTCACACTTTACCAATTTGAAATGTATGTATGCTAATGGTAATGGGTTGTGAAATTCGCTTATTTTTAGCAAATTTTAGGTTCATGTGGGACATATTCATGGTGATTTTTTTGACGATAACCATGAAATGAACCAAGGACATCCGTCGCTTGATACCAACATCCGAACATGCCCGTGCCGTTACGGCACGGGTTAAGCCCTAGATACTACATATATAATGGAATTTAAACATTCAAATGAAAATACTTTACTTATACATATTATAAAATGTTACAACATAAAATTAAATCATTCGTACAAAAACAAATGTGTTTTTTCCCATCCGACGGTTCTCAATGGTCATTTTTATGCCATCGATGGCTCCTATTCTTCTCCAGATGGCAAAAATAAATCATGGCTGAGAATCAATCCCCTTTTTAAGCCCTGATCTGATGGCCGAGATTCCTCTTTCACCTATTCAGTTATAAAAACATAAATTACGACTCATTTTCCATTAATACCAGACTCGATTTTCTTCCCAATGCCCCTCCCATTATTCGTCAGCTACAGAAACCATTAATTAAAAAAATTAATTGTACCATTTAATCCTCTAATTCATACCTGATAATCAATTTCATGTGTTACATTAAAATAGTAACCCGAAATGTTCCACTACATAAGCCTCGGGAGAGGTTATCGTCTTCCCAGGTTTCTCCATTTGTTTCTCCAGCATACTCTCTCCATTTTTTTTAGTTTTGATTAAATTTGGATTTGATTGGTAATCTTTCAAAATCTCAGGGATCATCTATCCTCAATTGGTGTATTTTGTTGGGAGTTATATTTGATTGGTATACATGGATTACATCTTCAATTTGAGGTTCTTAATATTTGGATGTATTTCTGCAGAAATTTGTTGGTCTATTGAGAACATAGCTACCATCTACCTCAGGTAAATAATTTTAAATGTTAATCCTGCTGAATTTTCATTGGTACTGACTTTGATGATGCATATCATTTGTAATTGATTCCAATAAAAATTAAAGTTACTTTTGCTAAGTAATTGTTTCCAATTTTGTTAACTCCATACTGATTCTCGTTCCCCAATGAGAAAGGGTTCTCAGATTCGCACCAGCCATTCCAATGTCCCACAAAAACCACCTACAGATTTAGTCTCAATCACTCTTTCCATTCAATCTATTAATTGCAATGGTTTTTTGATCAGTTGAATACTCAAACTTTATTTCAAATTCGGAATCACTCTTTGCCACTCACTGTACTAACTGCAGTGGTACCTTTAATGGGTTAAATACTCACACTCAGACAAAATGAAAAGTGGAAGCTTATAAACCTATTATAGCAGAGGTTTGTTCATTCTAAATGTAGTGTCTTCTTATACAAGATGATGTCTAAAATAAATACTGGTGATAAGACGAACATTTCGTATCCAATTTTATTTTTTTATTAAAATCCAGTTAAGCCTCTTATACGTCGATAATGTTGCACAATATTTTATAGATGGTCAATGTCTACGTCGAATTCATACGGTATAATCCTAGTGGTTCTTCAAGTTATTAGTTTCATGTTCTTTATTATTATTATACATTACATTCTTTATACAATTAATCACACCCATTATTGCAATGGTTCGTTGTAGGCGATGTTGATCAAATTCCACTTTTTGTATAGAGATTTTGGGGGCGATTGGAATCGTTGGATTTTATGCAGTTAATGTATAAGTATTGGTCTCCTGACACATTCTAATTTTTGGAATATGAAACTGAGAACGTCTCACAAGTATACAAGTTATGAATTTTTTACATGTGATGAAAGACTTCTACCCAAAAAATGTCTTAGGTAACAAAACTCAGTCCTACATTTATTAATTTCCACATCCCATGTATGCATATATATATATATATATATATATATATATATATATATATATATATGGTTAATCATGTCTGCAAATTTTTATACTATTCTTTTGACGGATACTGGCAGTAGAATTTTAACTCTTTTTGTGTGTTATGCTACTTTTTTTGTCTTAATTTCATGGTTTCTTCTGTACGTCATATTTATAACAAAGAAAAGAGTCAACCTTTGTCAGTTTACTAAGCCTTTTGTTGCTCAAGAAGGGATATATTTGTCATGGATGTTTTTGGTATCCCAAATGTTTCTTGGATAAAGCAGCTTTGTTTTGTTGCCATCAAGAAATTAGAAGTAGAAGTGTAGAACTAAATGACTGAATTACGGATAGCATGTTAATTTTAAAAGCTATTTCACCTTCTTATAGGCTCCAAACTATCGTCTGAAACAATTTTCGCAGTTGCGAGTCTTACTTTTTTTTAAAGGTTTTTCTGTGATAACCTACAAGTTCCCTACTTTTTTGACCTACATTGTTATGAAATTGGTTTCCTGTTAGTTCCTATACCTATTATGCAGTGATTTTTTCCATGTCCGTTATATAAAAAATTCAGTCCGATAAATTTAAACTTTAAAAACTCCACCACTAACAAAATAGTAGTTGCACAATCATTTCTAAGATCAAAGGTTGGAGCGTAGGGAGATAGATAGTCACTGTAAAGGTGTTTACTAGCTTGAGGAAACTGATTGACCGTTTTTTCTCCACATTCCCTTATAATTGTTGGTTTGGTGACTGAACTTTTCAGTATTCAATATGTATTGTGAAGTTTTTTTATACCACACTCTTATTTTTTTACTGTGATTATTGTGTGTTATTTATTCAAATCTTTCTACAAGCTCTTATCACATTCTAAAAATCAGTGAATTCACTATTTCTTTATAGGTATAAGTGTGTTCTTTTTTTTCCATATGTTAAATCCAAGTTCCACCTTAAAAGGCATTTGCATATAGAGGGAATTGAGATTACTAGGAATTTAATTGTAGCATCATTGATTTTATGAGTCACATGATAGGTAAGTATGTTGGGACCTTAGTCCCGGTCGGTACCCTAAAAAAGTCTTTCTTTACATCTCGAAAGTATTAAGTGGTAAAACTGCTTAGTTTGATCGGTATGCTTACTGAGATTTTTTTTTTCCTTTTGTAAAATTGTTCAAAACAGATTGTCTTGGTCTGAGCATCTGGTGGTTTTCATACAAGGGATCCAGAATCACAAACCAAACACATAACATCAGTTGCATACAAAAGTGTATACATTGCTCAGGTGGGACATGTATCGCTCCTTTTATCCAGTAGGAGAGTACGTGTAACTGCCAGAACTATCAGCAGTGGAAAATTGTAGAGAGAATTTTTTTCTCACCCGATAGGAACCAACCAATGTTTCGCGAAGAAGATCAATGTTCATATCCTTAATGCATTGAGAAGGAAGTCTACTCCTTAGTGCGTGCATATAACAAACAGGGATGGTATGACAATGTCTTAGTTAGGATCAAATAAAATTAAACTATGATAGTTAGGAATAAGTAACAAATTAATGACAAATTTAGTTTTATTTGCTGATTTTGCGAAGGTATATGAAATCATATCCACTATCTATGGACCGTACTCTCGATATAAAACACATCATTTTTAAAGGTGGATACCAAGATTAACAGGATACCGTTTGTGTTATTTGATAGTCAGGATCAGTTTTAAACGGCATTTCTTGCTAATTTTAGTACTTTCCTTTAGCAATCATGTAAGAATGGGCATGATTTCATGCCCCATTCTATACCACATTATTTAAAAAATAAATAAATTACAATTTCCTACAAAACTCAAAAATGCAGTCCGGATTATTCTATAAGTCGTTTGTAAATGCCATACATTTAAACATCATTGGGAAATTTAAACATCAGATAGAGTTGCAAGTGATTAGATAGAGTTGCTTACTCTGACTTAATACTTCGACATCATTTAAACATCATTTGGAGAATGTAGCAAGTGATTAGATAGAGTTGATTATAGACTTTTGAAGAATGTAGCAAGTGATTAGATAGAGTTGCTTCTAGTAAGAACTTAATTACATATCATGGGTTAAAGACTAAGGTGGATATGTCCTTCGAGAAATTTAGCGTTTATTCATTTTGGTGGAGATAAATAGTATAATTGCAAGATGTGACAACCTTTTGGTGGTTAGAGATAATTAGACGGTTCCCCTATTTTTCAATTTTGGTGCACTCTACAACAACTAAATTCAATCCAGACAATAAACAAGTACCAAATAATTTACTCATTATAATGTATCAAGATTGGTAACAAACATTTTGATACAGCTGCTTCTTACCATTTTGAAATATTTAAATCTATAGTTGGAGCACTTCAACTTGGTTTAACAAAATACTGAGACGAACTATTTATCACTTCTAAACTATGGCCCTGTGATGCTCACTCAGAACGCTTCTTCCTTGCTCTCTCTGAGGTATCATATCTTATTTGCATATTACTGTAAGCGAAAATAAGGTATATAATGGTAGTATTACATGAGAATATTTGGTAGGTTTTAGAGTGAGTTTGTTTATTTAAGAGTACGCCCATCTAAACAAGCACCATAAGTCAACAACAATAATAATAATAACTATAGGTGTGTCATCTATGCACAACACAAGAAAAAAGTTCAGCGATCACTTATTACTGACAACTAATAAAAACCCGAGCCGTTACGGTACGGGTTATATTCTAGTGTTACAACATAAAATTTGTGTATTATACATATTATAAAATGTTGCAACATCAAATTTGTGTATTATACATATTATAAAATGTCACAACATAAAATTTGTGTATAAAAATTGATATACAATTTTCTTCGTCTAGGATATGACCCGCGCCGTGACGACACGGGATTGTTATTGCTCTTGCGAAGGGTGACTTTATTTGATGTTTCTACAGTGCTTTAAGATACCCACTCCATGTATTTGGTTCAATAATCAAGATCACAAACCTATAACTTAATAATAGACACCACAACTTGATGTTCAAAATGATACAAACTAATATATGTATCATTGGACTTTCCGTAAATGAATGGAATATCAAACGAACCTCACTCCCAAAAGCAGGTGAGATTTTGTTACTGTCACGCATGTTTTACAAATTAATGTGTGTTAATTTATATTTTCCTCTTCACGGGATTTGGTTAGTTCTTGCTACCGTCTTTCACTTTTGCATCTTATAAATCTAAATTTTGTAACAAATTCGTCAATGTTAATAAGAAAAGACGATTTTAAAAATAATCAAGAAGAGAAATTATTGTGTGTTAATTTGCATTTTGCATGCAAGAAATTCAAGATGTATCCATGAAGCTAAAGTTGAATGATCTAATCATAATCACTAAAATATCAACAGAATTACCATTAAACATAACATTTTAGCTTTTTTCAATGAAGTTTCCATGATGAAGCCTGATCGTGAAACAATTCCTTTTAGCTTATGCCCTTGTTAAATCCAACTACCGCCTAGTCGGATACTTGATTTTAGCCTTTTGTCACTTGATTCTCCATCCCAAGGTGATGTTTATTTGCTCTTGTCACCTGATTTGTAAGATATGACCCGTGCCATGACGGCACCGGCTTTGAGTTGTTTTGGTGATGGTTGCATATTTTATATTATTTTTGCAAGATTATCGTAAGCTGGGTGGGGGAAATTTGGGGAACGATATCATGATCTTTCTCATCCTTGCTTTGAAGTATTGATCCGAGTTATCAACATCAAGCGATCTCAAATTTACTTTCAAGTTTTAATCCGAGTTATCAACATCAAACGAATTCAGATTTCCTGCTAAATGGTAGTTAGATGTTTAGATAAGGGTGTACACTGACATTATCAAAAAATTAATTCATGGTACAACAATTAAATATGGGATTGGAAGTTTGTCTCCCATATTAGTTCTTCTTCAGAGTCTTATATGGGTCTTACCGTCTTAGTGCCCTCCCATATTAAATTACACATGTTTTTCATTGTTAATTTTTTTATAAATATATAATATACTGTTTCCCCCTATACGTAGCTAACTTAACAATAAACACCACATATACTGTGAAATAAGACCGGTTGTTCCCTATATTGTGAAATAAGATAATTACATTAAAATTGAGGGAACTAAATTGGCATGGTATGCATCACACAAACCTTACTATCGTCATAATCTGATTTATATAAATATTCATTTGTAGTTTTTAAATCATTTCAATAGTTCAAATTTATTTTCTGATTAGGTGAGTAATCTACTTGAGAGGTTAAAGAAAAGGAAAAAAAAAACCAGAAAAAAACTTCCTATACGCAATCCTACACAATCCATAGAAATAGTACGCAAAAACAAAAGGGAAGAAGGGTTTGAATGCAAACCACAAATGCCACAGCTGAAATGAAATTCGTTCCCAAGTTAATAAAATCAGAGACACCAGAAACTCCTTCTCAAAGTATATCAGCCAAGTTAATAGCTTGATTAGGGATGGTCTCGACATTGTATTTCAAAGCGACAATTTCTTCTTGTACTTAAACCGCAAGCCTACGTCTCTTAAAGGAAAAGGGGGTCGTAACAGTACCGATAGTTATTACTCCCATGGACTTCACAATTCCGGCAATTAGTAGAGGCACACCAGTTTCCCTTCACCCATTCCAGCCTGCAGTAATAAGATGATTAAGAATTTTTATGGTGGTGGACTTGCAGGATGACTGTCGTCATGTTCATATCCAGATTTTTTGATGGAGATTTTTTGCACAACGATATTGATGGATCGAAAGCACTTGTTTTTTACGTCATATAGAAAGCATCAAGGTTTCTCACTTTACAAACACCGGGCCTTCTTGACTTTTGCTTGTTCAATAGCCTGACTGCATATAAACATAAAAAAAGAAAACCTCAATCACCGCAAACTATATCAAACACATGAACAAAAATATAAAGCAAATGCATTTCTTGCTTTTAATCAATACATTGCCAATTTAGCTAATAAGCAAAAGCAAATAATGCTTTGGGAAGAGCAAAGAATGCTGGCACAATGATAACCAATAGTTTTGAGCATTTGAAACCAAAATGATAACATAATGCAACGGTAGGAAGCTCAGGTGTAAAAATGGATGTATATACTCAAGTAAGTATGGTAAATAGTAAAATGAGAAGTCATTAAAGACCTAAATAGTGGTTAGAAACAGACTAAAAAACTTCATAACTATCTATTTCAAGACCGAAAAGGTGCTGAAAACAATAACCTCCTTGGATGACACCATCATTTGATCCTGGTCAAAAATTTTGCTATACACGCACAACTAAAGAACTCAATATCATAAAATCACAAACCAATTAAATTAGAAATATTTTATAAAAGGGTCGTATGTTTTTTTTGCTATATTAGGATCTGGGTCATAGAACATACGGTTGATGTTTTGGGGTCGTAGATTAATGGGGATTGTTAAAAATCTGTTATTTTGACTTATTGACTTTTGTCAAAAACTAAGACCGTTTAAAAGAGTAACTCTGTTAGTCACTGATTGGCGCATGATTTTTTATTCTCCATCCAGCGGCCGTAAAATCACATAAAGCCTAAAATTTTCCATTTTTGTCTTGCAAGTTAGAATATCTTTCTTCCACTACTGTCGACGATCATACCTAGCTTATTTATCTTGCAAATGCTTTCCTCACTCTTTACCCTTTTATAATCATGATCTTCTAAGAACAGGGTGCAAGGGTAGCTAACTTTTTTCATTTTTTTCTTTCAAATATACCCAAATCAAATCTTCAAAACAAAAATCAATTTCAAATAATTTGGGGATCTTCATTCATAGTTTATTTTCTAACAATATATCAATAAGACTTATTGGACTTGTTGCTACTAATACACCCTACTAATTGCCATGATTATCAAATCTATATGGATAGAAATAGCAAAAAAGGGTGTTATCTGACTTGGAAAATTAGGTCCTCACTGGTATGAAGTTAGGTTTGTGATGTGATTGATTCAGTACCCTAGGTTTAGTTATAGAATTTAAGAAACAAGGTTGGATCCCATTTGAGATGTAGAAGATGGTAGTGTTCTACTGTTCTTGCTCGATGTTGGAGGCATCTCTATTAATGGCCGACTTCCCCAATCTCATCATCATCAAAAATAATTTTATTTTCCACATATAGTTATATCCCTATTCTTTATGTTTGTACTTTAAATTACAGACAAAATTTTCTTTTATGAGTTGATTTCTTTTGATAAGATTGAGTGGGAGATCGTGAATTTTCGTATCTTAAAAAAAAAAAGAAAAAAACCTCAGTGATCTATTTTATATGAGAGAAAGATTATGAAAAACTCTATTGGGCTTTATTTTAAGAAGTCGCCATTAATGGTGATTCCAAATTTTCACTATCGGATTTTTGAAGTTATTTGGTCAACAGCAATACGGATCGGATCGGATTTGATCTGATCTGTTAAAACCAAGTTACGCTTTTAACAGTGCAAAAATATGATATCATTTAGCTAGTTTATAAGGGCATTTTAACAATAAATCAGACAGTCAAAGTTAGTCTAAGACCCAAATGCATCAACCGCATGTTTTACGACCCAAACCCTAATATAGCCAAAAACATGCCATCCTTTTACAACATATCTTATTAAATTATAATGTGTGCAAGGACACTGTAGCATCTGATAATATGAATGAGCATAGTAGCAGATCTCATTGTTTCAGAGCAAAAAAAACTCCCATCATTAAGTTGTGCCTTAAAGCATAGTATGATAAGTTAATCTACTGTCTCTATTTGAGTGCCGGCATGCTATCAATAATGGTTAAAGTTGAACACTTGATGAATGGTGACCGCACCAAAAGCACACCATTGCATCAACGGGTAAAAATAATGAATTATTTCACACATGATCATCCATAAAGCATTCACATTCCAAATCGAAAGTAGCAAGAAATCTCCATCTTGATAAACTTACTGCTATTAAAAGATCAATAGTAATTTGAAATGATAATTAAACAAATCAAACATAAACAGTGAATACAAACAGTATGATTAACCAAAGAAAACTCAAATTAAGAGTTGATACCGTCGATGTAGTACAACACCGTTGTCCCGTATATCTTGAATAGGAAGGATTGCCATCGGAGATTGAACATAAAAAAAACTAACTAATGTCCAAATCAGAGAGGTCATACCCCAAACCAAAAATCAAAAGAAATTAGGAAAAACAATAATTACTTTATCAATCAACCAAAATAGTAGTGAATGATGCATGGGATAATAGAGTTGTGCAATGAAATCAGCGAAAAGAAGTTAGGTACCCATTGTCAATTAATCTAAATCAACGAGAGTCATACCCGTGATAATAAATCTGTTCGATGGGTGAGTTTTATCTTCCGGTTAATTGATCGCTTAGAAGAGTGACGCCTTTGATTGATGAGATTCATTAGTCGCTCTGAAGAGTAACGCCTTCTACATTAAATGGCAAAATCGTCAGGCGGACGTTTCAAGGAGAAAAGAACATTATGGTTACACTCGAGGCAGTACTAATATTTGCATTGTGGTTACAACTATATCAAAGAAGAAAATTTTATTGGAGGTTAGATCGTAACCGTCCTTTAAGTGCCTAAATTGTATATCTCAAAACACTTTTAAATGCTCGATATGGACCGTTCTTTATGTGTCCAAACTACAGAGAGTCGTCGATGTAGTAAAACACCATTGTCCCTTATAATATAGATAAAATTTGTGTATAAAAATTGATATAGAATTATATATACGCGTCCGCGTCCTGATTTTTTCTGAATGAAGTCGTGTCTGCATCGCCGAGTCCGTGTTCGTGCAACCCAGATTATGGGTAATCCATGCATGAGGCCTTAGCCTAGTTTTCTCTTTTCTAAAAACGATTTTTTGGGGACCATGGTTTTTTGGAGGGGACCATGGTTCTACTTTTAGTAAGACATTTAGAAGTAAATCTAGGTCACCCCTTATCTAGATATTTATATTAATACCTAAACTACCCTCCTGATTAATTTTGGGTATTGATTAGTGAAATCATTAAGCTAAAGAAGTAGAATTATTGAGAGAGTAAAGTTAGAGAAGATGAAGAAGAAAAACATGGAAAATATTTTTTTTTTTCAATTCACTAAGCTTGAGTATTCAAGTGATGATAGCTCATCTGATTCTTCATCTCCATCCTCTCCTAGAGTATTTGTTAATCTTCACAATGATCTAGATATGAGTTATTTCTTAGATGGTGAATGTATTCTTCCACAAACTCAATCTCAAGATGAAAATGATAGATTTTACCAACCACAACCTGAGGAAGGGTATTTGGGTACCCAAGTATGCTTCAAACTTAGATAATGGTGGTTGAATTGGTCCAAATATTCACAAAACTGTATATTTTTATAAAAAATTCCTACTAGGTTCAGGTAGTTCGGTTACCAAGTGTGAAGAACAGGTAACCGAACACGGAGTTCGGTTAATAAATGTCAAGAACATATAACTGAACACAGAGTTCGGTTTCTTTCTTCAAACACACACGTAGCCGAACTTTAGTAATAAGATTTACAGAGGTATGTTCGGTTAGTTCGCAAACTTCAACGCAACCAAGTTCCCAACCGAACTACAGGTTAAAAGTAACCTAGTGTTAGAAGTTCGGTTGGTTCGCAAACTTCAACATATTTTGCGAATCAACCGAACTGGGCTTATATATGCATATATGCAATTAGGCAAACGTTCTGTTACTACGAAATTTATTTCTTGGCGAATTAGGTAGAGTTCGGTTACAAAATTTCAAAGGTAGAGTTCGGTTACAAAGAAAACTTAACATTTTTGCGAACGAACCGAACTTTTGGACTTCTCATTAATTTCGTAAACTAAAGTTCGGTGATATCCTTATTTTGCGAAGGAACCGAACTTATGGACTTGAGTTGTTCTAATACAAGGAGTTCGGTTAAGAAAAAATTAATTCGTGATAACCGAACTTTTTACGACGAAACCGAACGTTTTGCGACGTAACCGAACTAAAAGTTCGGCTGAGACTTGTTTTTTGCGACGTAACCGAACTTTTCTCTGAGAAAAAAACCCTCCATTAAACCTCTCTGCAACTTCCATTTTCAACTCATTTTGATGATTACTTCTCATTTATTCAACCAAAAACGAATGACAAGTAATGGGTTTGTGAGAATATCTTTGTTAATGTTTTAAATTAAGCTATATGTATAGAGGTGGTGGTGGTAATCGGAGGTGGTGGTGGTAATCGGTGGTTGGTGGTGGTGATAATCAGAGGTGGTGGTGGTGGTAATCGGCGGTGATGGGTGGTGGTGGTGGGAGGAGGTGGTGGTGGTAATCAGTGGTTGGTGGTGGCGATAATCGAAGGTGGCGGTGGTGGGCGGTGGTGATGATTATATATATATATAGGTGGTTATTAGGTTGGTTTTAAATTAAATTAGGTTAAGGATAGGTTAGTCATTTCAATGTTTTAGGACACCCCTTATAATTAAATGGAAGTTGGCCTAATAAAACCATTATCCACTCGAAAAAACCATGGTCCCTAAAAATATCATTCTTCCTAAATGCGTGAGGCCTTAGCCTAGTTTTCCGTGCAACCCAGATTATGGGCTACATGTTATATTTAACATTCAGCAAATACATAAACCCTAAAACCCAAATACTCTTGTGGAGAGGAAGAAGAAGAAATTCAATTGCTAACGTCTCTCTCACTTACTAAAGGCTTAAACCCTAATAATGGCCGGACCTTATGGAAGAAAAAGAGGTAAATGATGAAAAACCCTCATCTTCTTTTAATTGTGATCGATTTTCAAAAGGTTATGTTTTGTACATTACTAACAGGGAGAGAGAGATCGAAATCAGAAGAGAAGAATGTAAAAAGCAAGCAATTCAAGAAAAAGAACGGCAGAATGGAGCATAAGTTTGCTTGTAGCCCATCACCTAGTTCTTCTCCAGGTATGCCAACTGTTTTTTCTCTCTCTCTCTATTGCGTCCCGTCAATGGACTTTGGAGCTACGAATCAATAAAGCCTAAAACTTTGATTGTAAATTGGTAATTTGAGCTTACCCAAGTAACTCTTAGAACACAAGAATCCGGAGAAAAACCCGGTGAGAGTATCTTCTATATACACTTGCCAATTTTGAGCTTACCCAAGTTACTGAATCAGCACCGGAATAGATGGAATATCTGTATAAATCTTTTATATTTGTATCGATCAGAGATATCATCCGAAGAGGAGGAACCTAGAAGAAGCGTAGCTTCTGAGGAACTGGTGGTTCATAGAGAGCCTTCTATATATAACAACTTGTTAAACACTTTGGGTAAAGGAAGTGGTTCTTTTGCTAACTTCTATAAGAACAGGTATCTTTTTTACTCTTCGAAGATGTAGTTATAGATTTCGTAATTGTTGTGGTTTTATTAATGTAGTTGTGTTTCTAATTATAGACAAAGAGACGAAGCAGGTATAAGTCACTCGGATGAAGATGACGATGATGAAAATGGCACAGCTGAAGTGAAGGAGGAATCTGAGGAAGGTCAGGTTAATCTTATAATTTGGATATTTAGTATTTGAGAATTGTTCTTCAATATGTGACTTGGCCTATTTTTTTCATTGACATTCTGCTTCATTTTTCAGGATCTGATGGTGAGTCTGATCAGAGTGATTCCATGGAAGCTGATGTACAAGAACCTACACAGTCTTATATAATCGACGGTGAAGCATCTGCTACTGACCAAGAGGATGATGATGACTTAGAGGTTAATGGCGAAACTGATACCGATTCATCAGTTGTTTCAAGGTGGGTACTTTGGGACATATTCGTCAGATGTCGATTATATGACGTTTTTATTCTTCTTGGTTGCCAAGTTTCTATATTAGTCTGACAAACAGTCGTAACACATTTCTTGTATGTATAATGCTTGAGATTAAGTTTAACCAGATAGCTGTATTGCAAATTGTGTAGGTTCTTGTGGGTTAGAACTAGGGGATTCTTCCCTTCTGGCTGATAACTTTATATTTGTAGGGCTTTTATGATGTGAATTATTTCATGCAGCTCCTTCAATCTCCACTTGGGGCATATCCTATCAACAGACGAGGTTGCTGGTTTAACGGAAAAGCAGTGGAAATACAAATGGAAGGTGCCTGCTGTTGGCAGTTCAACAGCCATATGGATAGGGACAGGAGAGTGTTTGCAAGAGGTACTACCACTTCTGTTGATTGCTCATTAGCTTACTCGAGTATCATTTATTGCGTCACCGGTCTATTTGTATCTCTATCATTTGTGACTTCAAATTCACGATTTGTTTTGCAGGAGGTTGACGATAGTTCTTGTTATGGTCTAAAGCCAAAATTGTTTAAGCATTGGTTAGATTTGTATAAGACATCTGGAGGCAATGACTTTCATTCATCCAGGCAGAGACTGTTTTTCACTCTTTGTAAGTGATTATTTTCAGTATTCAACTTGAGAATGTATCATTATATTTTTAGGGTATTGTGGAGCTAAACGTCAGTCAACAACTAACCCATGCGCACAACCTGGCACTTAATTTGTTTCCTTCGTGTTCTTGGTGTTATCATACTTAGCCATCTCATTAGGATTTTATTCCATATAACTGAATCGATAAGCTGATGGTGAAGGATTGTCTATTGCAACAGAAAATTCATCATCTGACCTCATACCCTATGCGATCACTTAATGTCTTTGTGCTGATGTGTTTCCCGTGGTTGCTTGTTTGTTTATAAAAGCTTCATACATGCTTTTCAGGTACAAATTATCGTGACATATTCCACTGTAACAAGAAACCCTTCTACCTTAAAGGAGGCCAGGAAGAGGATTCAAGTATCATGGATTCATATATTATACATGCTGTATGTGCCAGTTTTTCTATGTTGCCATTGCACTCTTTATGTTTATTTTGTTGCTTTCACCATGCCATTTTCTCTTTACTGATGAAGTTCATAGATATCTTTTCTCCATTTTGTAGCTAAATCACGTGTTCAAAACTAGAGATTTTGTGACTAAGAATGAAGCGAAATTGGCCAAGCATCCAGAGAATGTTAGAGAAGAAGTTGTTAACAGCGAGAAATACCTTGATCATGGGTTTACTCGTCCCAAGGTATTGAGATTTTGCTGTGCTTCGTACACATAAATTAGCTTCAGTAAACCATGGCTAATTACAGGATAGTTATGTGACTTATGTCGTGGGACCTGGCCACTGTGCTATATTCTCATGCTTTAGATATAATGCCAGTTTCCATATGCTAGAAAGATGAGCTCTACTTTTCTTGCTGTTAATGTTTCCACATAAGTGCTTGCTGCTCTAGGTTTCATTTATCAACATTTCTGTTTACCTCTTAAGTTCTAGCAACAAATTAATACTCATGTGAGCACATACGTCTCTCTGTCTCTGTCTTATTTGGATGAAACTCTTGCCGATATTTCTGTTTTCATCAAAAGGAAGTTGATTAACACTAAATAAGCAATTTCATTATGTCCTTCTGTGAAGATGCCAACCTGAAATAACTATTTAATGTCCCTTCTGTTTTATAATCCTTAGTGGATGGCCTTTATTTTTGGCTTTAATCATTGACTTATAGTTACATTATGGTATTTCTTGGTATGTTTGCAGGTGCTGATTGTATTGCCATATGCAAGTATTGCACTTCGTGTCATTAAGAGGCTCATAACACTGACACCTTCATCACACAAAGTATGGCTATTAATATTACCTCAGTTTTATGTTAAGATCTAATTTGTTCAGTGGAAACTTCAAAACGTTGTTGGTGTCTGTATGTAATAGGTATAATTGGTTCCACATTTTCTTATTGATATTTCCGAGAAATATGTGTTTCATACTATGGATACATTTTCTAACAATAGGCCATGTCTGCATTAACTTCCTGTTTCATCATTCCGCTGGAAAGGGGATTGATGAACGTAGACTAGGCCAATATTAGCAGATATGGGTATGCCAGGAAATTGATTAGGAAGTGTTTGTGTATTTCCTAGAATTCAGTATTTATCTTGTTATCGATTTTCTTCTTGTGTTTTTTATTCTAGGTTAATGTAGAGTACACTGATCGGTTCCTGAAGGAATTTGATACTGCGGAGAACGATGTATCAGAAGATGTACATGACGGGGAGCGTTTAAAAATTAGGAAGTCTTCAAAACCTTCGGACTACAAAGCTCTTTTTGGTGGGATTAACAATGATCTCTTTATGCTTGGCATCAAATTTACAAGGTTTGATATATTATATTTCACTATTTTGAAAAAAAAAACTGAAACGCCTAATCAAAAACTGCGTAACAGGACCTCATTTGTTTTTCTGTTTGCTGAATCTGTAGGAGAAGCATCAAGCTATACAGTGACTTCTATTCCTCGGATATAATTGTTGCTTCTCCACTTGGACTAGTAAATGTATGTATCTATTACACTCTTAAAAGCATTACCGTCGTTAAGTATGATATTGACATGATACATTCTATCATATCTTATTAGAAAATCGAGGCCGCACAAATTAACAAAGAGAAAGATGTTGATTATCTCTCTTCAATTGAGGTATGGAATTTTGTTTATACAATTTTTTTTTCCTGAGTGACTGCTACTTCCCTTCACTTTATCTGTCTTAGCAAATGCTTTGTTTACAAATCTCGAACTCAAGGATCTCTCTGATGGTTTTACAGGTTTTGATTGTTGATCATGCAGATGTAATATATATGCAGGTAAGGCACTCAAGTTTTAATCCACCGTCGGAACAATTTCAGCTGATTATTAATATTATTTTTCCTCAACCCATCATCGATTTGTGCAGAACTGGGCACATCTGAACACTGTAGTTGAAAAGCTGAACCAAATACCAGCCAAGCAGCATGGAACTGATGTGATGCGCATTAGAAAATGGTTGGTTGTTGTTTTTCATTTGAAGATTAAAGCTTACAAACTTACAGTGTCACATCATTACCTTCAATTGTTTTTTATCTTAGTCTTGCCCCTGGTCTTATGTTAAAATTGTCTTTTCAAAGCTGTTTTGATACTTTCACGTTTCCTATGTCACATGTTTGTAAAATTGTAATTGCAATTTGCACAAGATGAAATATCAAAATCGTTTTACATGAAGTAAGATGATGTTCATTCCTCACTTTTTTAATGTTAAATCTCTTATCTTTGGTGTGGAGTACCATATGTGCAATATGCCGATGGTTTCATCTAATTTTCTGTCATTTTTAGGTATCTGGATGGGTACGCAAAGTTTTATCGCCAAACAATTTTGTTAGGTTCTTTTCCAAATCCAGGTAAATGCATTTATAAGAATTTCAGTCCAGGCATGGTTAATCATTGTTGCTGTAGAGTTTACATTTGTAACACATATGGTCTGCATTTTTCAAGTTGTTGTCTGCGTTTGACACTATCAAGGACACCTTCATGAAGTACTTACTAATTTAGCTCGAATTGGACTTGGAAGTATTAATAAGTACACAAAAATAGATAAAAAGAACACATGTCAACCCCTCCATTCATGTTTTGGGTGTTCAGATTATCTGACTAACATCTATCTTCTTCTTGTATCAGAAATAAACTCACTGTTCAATCAACTTTGTGTGAATTATCAAGGGAAGGTGTGTGCTCAAGTTCTTCCTAGAGTTTGATTTTGAATATGGATATGATGTTCATTCTGAAGTCAATTCTTGTACTCTTCTTGTGCAAATTCTGATTGTTGGTCCATATTGTTTCTCTTTAGGTGAAGTCAGTAACTGAATATAAAGGTGTTCTTCCAAAAGTGTTACTTCAAGTGCGACAGGTGAGTTAGCCATGACTGTATTTCCCTCAGATAGACCTGTTCACTAAAGCATCTTGAAACTGCTTACCTGCTCAGCTTGCTGAATTATGAAATGAGTAATTCCTCAGACATTCTATAATTTTGATTAAATTACAATTCTACAGATGTATGAGCGCTTTGATGTCACTTCTATTGCTGAGGCTGCTGATGCTCGCTTTGATTACTTCACTAAGAAGGTCAGTTCCATTATTTTTTTTATAGGATCCTTCGGGGTAAGTTCTTATAATGGTTCTTAGAAGGTATTTCGTGCGTGTATTGTCATCCGGGGTACCTTGCTTATGAGTACCCATGTAAGCTCTTCTCTCAATGTATTATCTAATATGATGCATACTGATTTCCTAATGGCAGGTGTTTCCCAAGATAAAGGATTCTCTTCAGGTATATTCTCACTAATCAGATGCTAATTGCTTTATTTGATAAATATTGTCACTCATCCAGAAAAGAATTAGAAACAGAAAAAAACAAAAGATTAACTATGTTCAGTATTCTTCTTTTTGTTACCAGGGTGGGACAATGCTATTTATCAGTTCTTACTTTGAGTATGTTCGAGTGAGGAATTTTATGCAGTCCCAGAATGCTTCCTTCTGCATGATCTCTGAGTAAGTATCTTTTGCTACTATGCTCTATAAATCATCTTTAGGGAAACTTTAATAGCCGGTGCATCCTACTTCCTACAAATGCGAAAAGCAAAGATTTCCCCGTAAGGATATGGAGTGGCATTTGATTTTCAGTTTTCGAAATTTTTAGGTACACAAAGCAAAGTGATATATCTCGAGCCAGGATTTGGTTTTTTGAAGGAAAGCAGAAAATCATGCTTTACACAGAAAGAGCTCATTTTTATCACAGATATAAGGTACCGTGATTACTTAGAATGTTGATTCCATCTGCTTATGAGGACCCAGCTTGTGGATCATGCTTTTAATCTTCATGTTGTACGCGTAAAACCTTATTTGTCTTTTAATCAGTCTTCTTGTTTTACTACTTTGCAACTTATCTTACTTATTGTGTATCAGATTCGTGGCATAAGGAATTTGATCATCTATTCGCTTCCAGAAAGAAAAGAATTTTACCCTGAGGTATTGTCTCTTGTTTTTATTGGAGAATTTGATCTCGTTTGTCACATTGTTTTTGAATATTATATCCTCCTGTGGCATATTTTTTTAATATGTTTATGTCTTCACTTCAGCTTGTTAATATGATTGAAGAGTCGGACAACAGGAATTGCACTGTTCTTTTTTCTCGCTTAGATCAGCTTCGGGTAATGTCACTCAGCCTTTACATAAATTCATACTGTAAACTTACCTTCTCATTCTTACTTTTGGCCGTGAATTTTGAAGTGGAGAAATGTAACTTTTTTTTTAATTGGATTTTTAGCTCGAGAGAATCATTGGATCTACCTCTACGAAAAGATTAACGTCCTCGGAGAAGAATCTTTTTGTTTTTTGTTAAATAGGGCAACTGGATTACGTATTGTAAGCATCATGGCAAATAGCTAATTGATTTTACATTCAACCCTTTTATAGGGAGCATGATCGAAGTATTCCTCAATCATGATAACTGAATTTTTACAGGTTCTGGTTCTACTAGAACTGAGACCATTAAGAATTTTTCGGCTCCATAATCATATACCAGGTATCGCCGAGGCCTACGGTTCCGGTTCGACCTCTTTGATTCATTGTTGTGGTACTCGACCTCTTTGATTCGTTGTGGTAGTAGGATTTGTTTTTTCTTGTTATAAAAAATGGGCCCTACATTGATAAAAAGAAGTTTTCTGTAAACTTGAGTTAAAATTAAGGCTTCTCTTAAATATAGCCCACATATTTATTACCCATAACCCAAAAAAGTATCGGTTCAAATGAAAAATCAAAAGGTAATATAATAACCAAACAAGTTCTGATTTTTACTAACTATTAAATCTTCCTCTTACTCAAAATCAAAATAAATCCTAATTTTTTTTTCAATCATATTTAAAATTGATTGCTATTGTGGTCCGTTTAATAATCTCACAAATTGAACAATTTTATATAAATATTAATTCTTACTTTTCCTCCAAAACAAAATAAACTCCAATTCTTAATTTTTTCTAAAATAATTTGTCTTAATCATGAAGTGACTTTGTAAACAGTTTATAACATAATTGCAGTTAGCAGAAGTGATTTGTACCATCTCGAAGTGAAAGAATAAAAGTTGCGATGATGTATATTAAGCTGAAGAATGTGGAAAATCCCAACCAAATCCTTAATGCTGACAAGTGAGGTATCCAAAGAGCAAATACGGCACTAGTCCAGCCATCACAATGAAGTGAGGAAGCTTCAGAAGAAAGAAAACATTCAAGGCAAATTTAAGTAAAGCCTTGTTAACACAACACTGCTGCTACAGCGATTAAGTCTCGATGGAATGAATTATGTATGGTTAATAAGCTAGAGAGAGATTTTGGAATATTTGAACAATTGAAAACTTGGGTTTTGTTCTTTTTTTTAGTATTAATTTGATGACCGAGTTCTCTTGTTGATGTTGATTTAGAGATCTAGTGATTATCAAATTATTTGGACTATATATAATTTTGTTGGGGTACATGAAATGATTACAAAGGTTTGTTTAGTTAGTTTAAAAACTTATTTAAACAGGCTATGGTTAATAATAGCGTGTGCTACATTTAAGAGAAGCCAAAATTAAAAGACTTTTGCTTACATGCATTTATTTGCACTGTACATGCATGTGAGGGGCGTTTCATTGACAGGGCCAAATTTAACAAGTTTTGACAATCTCATGGTGATCGTTGGATCGAGATAGATTGGCCGTTAAGATTATTTTAAAATGATTTGGGTAATCCGGGTTATTTCCTACCCCATGATAACTTTCAGAATGTTTCGTAACCTTGATAACTTCTGAATTATTTTTTTCATTTTTCTGCTCTCTATCTTCACTTGCAGTTAACCCAATCTAGGAAAACTTCATCGTTGATCGAACTTGATTAAAAAAAACCTAACATAAGAGATAAAACAGACCCAAAACTGAACATAGGAGCTGAAGAATCAAATCAAGAGATTTAGACCAGATATTTACGATGGTTCTCATAAGCATCAGAATTGTTCTGGTGTTATTTACTCCATCAAGGAATTTTTGAGTTTCAAACAATCATTAAGAAGCCAAAATTTCGTTTGACCCAAGCTGGCTAATTTGATTCATCACTAATTAGGGGATGAAAGGAAAGAACAAGGGGTTTTGAAAATCATTACTTAGACCCTAATTCTAGTTGGTGGAACTTAGTAGATTAATAATTTTGACCTCTGTTTAAAAAAAAAAAGAAAGAAAAGAAAAAAAAGGAAAATGGATGTGCTTCACTTAAAAACACGAATAGAAAGTATCAAATCCTAATCAATGTTTCTGCAGACAATTTCTTGTGTACAGTGGAGATGGCTTAGTCACTAGTCACACAAAAATTTATTGATGTCGGTCAATGATCCGATAATCACGAACACAGGGAAAAAAACCCTTGATGATCAAACTCTTTCCCCGATAATAAACTAGAGAACAAGATACCGGTAGGTTAATCTCGACCATCCTTGTACTCTAATCTTACGGCTCTCAAGAGACTGCAATACCTTGTCAAATGAGGGCCTGTCAAGGGATCTCCCTCCATGTTAATGAATTTACGTACTTGATTATATTTTAGTGGTCCGTCTCGGTCATTCTTGGATTAACTATTGCGCACTTTGTCTGTTGGTAGCTTTTTCTTTTTTTGAGAGCAAAAGGAAAATTGTATTAAAAACAGAGCTTCATCAAAGAGATGAAACTAAGATTACAAAAGCTTTGGGTTAGCTAATTATTACCAGCAACTGCCTCCCAATTTGAGATTAAGGTGTTCAAAGAATAGCCCTCCAATAACTTTGAATTCAAAGACCAGTTATATAGAGTACATTTAATGGAAGTGATAAGTTGATCAAAATTTCCCCGATATTCCCTATATAGTCGACTGTTGCGCTCATTCCATACATTCCACCCAATCGCAAAAGGAAAATTGTCGGATGAAACTTCTCCTCCTCTTTCTTGACCACTCCCAAAGATTCCTCTTTACGGTCTCTGAGAATACCCATTGTATCTTGAAACTGTCCAGAAAGTAATGCCATAATTTTCTTGTTTAGCTGCAGTGTAAAAACCAGTAATTCTAGGTTTCCTGCATTGCTGAACAGAATAAGCATTGACTAGATTGTACACGTCCATCTCTATGAAGCTTATCAAGAGTTGGTGCACCATCATGGAAAACAGTCCATATAAAGCTCTATGAAGCTTATCAAGAGTTGGTGCACTATCATGACAAGCAATCCATATAAGAAAAGAGACTTTCAACGGTACCTTTGGATTCCATACCTGCTTGTGCGGAAAAATAAGCAATCCATCCACATCTAGTGCCTCGTAGCAATTAGAGACTGAAAAATCAGTACCATAAGCTCATTTCCTTGTATCCTCCACCGTATTGTCTTGAGAAACAACAATATCTCCTAGCATCTGTAACATGTCTGCCACATCGCCCACTTCTTGTTCATTTAAAGCTCTTTTGAAATTGAGATTTCATTGTCCATTCTCGGACATAACTTCATTCGCAGTAGCATCTTTAGATCTTGATAACTTATAAATTCTTGGATATCTTTCCTTCAACACAACATTACCAACCCATTTATCTGACCACAAAGAAATTCTGCCTCCAATTTTAACAATCAGACAAGTCCCATCTTTAAAAATTTTCCTTGCCTTTAAAATTCCAAACCAAAAACTTCGACCACAGATTTATTAGATGAATTAGGATGAAAAGACTCATGTTTACCTCCGAACTTTTCACGAACTATTCGTCTCCAAAGCGCGTTCTTTTCCGCTCCATATCTTCAGATCCACTTGCAATGTAAGACCTTGTTGGCAATCTTCATCTTCTTAATACCAATACCCCCTCTAGATTTTAGCACTGCAACTTTAGACCATGAAACCCAACTCCTTTTCTTTTGTGTATTTGAAGAACCCCACAAGAAATTTCGTATAATCTTCTCTAGTTCTTTAACAACAGCAACATGCATTTGAAACATTGATAAATAATATATTGGCAAGCTTGCCAAAACACTATTTATTAAGATAAGTCTCCGACCTTTTGAAAGATACCTTCATCTCCAAGTGGACAAGCGTTGTTGGCATTTGGTAGCTATGTCAGTATTTATAAAACCAAGAATATTTTTGTCATTTGGACTAATTAGTATTAGGGTTATTTAACATTTGGTACCCAGTAAATGTCCAACACCTAGCTTTGGTACCCAACATTTGAAATATTAAGGGTTGGTACCTTGACTACACGTTGACTGTCAAAGTCCAAGTTTGACTTTTTTATTAAATATTTTCTGTAATTTTAATTTAAAAGTGATATGAACTTACACATTTACCCCTAGAAAATATTGTCTTCTTCACTATCGTCTTGAACTGTTTCAGGAAGAAGAATCAGACAGCATCGAAACTATTAATTCTTAAACTGAATACAAAGGATGAAACCGTGTAACCTCGTGAATTTGAACATTCCCATCAATCTAAAGCATATAATCTCATTAGATTATCAAGAAAAATAGTAAATTCAAACCATTCATAATAACAACGATCCAGAAATCTCTTTACCCACTTGTTCCTTAAATAACAGAAGCTCTTCAATTCATAATACCAATTGAAACTTTATTAAACCGCAATTAATCCCATTGTGAACCCTAATTGAAATCCCAATTGAATATTGTCGTAAATTATTGAACTAACTTTGATGAACATCCCCGCTCCAAATTAAAAATCAAGGAAATACCATATAGTCTTAGGAATAATATATTAGAGAGAGTCTAATCCAATTGACCTAGTCAATTGTCTGTTTGGTCCATTTTGGCAATATAAATTATAGTTTGGTCCTGAAAATTATAATTTGGTCCTAGGGTTTTGTCCACCCACATGGAATATTCTTTTTCTCTTACCAAAATACCCTTGCACGTGCAAAAATTATCTTTTGGTCCTAAATTTTATTGTTTCGTCCTTTTACCGACATATATAAACAAGAAACAACAACAATAAATTTCAGGTTCAAGAAAATTTTCTCTCTCCAACTCCGATCTCGTTTTTCTTCTTTTGCTGCAGATTTTCTTTTCTAGGGTTTACGAAATCTTCCTCGATTTCGTTTTTGATACCAAGATCGATTCGATTTACAGCAGATTGACTTGGTTATGAAGATTGATTTGATTACAGAGTGAATTTGATTACGGTGTTTTGATTTGGAGTGAATTTGATTCGAGATTTTGATTACAGAAGATTTGATTCGAGGCTTTTTTGAAGATTTGATTCGAGACTTTTTTTGAAGTGAAGATTGATTCGGTTGGAGTTAATTTTTTGGAATTACAAATTCGTAGATCGGTGTTTTTTTGGAGTTTGATTTGAATTCTTCTTGTTGCTGGTGAGTTTTCACGCTAATCCTTTCCTTGAATTATAGATCAGCTAAGTTTTTCTTTGATTAGAATGAATGAAGTCGTTCTGTTAAGGCTTCATTTTTTAGAATGAACTCTTTATTTTGTTAAGGAAGAAGTTATTAATAGCGTTACGGCTTCATTCCAAGAATGAACTCTTCTTTTACCATGGAATAAGTACTGTCGGTGCTTTGTTTTTTTTATCTTTTTTAGGATATTAACGAAATGAAGTCATTCTGTTAAGGCTTCATTTCTTGGTACGAACTCTTTATTTTGTTTAAGGAAGAATCTATTAGTGCTGTTCTGTTAAGGCTTCATTTCTTGGAATGAACTATTTATTTTGTTTAAGGAAGAATCTATTAGTACTGTTCTGTTAAGAATCTTTATTTTGTTAAGGCTTCATTTCGAGAATGAACTCTTCTTTTGTCATGGAAGAAGTACTGTTGGTGCTTTTGTTTATCTGTTAGGATGTTAACGAATGAAGTCATTCTATTAAGGCTTCATTCCGAGAATGAACTTTTCTTTTTTGTCATGGAAGAAGTATTGTTGCTGCTCTATTTATCTGTTAGGATGTTAATGAATGAGATCATTCTGTTTAAGGCTTCATTCGTGGAATGAACTCTTTATTGTGTTAGAATGTTATTGAGTGAAGTTATTTTGTTTCAGCTTCATTCCAATAATGAACTATTTTCTATGTGTGTGTTCATTTTTCAGGTCTAGTATGGCCCTATCCAGTTGTTATGTTGTTGTGTACTACAAAGGGGATGTATTCCATTGAAAGTTTCTTTAGATACTATGATTCGTGACTTTAAAATACCTGTTTGTGATTATTGGAGAAACTTGACTCCTCGGAGCATAAGATTTATTAGTGATTGTGATAAAGCTCTCATCAATTGTGATTATTCTCTTCAAGGTCTAATTGTTGTTACTTGTTCAAGGGAATTGTCAAGTTTTGATCTGTTTGTTGAGGAGGCTTGTCATGGTGTTGCTTCTAGCTCAATTCATTTCAACATCAAACCTCAAAATGACAAAATGAACATTCTTTCATCTCACCAACAAGTAAAGGTAACACCCTTCAGAAGAACCTCATCTCAAGCTTTCCATCAAATGCTTGTGTATGAGATGCGGCAGAGATACTCTATCTATTGCCTCTAGGCAGGCTAGGTACTTGGTGTAAGAATGTAGATAATGAACTAGGTAGAATATGCAGGTATAAGAATGTAGATAATGAACTATAAAATCTTGAAGCGCAATTTTTCTAGACTTCATTCTAGAAATGAAGTCCAGCAAACACCAAAGGAGAAACAAGGACTTAGTAAAATTTTTCTAGACTTCATTCTAGAAATGAAGTCCAGCAAACACCAAAGGAGAAACATGGACTTAACACAATTTTTCTAGACTTCATTTCTAGAAATGAAGTCCGGCAAACACCAAAGGAGAAACATGGACTCAGTACAATTTTTCTAGACTTCATTCTAGAAATGAAGTCCGGCAAACACCAAAGGAGAAACATGGACTCAGTACAATTTTTCTAGACTTCATTCTAGAAATGAAGTCCGGCAAACACCAAAGGAGAAACATGGACTCATTACAATTTTTCTAGACTTCATTCTAGAAATGAAGTCCAGCAAACACCAAAGGAGAAACATGGACTCAGTACAATTTTTCTAGACTTCATTCTAGAAATGAAGTCCAGCAAACACCAAAGGAGAAACATGGACTTAGCACAAATTTTCTAGACTTCATTTCTAGAAATGAAGTCCGGCAAACATCATAGAAGAAACATGGACTTAGTACAATTTTTGTAGACTTCATTCTAGAAATGAAGTCCAGCAAAAACTAAAAGAGAAACATGGACTTAGCACAATTTTTCTAGACTTCATTCTAGAAATGAAGTCCAGCAAACACTAAAGGAGAAACATGCAGACAGCAGAAAACTTGGAATACAAACTGAATCAACAACAAACAGATCAAAATTCAACTTCAGAAGATCAAAAATCAACTTCGAATTAGTGTTTTTACCTTTCGCTACTTTCTTTAGTATTGATTTCTTTGTCACTGGTTCTTCTTCTTCTTGAATATCTCCTTCAAAAACAACTAATTGGATATCTCTTTCTTCAACTTCTTCGTCTGAAGATGTATCTACTACTACTTTCCTCTTCGATTTACTCATTCAGGGTTTTGATTTCTTCAATTTTTCTAGGGTTTTTCAATTTTCTGGGTTTGGTTTTCTGATTTTGAAGACTTTTTTGATTTTGATTTGCGAAAGTTGAAATGATTTCGACTGATTTTGGTGGATTCTTGGTTTTGATGATGTTCGTTTTCTGGGTTTTGGAGAGAAGAAGACGAAGAAGTTGTGGTTCTCTGAAAATGAAACTGAAAATGTAAAAAAGAAGGAGAGAGACAGTTGACGCGTTTTTAGGAGATCGTGGGTTGAAGTCGGTAACAGTTAAAGTAAGGTATTATTGTCTGTTTGGTATTTTATTTTAATTATGGACTAAACAGCAAAGGCGTTTGACCAAAGAACTAAACAGACACGGGCGCACCTAAAAAAAGGACCAAACGATATATTTCTCATTAAAAATTCTAGACAAACCAAGTTTGAATGAAACCAAAATTAAGTCCATGTCCAATTCCATCACCACCACCCATATCACTGAAAACGAAAACAAATCTAGCACCACTACCATCATCTGTAGGAACAACACCACCCCCGGCGTCGAGCGCCGATAGAAGTGAAACTAATAGGGTGTTAGTCGTCAAGGGAGTTGGGGAAGTTGGGTGTAGTTGGGTTTTTACCCGTTAGTCGTGGGGGAGTTCAGAAGAGTCTCTCAAAATCCCCGTTAGTCGTGGGAGAGTTTAGAAGAGTCTCCCGAACTCCCTAGAAAACACCTGTTAGTCGTGGGGGAGTTTGACAAAAACTCTTGAACTCCCTGTTAGTGGTAAAACCCTAGAATGCTAGGGATTTGGTTGTTTTGGGGAGTTCTTGAGAGTTGATAGTGTATTTTTGCCTATACACAAATCTCTCAAACCAGTAGAGATTTGGAGGGAGTTTGAAAAGAGAAAAACATAGGAGAAGAGGAATCGCTTCACCTTCAGGTATGGTTTTCATCTTTTTTTTCTTCTTCTTTGATCGCATGATTTGATGGGTTTTTTTTATTGTGATTACCGTTATATACTAGATAACTAGCTCTGTGTACATGTTGTATTGGTGCAGTTCTCTGATGAATAAGAATCTCTTTTGATTATTTTTTTTCCACCACTATTAGGGAAAGTCTGACAGTAGAAGTTTTGATAGGATATTCTGGGTTAGTAGTGATTGTTTTGTATAAGGTGATATTGACGTTTGTTGCGTGTGACGATGTGCTTAGATACACCATGAAAATTTCTTATGCACATACAAGTGAGTATGTGGCTTGATTAGTTTAATCCGACCATAATTTTTGGTCTTTCTTCTCCATCTAAAGAGTTGTAAATGTAACATGCACATTGGCGATATCCTCAAGTTCCACATCAGACTAGTATATTGTCCTGGATATGGACATATTTTTGGAGAGAAAGTGGGAATTATAGATTGTTGGACATCTGTGTTCGTATTGGTAATCATTTGGGCATCATTTGTTTGTTCTTAAATATGCAAAGAGTTGTAAGTGTAACCTGCACATTGGCAGGCTTGACAAGTTCTACATAGGCACTTTCCCGATGCAGTATGCAAGGCGGGTCAATCTATGGTGTACAATACTTATGCAACTTAGAAGAAATGTTGAGATAAGAGCCTCGTTTCCCCCCTATAAGCATCGGAATACAGTTTCAGTGCGAAATATAATCATCCAAATAGTTGAGATGACCACTGTAATTGATCGGGATAAAAAAAAAAAAAAAAGATTACCACTTCCTCCCTTGCACTAATTTTGGTAGATTATATCAACGTATAGCTCGCATTCTCATCTTTAACTGTATGGTGAATTCACAACTTCAGAACTTATTCTGCTACACTTGTACATATTGCAAACTCGCAGCAGGGCATTCACGCAATTTTGTGGATTTAGAAAAATGAAATGCTAGAGCTAGACTTAAGGCAACAACGCCTTTAGAAAATATCCTAAGCTCAGTGCACTTATTTGCTTTTATCCATGTTCCATTTACTTACAAGTTAAAAGCATTAAAAGCATAACTGTCAGTTGTATTTATTCTCAAACAAGAATTTACATATAGATAATTACATACTTAGTCAAGGTACTGAAGACATATCTCTCCATATTGTAAAATGTGCGTACAGTCGACCATCTATCTACTAATATGGGTTGTTAACACAACTTCTATTCTATATGCGAAGAAGAGAGACCTATGTGCACTGACTAGCTACTTCAGATGAGATTATGTAATAGTTTTTGTTTGAGTAACCGAAATATATAAAGTGGCAGTCAGAAAAACACAGTACACATGTTTTAACAGAATTAGCATGTGGAGAACAATAGTAATTATTCGTATACGAGTGGTAATGGATAGGTTATACACGAAGTTAGGAGGATGTATCTTGAACTATACTAAGCCAGTTTCTAGTGAGCTGCAGTTCAATGTGTGTGGTAACAGTAACATTGTTAGGAAGACAAGTTTTTCATTCTTCTATCTTATGTATACTTGTAGCAGTATGAAGAAGGTAGTTTAGGAATGAATTCTCCCAAACTCTCCCAAACTCCCTCTAATAAACTCTCTCAAACTCTCTACACTTCCCCAGACTCCCTGAACTTAAAAACAACAAACTCTCTCAAACTCCCCACACTCTCTCAAACTCTCTCAAAATCCCCAAGATTTAAAATACACTCAACTCCCCCGAAATCACTCGAGGACTAACCCCCTGTAAGAAGTAGATTTCTTCCCGAGCAGAGAAACAACACCGCCATCACCTAGCCACTGTCATCACAAACCAGAGAAGAACGACCAAACGTCATCACCGAAAAAGCCCATGGAGAAAAGACTTCAACAAACAGTCAACGCCACTATTATCTGTTGCCGTATGCATCATTTAAAAATAAGAGAGGAACCAAGAACATAAAAGTTTCATTAACAGCAACCCAAAGATGCAGTAGCAACAATGGATTATTGGAAAAAAGAACTAAATCCACCGCTATCCAAACTAGCCCAGAGACATGAAGAAATGGAACCCTAAAAAAAGCTTAACCAAAAAAGTACAGGGTATAATACGTAAAAAAAAAACTTGGTTACTATTAATAATAATATAAAAAATTAAAATTAAAAAACAGTTGGGTCAAACTTGGACTCTGACAGTCAACGTGTAGTCAAGGTACCAACCCTTAATATTTCAAATATTGGGTACCAAAGTTAGGTGTTGGACATTTACTGGGTACCAAACGTTAAATATTCCTTAGAATTATCTAATCCCACATTCTTCTTCTCTATTTCTCCTGAAGCTTTTAACATTCATAGAGTGAAGTAAAACTCCAGCTAGCTAGCATCCATAAGTATTAGTTACGGAATTTTATAGCCAAACTAGGTATCAGCGGGCCTTACGGCCCCAGCTCAACCTCTCCGTGCTCTCATTCTAGAGGTCGAGTAAGTCAGCAAACTTACTAATGTACATACTTTATTAATTTTTTTCGTAACAATACAACAAAAAAGACTACAACTTAGTTGAGGTATCCAAATACTTTATAAAAAGACTACAACTTAGTCAATTATACAATAAACAACTTATATCATTCCAGGATACTCACCACATCCACCAATAAACACTAGCACTACCACCACCATAAAAAGCACCATCACCATAAAAAGCACCACCACCAACCAACACCACCATTACCAGAAATAGTACCACCAAAATTTGGTTTCATCATGAAAATCTTTGGGTTTATGATAAAAAAACAGGCAAAATAAGTTGAAACCAAATTTGGTTTTATCATAGAATTTGATGAAACCAATTTTTTTGGGATTTTTATATCAATTTTTAAAAATTTGGGATTTTCGTATCAATTTTGTTCAATATGGAGTTTTAATGGACCCTAACGTTTGAACGGAGTTTTTGTACTTCAAATTTGGTCATCTTGGTGTTTTACTACTAGTTATGTTCTTAATTCTTCAACAAGTTGAGAATTAAGAGGGGGCGACGTTTGTACCTTATTAAAATGGTGCACGTGCGTACCGCCCAAGCTATTCCATAACTATGAAATGTGGTTCATTATAGAAACCCATTTGGTTCATGGTAGAAGTTTGTGTTTTGATATAGAAACTCATTTGGCTTATTTTGGAATCCCGGTTCGGTTTATTGAAGAAAATCATTTAGCTTAATATGGAAGCCCAGCTGGTCTATGGTACAAACTCATGTTTTATTAAGGGATATTTTGACCTTGGGTCACAACTTTGTGACAAGAGTTTTGTTTGGGTCACCCAAAAATTTTAATTAGAGTTTGGGTCAGGGGACCGTGTTTAACCATATTGACAGTTACATAATCTGGTTAAATGTGTGAAAGACTGAATAAAGTTTGGATTTGAGATTATTTACTAACTTTGCCATTTAAACCCTAAATTCAATTTAAAGAGAAATCTTTTTTCTTCTCTGGTTTTTTCACCTGTAACTGAAGCTGGTGATGAATCCAGTACGAAAAACATAACCAAACCTCAACTTTGTCTCCCTGTAATTCAAATCTTGTCAAACTCTTAAAATTAATCTCGTCATTGCTAGCTGCTTTCTAACGGCATATAGTTCTTCTTCATCTCTATTTTACCGTGGAAGTTAACTTTGCCCAAATCAATAACAAATTCAAACCCAAACTTTGGTTGCAACTAAAATTAAAGTTCCTTGTCGTTCTCACTTTGAATTTGGATGCAAACCCACGTATTCAAATTTTTTATAGATTCTCAAAACATGTGAACAGTCTAACCCATGTTTCGACTCTAGCAAATTGAGATCCATTCATCTACCAACCCACCAGTTCAGTCCAACTATCACCCAAACATCTACATCGCCAGCATCAATTTTCTAATAAAGCCTAATTTGATTCTCACTCATTTTCAACTGGGAGGAATCATAACTTTATCACTTTGTAATAATCATTGTCTATCCATCTCGATTCTAATTGATTTGATTTCATCATAAAAAACCCTAATCCTTTCATTTCTCAGTTGATGTTCTTCTTTGAAATTAAATCCTCTAACTAACACAATAATCTTCACCTGTAATTCCCAACACAGGAACCTAGTTCATAATTTGGGAAGAACACAAGAAATCCCTAACCTGTGATTCTCCATCTTCACAACTAACCACACTAAAAACTTTATCTAACCAATTCCACTTCAAGTTAAACAAACCCACCTACAGTTCATCAATTCTTACTCAATTTTACATAAGAAGATTAAAATCAAAGAAACCCTAAATTACCTGGGTTCATTCGATCTCCCACCATCATCAATTCTTCTATGTTCAACAACATCAATATTTTCGATCTCAGTTATCATTACACAGTTCAATTGATCCATGTCATGCTTCCCTCGGAAAATCTCTCAACACAATTCTCTGAATCGCCAGAGAGAAGTAGAAATAAGAGACAAAAATATAATAAAGAAGAAGGCGGTCAATGACAAAATTAAATAAATTGAAATTAATTTTAAAATAAAAAATTAACTAACGGTCAAGACAGTCCCATGACCCAAACTCCAATTAAAAAAAATTTGTGACCCAAATACAACTCTGGTCACAAAATTGTGACGCAAAATCAAAATATCCCTTCTATTAAGTAGGAATTACCTATAGGTACTAATGTTATGGGAATATGTAATGGCAGGTCCATCCATTAACAAAAAATAATTGAAGGTCCTTTTTAATGAAAGTTAAGATTCTGGACCAAAGATTTTATCCACAGGTCCTAGCACACGTGCGATTTTTTCAGCAGAATACCAAAAATATCCTTGATATGTAAAATTAGAACAACCTATATCCTAACATTCTTTTCATTTCTCTCACATTTTCTGTTTCGTAGGAGCTATGACGACGAAGATTTTATTGAGCTCAAGCTCGGTTGATTGTTTATCGTAAGTTGATTTATTCATTATTAATCTTTGTTTTATGTTTCTTCATGATTCCATCTTTATCTAAGATCCAAATCTCTTGAATTCATGGAAACAAATTCAAATATCAGATTCTAGGGTTTCTAAAACAGGAATTGAACTTTTTTGTTGTTGTTGTTGTTGTTGTGTTTACAATCTTCGTGCTTGGTTAGTTAATTATTTACTTCAATATTGATGAAAATAGTTCAGTTCTAGATTGATAATTATGTTTTATTTCATTTCGTTAGTAAATCTCATTTGTTTTAATTTCAATTTATCACTTTCGGGTTTATTTTCAATTTGGTTTTGTGTATGAACCATCCGTACGTATGTCTGCTTCAAAAGAAAAGTATGTATGTCATGTACTGTACTTTTCTCTATGTTTACTATGTATTTGTAGGGTTTTCCTTTTTTTTTTGATGATTTGATACGGTAATAGAGAAAAACTAAAGATTAATTGGTATGATCTTATAATATATATGTTGTAATGCATTTTTTAATTGATTCGTTGTTGATTCTAATGTTTTCTCAATGATTTCACAGATTTTCTTTCAGTGAGATTACTACTTCTACACAATTTATTTTTTTAAATAATGTTTTTGTTGTTGTTTGAGACTGTTTAATCCAACAGTACATATATGGCGTACCGAAAAAATGCTTTGATTTTGTTTCATTCACAGATTCATCACTTGTTTTATATGATCCAGCGGTACATATATGACGTACTGGGAAATATTGTTTTTATTTTGTTATATTCCCAGAAATATCAGTGCATAAACGCTGCACACCAGATAAATCAACGTATATATGTTGCACTGTGAAAAAAGCAGTGCGTAAACGATGTACTTAGAAAAAATCATATTTGGTGTACTATAAATGAATGAACTAGCATACTGAGTGCATAATATAACTTAGGGATGTTAGCTCATGGAAGTGCGATGTGTACAGGATGTTACATGTTTTGCTTAGCTAGGTAGTAGTTACTCCAGTTCAGTTTCTTTAGTATGTTATGTTGTTGATGTAAGAAAAATTTGAGTACATGGGTTCCCACACTATGGCTAAGGCGCCAGGAGCAACTATATATAAACATAGAATTCAACTAATGTGGGATTTATCTAATCTGTTTATTATTTATTCAGATTCTCGTACTTCTTATTTGTTATTTCTCAGTACATATGCTATTTTCACAAACACCTAATTGATTTTTTTTTTATGTGGAATCATAAGTCTTATACCACGTTATCTCAGTATATGTATATATATAGTACTCACAGAAACCTACTTTATTTTTGAGAATGTGCATATACGTGGTACTAAAGAAATCGAGGTTATTTCTACAAATGAATATAGTGTTTTTCTTTATTTTTATTTATGATCCAACAATACACATATGATGTACTGTTGTTTTGAATGCATATTTTCATGCCTTTGTGTTAGAGTTTGTGAGTGCAGATGCATCTCTATATGCTAGAGTACATTTCAATTCTACCATGTTAATTCAATGCATATTTATATTTCACATGCCTGTCTATATGCTGTCTATCGCGTAAACAATGGTATTCTTAAACGACATTACTGCAGCTTAATGGGAGTTGTAAATGATTTAGATGTACAATACCAGACTTTGGTTAAATGTAATGTATTGTTCTGAAAAGTAACAAAGTAAGACTTCTTAACTGGGGTCGAGGAGGCGTTACAAACAAGAAATTTGTTAACGAAGTATATATTTCTCTTTGCAGGTTGGAAGGTCGATTTGGAACTACGGGGTTGCAATTACATTCGTATTTTTGACAGATTATCTCAAGTTTGGTATTTTATTCTTCCTTTAAGTGATTTAACCTTTCTGCAAATGCCTGAACTGTGATTATCACTAAAATACTAGTACATTTTGATAATTCTTGACTTTGTGTGGATGATGGAATTCAAATTAAATGTAATTCACTTGGTTTTTGATTTATGCTTATTTATAATCGGTGCCGCAGATATGTACTCGAATTGAGTGAGTGTATATTTGGCGTACCAAGAGATCCATTTGGAAATGTGATGCTGCTAAACCCAATCTTTGTTTGTATACAAATCTTTTGCTGTTACATTAGTCTGCCATTGTATGCTCTTGTCACTTAGGTTAGCCAACGCAGAGAAAGTATTTCACTTTTATCAAATTTTGGTGTTTTTTCCTATAATTATTGTATTCGTGAGCTTCATGGGGCTATTGCATGTTTACAGACTGTGTCTACTGATGAATCTAGACTAATATGATCACTAACTGATTTGAGGGAATAGCGCTATGATTCTGAATGTGCGGAGAGGTGACGTTATAAATGCATGAATTTTGACTGTCACCAAAATATTAATACACTTTGATAATTCTTATCTTTGTATGATTAATGGAATTCCAATTAAATTATACCTCACTTTAGGTTTTGGTTTATGCTTATGTGCAGTAAAGTGCAGCAGATATGTACTTAAATTGAGTGAGTGTATATTTGATGTACCGAGAGATCCCTTTATCACATTGGGTTCTCAACTCTTGTAATCATTTTACTCGTAAGCTTCATAGGACTATTGCATGTTTACAGACATTTAATTTTATGGTGGTTTTGGAAGGATTTTTGTGTCTACTGATGCATCTGGACTAATATGAGCACTAACTGATTTCAGGGAGAAGTGGCTATGATTTTGAATGTTCCATGAGGTGGCGTTTTCCATTAGGAGCTTGCAAAGCTGAAGAAGCAAGTAGCCTAAGTTGAGAACAAGTGCAACACTTATCAATACTTTCTGAGAGCCTAAGCTAGGGAGATACTGATATTGGGTGTTATACTCCATTTCCTGGAAGCTATAGTAATTGTCGTTGCTAGTTTGAGTGTAAGATATCCATTTCATATGGGCTACTTGATAAGAAGGAATTATCTAACGTTGGTGTATTTCCCTTTAAAGCAGTGAAGTACCATGATTGAAGCATCTATAAAACACAGTGTGTAACTGATGTACTCCAGAAAAATCTCAGTACATATATGATGTACCAGGGTAAAAATCAGTGCATAAATGTTGCATAATTGTATCATATTTGTATCAACTTTCACGCCTACATGAGTGGTGCGTGTATTTAAAGATAGAGTGATATAACGACAATTTAGAAGATTGATATCGTCAAATAGGTTTAGAACTTTAGAAGACTTGCATATTAACTTTTTTTCTTATTATTTTCTCAATCCTTTTCATTTTTTTTTTGTCATAGAGTATACTGGCGTTTCATGTATGTGTGATAAAACGGAACCATAATATATGAAATCAACTGAACTTAAATTTAGGCTCACGTTATACTCTTTTTTTCCATTTTTGATGCAAGCAAATTTTTTTACTGCAGTACCAAGTTTATGTTTATATGTGTGTATTTGATATAGACCCGATTCCTTATGAGTTGTTTTATTGTTAGTAGTTTTTTTATTGAAAGACAATGGTCTTTTGTTTTTTGATCATTAAGGGATGAGTTTATTACAAAAATAACCAATTCTTCTTTTCATTATAGCATATATGTATTTGCGATGAATCTATGAAAATAAGAAATTTAGATTTTTTTTCGGTACCTTATATATGTATTGTTTGACAAAAAATTCAGCACAACATATATGATCTACTAGATCACAGTGTAAAAAATCGATTCCATGTCAAAATACGTGACAAATCTAAAAATATAACAAACTCAACAATTTTTTTTTCCGGTACATCGTATACGTACTGCTCGATCAAACTGTAAAATTATTTTTTCCTGCTGGTGATTCTTCAAAATCGTCTAGTATTACGTCTTCTTTAAAGTTCTTTTGTTTTTTCTTCTTGTTGTCATTTTTTGTAACTCTCTCACTGAAATTTAGGATCTTGGTGATTTTCCAATATGGTTTTGATAATATCAGTAGTGTTTGAAGATTTAGTATGAGAAACTAGTAACTATCAATCCTAGATCTGCACTGTAATCACCACCATGTTAGAATGTTCATAGAACGAACGAGAAGAAAACGAATAAAAGCAAGAAGAAGAAAACCGAGAGTGTTATTTCTGGAGAGATGACTTGTTTCTGGTTTCTTTATTACCTCACATATGAAAAATTAAGGGTAACATGGTAATTGGCCAATATTAAATAAATATGGACCTATTGATATCTTTTATTTCCGGAAGGACCCTACTATAACTAAGCATATGGGCTTAAGACCAAACAACAAATTTTATTAAAGAAACCCATTCAGTTTATTAAAGAAACTCATGGTTTATTATAGAAGCCTAGTTGGCTTATTTTGGAAGCCCAGTTGGTTTATTGAAGAAATCCAATCTGCTTATTTTGGAAGCCCAATCTGGCTTATTATTGAAGCCCATTCAGTATATTGAAGAAACTCAGTTGGCTTATTTTGGAAGCCTAGTGTGGCTTATTATTGAAGCCCATTTGGTTTGTTATGGAAGCCCATTTTTGCTTATTATGGAATCCCAAAGACTCATGGTCCAACTCCAAAAACTCGTGGTCTAATACATTAACCCTAATTATCCTCTCGTCAAGTAAGAGAGTTCAAATCTGGATAAGTTTCATATTTGGAATGGGGATCAATGTATCTTAAAGGAAATATCAGTCTTTGGAATTATCATAACCATCTAAGATAATTATGGTTATTAAAGATAATGTTAAATCCTAACATAAAGAGGATAATTATCTTAGGTGGTTATAATTATTATTTAAGAGAAATTTGGATTATGTAAATATGAGAGAGAATAATGTTGTAGGGCTTGTATCCCATGGATGTTCGGGCCAATATAGTATCTAGTGTTTTCTTCATACATGTATATATAAGATATTGTTCCATGTAACCTAATGATGCTGATTAATGGAAACCTCTCTTTGTCTCTTTACTTTCTCTATGTTTTCCACTTGTTTATGGGTGAAAACTGTTTATGTTGGTTTTGGTAAATTTGGGTGTGTGTGGATGAGAAACGAATCTAAACCCTAAACAAATGCACTGCACGGGAATACTTTAGATTCGAGAGATCAATCTGTACAATTCCGGCCTAAACCAAGAAATGGACGTTCCAGACTTGCTTCGGTCACAAAGTGAAGAAGGGAAGCGAAGAAGGTGTTGATCTTAGGAGGGAAGCGAAGAAGGTGTTGAGATTATGAAGGTGTTGGTTGTTTATGACTTGTATCAGAATGTTGAACTGGCTTGCATAATATAAGCTATCAGTTCTGGGTGTTTTCTGAATACGTTGTTAACAACAACTTGGTTTTATGTGTTGTTTGGAAATAGGTCGAAGAACCTATTTATACAAGTCATTTGAGCGCAATCCTCATCTCATAGGAAGTGGAGGAAATTAAATGATGGAGTAGTGGGGTCGTGTAGGGATGGTGATTGTCACACGATCACGCCTTTACCCACTTCCCTCATCACCGTTAACCGTCCATCTTTTCCAAACACATTCTCATAATGAGCGCGTAGCGCGCCGCACGCTGTACTCCGCCAGACCAATACCCCAGTAAGTATCCCCCAGTTTGTGACATGTTTGATGTATCGAGTGAGTGGGTCAAGTCGTGGGACTTGCCGCAAAAAATAGCATACGGTGCTATTAAGTTAAATAACTAAGTTATTTATGGAATTGATATTCATGAAATATCGTACGTGCTCGATGCGTGTGATGCATCACTTTCAAGCAGCTCAAACAATCGATATGCATGAAGCATCGTTGTTTTAAAGCTTGATCGAATAAGTCGCGGATTGAGCGTCTTAAAATAGCAGCATGCCAGACTACTTTTGGGTGATCGTTTGAGGGTTATGTAAACAAGCCATCGCTTGGTCGATCACCTCATGTGGAAGAGAGGCGGCTGGTGATTGTCATGCTGCTTTGCAGGTTTGCTGGAAATAAATCTACATCATCCAATTATGCATGCAAAGATGGACGGACGAGATGATTTACGGCAGTTGTGCATTGCCGTTGATGAAACTTAAGGTTTAGGGACCGTGCGGACATCACCTCTTTGGCCGATCGAATTCAGGCACTGGGCGCTAACTTGAATGGATCGATCAGGCATGCGTGGAGACGGTCCATTGGCGTACATGCCTACGCCTCTCGGTCCCTCAAAGATTAGATCTAGGCCACTCAATTTGACCGGCAAAGATGAGTGGTCACGATCGATTTGCGACAGAAATACATTGCTGCAAAGCATAAATTAGGGTTTGAAGGCCGTGTGACCTACCAATTTTGGGGCATGCATTTCGAGGCATCAAGTCCTAGTCTGCAAAGGCCGGCCGGTCACATGTAAAGGTGGGCCAACGATGGACATGTTAACACCCTTGGGACCACTTGAATTTATATCTAGACCATCCATTTAGTCTGGCGAAGATGGATGGTCGTGACCAATTTACAATAGAAGCATGTTACCGTAAACCCTAACTAGGGTTTTGAGACAACCACGTCCACGTGAGTTTGACCAAGAGGTTTGGCATGCCGTTGGCTTTCCTTGGGGAAATCGATCACATCGGGACAATGTTGGGCTGACGGTGAACTTATGTGCACCTTCCAGATGGTCCAAAATGCGATCTAAGCCATCCAAATAAGCTGGCTAAGTTGGACGGTCGTGATCGATTTAAGACGCTAGTGAACTTCCGCGACCCAAATTAGGACTTAGAAGCATCACGTCTGCCATGTTTCTAGCAATCGCTTCATCACCCTATGGCCTTCCGTGGGAAAGCCGTTTGAGTGAGGGAAAAGTGGGGCCGCCAGTGTGCATGCCAGCGCTTTCCTAATCACTCATGGGATGATCTAATCCGTTCAACCAAGCTGGCAAAGTTGGACGGTTGCGATGATTTTAAGACTGTCTTGGACAAACTATGTCCGTTCGAATTCCTTTTCCAGTAGCACGACCACCCTACTTGGGGTTGGCGTTTGACGGTGCTGGAAGGTGTTTGGGCAAGGTCCGATTGGTCGGAACACTGGTGGGCCCGCCGACGGCCATCGTGATGGTTTCCCATTTTTGCCAGGGTTTGGCTAGGCTTGTTAAATTGCACGGCAAATTTATGTGGCCGTGATCGTTTCTGAGACTGATATTGACAGTCTAGATTTTCCTTAAGGAAATTAAACATGTTCGATCGAGCTGACTTTAATTAAAAGCGCGTCGATTCGAGACTCTCTTTATCAGATAGTGATGTAGCCTGTGTGGGTATTTCATGCATATATCAATATTGGCACTTCGGGAGATTCATGCTACTCTGTTGAGAGTGAACACTTAATCCTCATGTCATGTCAATGATGAGAGTTCAGCTGAGAACATACCACGGAAAATACTAGGCAAATCATGCATTAATTAATAATGCTAATAGAATTCACATAATACTTGAGATTTGCTGTTGCACGCACCATTCTGAGTGAATTTCATGTATATATTGAATTGCTTCAAATAAAGCGACGAGGTTTTCTGCACTCATCACTTCTTAAACGGATTTTCCCTTTGCAGGGTAACAGCGCATTAAATACTGGTCTTACAATTTTAGCCTTGAACTAAAATCCACTATCAACATTAAGTCCCCTACTTAGCACGTAATGGTTACACTATTGCGGGCTAAGCATTAGATGGTGACGTATACAATGTAGAGGGACGAGATAAAGGAAATTTAATCGGAGGATCTTTAATCAACCGCCATTAATCACCCGTGTAAGCGTGCTGCGCGACTATGGAGTCCTGGTGGGACCGACTTCCTTTTCGGGTGTTAGGGCCAAAGAAGGAATTATTCTTCCACTATGATACTCGTGTATAAAAAAGGTTCGACCCTTCTTGTTTTTTCCCGCTCGTCTAGCTTCTCCCGTTCGTTGCTGTTGCTATCGCCGTCGCCGGGCTTTGCTGCTGACGTCGCCGGATTTTGCTGCTGACGTCGCCGGTCTTTGCCACTGCCATCGCGCGTCCATTAACATCAAGGTAGGTACTTATCTTTTTTTCCTTGTCTCCATGTTTCTTTGTGTTTTTTTTTTAGGATGTGTAGATGGGGAAAAACGGTTTGATGGTTTTTTGGGAAAGTGAAGATTCGAGCGTGCTGTCGAGACTCCTCAGCCGGGCAAAATGTTAATCCTCACACAGATGCACCGCTGCAAAGGAGGTGCTTAGATTCGGGAAATCAATCTGTATGACTCCGGCCTAAACCAAGACAATGGTCGTTCCAGAGTCAATTCGGTCGCAAAGAGGGAGAAGGGTTGATCTGTAGGAGGGAAGCTGAGAGTTGTGTGGGATCAGTGATGATCAAGGATTGTGGGTGTGTTGAATGTTTCTACAATATTGCTGAACTGCTGAAGTTGAGTTCTGTGAATAAGTTTATATCGAGTTGTTGACGGATAATGATGATAATCGATGATTGATGATATTCCATCCTTATGTTGTCCTCGATTTAGACTTATTTATCTTGCAAGAATGATGCACCACTGATCCCTGTAAGTATGATGGTTTCTTGAGTGAACGAGTGGGAAAGTGGGAGATCGTGGTAAAGTCAGTTCCACGTCGTGTGGAGACTTGACTGATCGTGCACCCATTACTTTGCTAACTCCTTCAACCGTTTACAAGACTTACGCACATTTCTCATTGTAGATGAATCCACGTGCCGTATACCGCCAGACCAAAACCCTAAGTGATATCCCCCATTTGTGACGTGATTGATATTTCACGATCGTGGAGTCTGCAAGGCAGACGTGTATTAGTTAGTCAGTTGTTGACTGATTTAGACTGTGAGTCTAGTTTTGTTGGATCGAGCATAAGTGGTGAATGCTCAGCGATTCATGGATTGAATATGTAGTTCTCTGAGATGTTAATGAATTACTGACTAGAGCGACTGAGCAAGTATTTCTCAACTCGACGAATTGCCGAATATTGAAAGTTTTTCGAGCAACTGAGCAAGTACTGCTCAATTCGACGAATTGCCGAATATCGAGAGTTTGTCGAGCAACTGAGCAAGTATTGCTTAATTCGACGAATTCGATAATTTTGGTGTGCAACTGAGCACGTGTTGGTCAATTCAAAAAAATACTGAATATTGGTAATTTGACGTGCAATTGAGCAAATGTTTCTCAATTCGACAAACTACTGATGAATTACTGAATATTGATAGTTGGATCAATATTCGAGCAACTGAGCAAGTATTGCTCAATTCAAAGAATTATTTACTAGTGTCGTGACCCAATAAAATATTAACCAAAAATATTGGTGGATTACCAAATATTGTTAATTTAGATGTTGATTGCTGAATCAACATAATTTTGTGTTTGAACTTGCTCAAAATGGTGATTCGTGGAGCGTTTGTTCGAAACCCTAATTTTTGATCAATCCTTCAACAATTGGTGAATTGCTGAAAATTGGTCATGAGTGAAGAGGGATCGACCACATGGGATGATGAGCGTCCATGTGATTCCCAGTGCTCGAGTGAGCACGAACCAGGGTTCTCAGTTTGAGAGTTGGTGAAAGAACGATGATTAAATGCAAGTTTCATCATTTATTGAAATATTGCTGGATTCAACATTAAGTGAAAAAACCTAGGTATGAGAGATGAGTACTGTCCAAGAGAGCATGGGACCGGATCTTGGTGGTTACGGGACCAGTTGTTGGTCATTTGAAGGATTCTCCAGTTGGTTGGAGAGATTTCAGGACCAATATGAGCAATTGAGCAAATTAGGTCAGAGTTATGAAAACATGTGGGACCGGCTTTGTGCAATCCCTAGGAATGACTCTGGTCGGTCATGGAGGCATGCACGTGTTGCCGTGGTGTCCGTGTTTCCATACTGAGAGTTTCAGTATTTTCTGATGCGCGTTCGAGCAACATAGTGAATTTTCAGAAGAGTTTCATCTTGACTTAGAATTCTCGATTTTTTTTTGGAATGAGCATGTATGCTCAATTCATCAATATTTTGAAAATACTAAAGTAAAAGTGTTTTAATATTTAAATTGCCGTGAGAGGCTAGCCAATCGTGTGACTATGTTGGCTTTTGGTTTTTCGTGATTTGAGCAATATTTGAGAAAATATGGAGAAATCATGAATTTTACTCAAACCAAGGAGTTTCATGAATTGAGGAAAATAATAATTATGCAAGATTAGGGATTGCAAGGTGTGTGACCAACCATGGCTAGGGCATGGCCGGCCGGCTAGGTTGCCCGGTCCCGCACACCTTTCCCTATTTTATTATTTTTCATGAATCCTTGAAGTTATGGAGAATCCTTGAAGTTATGGAGAATCCATGGGTTTTTGTTGAAACGGAGGAGTTTCGTGAGATTAGGGAATAATAATTATAAAAAGCTAAGGATTGTGAGGTGTGGGACCGGCCACGGCTTAGGCATGGCCGGCCGGTTAGGTTGCCCGGTCCCGCACACCTCTCCTTATTTTATAATATTATTTCGTGAATCCACTAAGTTATGGAGAATTCACGAGTTTTGCAAAAACAAGGAAAGTTGCTAAAACCAAGGAGTTTTCGTGAGTTCACGAAATAACAAAAAATAAGGAAAATAATGGGAGAGGCACAGACCGACCATGGCTAGGGTATGGCCAGCCGGCCGGCTGGTGGGCCCGACCTTGGGCACCTCTTATTATATTATTAATATTCATTGTTTTCTCCTGTTTTGCGAAGGATTCCTCATTATTTCATATTTTTGGACACTCGTTCGTGCATCCGGGTGCTCATTCGTGCATCATTGTCGAGTACACTCGCACCATTTTTGTGGGGCTTACTCAGTGATGGTCCATATGCCTGGTTGTTGGGTATTAATTACTGATTTATGAAATTCAGTGGAGAATAATTCATGAAACTGAGTAATAAGATGAGTAGTTATTTATTATCAATCCATAAAATCAGCAGCGGAATGAACTATGGATTCAGAATAATAAAATGATAATTTCATCACCATCTCATGGAATCACAGATTTGACCATAAAATCGGAGTAATGAAATGAGCGGTGATATTACCATTCCATGGGATCGAGGTGATTCGACCATGAAATTAGAGTAATATCTGTTACCATTTCATGAGATCAGCCGTGGATTCGATCATGAAATCGGAGTAATAAAATAAGTGGTGATATTACCATTTCATGAGATCAGCCGTGGATTCGATCATGAAATCGGAGTAATAAAATAAGTGGTGATATTACCATTTCATGAGATCAGCCGTAGATTCGACCATGAAATCAGAGTAATATCTATTACCATTTCATGAGATCAGCCGTGGATTCGATCATGAAATTGGAGTAATACATTTATCTATTACCATTTCGATCATGAAATAGGAGTAATGAGATAAGATATATTATCTTCTAGGAATTCAGTGGTGAATATGACCTAGAATTTAATCTCTTGCGTATAGTCAGTAAATCAGCGAGTGTTGCTAATGTCCCGAAGACGTTTTTCCCTCTCAACATTTCATGTATGGAGGACCGCCTGAGTCTATACACGGGTCTCTCTACATAGTCAGCAACAGTGAGTATCACCGTTCTGAAGACGTTATTGCTCTCAATCTTACGGAGAAAAGCCCAATTGTTCTTCTATGTAGAGGCGAAGTAGTCAGGGAACAATGAGTGTCACCGGCATGCTGAAGGCATTAAGCTCTCAATCTTACAGAGAACCGCCCAGTTACGTTATTCTACATAGAGGCTATGATGAAATGCCCGGTGTCGAACGCTCCCGAGAGACCTTTCGAGCGACATATGCATCATACTTCGTAAAACACGAACCGTCACATGGATCCCTGAAGCCGTGTCAGAAACATGAAGTATCATGATTTTACGGTTTTGACCTTTGTTGAAAATCCACCATCTATATTTAGTCCCCTGCTTAGTGAGGAACAGTCATGTTCCGCAGTAAGCATTAAATTGTGATTTTCAGTCGACGAGATCAGTGGTTGAACTCAGCCTACAAAGGTAGTTTCAGAATCCTCGATTTACCCCAATGATGTCATGTACGAGCAAATGCACAGATGAGAACCCTGATAGTAAGATAGAGTGTCATCTCATGAGCGTGGAGAGATGAGGCACTGCTGATTTGAGTGTTGAGAAGTCTAGTTATGGTCGGTTTAGGACATATGGGCCCGAGCCCAAAAAAGGAAACCCATGTTTTTATTAGGTTTTGGAAATAAATTTGATATAAAAGGGGAGAATCCCTATAATTCTTTATTTTGGTCGACCAAGCACCTCCCTCTCTTCACCATTCTCACGCGAGTTGCAGCAGGGAATAAAAATTTTTTTGCCGGATTTTAGTCGCCGCCGATCATCGCCGTTTGCCGTCCGACCAATCTCCGACCGGCGTCGACTAGGTAAGTCCGAATATTATTTTTTTGCTATAGATTTTATGATTGATGAGTTGTTCACAAAACCAAAAACCCCATGGTTGCATGCATGCGTAGGTTTATGAAGGATTTTTAGAAATCGTATGTATGTGCCCGTTTGTTCGTTAGTCGAAGGAACGAGCAAAAATCCCTAACATGAAAGATATTCATAAACTTTTGAATATACATGGTCTAGTTGCAGTAGTAAAAGTTTTGTTTATTAGGTTTCATGAAAACCCAAGTTTGTTTTTCGAAGCATGAGCTTTGCAAATACTTTTAGGAATGTAGGTTTGTTCGTAAAAGTAATAAATAACAATCCTTAGGGTTAAAGGAATTCCGAAAAGACCTGGAGTTCATGATGAAAATTTGTTTGAGAACTTTCGAAATTTTGTTTGAAATATGTAGACTTTGCAAAAATATAAAAGACCCTCGTTTCATAGACGGATGCTCGATTGAGCAAAAAAGTTTCTTTTTTTATATATTTACGTGAGTTATTAACTCACGATTTTTTTTAAGGTACGTGACCTGTTCACGTTTTATTGAATATAAATCAAGTTTTGATTTATGAAAATTGTTGAAAGCAAATAATTCATGAGTCGATGAACTCGTAGTGTATGTATGAGTTTAGTGATTTTATAGTGTATGTACACGTAAAAATCAGCGAATGTTGACATGGAAAGTTATGTGAATTATTCATAGTTTATCGAAAAGTCAGTGTTGACTCTTGAATAATATGTTTTATGCTCGACTTTGCACGTTTGAAAGAATGAGCAAGTTTTGGGGTTTTATGCTGTTATCACTAAGTTCGTGAAATCGTAAATAGGTAAGAGTTGAGGATTACCATTTTTGTAGTCGTCAATATGAGCATCATAATTGTGTTGTTGCTTTAATTCCATTGTATTGATGAAATTCGTGTATGGACGTCACAACAACTTTGCAAAAATGGCTCAGTCCCGTAGCGCTTCTGAAGATGATGCTTCTTCGAGAGAGGATGTTTCCACAGACGCCTCTTCCAGAGGTGATGGTTCCTCCAGAAATGATGATTCTGAGATTTCCAAGGAGAAAGAGGGAAGTCCCAAGACTAAGAACATTCCAACTGCTGAGGATAAGTTCTTTACGTATCTATATAAACCTGAAAAGCGTCCCTTAGGCTCCTCGTTTCGGTTGTTAATAAATCCCAGGAGCACTACTCAGCATAAATTGGTATCTCCTCAAGTAGTAATCCGGTTTTGTTTGCAAGGAAAAAACTTTTCGGCTTCTCATGTGGAGTTCAAGCTTTCACGAAAGGCCCTGATGCATTTCTCTGGATGGGCAAGACACATGCTGGGTCATAGCCGTGTTAGGACCATATTGGATAGTGCCCAGGTAACACGAGCCATTCAAGCTGCTGGATATTTAATCATCAACCATGATATACCAGGTATGGTAGCCTTGCTCGCCTGTTGGTGTGTTCCTACTCACACGTTTATATGCAGATGGGGAGAATTCACCATTACTTTAGAAGATGTAGTTGCTTTGTTGCACCTTCCAATTACTGGAAATTTCCCTGAAGATCTCTCGTCAGAGGAGAAGGAGATATCTAACATATTAGAGGCCAAGATGCACGAGTTCAATGAGTCACCCGCATCCTTCTATGCTCAATGGTTATCACATTGGTGGCCGAGAGATAGAATTCCTGAAGAACCGGTTGATGACGCTTTAACAATTGCTGCTTTCTTATGCTTGTGGCTTTCCAGGGATATCTTTGAAGATTGTGGACACTTGTTGAAGCCGTTTGTGATTCGCTTTGCCATAAAGATGGCAAAAGGTGAGAAAATTCCCATTGGAAGTCTATTCTTGGGTTCGTTGTTCGCCAATTTAGACTCTCTAGTTATAGACTCCAGTATTTCTGATGGCTTCATGAAAGTCGAGACATATGACAATACCATGTTCCTCCAAGCCTTGATGTGGGAGCATCTCGAGAGTTACGCCCCAATTCCCCGCAGAATTTTGCAAGGCTCCAAAGTCGACACTCGTCACTCCTTCCTTGAGAAGAATAACGCCAGGATCATGCGCTGGTATAGAAAGAAACCACAATACAAGATATGCATTACTGACGTTTTGTACATTGAGCCCGAGTTCAATTTTCGCCCCTGGGTGTCAGTTCCTTCTCTTTTCTCACAGTTGATCACTTTAAATACTACTGATGAGAATATCACGTTGAGTACTGGTGTTGGTGTGAGTGAAGGAGAGAGATATTTTTTCTTGAGTTGTACTCCTGGTTTCTTGATATCAGTAATGAATGGAGAATTCGGGTAGAGGAATACAATATTGATAGAGCGGCTCGACAGATGGGTGCTGATCAGTGTATTCCGGGTCACCGAATGAGAAAACCGTCAATTGAGTATTTGAAGACTAATCTGGACTACACTCATGTGGAAGGAAGTGATTATTTATTCCCATACTCTGATCGTGCTAATTTCGTGACGCCGGGTTACATAGACTTCTGGCGTCAACAACTTGAGCATGTGTATGAGTTTGCAGTGGATGTTAAGTCCCCAGTTCGAGAGTTCCCTTCCTCTGACATGATCTCTGATCGACCCAGGCTGAGATATCTTTCCAGTGGCGACAAAAGGAAGACGTCTCCAAATGCGACACAGGTGAGTACCTTTTTCATGATTTTAGCCAAAGTACGCCAATCACGCTTCTTAATTGTATTGTGGACTCCATAGTAGAACGGCCGTGCTGTGAGATTTCGAGTTGATGTAAACTCTCCAAACCTTCAAGAAAGTCCTCAAGGAGGAGAAGGCAGGAGATTGACATCTCATAGGATGATCCCGAACGATATACAGTCTCCTGTCGCTTCTTTGGTGAGTTGTTAATACTTTTATTCATTGTTGCGACTTTCTCGTCCCTGTGATCAGGATCTTAAAAGAATGTTTTTAATTCGTTTCAGAATTTTGCTCCATCTGTTATTGATGGTCTTCGTTTTGCTCCTGGTCGAATAATTCAAGGATACAACACTGACGAGGAAGTTGACGTAAGTATTCCCTCCTCAAGCTAATCAGTGTAACACGCCTTTGGATGAATTAATGATGATCGTTGTTGATGTGTCCAGGAGGAAATCATTGTAGATGAGCAGCATGTTGACGAAGCACACTCTTCTTTGAGTCATAGATATATGGAGAGTTCCCGAAATCTCGAACCGAATGAAGATAACGGAGTTGCCAACGGAGATTCCAACACCGCCGAGCCTTCAAATGGTTTAGAGGCTCCCCTAGTAAGTATACATCCTGTGACCTCTTCATAGATATATGATATTGCTGATTTATGGATGAATGAGTGAAAGTCCATGCGAGTATACGAGTAATTTTGCCGAAATACGCCACCAGAAAATTTCAGACTTCAGCTTTTAGTAAAAACACCGTAGAATCCTCGTTTGGAGTCGTATTTTCGATGTCTGCATATATATATTCAAGCCCAGGAAATTTCAAAGCTAATCAAAGAATATTTTTGATTTTTGAGCATGTTTAGGGCCTGAAAAAGGCGAAACCGTAAACTTCCAGGAGATTTTCAGAACTTTTCCAGATTGCATGTCGTCCAATATTTTGGTCACATCTCCTTGCACGTTCATCCGATCGTTATGAAATTTTGACATGTTGTAAAGGACTTTCATACTAAGATAATGGTACACGACCCAACCTCAAATTACTTACCAATTGCTCCCAGTTCGTCGTTTAATACAGGGAAGTTAGAATCTCTTCAGATGAGCCTGTTTGAAAACGCGTTTCATGGATTCTACATCATTTGCTCATGTTTTGGGTGCAAAATAAGGAACTTAGATGATGTTAGTTCACTTACATTCTGAATTTTATGGTTTCCTTTGATTTTCCTGCACTAATCTCATGTAATCTTCGTATTAGGTACCAAATACCGAAGTTGAGAATAATGGAACCAATGTTGAAGATTCGAGCAATGTGGTGAATCAAAGAAGTAACATCACCAACTCTCCACCTCCAGGTTATGAGAATATCATTGTTGATGCGGTAGAGGAAACTGAGACTCCAGTTGCTATTGAAACCGAGCAAAGAACAGAAGAGATTGTCCCAGAAGAAGATGTTGTAATGACAATAGAGGATGCTCCAGTAGCTTAGAATCGGGTAGTAATACACGAATATCCCAATGCAGGGATTGTTTATGAGCCTCCATTTGGTGCTCAAATCTCGTATCATGTGTATGTTGGTGGGTTCAGCGTTCCTATTGGGTATGCCAACATGTATGAGAAGTTGTGGAAAATGTATGGTCATATTGTTGTTTCCAGGGATCCTGATCGTAGCTACTTCTTGACAATGCAATTGGGAAACATATTGCTTGTTATAGATGACATACGAACCAGGGCCAGAAGCACTGTTACTCGAGATGTACTCTTTGATTGGGAGTACAACTTGGAGAATTCTGAGATACTTGGCTTTAACTTGAAGTGGCTTCATCAGAAGATCAACATTATCAAGGATGCAGTAGTGAAGAACATCCCTTTTACTAGTAACGGTGTGATGGATAAAATGACCAAGATTACTGAGCTGACCAAAAAGCTGGAGTTGGAGAGAGCGGCTTTGCAAGTCTTGGAGAATGCTGAGAAGCAGAAATCGTACTTCGATGGATTCCTTTAATTTCTTTCCATAATCTCATGAACATTGAACTTCTTAGAGATGTGAGGTTTTATTTGGGTTTTGATTTTTCAACAGGTTTTGAGTGACTGAGGATTTTCTTTTGGATTTTGGATTTGATAGAGATTTTTCTTAAATAAAGAACTTTGATAAATTGCTAAATTTTCAAATGCTGAATGCAAGTATGCACACGTTTTGGAGGAATTGAAAAATACAAGTAAAAGAAAATCCTAAGGTGTGAACGCCAGATGCTTTGAGCATTTGCTTTGGATATAAGACATCCAATGTTGAATGCCTCATACGTCGAAAGTCTTGAGCCAATTCTCATGAATCACTAGTACACTTGTTTTGCCTTTGATGTCAGCCAATTTGTAGTATCCTCCAGCAACTGACTTAGCAATCATAAAAGGTCCTTCTCAGTTAGAACTCTTTGTGGAGTGAAAATTGCATCTGGTTGCCTTAAGAACCAAATATCCTTCATGAAATTTGTTAGGATTGGTTGTACGTGCTTTGAATATATTCTGCTGGTTTGGAATTCCTCGTGGATTCCACGTTGGTGGAGCTTTCCAATTTTGCGGCACATGTGGACATTCACGTAGAGGAGAGTATGTTGGATAATGCTTGTGGAACCGAGCCAGATCTTCAGCGATGAAATTTCCAATGGGGTCCTCAGTTCGGAGAGATTCCAACCATTTAGTGTAGTACCGCTGAGGCGATACTACCCACTCATAGCATTTGATGATAGCTTGGTCATGAGCATGATTGAGTCCCCCGATAAAGGTAGCATATTTGAAAATTGCTAATATGGAATTATGAGGGGGAATAAAACTTTCCTGCGTGCAGAATCTCTTGATAAATTCATGTGCGCTTTCATCGGGATTTTTTGTGAGTCCTGTTAAGGTTTGTACCTTCTCCAAATGCTCGAAAGGTTGATCATCTTCCGAGTCAGAACTTTCTTTGACAGAGAATTGTGCAACTGAGGATGAAGATACCGCAGTAATTCTTCCATCATGAATCCATACTCTCCCAAGAATCATGTCATATCCCGGATCCTCCTTAATTATGAAGAATTTATTTTCTGTCCAGGTTGAATCGTTTCTTATGTTGAGAATGATGTAACCGTAAACCTCCTCGGAGATTCCTTCGTGGTCTCTGACTGAAATAGGAGCATGAGTCGCTTCTTGTCGAGTGATGCCAGCAGCTCTGAGGGTTTTCAAAGGTATGATATTAACAACAGTGACAACGTCAACTAGTGATCGTTTGAATTCATTTCCCTTGAGATGCACCATAGTGAGAAGTCCCCAGTCTTAAATCTCGTTGTCTGTTACTGGAGGTTCAGGAAGCGTCTGATGGATTGCTAGCCGCTTTCCAGACACAATATGGTTCAGTGCAGCAAACATATCATCTCTCTGGGCCTTTTTCAGGTACAACAACTCGCATACGTGCTCAATTAAGGATTGAACCGCTTCCTTGACCGACTGCTCGGAGGGTTCGAATGTTCTGATTTGGAGAGGATTTCTGTGCATTCCTTCAGTTCTCAGTTCTCCTGAGTCGGCCTTATCTTTGAATATGCGTTTCAAATTTCTACAATCACTTGTTAGATGACTGACGTACCTATGGAAATGGCAGTAACGTGCGTTTTCCATTTGTTCCACTGTTGGTTCCTTCTTGACAGGAGGTAGTTTTATTGCACCATCTTGGACCCAGACTTCTAGTAGTTCAATCACCTGTTCAATGGGAAAAGGGAAGTCAGGTACTTCCTGATCACCCTGTTGATTCGGTGGTTGTGCATTTCTAGTATGATTGTCCTTCCTTGGAGCTTTCGGAGGGTGAGACGTTGAAGAAACATTCTTATGTTGATGTGCCTCGGATTTTCTCTTGCTCCCTTCAACAACATTCATGGAGGCTTCAACATTGTATTGTTTGTTGATCAGACGCCGGGCCTTGCTGCTTTTATTGTCTTTCGATTCCTCTACTTTGACAGTTTTCGTTCTTTCTAGCAAGGCAGGAGCAGTAGTCGTTGATCGCTTGGATGCTTCGTGAAGTTATGAAAAGGTCTGAACGCGAAGATTCTCCAGCAAATCCCTGTAAACTGGGATCATGCCATTGATGCACAAGTCCACCAGTTGTTGTTCAGTAACATTTGGATAATCACAGTCCAAAGCTTGAATCCTGAACCTCTTCACATAATCATTCGGATTTTCGGCAGCCTTCTGAGCCATCCTTCCCAAGTCAGAAAGAGTAATTTTCTTAGAGACAAAGAAGTACTTCCGGTAGAAAGCATTGATCATTTCTCCCCAATTAGCTATGCTCCCTGGTGCAATGTTGTTGTACCAAGTATACGCTCGACCCGTCAGGGATTTTTAAAACTCTTTCAAGTGGACAACATGGTTGTGTTCATGCTCTCCTAATGCTTCCAAGAATCGAGAGATGTGTTCTCGGGAGTTCCCCGTTCCGTTGTAGAGTGTGAACGTTGGGGAAGTGTAACCTTTTGGGAGAGGAATTCTTTGTGTAGCAGCAGGATATGGAGGTTGGTGACGGTGCACGGACGGTGCATGGCATTTTCCTCGATTCTCCATAAAACGTTACAGGTCTTCATGGGTGATGAAACTGGCAGGTTCAGGTTCTGCAGCTTTGTGGGTTTCATCATCGTCAGGGACTGGAATAACTTCAGGATCAGCAGTTAGAGACGTTTCCTTGTCTTTTTCTTTCTCTTGAGTTTTGTATGACATCTTATCAGTGAGAGTTTTGCGATAATTGCATAGCTCTTTCTGTGTTGCAGCCATGTCAATCTGATTTTTGGCAAGAGTCTCTTGCACCTTCATAAGATCACCTATGGTAGGAGGATTTTCTCTGATTTCCCCGAGAGACCGGCCGAAGAGAGGATGGTTTTCCACGTTGGTTCGAGGAGGAGTAGTGTCACCACCATTGTTGGAAGCAGGAATGGTTTCTGGAATACCACCTTTGTTGCTAGTGCTAGCGATGTTTTCGTTAGGATTTATAACTGAACTTGACCTAAGATCAACCATTTTGTGAATATGTGAGATTGCAACCGAGAGATTAATCTCCCACTGTGGTCGCCAATCTGTAGATGGGGGAAAATGGTTTGATGGTTTTTTAGGAAAGTGGAGAGTCGAGCGTGCTGTCGAGACTCCTCAAACGAGCGAACTGCTGAACCTCACACAGATGCACCGCTGCAAAGGGGGTGCTTAGATTCGGGAAATCAATCTGTATGACTCCGGCCTAAACCAAGACAATGGCCGTTCCAGAGTCAATTCGGACGCAAAGAGGGAGATGGGTTGATATGTAGGAGGGAAGCTTAGAGTTGTGTCGGATCAGCGATGATCAAGGATTGTGGGTGTGTTGAAGGTTTCTGCAATATTGCTGAACTGCTGAAGTTGAGTTCTGCGAATAAGTTTATATCGAGTTGTTGACGGATAATGATGATAATCGATGATTGATGATATTCCATCTTTATGTTGTCTTAGATTTAGACTTATTTATCTTGCAAGAATGATGTACCACTGATCCCTGTAAGTGTGACGGTTTCTTGAGTGAAAAAGCGGGAAAGTGGGAGATCGTGGTAAAGTCAGTTCCACTTCGTGTGGAGACTTGACTGATCATGCACCCACTACTTTTCTAACTCCTTCAACCGTTTACACGACTTACGCACATTTCTCATTATGGATGAATTCACGTGCCGTAGACCGCCAAACCAAAACCCTAAGTGATATCCCCCCATTTGTGACGTGATTGATATTTCACGATCGTGGAGTCTGCAAGGAAGACGTGTATTAGTTAGTCAGTTGTTGACTGATTTAGACTGTGAGTCTAGTTTTGTTGAATCGATCATAAGTGGTGAATGCTCAGCGATTCATGGATTGAACATGTAGTTCTCTGAGATGTCAATGAATTACTGACTAGAGCGACTGAGCAAGTATTGCTCAACTCGAAGAATTTCCGAATATTGAGAGTTTGTCGAGCAACTGAGCAAGTCTTGCTCAATTCGACGAATTGCCGAATATCGAGAGTTTGTCGAGCAACTAAGCAAGTATTGCTCAATTCGACGAATTCGATAATTTTGGTGTGCAACTGAGCAAGTGTTGGTAAATTCAACAAAATACTGAATATTGGTAATTTGACGTGCAATTGAGCAAATGTTGCTCAATTCGACAAACTACTGATGAATTACCGAATATTGGTGGTTGGATAAATATTCGAGCAACTGAGCAAGTATTGCTCAATTCAAAGAATTATTTACTGGTGTCGTGACCCAATAAAATATTAATCAAAAAATTGGTGGATTACCGAATATTATTAATTTGGATGTTGATTTCTGAATCAACATAATTTTGTGTTTAAACTTGCTCAGAATGGTGATTCGTAGAGCATTTGTTCGAAACCCTAATTTTTGATCAATCCTTCAACAATTGGTGAATTGCTGAAAATTGGTCATGAGTGAAGAGGAACTGACCACACGGGATGATGAGCGTCCATGTGATGCCTAGTGCTCGAGTGAGCACGCACCAGGGTTCTCAGTTTGAGAGTTGGTGAAAGAACGATGATTAAATGCAGGTTTCATCATTTATTGAAATATTGCTGGATTCAACATTAGGTGACAAAAACTAGGTATGAGAGATGATGACCGACAAAGAGAGCATGGGACCGACTCTTGGTGGTCACGGGACCAGTTGTTGGTCATTTGAAGGATTCTCCAGTTGGTTGGAGAGAGTTCGGGCCTAGTATGAGCAATTGAGCAAATTAGGTCTGAATTATGAAAACATGTGGGACCGGCTTTGTGCAATCCCTAGGAATGACTCTGGTCGGTCATGGAGGCATGCACGTGTTGCTGTGGTGTCCGTGTTTCCATACTGAGAGTTTCAGTATTTTATGATGCGCGTTCGAGCAACATAGTGAATTTTCAGAAGAGTTTCATCTTGACTTAGAATTCTCGATATTTTGTTGGAATGAGCATGTATGCTCAATTCATCAATATTTTGAAAATATTAAAATAAAAGTGTTTTAATATTTAAAATTTCCGTGAGAGGCTAGCCAGTCGTGTGACTATGTTGGCGTTTGGTTTTTCGTGATTTGAACAATATTTGAGAAAATATGGAGAAATCATGAATTTTACTCAAACCCAGGAGTTTCATGAATTGAGGAAAATAATAATTATGCAAGATTAGGGATTGCAAGTTGTGGGACCGACCATGGCCAGGGCATGGTCGGCTGGCTAGGTTGCCCGGTCCCGCACACCTTTCCCTATTTTATTATTTTTCATGAATCCTTGAAGTTATGGAGAATCCTTGAAGTTATGGAGAATCCACGGGTTTTTGTTGAAACGGAGGAGTTTCGTGAGATTAGGGAATAATAATTATAAAAAGCTAAGGATTGTGAGGTGTGGGATCGGCCACGGCTTAGGCATGGCCGGCCGGTTAGGTTGCCCGGTCCCCACACCTCTCCTTATTTTATAATATTATTTCGTGAATCCACTAAGTTATGGAGAATTCACGAGTTTTGCAAAAACAAGGAAAGTTGCTAAAACCAAGGAGTTTTCGTGAGTTCACGAAATAACAAAAAATAAGGAAAATAATGGGAGAGGAGCAGACCGACCATGGCTAGGGCATGGCCGGCCGACCGGCTGGTGGGCCCGTCCTTGGGCGCCTATTATTATTTTATTAATATTCATTGTTTTCTCCTGTTTTTCGAAGGATTCCTCATTATTTCATATTTTTGGACACTCGTTCGTGCATCCAGGTGCTCAGTCGTGCATCATTGTCGAGTACACTCGCTCCATTTTTGTGGGGCTTACTCAGTGATGGTCAGATGCCCGGTTGTTGGGTATTTATTACTGATTCATGAAATTCAGTGGAGAATAGTTCATGAAACTGAGTAATAAGATGAGTAGTTATTTATTATCAATCCAAAAATCAGCAGCAGAATGGACTATGGATTCAGAATAATAAAATGATAATTTCATCACCATCTCATGGAATCGCAGATTTGACCAAAAAATCGGAGTAATGAAATGAGCAGTGATATTACCATTCCATGGGATCGTGGTGACTCGACCATGAGATCAGAGTAATATCTATTACCATTTCATGAGATCAGTCGTGGATTCGATCATGAAATCGGAGTAATAAAATAAGTGGTGATATTACCATTTCATGAGATCAGCCGTGGATTCGATCATGAAATCGGAGTAATAAAATAAGTGGTGGTATTACCATTTCATGAGATCAGCCGTGGATTCGACCATGAAATCAGAGTAATATCTATTACCATTTCATGAGATCAGCCGTGGAATCGATCATGAAATTAGAGTAATACATTTATCTATTACCATTTCGATCATGAAATAGGAGTAATGAGATAAGATAGATTATCTTCTAGGAATTCAGCGGTGAATATGACCTAGAATTTAATCTCTTGCGTATAGTCAGTAAACAACTAGTGTTGCTAATGTCCCGAAGACGTTTTTCCTTCTCAACATTTCATGTATGGAGGACCGCCTGAGTCTATACATGGGTCTCTCTACATAGTCAAGAACAATGAGTATCACCGTTCTGAAGACGTTATTGCTCTCAATCTTACGGAGAACCGCCCAATTGTTCTTCTATGTAGAGGCGAATTCCTCTATGTAGTCAGGGAACAATGAGTGTCACCGGCATCCTGAAGGAGTTAAGCTCTCAATCTTACGGAGAACCACCCAATTACGTTATTCTACATAGAGGCTATGATGAAATGCCCGGTCTCGAACGCTCCGGAGAGGCCTTTCGAGCGACATATGCATCATACTTCGTAAAACATGAATCGTCACATGGATCCCTGAAGCCGTGTAAGAAACATGCAGTATCATGATTTTACGGTTTTGACCTTTGTTGAAAATCCACCATCTACAGGATGCAAACCCTAGCTTTTAGGTAAAACCTCTTTGAACTTGGGAAAATCATCCGTTGTAGACAAAACTTCTTTGCGAAACATATGATGATTAACTCCACCAGTAAAATCAATAGCAAAGTGGTTAACATTGCTAGGATCGCCAGTAAAACGAGCAGTGAATCTTACATGGACATACTTTTTTTTGTTCCTTTTCCTCCTTGCATGCAAAGCCTAGCTTTAGGTTGCGAATGATGCAAAACCTAATTTAGGTTTTGGTGGTGGACACAATTTCCATGGCAAGCATGCTCGTCCGTCCTTCTAAACCGGCCACGGACATCCGTCCCGTGCACGACCTTTGTACGACTTCCCATATATTATTTTTACGTGGATGAGGGTCCCATTGTCCCGCTTTACACACTCGTCCCATGGATGACAGGATGCTCGAGCATGTGGCAAAGGATCGAGCATGCAATGACTTTGCTCGATCAAGTCGTGGGCGTACATCCCGCGGCTTTTTTTTTTTAATATACATCATCCGCAACACTCTCATTGAATTATACGCCTGCTTTTCTCTTAGCACAAAGTAATGACTCTTTTCCATTGGGCTTTATTATAGTTATTTGAAAGTGAACGAAGAAGATCTCGTTAAGATGTCACCCGGGGATAATGTTGCCGCCAATCGGAAGGTGTTAACAACTCCAAAGATATTCCTAATGTAGATGACGAGCTGTTTACCGTACCTTTTCCAAACATTAGAACTCATCCTGGCCATAAGTGGGCCCTGCTCACAGGATCGGAAAATGAAAAGGCTGTTCCGTCCGCTCCTCCAACACATGTGATGAGGTTCTGTCTTTGAAAAAATGAATATCTAGATTCTCCTATTGATTTCAAGATTTGCCACACTCCACTGAACTCTTATGAAGGATGGATGAGGCATATGTTGAGTAATGAGCGCATCAGAGATAACTTGGCCAAGGCGCAGAGCGTTGAAGCTATCATGGCATCTGCAACACTTCACATCAGGAAAGACGCTGCAGTTTTGATTACTTTCATTTCTCGATGGCGCCCTTCCACGCACACGTCTATATGTAGATGGGGAGAAATGACTATTACTTTGGAAAGTGTAGCCATGTTGCTGAATCTCCCTGTTGCGAGAAGTTTCGTCTATAAACTAAACACCGTCGAATGCGCCATCCTCAATGCTATACTTCCGAGATGTTGACAGAGCTGCCCGTCATGTGGGATTTGATCAAGGCATACCTTCGATCGTCCGCCAACTCCGTCAAAGGAGATTGTGCCGTCTGTTCTTGATGCTAGCCTCTTTGCAACGAAGCAGAGCCTTCCATTCCTGCCTCTTGGAAGAAGACCATCCCCGACTGGTAGGTATATAAGTTTTTGGCGAGAAGAGCTGCTATCTTTTCAAAAATTCTCGGAAGAAGTCGTGACAGTTCCTCGTGGTGAGCCCACCCACGAAATTTTGGAGCAGCATAAACGATTGAAGCCACTTCTTGGCAAGCGAACCAGGGTTGGAGCTCCTGATGACTGCAGTCCCCAGGATGAAGGAGCAAGGTCTAAGAAGCAGACAAATGGACCAGTGGTTTTCAATTCTTCCCATATTCTCTTTTGATCTGCCGATTTTATCCATCTTGAGCCATCTCCACTAAAATTTATCTTTACTCGAAATCAGGGCCCCATGAAAGAAAATTCTTTTACGAGGTTGGCACGTGGTCATGGCGCAGATTTAGGGAAATCTGGTGAGACTGAACCTCTTAAAGGTGAGGAAAAGGATGACGAAAACTCGGTCGTCGACGATGGAAGCTTCTCCAAGTGTGGCAGGGAGTCTGACCGCTTCAGTGAGCTTGTGGACGAGACCGTAGCAGAAATCAATCTTGAGGTTGAAGTGAACACTGCAAGAAATACTGGAGATGCTACATCCATGATTATAGAGGTGCTTCCCTCTAAAGAGTCTTTTGTGGTTGTCGAGGCATTGGTTGCGCCTCATGCTGCTGCTGGAGCCATTTTTGATCCTTCTTTCGTCGCCCCTTTCACAGATCACGTGCTGGTTGGAGGATTCGGTGTGTCATCTAATTATGAGGAGTTATACACCAAAATATGGAAGAAGCATGGTCACATTGCCACTTTCAAAAAGCTAAAAAGTCGCTTTGCATTAGTAACACGTGTCGAAGAAGCTTTATCCTCCATTTATGGCATGAGCATCGTAAATGGGCGTACCGTTTCCAAAGAGATAGTTTCAAACTGGGGGTTCCACCTGGATGTGTTTGTGCAGTATGAGTTCAATGCCTCTTTGTTTTGTGAAGGATTTTCCGAAGTCCAGAAGCTGCAAGGCGAAATGGATAAGGTTCCCTCCACGGAATGCATCGTTCAACAAGAGGAAGAGATCGAGAGATTGTCTAAAGAGTTGAAGCTGAAGCAGGCCACCCTCCAGAACATGAAAGCTGCTCTTTCCCAGAATAATGAGTTGTTGCTGAAAGACTTCCCTTGAATGCTTTTCGTCTTCTTACTTATGCTTTTCCCTTCTTAGGTGCTTTGAGTGATGTGAGGAAATCTTTTCGCGCTTCTATTTTAGGTTTTGAACTAATAAGTGATTGGATTTTGGATTGGTTTATTCTGGGTAATTTTGTGAGTGAATTTCGGAAAGGGACTGTTTTTTTTAAAGAAATTTGCATTCTGGTTTTGAACATAATACGAATATTCTAATGACATGGTACATGCCATACGAAATCACAAACATCGTGTGAGAAGGAAATCATGAAAGAGGAAAATAAACATGGTGTTTAAGGTGATTTACATCATTGGCGCTCTTTCTCGGTGTGGGACATCAAGTCCCCAGTAGGCTTCAAAGCTAACTTTCACGCAAAATTATTTAATAGAACTTACTTGTTCTTTGAAATTCCATTTGCACGAAAATTGGATCTTTCCGGGTACTCACTTCAAGAAAATTGCATGCATTAATTTTCAGAGGAAGGAAATAACTCCTCTGAATTAATCTTCTTCTGGACAATGCTCTTCAGGGTGTTGCATTCACTGGTAGGATGGTGAAGGAACCTGTGATAATGACAATATCTCGGATACATCATCTCTTGATCAGTAGGTTGTCGCCACATATGAGGCAACTGAACTTCTCCTTCTAGCACCCATACTTCCAACAACTCCAATATTTTCTTCATCGAGAATGGGAAATGCGGGTATCTTGGTTTTTCCTGCGTTATAGGATGCTGTCGTGAGATCTCCTGTGAGTTTTGATGTGAAGCTCGTTTTGAAGACGGATTTAAGGCATGAGCGTGTGTTCACATATACGCGGTTCGTTTAGCTGGGCGGTTTTGTCGAAACACAGCTTCTCTTGAGGGCTTTGCGTTGTTGGTTGTATCACTATTGGGCGACTGAGTTGGGCATTCCCAGCCCCTGTACTCATGTGATCCCTGGATAATTTCTCCTTCTTCAGGCAGTTCTTCATTTGGCTGGAAAGTCGCTGCAGACTGGACAACTTTCTGAACTTCGGCAAGGGTTTTGAAATACAAATCCTCCAGCAAGGATTCATAAGGCGCCGGCTCCTTTCCTTTATCTGGCAAATATTGTGGCATCTCTAACAAGTCTTTTCCCCTGTGGAATTGTTTTGGCCTCCCTCTTCAGCCAGATCTTGCTGCTCATCTATCCTTAGTCCCCTGGTGCGGCCATGTTCTGCATCTTCGCCGGTAAATACACGTCTTTCAGATAAAAATTCAACATTTTTTGTGTCAACATTTGTGGTACTCTACGGGTAGATACATGCCGAGTTTTACTGTAATCGAACTGCTATATCATTTAAAAGACGAAACGTCTCGCTCTGCCTTCTAGCAATACCAGCTTGGTTTGCCAGGATATCCTCTAGCATTCTGGACACACTTTCCATCAGGTTCGGATTATTTATCACTTCCGGAGAACTTGGATGGTGAGGATATCTCATGGGATGAACACTAGGATTGGTTAAAAAATGAATAGGTTAATGATTGAATTGGATCTAAGATCTACCCCTTTGAAATTGAGAAAACTGGAATGAACATTGAGAAACTTATCTTGCAACCGAGATATTAAACTCCCACTGTGGTCGCCAGTTGTTTATTGGTGAAAACTTTTTATGCTGGTTTTGGTAAATTTGGGTGTGTGTGGATGAGAAACGAATCTAAACCCTAAATAAATGCACTGCACGGGAGTACTTTAGATTCGAGAGATCAATCTGTACAATTCTGGCCTAACTTTCTTCGGTCACAAAGTGAAGGAGATGGGGTTGATCTTAGGGAGGGAAGCAAATAAGGTGTTGAGATTGTGAAGGTGTTGGATGTTTATGACTTGTATCGGAATATTGAACTGGCTTGCATAACTTAAGATATCAGTTCTGGGTGTTTTCTGAATACGTTGTTAACAACAACTTGGTTTTCTGTGTTGTTCGGAAATAGGTCGAAGAACCTATTTATACAAGTCATTTGAGCGCAATCCTCGTCTCGTAGGAAGTGGAGGAAATTAAGTGATAGAGTAGTGGGGTCGTGTAGGGATGGTGATTGTCATACGTTCACGCCTTTGCCCACTTCCCTCATCACCGTTAACCGTCCATCTTTTCCTGACACGTTCTCATAATTAGTATGTTGTGCACCGCACGTTGTAAACCGCCAGACTAATACCCCAACAAGTATCGCCCAGTTTGTGACATGTTTGATGTCTCGAGTGAGTGGGTCAAGTCGTGGGACTTGCCGCAAGAAATAACATACGGTGCTATTAAATTAAATAACTAAGTTATTTATGGAATTGATATTCATGAAATATCGTACGTGCTCGATCCGTGTGATGCATCGCTTTCAAGCAGCTCAAACAATCGATATGCATGAAGCATCGTTTTTTTAAAGCTTGATTGAATAAGTCGCGAATTGAGCGTCTTAAAATAGCAGCATGCCAGACTACCTTTGGGTGATCGTTTGAGGGCTGTGTAAACAAGCCATCGCTTGGTCGATCACTCCATATGGAAGAGAGGCGGCTGGTGATTGTCATGCTGCTTTGAAGGTTTGATGGAAATAAATCTACGTCATCCAATTATGCATGCAAAGATGGACATATGAGATGATTTACGACAGTTGTGCATTGCCGTTGATGAAACTTATGGTTTAGGAACCGTGCGGACATCCCCTCTTTGGCCGATCGAATTCAGGCACTGGGCACTAACTTGAATGGATCGATCAGGCATGCGTGGAGACGGTCCGCTGGCGTACATGCCTACTCCTTTCGGTCCCTCAAAGATTAGATCTAGGCAACTCAATTTGACCGGCAAAGATGAGTAGTCACGATCGATTTGAGACAAAAATACATTGCCGCAACGCATAAATTAGGGTTTGAAGGCCGTGTGACCTACCACCTTTGGGGCGTGCGTTTCGAGGCATCAAGTCCTAGTCTGCACAGGCCAGCCGGTCACATGTAAAGGTGGGCCAACGGTGGACATGTTAACACCCTTGGAACCACATGAATCTATATCTACACCATCCGTTTAGGTTGGCGAAGATGGATGGTCGTGATCAATTTATGACAGAAGCATGTTGTCGTAAACCCTAATTAGGGTTTTGAGACAGCCACGTCCACGTGAGTTTGACCAAGCGGTTTGGCATGCCGTTGGCTTTCCTTGGGGAAATCGACCACATGGGCACAATGTTGGGCTGACGGTGAACTTATGTGCACCTTCCTGATAGTCCAAAATGCAATCTAAGCCATCCAAATAGACTGGCTAAGTTGGATGGCCGTGATCGATTTAAGACGCTAGTGAACTTCCGCGACCCAAATTAGGACTTAGAAGCATCACGCCTGCCATGTTTCTGGCAATAAATTCATCACCCTATGGCCTTGCCGTGGGTAAGACGTTTGAGTGAGGGGAAAGTGGGGCCCGCCAATGTGCATGCCGGCGCTTTCCTAATCACTCATGGGATGTTCTAATCCGTGCAACCAAGATGGCGAAGTTGGACGGTAGCGACGATTTTAAGACTGTCTTGGACAATATATGTCCGTTCGAATTCCTTTTTCATTAGCGCGACTACCCTATTTGGGGTTGGCGTTTGACGGTGCTGGGAGGTGTTTGGGCAAGCTCCGATTGGTCGGAATACTGGTGGGCCCGCCGCCGACCATCGTGATGGTTTCCCATTCCTGCTAGGGTTTGGCTAGGCTTGTTAAATTGCACGGCCAATTTATGTGGTCGTGATCGTTTCTGAGACTGATATGGACAGTCTAGATTTTCCTTAAGGAAATTAAACATGTTAGATCGAGCTGTCTTTAATTAAAAGCACGTCGATTCGAGACTCTCTTTGTCAGAGAGTAATGTAGCATGTGTCGATATTTCACGCGTATCTCAATATTGGAACTTCGGGAGATTCATGCTACTCTACTGAGAGTGAACACTTAATCGTCATGTCATGTCAATGATGAGAGTTCGACTGAGAACATAGCATGGAAATTACTAGGCAAATCATGCATTAATTAGTAATGCTAATAGAATTCACAAAATACTTGGGATTGTTGTTGCACGCACCATTCTGAGTGAATTTCATGTATATATTGAATTGCTTCAAATAAAGCGAAGAGGTTTTTATGCACTCATCATTTCTTAAACGGCTTTTCCCTTTGCAGGGCAACAGCGCATTAAATACTGGTCTTACAATTTTAGCCCTGAACTAAAATCCACCATCAACACCACTGCAACACGTTATCAGCACGAAGCTATACCGCTGGGCTATGTTGGGTTGAGTTTTTTTTTATAAACACAAGTTGATCAAAAAAAAAAGGTGTTCGGATTTACATCAATGCAACTGCGGAATCATCGTTAAGCTAAGTGTTTCTCTTCCTTCTTTTTGATTTTGGCAGATTTAATATTTGATTTGGTTTGATTAAATTAAATTAATTAATTTATTGGAGGAAAGGAAATCTGCTGATTTGATTGATGGGTTGATGTGATTTGATTGTGTTGTAAAATCTATCGGCGATCCCGTCTCTTCACGTTCCAAGAAGAACAAATCTGGTGGAAAAAAAAACTTTTCACTGTTGAAAGTTAATATGTTGAAAGAAGTCTTTGTTCACGATGTCGTTCCACGTGATTGTGAAGAAAAGATCCGGTCCGGTCCAGCCCAACCCGGTCAGTCATGTTCCTGTTTTGGGGCGTTCCAACCCAACCCGGTCCTGTTTTGGGGCGTTCCAACCCAACCCGGTCCTGTTTTGGGGCGTTGCAACCCAACCCTGTCCTGTTTTCGAGCGTGCGCAACAAAGGATGTTCTGGTTCTGTGTATATACGGCGGGAACCAAAGTTTGAGGTAAGTAACTAATGTGGGGTTTTTACATCGAAGATTTGTTGGGCTTGTTTACCTGTTTTTAGAATATGCGTAGTTCTGTTTTTTTTTGTCTTAAGATAAGTGCGTATCATATAAACGGTCAATTTAAATTATGATTGTTGATCTTGACCATTAAGAATTTTGGTTTTATTGTTATTTTGTTCTCTTGAATATGATATTGGCTATAGTTGAATGATGTTTATTTTTGTTCAATTGGTTGTACCAACTCAATTCCAATGTATTCATTTGAGGTTTAGAAGTACTAGAGTACCATTATTGGATACTTGATATTTTTCCCAAATTTGGATGTTCCGTGGGATGTAATCCACTTACTGGCATATTGAAATATGTGCAGAGGGACATATGTATCATGAGACAAAAAATGTACTTTTGTCTTCTGTAGTAATAACACCAACACACCAACCGAACATGGGATCAGCTAAAATGATCAAATTTATCATGAATCTGGTTGTTTTCCTGGATTTACATAGATGGCAATAGCATAGATTTAATCCATCTAGACACATCTCAAAAGGTGTTAGGGTAAAAGAAATTTACACCAACACCTATATGATTCATACATCCCTTAAAAAAAGGTCCAATTTGTGGTGATGGTAGTTCAATTTTTTGAATGGTGCATAAACTTGCCTTTGGAAAATAAGGACAATGATTCAAGGTGCATAAACTTTCCTTTGGAAAGTTAGGACGATGATCCAAGTCCGAGAGACCGCCAAATGTAAAGTTTCGTCTTTTGTTAGACTAGAAATAACCCACACTGTAACGGCACAGCATGAGGCAAACCAAATTTTTTTGTAAATACATAAAAATAAAAAGACTAATTCCACATTTATCTAGTTAACTATTATATTTGATTATATTTCGAAATGTTATTAGGTTGAGTTTCACACATATGAACTTGGGATCAGGAAATCTCATATAAATTCTTAAATTTGGTTTAAAGTATAGTGGATTGATGATTAAATACTTAAATTAAATATTTCTAGTCAAATTTTTTCATCGTATAAATTATTTTATTTTCGAGGAATCAAACTAGAACTGCATAAGATCGATCAAACTTGGATTAATGTGCAATACCTTTGAGATTATATCATCAATCCATTTAACAACCCGTAGCATTTTACCAATTCTAATTTAGTTGATAAAAAATTATTATTAATTATATCTTACGTTTTATTAATTATATCTTGAAAAACATCTTTTTGGTCATATCTGATTTCATCCTACAAACATAAAAAATGAAGGAGGGCATGACATGATCAGTAGAGAAATTCTTATCAACAAACAGAAAAATATTTTAATTTTTTTTCAATTTTGCTTGACTGATTTTGTAAAAAATATTGTTGATGGTGGAGTTTTGGCAAGGGCTAAAATCGTAACCTTACATATACCTGATCCAGTAGTCAGATGAATATTGCGACTCATGTCTCTCATTAAAGCATGAAAAACTAATGCCACAAACCTCTGACTGAATATTGTCTCTCAGAGCATACATGAATATGCAGTCTCTCAATTGATGCAACGTCACATTTCATGAATACTGAACAATTTCAGTAATCACTTTTATATAGAATTGAACGATTGGACGGCTCCTAGACAACTTGCCTGCTAGTATAGAGCGATAACATCTTCAAGATGTAACAATATTATCCTTGACTATATATAAAAGACATGTGTATAAAATCTTAATGATTGGACGGCTCCTAGACAGCTTGCCTGCTAGTATAGAGCGATAACGTCTTCAGGATGCAACAACGTTTTCCCTGATTATACGTAATAAATATGACGCTTCAACTAGCTCATATCACCCAATTTTCGAATAATTAATGCTCCTAGACAACGTGCTAGTATAGAGCCATCAATTAATTATTTCCAGTCACTAGAATCATCAATTGAATTCCTAGAAGATATTCTACGTTCTTCATAATATTTCATTACTTCAATTCATGGCTTTTCCCAGCACAATTCCATAGGTTAGTAATAAATATTCAACCTACGAGCATCTGAGCCACTATCGAATAAGCCCCGACAAAATGGTGCAAGTATACTCAGCAATAATGCACTAACAAGCACCTGAATGTACGAGCAAACATTCAAAAATACGAAGGAACGAGGAACCTATACAAAATAGGAAAGAAAATAATAATAATAATAAAATACTAAGTGAGGCGCCTAAGGGACCAGGCCCACCGGCCGGCCGAACATGCCGCCGTGGCCGGTCCCACGCCTTTTCCCATATTTTGTCTTATTTTATTATCTTCCTTGATCTCATGAATACTCCTTCATTTGAGAAAAACTCCTTCGTATTAGGAAATTCCTCAGTTTCATGATATTTCCTTCACATCAAGGAAATAATATAAAATTAGAAAAGGTGTCACAGGACCGGCCTACTAGCCGGCCGGCCACGCCCTAGCCGTGACCGGTCCCACACCTTGTGACTCCTCATTTTATTAATATTATTTCCTTCATCTCGTGGAAACTCCTTCGTTTTAATGAAACTCCTTCGTTTCAACAAACTCCTTAATTTCATGATATTTCCTTCACATCATGAAAATAATATAAAATTAGGATAGGTATCACGGGACCGGGCTTATTAGCCGGCCGACCATGCCTTACACATCGCCGGTCGCACACCTTGTAATCCCTTATTTTTTATTATTATTTCCTTCATCTTATGAAGTTCCTCAGTTTGAGAAAAACCCTGGTTTCTTCATATTTTCTAAAATGTTGCTCAAACGCGCATCATAAAATATCAAAATTCCCAGGACTGAGACACAAACATTATGGTGACATGGGCATATTACCTTGACCAACCAAGGTTATCCCTTTGGTTTGCAAGAGACCAGTCCCACATATTTTCATCATTTGACCTAATTTGTTCACATTAGGTTCAAACTCTTCCAAACAACTTGAAATTTAATTAAACGGTCGTCAGTCGATCCCATGAACGACCAGGGCCGATTCCATGACTTCTTTGTCAGTCCCTCACTCCGTCGTAATTAGGTTTTATCACATAAGGCTCAGACGAGCACTGTTTCAATAAATGATCAAACCAACATTTAATCATCTTTCACCAACCGGTCTTCAAGAGACTCTGGTGCTGGTTCACTCGAGCACCTGGGCGCTACATGGTCGGCCCATCATCCCATGTAGTCGGTCCCTCCTTCACTCCGTGGTTGATTTTCAATAAATCAACAATTGATCAAACATTAGGGTTTCGAATCCAAGGCTCTGCAAAGCATAATTCTGAGCAGGGTTCAAATACTAATAATTTTACGTTGATCCCGTAATCAATATTTTAATTGATTGTACTCGGTCCAGTTGCCAGTATCTTAAAATTAATATTTTATTTGGTCCCGTTACCAATAATTCATCAAACGAGCAACATTTGCTCAGATGAGCAATACTTGCTCAAACTAGGAATATTGGTTCAACTATCAATATTCAACAATTCATCGAATGAGAAATATTTGCTCACCTTAACTATCAAAATTCATTCGATAATTCTACCTCTATCTCAATAGACATGTTCAAGTCATGAGTCCTAGAACATCCGTAAATCATGTTCGACTCAGAATTACAAAGACTCATCGTCTCATCAAGTCAATAACTGACTAACTAAATACATGTCTGCCTTGCAGACTCCACAATCATGAGACATCAATCGTGTCACATGGGGGGATATCAACTAGGGTTTTGGTCTGGCGGTCTACAGTACGTGTGTCCATCCACGATGAGAATATGAGCAAGTCGTGCAAGCGCTTAGAGAAGTTAGCAAAGTAGTGGGTGGACAATCAACCAATTCTCCGCACGATGAGTGTTGATACATGAAAAATAATTTCCCTTAACTAGGCTGGGGTGCCCCAAAGAGGGGAAAGGCCATACAAAACATGGGGACTTGGGCCCAAGTCCACCAAGGAAGTATATATAAGGTGGAAGGGACAATGAAGGAATTAACAAAAAAGAAGAAGGTTATATTAGAGAAGGGATGACATTAATAGAAATTAAGGAGGTTTAGGACACATGGCAAGATGTCATAAAAAGAAGGGGATTTTGGAAAGTCTATATAAGGAAGGACAAAGTACAATGGAAAGACAACTCTCTCTCATACTATTCTAAGAAAAAGGAGGTCATCTTGGTGCACTAGGACGGGTAGGACCTAACAAGAATTCCGGTATTAACATTTGGCGACCACACCTGGAGGCTCGCGCCTAGTACACCATGATGCAGCCGAGTGATACCAGCCCAAACGCGGCATGGAACCAACCAACCAGCCGTCCCATCAACTTGGATGAAGTAACAATAGAGGATGGGGATAGTGAAGAAGATGTGCCACTCGATGGACAGCTAGGAAGCGTCGCCCAAAATAGGGAAATAGGCATCACATGCGGGGAGAGCACCCAAACAGCTCGGCAATCGAAATCCGCGGCCCCAGACATGCAAGATATGTGGAAAGAATTAGAAGAGCGATCACAAAAGAGAGCAGCATTAGAAGAACGGATAACACAAGATGTAATAGCACTACAGAACACCTCTGGAAAAGCAGTGGAGACAGAAAGATATCATAACACCAAGAAGACAGCATGTAGCGCCCCCAAAGATAGCAACTGACTAATCCAAGAGATTAACTAAACACGGAGGAACTAAAATCTAAATCATTTACTTAAACATTCAATTAAGAAATCTTCTATAAGACTTAACCCAAAACTAGCCACGCTCTGAAAACAGATATACAAGAATTCCTCTCAGATGATACATATACAATAGTCATTTGGTTTACAAATACAATATGCAACATAATAAACATATCCGAAATTAACCAACTAATGGACTCAACTCCTCGAAGCTTTCGCTGCGCAACTCTGATCTGTCTCTGAAACTGAAAGTGGGAATGGGTGAGCACATCATCCCTAAAAGGGGTTCCCAGCAGGAATAACATTTAACTTTCAAGTAATCATGAAAAGATTTGGAAAACAGTGATGTTTTCCCAAACATTAAAAAAATGACCAAGTCACTAAAATAAACAAACATGTATATGGACAAAGTCCTTCTTCAAACAATGTATAATATTCGTGCTAACCACACTCATTAGCTATTTATATCACCAATACCATGACAATTCATAATGACAAACAAACATTACAAGTCCTTTCCAAATCGTGGAAAGATTCACAGAATCGACATAATTATCATAATGCAATTTAAACAAAGCATGGAATATACGGACATACAATGCATGAGTTTGTTAAGCATAAACTTTTGTAAAAACAATAATAATGGTGTTTGAGGGTGAAAACGGTTTCTGCCGTTTTTGGTAATTTCGTGTGTGTGGATGAGAAATGAGTCTAGACCCTAAACAATGTATTGCACGGAAGTACTTTTGATTCCAAAGATCAATCTGTACAAATCTGGCATAAACCAAGAAATGGCCGTTCCAGGCTTGCTTCAGTCACAAAGTGAAGGAGAAGGGTTGGTCTTATGGAGGGAAGCGAAGAATGTGTAGAGACCAGAATCAAGTGTGGTTGTTTTTGTCTTGTATCAGAAAGTAGAACTGGCTAGCTGAATGAAAATCTATCAGGTGATTTCTGGATACTGTGTTGCTCTCCTGACCAAAACTTGTTGTCTGGTGGAAAATAGGTAAAACCTATTTATACAAGTCATAATAAAACGTACCCTGGCGTCGTAGGAAGTGGAAACGATTGAGTAGTGGAAGAGTTGAGCCACATGCAAAGTCGGGAATTACATTTCCATAATGAAGGATCAGTTTACCCCATTACTTCTTGCCATTACTAACCGCCCCGCTTTATGACACTTTCTTGTAACGGGCGTATTGCACGCCGCATACTGTAAACCTCCAGACCAATACCCTGATGAGTATCCCCAGTTTGTGACATGTTTGATGTCTCGAGTGTTTTCGTGGAAAACATGTAGCACTTTTCTATGTGTGGCAAGTTAAAATCAAGAGGCTTGCCGCAGGAAAATAGCATGTGATGCTAGTAGGCCCGTTTTGGGTGGTCGCCTAAAACTTGCCACGCATCTATTAGTTCGGTGGCGAACTTTGATGGCTGAGATCGCATCTCATGAGGAAGGGTAGCCGTTGATTATGGTTCCGTTGATTATATATTGTTTATGATTTCTTTTCTTGGTTTTCTTGTAAAATATGTATCTTATGTTTTTTTTGTTGACTATTTAGGTACTTTGGAGTCATTTAGATCAAAAGAAGAAGAAACGTCGCTTAAAAGGCAAAAAGGTGCAAATGCTGTTGGAGGCGAAATTATTTCTCATTATTTGCTTTTATTTCTTCATCTCTGTCTGAAAAGTATGTCGTCTTTACTGATGCAAATTCTGTCTAAAAAGCATGACAACTTTAGTTATGGGGAGACATTGAAGAGAAGAAGTGAATCTGAGAAGTAAGAGACGGCTGCTGTGGGTGGAAGGATTCGAAAAGAAGAAAGCGTTCATTCGGAGCAAAAAAGGCAGTTCACAGGCGAGTGATGTTTGGATCCAGCTACGGTTGGGCAAGATGGAGAATAGACATGTCAGTTCTCTGGAACCGACAAGCCATATATGAAGTGGTTAACCCTTATCCAGAAGCGCAGGGTGTCAATATTAATTTTAATCATTACAACCCTGACCTAGAGAATTCTGTTCTCATTATTGTGTTTGTCTGAAATTGAGAGACTGGAGGAAGTAGAGGTACAGTCGAGAGTAACTCAGAGATCCATGAAGTTTTGATCAGATATCGAAGGGGTTTCGTTGGATTCACGAAATTGAGACGATGAAGAATTCAGAGAAGTGTTTGAATCACATAAAAAGATGGAGGGGAATGAGATCTATGAAGATTAAGGAGATGGTTATAAGTTAGGGTTTTTGAAATTGTTGTTGATTGAACCAGCGAGAGAGGAGAATCAATGGGAAATTGATGCTCGAATTGAAGATGGGTTTCTGAGTTCGAGTTATTGATGGTAGTGCAATCGAAATCAGAGTTAGGGTTTGATGTTGGCAGTGATAAGAAGACAAGGGAAATGAGATGAGGTTGGCTTTAGAACTGAAATTGAAGAGAACCAAGGATGCTTTGATGTGAAGGCATTGATGATGCAACATAATATTGATTCATGGTTTGTGCTGAGATGTTAAGAACTCATTGAGATGAGAAACTGGAGCTGGTAATTGTGTATGTTGCAGGAAATGGATTCAGGTGGTGATGATGCTCAAGGGATGGAGGAAGTGGTATACAACACCAAGCTGATGTAGTTGCAGGTGATGGTTGGTCAAGAAACTAAGCTGAAAAGACTCATAAATTGTGTCGAGTACTGGTGGTATTTGAGCAATATCAGGGGAAGAAGCTACATGATGGCAGTAATGATTTGAAGAATGTTTGCAAAGAGCTGAGTAGCTAGTAGAGTTGCAGCAGGAGTAGCAACTGGTGCTAGTGGAATATAGTGATGGGTGATTGAAGCTGTAGCCGATGGATTGTAGCTAGGAATGGACCTAGGGACTTGAACTGAGAGTTGTAGCTGTTGCTGCCATGGACTGTGACTGTGCAGTGAGATGAACTGGCAATGGGTTGGCTTTGTGCCAAGATTGCAAAGTGAGGAATCTGGTGATGATTTTAAGATGCAGTCGATGCTGCTGTGTTGAAATGCAGCTGAGAAGTATATCAGTTGCAATGGAAGTGATGATCAAGATGGTTTAAAATAAATTGGTTATGTTGTTGTCAGGTATAGGATGGATCAGTTGAGACTGGTACTGTGGAGTTGCAGGTGAAGTAAAGTTGAGCTGAATTGTGAAGTGGCAGGTGCAGTTTGGGTGGACTAGCTGCGAGTATCAAGGTGTTGAACTGAGTTGGTGGTGAAGCTGAGTATTGGTTTGAATTGCAGAGAAGATGGACCTGATGAATGAAGTAGAATGTTATATGCTGTATGAACTGGTGATTCCACAACTGAGTCGAAGCAACGACTGAAATTGATAGTGCAGGTGGCTTAATTTGTTGCTGCCATGGTCATAATGGTTAAGTTGGTTTAGATGAATGCTTAGGTTCAGTTGGAGCTGTTGTTGTTGCTGGTGCTCGGACGCTGAGAATGTATGATCTGCAGCTGAACTGAAGCAATGATGATAATATTGATGTTTTTCGAATGAACTGGTATTGGTAGAATGGTTTACATGGAATTACTTTGCAGGCAAAAGTGCAGCTGCAGTTGCAGAGGGGAATAGTTGTTATGGTTAATGGCTGCAGCTATCAGTGTTGGTGCTGGGTAATTGTGTTGCAGGGAAGCTGATATGAAGTGATTGTTTGTGTGGTTGTATGGCTTTGCTGTGTGCTAGTGATGTTGTTTACAAGGTAAACAAGATGGGAATGAATGAACTGAAATGTGTTGGTACTTGGCTTGACAGAGAAGAGAAGAAATTGTTAGATGAATGTATAGGTTTACAGGGTTCTGGTGATACTGCAATACATAGTTGAGCTGGTATAAGCAATTGAAAGAAGGGAATGAGATGAACTACAGTGGACTTTGCCAGTCACCTGAGATACTTTTCTGGCCGGATTCCGTCCAACTTCCAGCATCTCAAACAGTTTTTCGGCGACTACGTTGTGGCAAGATTTTTACTGGGCTATTTTCTACATGGGTTTGATGGGCTTGGTGGACTTTTTGGTGATGTACTTTGGAAGACTAGACCTAGTACTAGAAAGGAGAAAAAGATACAAAAGGGGAGATTTCTACAATATTATCACGTATTCTACTTGGAGCTTTTTGGAGATAGCCGCAGCTAGGGTTTACTTTCGTTTTTATTTTTCATCTTCTTTATTTCAATTATTATTGATGATGAACTCCAAAACTATGAATATATAAAACTATTTTTGCTTGAGGGTGATTTTAAATCCCGAAATATGAACTCATGATTGATATGCAGTAGCTCGTTTCACGCAAGTTTAGTTATTGTTTGATTTCTACCATGCTAATAATGCTTACGGATTGTTCCTTAATTGTTTAAGTTCGAAATTAAATAGTTATGTCACAATCTTATCGCTAGTTTAGATTTTATTCGACCCGTAATTTTCTAGAGAATTAAACACAAGTAGCAATATGTGGGTATTGATGATGGGACTTTGTTAAGTACCCATATGTAGAAATTGACACTAGTAGGTGATTCATGCTTTTGAGTTCATCACTAGAAGCAACCTTATCTCATAAAACGTAAAGCATTTGTTTAAGTCAAACCTAGTAAGCATACCTCTAGGGAACTTGGCAAGTAGAATCCGGTAGTCGAGCGCTTCCGTATCTGGTGAGCTTAGGAGATAATAACGGGATAGTTGAGCGTACTAATTATCCTAGGGTTGTTAGTAACGAGATAATGAAAAGAACGTAGCTTTATGTCAATTTGATTCATATTCCGTGGCCGAGAATGAACCTTTAATCAATTCCATCTCATATTTGAATACAACTTTACAATTTCCAGAATTTCTATAACAAAATCATCGCTAATGGTAATTTCATAACAACTTTTACTTCATACCTCCTTTGGGACGAATATGCTTTCATTATATTACTTGCTAGTGTAAAGAAAAGTAGAAAAATATTATTTGCGAGTTGACACCTCGTCAAAATTGGCGCCTGTGCCGGGGAGGCAGTGGAAAGTTTAGTTGTTATTTTTATTCTTAGTTTTTATTTTTGCTTTTCGTTATAATTTCAGTTTACTAAATCAATCTCTTAGAATCTGATTTTCAGGTACTGTTTCTTTGGTGAATGCATGGAGAGGGCAGACCAAGTCCTATTGGTATACATCTTCGTTCGGGCACTTTACTAAAAGACTTCATTCGAGCAGTGAATACTCCACTTCCTCCTAGTTCCTCGTCTAGTGATTTATCGGACTCAGACAAAGAGGAAGACAACACAATGGGAGGTTGGCCACCTGCTCCGAGAACACTCAAGGATCTCACTTCTCCAAACCTTGATCAGAAGCCTCTATGTATTCAGCTGAATGGAAACATTGAGTTGAAGCCGCAATTTATTCACTTGCTGCCCAAATTCAGAGGCTTAGCGGGAGAAGATCCTAATCGTCACTTGCAATAATTTCATCGTGTTGTGACTAGTTTGAAGTAAGCAACTGCAGATGCGGATATGGCTATGATGACAGCGTTTCCTTTCTCCCTTATAGATGCTGCAGGAGAATGGTTCTTTTGATTACCTCCTGGGAGTATAACCACATGGAATGGGATGAAGAAGTTATTCCTTGAGAAGTATTTTCCGGCATCAAAAGCAGCAGTGATTCGAAAGGAGATTTGTGGTATTAGGAGAGTATCCGGAGAGACTCTCTATGAATATTGGGAGCGGTACAAGAAGCTTTTATCTAGCTGTTCACACCATCAAATTAGCGTTCAACTCATATTCAATATTTCTACGAGGGATTGCTTTCTAATGAGAGAAATTTTATTGATGCCGCAAGTGGTGGTGCACTCACCAACAAGACCATTGCTGAAGATACAAGCTTGTTAGAGAATATGGATGCAAACACGCAAAAATTCTTCACTAGAGCTGAACCAATGGTAAGGAAGGTGAATGAAGTTGGTGATTCTTCACATTTGGAACATAGAAACTCAAGCCACGAGTATAGATGACAAGTTGAATCTTATTCTCAATACACTGGCAGAAGACAAGCAAAAGTCATAGATGGATATGAAGGACATAAGAACACAAATGGGTCAACTAGCTACTACCGTGAGAAAATTGGAAGAACAAGCAGCTGGTGTTAGAGCATTTCTCGGTCGAACTCGCATGTGTTGCTATCTCAAGCATGTTTGTCAATGTTAGTGATCAAAACTATAAGTCTTGATTTCTGGTCTATTATAGCTAAGTCTCGGACTAGGATAGAAAGTGTAGTTGAGCTCAAGGACTTCATGGAGATTCATCATACAAGTAGAAGAACTACTCAAGGAACCGGTGAAACTTCTCGACAAAAAGGTATGTGAAGACTTGAACTTATCTATCACTCAAAAGTGTATCTACTCTATCTCCTACTCCTTGAGATAAGAAGTCGTATGCTATATATATAGACTTTGATTATACACATTTGGTATTTCGAGCCGAGTATACCTCGCCTATCTATATCTCGAAATATGAGTTGGTAAGCTTTTCGCTTTACCAAGTTTATCTTTACCATGTGACGAAAGTCATGATATGTTTTAATCATCTTGAAAATTGCTTTGACGAGAAATGGTGTAACAACTATATAACGTCCTCTAAGAATGTTTCAATGATTGAAATGAGAGTTTAGATTACATAACCATTGGTGGACATAAGAATTGTTGTGAAAACACATTTGTGTATAAGTCCTATTCCTTGAACCAAAGTTTGCGAACTTTGTTGATCAAGAGAACCGGAAGAACGGCGTGAGCCAAGTCCGCGAACTGCCGAAGTTCTCAAACCCGAGAATTTCTGCTGGAGTTGACAAACTACTTGCGTGAAACTAAGTCCGCGAACTCAGTCCGCGAACCCAATCCGCGAACCGGCGAAGTTCTCATACCCGAGAATTTCTGCTGGAATTTATAAACTCTGCCCGGTAACTTAAGTCCGCGAACTTGAGAAGGTTATATATCTGAAGATGATTTCTGAACTTAAACTTAAAAAGACTAAGGAATGAAGTTTGCAAACCGTGCATATAAAAGTTCATGAACCGATTCAACTGAATCAAATCATTTTTGCTTCAATTGTGTCTTGTGTAGTACATGAGATTTCCTTGCAATTGAACAACTCTCTAACTAGTTCATTTGAAGTCATTTGAACTAGTTATAGTGAAGAAGAACATGGTTGATATGAAATGCTCATATGGCTAACCATTTGGTTAACTATTGTTGAACCAACAAGTGCATATGTTTGGGTACGGTTAACAAACCTAGAAGCGTGCATTTTCAAGTGTGTGTAACAAGCTAAGTTTTCGATCTAATGGTTGAGAAATATTAGCTTGAATCTAAATCAGGTTTTCATCTAACGGTGGATATTGATTGCTTTGTTACTAAGGTAACTTAATTGCAAACCCTAATTTGAAAGACTATATAAGGGGAACTCTAGTATCTGTGCAAAACTAATCCCCATACCTCACGTGTGATACTAGTTTGCATACTAGAGTCGGTTCTCCTTTAACATTTGGTTTTCGTCTTCTAAAACCAGGTGTTTGAGGGTGAAAACAGTTTCTGCTGGTTTCGGTAATTTCGTGTGATGTGGTTGAGAAACAAATCTAAACCCTAAACAATGTACTGCAAGAGAGTACTTTAGATTCGAGAGATTAATCTGTACAAGTCCGGCCTAAACCAAGAAATGGCCATTCCATACTTGCTTCGGTCACAAGGTGGAGGAGAAGGGTTGGTTTTGGGGAGGGAAGCGAAGAGAGTGTTGAGACCAAAATTAGGCCTGTCAATATATGTCCGATATCCGAAATCCGTTTCCGAGTATTCGGGATCCTATAGGATTTTATCCGTTTTATCGGATATCGGATATCAGATACGGATATTTATCGGGTATTTCTTCCTTAACCTATCGGAATCGGATTAGGCTATATCCGTTTGGTTAATATACGATATCCGATAGAACATGGATTTATTTCTGATTTAACCTAACCATATTTATGATTTACCCTAATATCTGATATCCGATATGAAATGTATGAAAAATTGAACTTAAATTTCAAATATGAACATGTTTTAAAGGGTTTTTAACGTGTTTTTTTTTTAGAATCGGATATTATCGGATAAATATCCGGTATCCGATAACTTAGCCTATCAGAATCGATATCTGATTTTGATATCCAATAGGATATTATCTGATATCGAATATCCGATAGTGCTTAACCTGTCGTATATCGGATTTCTGAATATCCGACGAATATTCTTCCATTGACAGGCCTAACCTGAATAGTTGATTCTGGAAGAGTAGTTATTTTGTGACTTGTATCAAAAAGTGGGAAGCTAACAAATGGGAAAGCTAGCAAACATTTTCTGAGTGTTGTATGCTCCTGATCAGAACTTGTTGTTCGGTGGAAATATGTAATGCCTATTTATACAAGTCGAAGTGAAACGTACTCTGGTCTCATTAAGAAATGGAAAACGGGTGAGTAAATGGGAGGAGGTGGTAACCGGTAACGCTTGGGATTGATGTTCCATAAAAGAAAGTGTTTCACCATTAGTCCCTGTATTTACTAACCGCCTCATCCTTATGACAATTTCTTATAACGAGCGTAGTGTACGCCGCACGCTGTAAACCGCGAAACCAATACCCAATGAGCATCCCCCAGTTTGTTACATGTGTTGATGTCTCGAGTATTTTCAAGGAAAACATGTAGCATCTTGTTGTTGTCTGGCAAGTTGAGCTTGGGAGACTTGCCGGCTCGGTGGTGGCCTTCAACGGTCGAGATTTTGCATCTTAAGAAGAAGGTAGCCGTTCATTATTGCAACCTTTCGTTTGGTAGCTAGTGGCATGAAATTATGATCAGTATGGCTTTAATATGGCCCAGTTTAGGCGTGGCCAAAAGTTAGGGTTTTGGCTTTGTTTAGGCGCGACCAAACTAGGACCAAAGGTTGCCATGCGTTAGCTGGCAACCTTGGACGGCTAAGATCTGTATCTTAGATGAAAAAGTGGCCGTTGATTGTTGCAGGCCTTTGTTTTGGTAGCCGCATAGGGAAGGCCGACCTGGTATGGCGCGGCAAGGTGACTGGCATGCCATTTGGCACATGTGGCATGACATGCCTTGGCGCGGTTTGGCGTGGCCAAAACTAGGGTTTTGGGACAAAGATTACCATGCGTTGTTTGGCGACCTTGGACGGCTAGAATTTGCATCTAGGATGGAAGGGTGGCCGTTGATCGTCGCACGCCTTCGTTTTGGTAGCCGCAAGGGGAAGGCCGGCATGGTATGGCGCGGCAAGGTGGTTGGCGTTCCATTGGTACATGTGGCATGGCATGCCTTTGCGCGGTTTGGTGTGGCCAAAACTAGGGTTTTGGGAAAAAGGTTACCATGCGTTGTTTGGCGACCTTGGACGGCTAGGATTGGCATCCAGAATGGAAGGGTGGCCGTTGATCGTCGCACACCTTCATTTTGGTAGCCGCATAGGGAAGGCCGACATGGTATGGTGCGGGAAGGTGGTTGGTATGCCATTGGCACATGTGGCATGTCATGCCTTGGCACGGTTTGGCATGGCCAAAACTAGGGTTTTGGGCCTAAAGTTACCATGCGTTGTTTTAGCGACCTTGGACGGCTAGGATTTGCATCTAGGATGGAAGGGTGGCAGTTGATCGTCGCACGCCTTCGTGTTGGTAGCCGCATAGGGAAGTCCGGCATGGTGTGGTGCGGCAAGGTGGTTGGCATGCCATTGGCACATGTGGCATGGCATGCCTTGGCGCGGTTTGGCATGGCCAAAACTAGGGTTTTGGGCCAAAAGTTACCATGCGTTGTTTGACGACCTTGGACGGCTAGGATTTGCATCCAGGATGGAAAGGTGACCGTTGATCGTCGAACGCCTTCGTTTTGGTAGCTGCAAGGGGAAGGCCGACATGGTGGGGCCAAGGCCAATGGCGCGGATGGCTTGGCATAGTGGGGCCAAGTGTTTGGTACAGACAGCTTGGCATGGTGGAGCCAAGGCAAGGTGCAGTAGGGTTGGCATGGCGGGGCAAAGGGTTTAGCATGCCATTGGCGCATGGTGCAGATAGCATGGTTGGGGCCAAGGCAAGGCGCGATTGGCTTGGCATGATGGGGCCAAGAGTTTGGCATGCCATTGGCGCATGGTGCGACTAGCATGGTTGGCATGCCTTGGCGCGGAGATGTGGATGGCATGGTTTGCCATTGGCACAGTGGTGCGGCTGGCATGTTTGGCATGCCTTGGCGTGGAGATGTGGCTGGCATGGCTTGCCATTGGCATAGTGGTGTTGTTGGCATGGTTGGCATGCCTTGGCGCGGAGATGTGGCTGGCATGGTTTTCCATTGGCACAATGGTGCGGCTGGCATGGTTGGAATGCGTTGGCGCGGAGATGTGGCTGGCATGGTTTTCCATTAGAACAGTGGTGCGGCTGGCATGGTTGGCATGCCTTTGCGCGGTAGCATGAGAATTAGGGTTTGGAATAGATGATGTCGGTCAATGTTAAGGGTTCTGTCATGGAACATAACACATGTATAAAAGAAAGGTATCCTGGTAATTCTTACGTTGGTATGTCGAATGATTCAATAAATGCGCTAGTGGTTGTAGTGACGTCATGTGAGATATAAGGTTTTACGATTTTAACCCTAATCTAAAAACCACCATCAACATTAAGTCCCTTGCTTAGCTCGGAACAGGAGCATTGTTGCGAGGTAAGCATAAGATTATGACAGGCCAGGAAAAAATCGAAATGGCAAGTCATGAAAAGATGGTCAGGAAGACCCGACTAATCTTTTTCGAGAGGTAAGAAAAATTCGTGATTCTTGTGTTGGCGGCCTTGCGTAAATTCTACTCGTGGTGTTGCTGGCTAGACCTTGATAGAGGTGGTTGCTGATTGAGATGCAGACTGTCGGCTTGGCTTGGTCACGCGTCATCTTGGCTGGGATAGGGAACGCGGAGGTGTTAGATTAGATACAGATATTTATCGGGTATTTCTTCCTTAACCTATCGGAATCGGATTAGGCTCTATCCGTTTGGTTAATATCCGATATCCGATAGAACATGGATTTATTTGTGATTTAACCTAACCATATTTATGATTTACCCTAATATCCGATATCTTATATGAAATGTATGAAAAATTGAACTTAAATTTCAATTATGAACATGTTTTAAAGGGTTTTTAACGTTTTTTTTTCAGAATCGGATATTATCGGATAAATATCCGGTATTCGATAACTTAGCCAATCAGAATCGATATCTGATTTTGATATCCAATAGGATATTATCTGATATCGAATATCCTATAGTGCTTAACCTGTCGTATATCGGATTTCTGAATATCCGACGAATATTCTTCCATTGACAGGCCTAACCTGAATAGTTGATTCTGGAAGAGTAGTTATTTTGTGACTTGTATCAAAAAGTGGGAAGCTAACAGATGGGAAAGCTAGCAAACGTTTTCTGAGTGTTGTATGCTCCTGATCAGAACTTATTGTTCGGTGGAAATATGTAATGCCTATTTATACAAGTCGAAGTGAAACGTACTCTGGTCTCATTAAGAAATGGAAAATGGGTGAGTAAATGGGAGGAGGTGGTAACCGGTAACGCTTGGGATTGATGTTCCATAAAAGAAAGTGTTTCACCATTAGTCCCTGTATTTACTAACCGCCTCATCCTTATGACACTTTCTTATAACGAGCGTAGTGTACGCTGCACGCTGTAAACCGCGAAACCAATACCCAATGAGCATCCCCCAGTTTGTGACATGTGTTGATGTCTCGAGTGTTTTCAAGGAAAACATGTAGCATCTTGTTGTTGTCTGGCAAGTTGAGCTTGAGAGACTTTCCGGCTCGGTGGTGGCCTTCAACGGTCGAGATTTTGCATCTTAAGAAGAAGGTAGCTGTTCATTATTGCAACCTTTCTTTTGGTAGCCAGTGGCATGAAATTATGATCAGTATGGCTTTAATATGGCCCAGTTTAGGCGCGGCCAAAAGTTAGGGTTTTGGCTTTGTTTAGGCGCGACCAAACTAGGACCAAAGGTTACCATGTGTTAGCTGGCAACCTTGGACGGCTAAAATTTGTATCTTAGATGAAAAAGTGGCTATTGATTGTTGCAGGCCTTTGTTTTGGTATCCGCATAGGGAAGGCCGACCTGGTATGGCGCGGCAAGGTGATTGGCATGCCATTTGTCACATGTGGCATGACATGCCTTGGCGCGGTTTGGCGTGGCCAAAACTAGGGTTTTGGGCCAAAGATTACCATGCGTTTGTTTGGCGACCTTGGACGGCTAGAATTTGCATCTAGGATGGAAGGGTGGCCGTTGATCATCGCACGCATTCGTTTTGGTAGCCGCAAGGGGAAGGTCGGCATGGTATGGCGCGACAAGGTGGTTGGCGTTCCATTGGTACATGTGGCATGGCATGCCTTTGCGCGGTTTGGCGTGGCCAAAACTAGGGTTTTGGGACAAAGGTTACCATGCGTTGTTTGGAGACCTTGGACGGCTAGGATTGGCATCCAGAATGGAAGGGTGGCCGTTGATCGTCGCACACCTTCGTTTTGGTAGCCGCATAGGGAAGGCCGACATGGTATGGTGCGGGAAGGTGGTTGGCATGCCATTGGCACATGTGGCATGGCATGCCTTGGCACGGTTTGGCGTGGCCAAAACTACGGTTTTGGGCCTAAAGTTACCATGCGTTGTTTGGCGACCTTGGACGGCTAGGATTTGCATCTAGGATGGAAGGGTGGCAGTTGATCGTCGCACGCCTTCGTGTTGGTAGCCGCATAGGGAAGTTCGGCATGGTGTGGCGCGGCAAGGTGGTTGTCATGCCATTGGCACATGTGGCATGGCATGCCTTGGCGCGGTTTTGCATGGCCAAAACTAGGGTTTTGGGCCAAAAGTTACCATGTGTTGTTTGACGACCTTAGACGGCTAGGATTTGTATCCAGGATGGAAAGGTGACCGTTGATCGTCGCACGCCTTCGTTTTGGTAGCTGCAAGGGGAAGGCCGGCATGGTGGGGCCAAGGCCAATGGCGCGGATGGCTTGGCATAGTGGGGCCAAGTGTTTGGTACAGACAGCTTGGCATGGTGGAGCCAAGGCAAGGTGCAGTAGGGTTGGCATGGCGGGGCAAAGGGTTCAGCATGCCATTGGCGCATGGTGCGGATAGCATGGTTGGGGCCAAGGAAAGGCGCGATTGGCTTGGCATGATGGGGCCAAGAGTTTGGCATGCCATTGGTGCATGGTGCGGCTAGCATGGTTGGCATGCCTTGGCGCGGAGATGTGGCTGGCATGGTTTGCCATTGGCACAGTGGTGCGGCTGGCATGTTTGGCATGCCTTGGCATGGAGATGTGGCTGGCATGGCTTGCCATTGGCATAGTGGTGTTGTTGGCATGGTTGGCATGCCTTGGCGCGGAGATGTGGCTGGCATGGTTTTCCATTGGCACAATGGTGCGGCTGGCATGGTTGGAATGCGTTGGCGCGGAGATGTGGATGGCATGGTTTTCCATTGGCACAGTGGTGCGGCTGGCATGGTTGGCATGCCTTTGCACGGTAGCATGAGAATTAGGGTTTGGAATAGATGATGTCGGTCAATGTTAAGGGTTCTGCCGTGGAACATAACACATGTATAAAAAAAAGGTATCCTGGTAATTCTTACGTTGGTATGTCGAATGATTCAATAAATGCACTAGTGGTTGTAGTGACGTCATGTCAGATATAAGGTTTTACGATTTTAACCCTAAGCTAAAAACCACCATCAACATTAAGTCCCTTGCTTAGCTCGGAACAGGAGCATTGTTGCGAGGTAAGCTTAAGATTGTGACAGGCCAGGAAAAAATCGAAATGGCAAGTCATGAAAAGATGGTCAGGAAGACCCGACTAATCTTTTTCGAGAGGTAAGAAAAATTCGTGATTCTTGTGTTGGCGGCCTTGCGTAAATTCTACTCGTGGTGTTGCTGGCTAGACCTTGATAGAGGTGGTTGCTGGTTGAGATGCAGACTGTCGGCTTGGCTTGGTCACGCGTCATCTTGGCTGGGATAGGGAACGCGGAGGTGTTAGATTAGCGAGTTGTTGGTGTTGGTGCGACTTGAGCGGAGCCGCGGGCGTTGGTCGGCTTGGAATGGGAGCCGCAGGCATTGGTCGGCTAGGAATGGGAGCCGCAGGCATTGGTCGGATTGGAATGGGAGCCGCAGGCGTTGGTCAGCTTGGAATGGGAGCCGCAGGCGTTGGTCGGCTTGGAATGGGAGCCGTCAGCATTGGTCGTCTTGAAATGGAGCTGCTTGCGTTGCTCGGCTTGGAGTGGAGCTGGCTTGAGTTTCTTGGAAGGATGACGACTGGCTTCATTTCCGTGGAAGGATGACGACTGGCTTCAGTTTCACGGGATGATGGTAACTTTTTCTGAATTAGGGTTTGGCATGCCGAAACCCTAAATAGCGTCCTTTACTAGAATCGCTGTAGAATTCTCGTAGGAACTCGGATTTTGACGGTCCGCCCCTCCATTCTGAACGAAAAACAATTTCCTATCTCCCTTTAGGGAATATTTAGGTTTTGAGCTCGTTCGGGAGGTGAAAACAGCTCGACAGTAAAATTCAGGAAGAATTGCAGGCCCGTGGAATGATGGAAGCTTGCTTTAGTTCCGTGGGAAGATGATGACTTGCTTTGGGAAGATAACAACTTGCTTCAGTTCCCTGGGAAGGTGACGACAGGCTTCGGGAAGGCAACAACATACTTCAGTTCCATGGGAAGGTGACAACAGGCTTCAGGAAGGTAACAACCTGCTTCAGTTCCCTGGGAAGGTGACGACTGGATTCGGGAAGATAACAATTTGCTTCAGTTCCTTGGGAAGGTGACGACTGGCTTCGGGAAGGTAACAACTTGCTTCAGATTGTAGCATGCTGCAACCCTAATTAGCTCCCCTTACTAGAATCGCTGTAGAATTCTCGTACGAACTCGGATTTTGACGGTCCTTCCTTCCATTCTAAACGGAAAAGAATTTCCTATTTTCCCAAGCTGGAATTTAAGTTTTGCGCTCGTTCGGGAGGTGAAAACAGCTCGACAGTAAAATTCAGGAAGAACTCAGGAGGGATATTGCGGGCCCGAGGTGGCATAGACGCGCCCAGTCATCCGTTTCATGGAGAAAGAAGAAATCTTTATTTTGTTCAAACTCTAGAAACTCCGTCTGCATGAAAAGAGATATTGACCTTCTTTTGTTTTCTGTTGCTCGTCCGGATCCGTGCTTGCGTCTGCAGTGTCTCTCCAATAGATTCCAAAATTTATCAAACTCCATTGCATTCTTGGGACGGATGGATGTGGTTGCGTTTTCGGTCTATCCTTGATTTTAGGTTGTTCAGTGCCTGGACCCTCTGATCGCGGTGACAATATGTTGTGGATGCTTGTATTGGTCGAAATCTTCCGGAGACACTGGATGAAATAGATGAGTTGGGAGACGTTTCGTTGGCGATATGCTACTATCAAGTCTTCAAGAACTTGGTTCCAAGTGGAATCCTTCGAACCATCTTCCGAATCTTGGACTATCGTGTGGAATGGGATCTGGTGAGCAGCCCCCAGTTATGCTTCTGTTAGATCCGATAGCTTGGCCGAATATGAGAATGTATCTTTGTGGCGTGCATTTGGAGTCTTCGGGTGAACATGTTGAGAAATTCCTGCGGCTCGTAAAACTTCGACAGTGATGATGTTGAAATCAGAAATAACCTGGTTGAGGGGAGTGAAAGCATCCCATGTTGGTAGTCCCCATGTGTAGCCTACTTTTATTGCATCGTCTTGAATCCACGTCCACGGAATTTGATATAAGCTTATCGTACTCTTCTGGATGTGACGCTGGGGTGATCAGAATATCACATGATGAAATATCCTGGATAGTGAAGTGGTAGGAATGAGAGAGTTATGTTGTTTATCATGGCCCCCTCTGTTTTTTCAAGAAAATATTTCAGCCGCGTCTCTGGATTTATCTCATGAGTCTTTGATAGTCTTCGGGATGAACTGCGATGAGCAGTCCCCGGTCGCATTTTTCTTCAGTTTCTAAACTTGTTTTCCTCTGAGAAGGCTTGGGATCCTCTGCGACCTTGTAAAGTGTTGAAGGAGTCTTCTGGACAGATAGGTGATGATTTTCTTGCGCTGCACCCTTGAAGAGTAGATGACCTTGTTGTGGTTGTGACCTTTTGGTTGAACGTGTATTCTGAGCTTTGACAGTGAAGGGATTCCGTGTATATCCTCAGTACCCAAGTATGGTTTACATGTTTCCATCTTGTATGGTCAGTGGGTTGACCATGATAAAGACATCACCATCGTGCGTTCGTACTGGTGATTTTGTTACTTCTTCCACGTGAAACTTAAAATATGGAGGAGTAAAAGTTATTTTTGTAGCGATTACTGATGTGGTGAAGCTCTGGCTGGTATCAACAAATGAGCGGCAACAGTTCTTGGTAGCATATGTAATCATAAGAGACTACATTGTCGTGGTAACAAAGTAGGTTGGCTGGAATTGTATGGGAATCCATGGAAGTAAAAGGATTGGCTGGACGCGTAAGCGAGCAAACTGTCCATGATCACGAGTTTTGGCGAGATGGATCAAAAGGCGGTCATGACTACGAAGGTTGGCTGGCTGTGATCATGATCCTTGACATGGGGAGCATGGTGGTACGACTCCCTTTGCAGGAAGAAACGGCGTTGAAGCAGCTTTGGCTCTTGGAAAGGATGTTGAAACTTAAGGAGCCAAACGCTGAAGCTTCGGCTTCGGATTCTAGAGCAACTTGTGGAGAGAACGCTGAAGCGGAGCGGCTGTCGGAGCGAACGTTGAAGCGAATCCGCTGCTGGAGGACGTTGAAGCGGAGCGACTACGTTAATCAGTGTGCTGTCAAACTGGACACCCTTCAAGCGAACAATGGTTAGGAGTCCCCAGTTCCATCTATCAATCGTGCTTTCCAGGAGAGGTTGGGATTTGGGAACGACTTCTCTGGTTGGAAACAGCTGCTCCCCTGATGCAGTGCGGTTGAGGGCTGCGAATATGTCTTGACGCTGCGCCTACAGAATCTCACATTAGTGTTTCATCATAGACTGCACGATTTTATGGCGAAGTCCCCGAAAATCATGCATCTCCTGACAGGAAGAGAGTCTTTGTGAACTCAGGGGGGTTGCTGATTTTCTTTGCTTCGATTTTGGAGAAGTCGTTCCTGATCTTTACGTGTGATGAAATTAGATTGTTGATTCCCTTCTACCGGGCGTTCAAAAGGCAATGCTGGAAGGGTGCGAGCTGCTGGCGCTGGAAAGATGCAAGCTGTTAGCACTGGAAGGATGCAAGTTGCTAGCGATGGAAAGATGCAAGCTATTAGCGCTGGATCGGATTGGAATGGGCGCTGGTTGGCGTGGACGCTGGCTTGGATTTGGTATGGTGTGGACTGTTGGCTGGGCATGGCGCGGACTTGTTCTTGCGGGCCCAGTTGCCTCTTTCCATACGTAGCTCAAATAGGAAATCATTTCCTTATTCAAATTCCAAAAGTGTTATGCGTATGAAAGGGGTTGGCTCTCCTTTTTATCTTGTATCTTTGTTCTCACGTCCTGGTGTTAGCGGTAGCAATAAAGTGGGCAAGCATATTCCAGCTATGTACTCCAGCGTTTCTCTTTCAATTTGTTTTCTTGTTTTGAGGCAAATCCTAGCCATAGGTATGCCTTCCATGAATCTGTATAAATATTTTTCTTCTCTTAGAATATCACTGTATTAGCGTCGGCTACCTCATGAATAGTGACTGGTAATCGTTATTATGCAAAATAGGTACGTACGGGTAGGTGACTGATTCCAAGAGGAACTGGGCGTTAGGGTTTCTCTAAGATCCAAAAGTTGCAGGACAAGGTGACCGAAGGTCCTTCTGCGGACGTGGTCAAACAACAAGAAGCTGAGGTCGAAAGGATGTCCAAAGAGTTGGAGCTGAAACAGGCGGTCCTCTAAATGACGAAGGACGCCTTCTTCGAGAAGAGAAAAATACCGTTGAATGGCTTCCTTTGAATGCACTTTTGTCTTCTGAAATTCTTCTGTTTCGTTTTTTTTTTTGAAAGGCAAATGAAACACCTGGCTTTATGGTTTTGATTTTATGGATTTTTGGGTTGATAGACAAGTGTTACCTATGAGGGTTTTGGATTATTATTCGGGATGAACTGTTTTAGGATGATGACGTTTTTGGTTATGATTGTAAGTGACACAAACATCCCAGGGAAGATATGGAACCGTGAACGTCGCGTGTTGGTAGATGACATGGGATGAAACATAACATGGCTATCGGTTTTATCATTCCCGTGAAAACTTGAAATAATAAACCATGTATTTTGTCTAGGCAAGACTTACTCGGTTTTTTGGATCTGCTAACGAAAAATGAGTCAGGTGCAAGTCCGAGTTTTATGAGAAGAACCGCAATTGTGGAAAGTCCCCAATCGTCCCTGAGTCACTTGATAATCGAGTCGTCAATCCCTGGGCGGATTGTTTGCTTTTAACCTCTAGGAAGTCCCCAGTCGTCTCTTGCCGTGTCATGACTGGTAATCAGGTTGTCTGGTAACTGAGTCGTCGATCCCTGAGCGGATCGTATCGGGCCGTCTGGTAGCTGAGTCGTCGATCCCTGAGCTGATCGTTTGCCTCTACCGTCCTGACGTCTGGGTCGAAGTATGAGATCGAGGATTGAAAATTGACATTGTAACCAAAAGACCAATCTCCCACTGTGGTCGCCAATTGTTTGAGGGTGAAAACAGTTTCTGCTGGTTTCGGAAATTTCGTGTGATGTGGGTGAGAAACAAATCTATACCCTAAACAATGTACTGCAAGGGCGTACTTTAGATTTGAGAGATCAATCTGTACAAGTCCGGCCTAAACCAAGAAATGGACGTTCCAGCCTTGCTTCAGTCACAAGGTGGAGGAGAAGGGTTGGTTTTGGGGAGGAAGCGAAGAGAGTGTCGAGACCAGAATAATTGATTCCGGAAGATTAGTTGTTTTGTGACTTGTATCAGAAAGTGGGAAGCTAACAGATGGGAAAGTTAGCAAACGTTTTCTGAGTGTTGTATGCTCCTAACCAGAACTTGTTGTTCGGTGGAAATAGGTAATGACTATTTATACAAGTCGAAGTGAAACGTACTCTGGTCTCATTAAGAAATGGAAAAAGGTTGAGTAAATGGGAGGAGGTGGTAACCGGTAAAACTTGGAATTGATGTTCCATAAAAGAAAGAGTTCCACCATTAGTCTCTGTATTTACTAACCGCCTCATCCTTATGACACTTTCTTATAACGAGCGTAGTGTACGCCGCATGCTGTAAACCGCCAAACCAATATCCAATGAGAATCCCCAAGTTTGTGACATGTGTTGATGTCTCGAGTGTTTTCAAGGAAAACATGTAGCATCTTGTTGTTGTCTGAAAAGTTGAGCTTGGGAGACTTGCCGGCTCGGTGGTGACCTTCAACGGTCGAGATTTTGCATCTTAAGAAGAAGGTAGCCGTTCATTATTGCAACCTTTCGTTTGGTAGCCAGTGGCATGAAAATATGATCAATGTGGCTTTAACATGGACCAGTTTAGGCGCGACCAAAAGTTAGGATTTTGGATTTGTTTATGCGAGACCAAACTAGGGCCAAAGATTTCTATGGGTTAGCTGGTAACCTTGGACAACTAAGATCTGCATCTTAGATGAAAAAGTGGTCGTTGATTGTTGCAGGCCTTCGTTTTGGTAGCCGCATAGGGAAGGCCGGCATGGTATGGCGCGACAAGGTGATTGGCATGCCATTTGGCACATGTGGCATGGCATGCCTTGGCGCGGTTTGGCGTGGCCAGAACTAGGGTTTTGGGCCAAAGGTTACCATGCGTTGTTTGGCGACCTTGGACGGCTAGGATTTGCATCTAGGATGGAAGGGTGGTCGTTGATCGTCGCACGCCTTCGTTTTGGTAGCCGCATGGGGAAGGACGACATGGTGTGGCGCGGCAAGGTGGTTGGCATGCCATTGGCACATGTGGCATGGCATGCCTTTGCGCGGTTTGGCGTGGCCAAAGCTAGGGTTTTGGGCCAAAGGTTACCCTGCGTTGTTTGGCGACCTTGGAGGCTAGGATTTGCATTTAGGATGGAAGGGTGGACGTTGATCGTCGCACGCCTTCGTTTTAGTAGCCGCATAGGGAAGGCGGGCGTGGTATGGTGCAGCAAGGTGGTTGGCATGCCATTGGCACATGTGGCATGGCAAACCTTGGCGTGGTTTGGTGTTGCCAAAACTAGAGTTTTGGGCCAAAGGTTACCATGCTTTGTTTGGCGACCTTGGACGGCTAAGATTTTCATCTAGGATGGAAGGGTGGCCGTTGATCGCCGCACGCCTTCGTTTTGGTAGCCGCATAGGGAAGGCCGACATGGTGTGGCGCGACAAGGTGGTTGTTATGCCATTGGCACGTGTGGCATGGCATGCCTTGGCGCGGTTTGGCGTGGCCAAAACTAGGGTTTTGGTCCAAAGGTCACCATGCGTTGTTTGGCGACCTTGGACGGCTAGGATTTGCATCCAGGATGGAAGGGTGGCCGTTGATCGTCGCACGCCTTCGTTTTGGTAGCCGCATGGGGAAGGCCGGCATGGTATGGCGCAACAAGGTGGTTGGCGTGCCATTGGCACATGCGTCATGGCATGCCTTTGTGCGGTTTGGCGTGGCCAAAACTAGGGTTTTGGGACAGGTTACCATGCGTTGTTTGGCGACCTTGGACGGCTAAGATTTGCATCTATGATGGAAGGGTGGCCATTGATCGTCGCACGCCTTCGTTTTGGTAGACGCATAGGGAAGGCCGGCATGGTGTGGCGCGGCAAGGTGGTTCGCATGCCATTGGCACGTGTGGCATGGCATGCCTTGGCGCGGTTTGGCGTTGCCAAAACTAGGGTTTTGGGCCAAAGGTTACCATGCGTTGTTTGGCGACCTTGGACGGTTAAGATTTGCATCTAGGATGGAAGGGTGGTCGTTGATCGTCGCACGCCTTCGTTTTGGTAGCCGCATAGGGAAGGCCGGCTTGGTGTGGCGCGGCAAGGTGGTTGGCATGCCATTGGCACGTATGGCATGGCATGCCTTGGCGCGGTTTGGCGTGGCCAAAACTAGGGTTTTGGTCCAAAGGTCACCATGCGCTGTTTGGCGACCTTGAACGGCTAGGATTTGCATCCAGGATGGAAGGGTGGCGTTGATCGTCGCACGCCTTTGTTTTAGTAGCCGCATGGGGAAGGCCGGCATGGTGGGGCCAAGGCTAATGGTGCGGATGGCTTGGCATAGTGGGGCCAAGGGTTTGGTACGGACGGCTTGGCATGGTGGGGCCAAGGAAAGGTGCAGTTGGCTTGGCATGGTGGGGCCAAGGGTTTGGCATGCCATTGGCGCATGGTGAGGCTAGCATGGTTGGGGCCAAGGCAAGGCACGGTTGGCTTGGCATGGTGGGGCCAAGGGTTTGGCATGCCATTGGCGCATGGTGCGGCTAGCATGGTTGGCATGCCTTGGCGCGGAGATGTGGCTGGCATGGTTTTCCATTGGTACAGTGGTGCGGATGGCATGGTTGGAATGCCTTGGCGTGGAGATGTGGGTGGCATGGTTTTCCATTGGCACAGTGATGCCGCTGGCATGGTTGGCATGACTTGGCGCGGAGACGTGACTGGCATGGTTTGACATTGGCACAGTGGTGCGGCTGGCATGGTTGGCATGCCTTGGCGCGTAGATATGGTTGGCATGGTTTTCCATTGGCACAGTGGTGCGGCTGACATGGTTGGCATGCCTTGGCGCGGTAGCATGAGAATCAGGGTTTGGCATAGATGATGTCGGACAATGTTAAGGGTTCTGTCGTGGAACATGACACATGTATAAAAAAAAGGTACCCTGGTAATTCTTACGTAGGTATGTTGAATGATTCAATAAATGCGCTAGTGGTTGTAGTGACGTCACGTCAGATGTAAGGTTTTACGATTTTAACCCTAAGCTAAAAACCACCATCAACACCAGGTTAACGACTTAAAGACTTCATTGGGATTGTGAAGCCAGACCGATATTACTTTTATCGTACTTGTGTGATCTGATCTTGCATCTTCTATCAGACGCGTACAATCAGATTGATGGACTTGAGATTAATATCTCTGATAGGCAAGATATAAAAAGTAATCACAAACATCTTCGTCCCATTGTTTGTGATTCCACAACATCTTGTTTCGCTACCATACGATTAAGATTTTTGTGAGGTGATTGATAACTCTAGGATGTTCTTCGGGAATATAAGACCAGATTATCAATTGGTTCCTGTTCACCTTGATTATTATCAAAAGACGGAACAAAACCTTTTAGGGTTTATCTGTGGGAGACAGATTGATCTTTTGATAGACTTATCTGTGTGATGCAGATTTGTTTATTGTCAAAGCATGTGGATTTGGGTCATAGCAACTCTTAGTTGTGGGTGGGATCAGCTAAGGGAATCAAGTGCGCAGTATCCTGCTGGGATCATAGGCGCAAGGAGTACAACTGTACCTACGATCATTGGGAGACTGATTGGGGTTCAACTACAGTCCATTCTGAAGTTAGCTTGGAGTAGGCTAGTGTCTGTAGCGGCTTAATACAGCGTGTTTTCAATCTGGACTAGGTCCCAGGGTTTTTCTGCATTTGCGGTTTCCTCGTTAACAAATTTTTTGGTGTCTGTGTTATTTCTATTTCCGCATTATATTTGTTTATATCATTGAAATAATACAGGTTGTGCGTTTGAATCAATCAATTGAAAATCCGACCTTCGGTTGTTGATTGATATTGATTGATCCTTGGATATTGGTCTTTGGTACCATCCAAGTTATTCCTTGTATTTGATTAGAACTCGCAGTTCTTGCTTGAGAGTAAATCAAACCAAGAAGAGAGATATAAACTCGTTGATATACTTTTAATTTATTGAGTCTTGTTGATTCTCTTAAAACTATATATTCTAGTTTGTCCATACAGATTGCTAAGAGAAATATTGGGTGGTGGTGTTAGACCCCCGCCTTTTCAATTGGTATCAGAGCAGGCAAACACGTTCAATACCTTACAAGTCTGTGTTTGTAGCAATCTGAGTCTGAGGACATAATTTCTTACGCATACCAAGATGCCTCCTAAAGCTTTCAACTATGTCAGTTGTCTCGGGAATAGCTCAAAGGATTTCTCCTTAGTTTATTCTTCCGAATCCCGAGGTAGGAAGATTGTCTCATCTTGTGTGGATCACTCTTCCTCCAATGGGACATTGAACACAATGGCAAAAGCTGAAATGGAGCTCACCAGAATCCCAAAAAATTCTACTGAATTTTTTGTTTTTCAGAATCATGATCAACTCATCGATGAATTTGAAGAGTCTATTGATCGAGAACGTGTACTTTATAACATTATTGAGTCATTCTCTAAGGATATTGAGAAACTCCTTCAAGAAACTAATTTACAACGTGAAAAAATTAGTGTTCTCGAAAAGATGCTCAAAGAAGGCTCAATTAGAGAGAAACGTTTGATCAAGACGCATTCATCTGATCTTGACAGACTTCGTGTTGAAAAAGAGAAACTAGAAGCATCCTTTTCATTAGCCCACGAATAGTGCAAGTCCTTGGAAAAGGATATCTTTGTCCTAAGGAGAAACTCTTCTGTTCAAACTGTTCCTGACATACAGTACACGAAGAAATACTCTCCAGGAAAAGATTGTGTTGAGAAATGTTTTCATAACTTACCATCTTCTCACAGGGCTGTGAAGTTAAAACAGATACCGTTTTTTGCTTCTCCTCCATGAACCTGTACTTTCTGTGGAAAAAGGAATCACTATGCAATCCATTGTTTTCATAGGATGAAAAAAATAGCTAAACTTCACAATTTGCTTCGTTTTACTGTCAATGGAACAAACAGTCAGTCGACTACCGCAGTGAACCTTATGTCCACAGGAAACCAGACAACTTATAAAAATGATCTCTTCCCTAGAAATCATTACAGGACGCTTGTGCATTCTAGTGGCATAAATCCTTGTGCTGCTAATGAAAGCATCTCCTGTGCTTATAAGAAAAACTCTGGTAAGTCTAAGTCTAGAGTATGGAGATCCATTTTGGAAAATCCTTTAGAACCGATTTCTAGAGGTCCTAGACTCAGTAATCAGAAATCTCCTTCTCTTGACCTTTCAGGAAGAGCTATGAGAAATTTCCCTAAAAATGGAAACTTCCATGGGAAGACAAGAAATGATGAGATCAGATATCCAGATGGAAATCACAACTATTCTCTCAATACCTATGGTGAGACTATGTCTCCCTCTGCTACCTAGTAGCAGAAGAGTTCCATTCTTGTACCTAACTTGAGAGATACAAGGATGATGTTTGAGAGATGCTCAAGTATTTAACTGATTGTCATCTGTTGTATATTTTATGATGTGATCTTTTAGTATTTATTTTATCACTGTGACCTTTCTGTTAGGGTTGATTTTGAAAGTAACACAGTTGCAATTTTCCTTGCTGGGTCCATCCCTATTCCTGACATATGGCTTAGTCCATGAACGTCCGTTTCTCCTCAAGGAACTCTAGGGTTCTATTTAGGTTGTACTCTTGAATAAATATATATATATGCATTCATTAATCTTCAGAAAGGATTCATATGGAAACTGTTCCCAAATAAGAAGTTAACCCTACTATGGAGGAAGACCTCAAAGGATGTGATCCGGCTCGAGAGTTTGTTCTGAAAAAGATGCTTGAAAGAAAAGAGTATAACTCTTGGATTGGAGAATCTTCAAAGGATTTAATTCTCGTTCAGAATGAAGTAAAGAACGAACTTGCTAACCTTCAACTGCAGATCAACCATCTTATTGATGGACAAGCAAAAATCCTTGGTACTCAGAATATCTTGATCAGGAATCAGAAGAAACTTATTCTTGACTGTGCTAAGGCTCGACACTTGTTCGCATTGTTGATCGAAAAACTAACGTTCTGACTCATGAACATGGTGTCTCTACGGTCAACAAAATCAAGGATATCAGTGACTCCTATTTCGATGGACCATTCCAGAGGTATGAAATCATCAAGGAAAACTGAGTTTTATTTGTTGTTTCCTAGTATGTCTTCTTTTTGGCTTATTTGGAAGAATAACTAGTGCTTTGAATATCAATGATTGTGACTACACATAGCTGTTATTTTTCATCTTCTTGTTCTTTTTAGGTTTATTGGTTTAAATTCTAAAAACTATTGGGAAGATGACATTTTGCAGTATTTAATCTTTATGATTTGTTATATTGCAATTTGTTATGGGATATTGGTGTTTACGTCTGTGAACTATGTTTGTCCCATACCTTGTTAAAAGTAAAGTCGTTCGTGATCGTTATTCACGTACTGGTAAAAGAATGAATGGACTTTTGACAAATACAAAAGTTAAGCCTATATTGTCAAATTTTTGACAGAAGATAGGTTAAAATATTTTGTTTTCAAGGATTATGTCTATTAATATCGTTATGCAAATAGTGGTGGAAAATAGAATGAATCCTTGTGTATTCCGCAGTATTGATCATCCCTGATCCATATTTTATGTATTACTGTGAGGCTCCGTAATGTATATTACGTTGATCACTATACAACCAAGTGGATTTTTTAGCTTAGTTGATGATCCGTGAGATATGTTATGTCGAGCATATTGAACTAAATTAATTACCTTGTTTGGTTATTTAGTTATTTCTCCGTAAGTTTTCTTATGTCGAGCAAAACAAATGACAATTAAATTGATTACTTTTGTGATTAGTTTGGTTGTGTATTCCAATTAGATTAATTATGGGTTCTATTGTAATTAATCTAGTTGAGTATTTTCATGTCTCCAAAAGTTCTCTTATGTTGAGCATAATCAACTGAATTGATCACTTTTTGTGTTTAATTTGATTGCGTATTCAGATTAAATTAATCATGGGTTTTCGTGTCCAATAAAAATCCTTCTTTTCCTGTTGTTCCTTCGGGAATGACATCAAATGGGGGAGAGTTCTTTTGAACTTGTGCTTAATGGTCATATCTTGAGGGGTGTGCGGCTGTGGAATTTTAGAGGGGTTATCTTGTATCTTTAAACCCCTTGATGAATGCATTTAGCTTCGGATCATTGAAATGTCTCTCTCGAAAATTTCATTATGATCCCGTTTTTGTACCTTTGCCAATTTTATTGACAAAAAGGGGGAGAATTAATATGTAGTTCATACTACATATACATATGGTTTTCGGATCATTGTGTAAGGGGGAGTGGTTTCCATGTGAGATGGAGTATTGACTAAGGGGGAGTGATACATATCACCATAGTATTATTGTTTAAGTTGTGATACAATTGAACTTTGACGCTGTGTAATAATACTATGACACTGTATAAAAATGATCGAGAACTATGTTTTCTCATTGTTATAGCTACGGATCTTCAACAGCGGTGATGCTAAACTTACAACCTTTGGGATCATTGGAGTACTTGGAAATGACGAAGATTTCGAGGAATGTTGAAGATTACACATGTGGAATAGGAGCTACTAAAGTTTCTTTATTGATGCGTGTCGTAACCACAACAAATTAATTAATATTTTTCTCACTAATTAACAAGTAATATAGCGATAGTAAGGATCGTTCCCACGAGGAGCAAGAGGTTTTAGTTGTCTTATAATGTCACAAAAAAGGGGGGTTTTAGATTTTATAAAGTAAAAGAATAAACAAAGCAATTAAAAAGATAAAGTTGAAATCAATAAGAGAGATTAGATCAGGGAATCCTTCTTCGTTGCAAAACAATGATTCAAGTTATGTTCTTTTCCACTTTTTATTAGTCACAGATTATCACCAACCGTAGGTAAAGCAGCTAGCTCAGTGCTAAACCCCTAAATCCCTGGTATCACCAGATACGGAAGTTCTCGACTACCAGATTCTATTCACCAAACCACCTAGTAGTAGCTCACTCAAGATGTAATTTAATTAAACGCATTAAGATTTATGAATTTATTAGGTTTATATTAGTAGTTCGACTCTTAGCTCAAGGTCTACTTTCTAACGTTGTTTCCACACACAATTGCTCAACGTAATCCCTCCGCAAGGTCTCGTGTTTGCTACTTATGTAAAGAGTCAAGAAACGATTACTTATCCCCTAACTTTCACTAGCTTTAGATCAATTAACAAATCAATTTAGTATGCATCCTGAACGACCTATCAATCAACCATGAATGTATAAACATTCCTATTAATAAAAACAAACGATAATCATGTGAAAACTTCAAAGTAGATTTAAAACAAAACTCAAAACATATCAAGAACTAGGAATTCATCCTCAATCAATAAAATTAGCTACTCATGCTAAGAAGTTCACACAAAGAATAAAGAAAAGAGAAGTGTTGTGTGTGTAAAAGGTGTGTAAAAATTGTCTAGAGAACTTCTCTATTTATAGGCTTCAATTTCCTAGCAATCCTCTTAGGAATAGAATCCTCATTCCATAATAACACCACTTTCCCTTTGTATCTCAACTTCCAAATCCAAGTCTTTCTCAAATCTTCCATCTTCTCTTTCCAATCCAAGCCCAATTATTCAAACCCATGAGTCTAGATGAGTCTAGAAAATTCTTCATTAAATGAGTCGCCTATGAAATGACAATATTTCCCATTTAGCATAAATTGGGTGATTTCTTCTTCTTTTCCTCCGTGCGACTCCAAAATACCTAATAACTCAAAAACATGCGTAAAATACATAATTTACAAGAAAAATAGTAGAGAAAGCATAAACAATAGATAATAAATAAGATGTATTCTACACCCTATCAAATTCCCCCACACTTAGACTTTGCTAGTCCTCCAGCAAATCAAACTAAAACTTACAACTTCAAAGCGTTCCAGCGTCCCAAGCATCCAAAGAGTTATGAGGACACAGAGTTTTTGCATGCTAGTAATAAGAAGTTAGAAATACTAAAGAACATATTCTCATTCTTAAATGTTGAGTGAGAAATAACCACACCATAATGAGAGAACGCATGTTTGAGAGCGATCAATAAGCATTTCGCCTCGACTTCTGACTCACCAAAAAGGGTTTTATGAAATTGCACTAAAAAGACGTACTTTTATGGTTCTCACATGTGTGCAGGTTGGAATGAAGAGAGAAATCCTGCAACACGTTGAATGGTGGGAAGGACAACTTCCGAAATATTTTAAAAACCCACATCTTTTAACATTTTGAAAAACCATTTTTCTGACAATCTCTAAGAAAGAAAATCAACAACTATTATCGAGGACGAGATTACTTACTCACCTTCACATCCGATTGCAGTGATGATAACACCACTCTCACAGTATCCAATAGAAACGTCTTCCGCTCCTCGTTGTTATCTTCTTGGTCTTCGTCTTTGGTTTCAACTATTGATGATAAATTCTCGAACTTCGTAGATCCTTGACAATTTGTAACCTTTTTCCTTAAAATCCTTGTTGCTTGAAACTTCTTTATAAATTTTTCTTCCCCACGGCTTATTAAATAAATAAGAACCAAAAAAATTTCTTGTCATCATTTTTTTTTCATTTATTTCATATTTTTTTATATATATTTTTTTATTTTACTTTTTTTTAGAGATAAAATACAAAACAAAGTGAAAATAAAAACAAACCATGGTCGTGGGAAAAGTACTTTACCGCTTGATTCTTCACAACTTGTATCGTCTCGAAATCATAAACTTCAATAATCGTCACCTTTTGCTTTTCTTTGCTCTTGTAAATAAGTCTTCAACTTGGATATAAAATTACGCTCCTTATATGTAAGTCTTCAACATGTATATATAAAAATCCACTCATTATATGTTGCTTTACTTGGATATGAAATTTACTCTTTTCTTGTTCCATTGCTTGTAAACCTTGAACGTTTTCAACTTTCCTTGTAGATTTTTATGTCGTTCCCTTGTTGATGATGATGGTGTTTCTATGGATCCGTTGTTGTCGAGAGAGAGAATGGTGCTAACTGCAAATCGAACTACAAGAAGGAGGCTTTCATCTATATACGTCACCCTCATGATTGACAAAATTAGCACTCAAGAGATCAAAGAGTAGTGCTTCTATTGGTGGGAGGTTGGGTAGCTCACCATTCTACCCGGAATTAACGTACGGTGACACACACTCAAAAGAAAGCTCTTTAGTTATTTATAAAGAAATTTGTTCGGTGCCTCGCATGATATAAATAGGGTAGTCTCCACTAATGATTGATCAGCAACTCTAATAATGTATTTCTCCCTGCTCCTAATCTGCATCACCGGCATGATTAAATCCATTATTTAACACTCTAACAAGCAAGAAATCCGAAAGTAGTTCCCTAACCCTTCCAAGTTCAGTATGTCGGTCAGAATTCTCTATGTAAACATACTTAGAAGTATGATAGTGACTCTAAAATCTCTAAAAATTTGAGGTTGTATGCAATTTTTTTTTTTTAAAATATGCTTAACCACTCCCCCACACTTAAACCTTACATTGTCCTCAATGTAATTGAATCATCCAAGTAAAGTCAAGGTGGGAAATCCTAGTATGATATGGAACAAGAAAAAATAAATAAACAAAAAAAAAGTAAATAAAAAGTAAAAGTAAAAGGATAAGAAATACAAAACCTATGGGTTGCCTCCCATTTAGCGCTTGTTTTAAAGTCGACGGCCCGACTTGGTTTCTTGTAAGATTCGCTCCCCATATACTAACAATCTGAAAATTTGGGGATCCACCCACAGTACCTGTTTTGCAAACAATAACTCCATACAAATGTTAGCACAAGAAAATAATAATAATGTTATCGCTCGATAGAAATTTCCCCCACACTTAGTCTTGTCCACACTCGGAAGTGCATAAAGAACATAGAATTTGGGAACTTCCATGTATTCCTCTTGGCAAACCTGCATAGTGTTAGCATCAAGTGTTTCCAATGGTGGATATCTAGAAACAAAATCATCCAAAAATACTTTCGAAGCACATACCTTCAAACCAATAAGAGGTAAAGGAGAAGAATCAATATGCAAAGTGTTTGACAAACCTTGCACAATTTCTTGTATTACGGAATCCTCTTCATCTTTAAAAAATTCAAGTGAATTACTTACCTCTTGTATATCGTGGTCCTCTATCAAACCTTGCAACCATTCTTCGTCGTTTTCTACCTTAACCAAAGTCTCGGCATCATTAAAATCATTGGCAAGTTCAATTGGGTCTTCCACAAAATCAATGAATTTGGTTTCATCCTCTAGCATCATCTCTTCAACATTCTCATCATTGGAATCGGGCCATTCACTAAAATGATTTTCATCGGTATAAATTGTAAGATCTTGTGAGGGTGTTACACCGTTTATAACAATAGGTAAGTCACACCCAATCTCCTATTTTTTAATAAGTGAAGGATCGTTATTATGATCCGGAGTTGGAATAACTTCCTCATTGTTGCAACGCTCATACACTACCGCGGACTCATTTCTTTCCCTAAGGAATTTTTTAAAAGAACTAATTGCATCTTCCTCAAGCTCTACCTTTTGAATAGGTGATTGATCATTATTAAGATCAAGGCTCGAGTAGGCTGCACTAGCGTCATCAAAAGTCTCCAAAGGTTGGTCCTTTTCAAGAAAATCATCTTCACTTTCAGACTCACCATAATAAGAATATTCATCGGTTTCATAACCTTTATCCAGACGTCGTTTAAGTTCCATATGAATGGTCCTACTAATTTCAGCGACAAGCTCTTCCTAGGTTCCATCATCTTCCAACTTGTATAATTTCTGTGCAAGTTTCTTAACGTTCACACGCTTACCACCGTTGGCTACAATAGGTTCTCTTTCCAAGGACTCTTCCCTTTGAATGGGTGAATGATCATAACTACGATCTAGAGTCGAAAAAGTGTTGCAGAAATTGGTTTGTGCGACGTTCTTTTTATGACGGTCAAGTTAGTCTAGTATTTGTCGCATATCTTGCAATTCTTTCATAATATGCATACAACTCGAATGAAACCATTTAGAAGTAGACTTATCCCACCTTGGTGCTTGACTTACATACCTACTACAAGGTTGTTGATATGTATGAGAATATCTATAAGATTTTGTAGGAAATTGATCATAGCCAAAATATTGGTTTTGATTGTATCCTAAAGATGGTTGGAAGTTGCCATAATGTTGAGGTTGAAAACCGTATTGATTGTTGTAATATGCTTGCTCTTGTCCACCGTACATGGAAAACTAGTACCTGAAATAAAAAATCTAGAAAACAAAGTTAAAAACAAAAATAAAAAGAAAATAAAAACAACTAAAGCTGCTTCGCTGCTCCCCGGCAGCGGCGCCAAAATTTGAGGCGTGTCGTAACCACAACAAACTAATTAATATTTTTCTCACTAATTAACAAGTAATATATCGATAGTAAGGATCGTTCCCACGAGGAGCAAGAGGTTTTAGTTGTCTTATAATGTCACAAAAAAGGGGGGTTTTAGATTTTATAAAGTAAAAGAATAAACAAAGCAATTAAAAAGATAAAGTTGAAATCAATAAGAGAGATTAGATCAGGGAATCCTTCTTCGTTGCAAAACAATGATTCAAGTTATGTTCTTTTCCACTTTTTATTAGTCACAGATTATCACTAACCGTAGGTAAAGCATCTAGCTCAGTGCTAAACCCCTAAATCCCTAGTATCACCAGATACGGAAGTTCTCGACTACCGGATTCTATTCACCAAACCTCCTAGTAGTAGCTCACTCAAGATGTAATTTAGTTAAATGCATTAAGATTTATGAATTTATTAGGTTTATATTAGTAGTTAGACTCTTAGCTCAAGGTCTACTTGCTAACGTTGTTTCCACACACAATTGCTCAACGTAATCCCTCCGCAAGGTCTCGTGTTTGCTACTTATGTAAAGAGTCAAGAAACGATTAATTATCCCCTAACTTTCACTAGCTTTAGATCAATTAACAAATCAATTTAGTATGCATCCTAAACGACCTATCAATCAACCATGAATGTATAAACATTCTTATTAGTAAAAACAAACGATAATCATGTGAAAACTTCAAAGTAGATTTAAAACAAAACTCAAAACATATCAAGAACTAGGAATTCATCCTCAATCAATAAAATTAGCTACTCATGCTAAGAAGTTCACACAAAGAATAAAAAAAAGAGAAGTGTTGTGTGTGTAAAAGGTGTGTAAAAATTGTGTAGAGAACTTCTCTATTTATAGGCTTCAATTTCCTAGCAATCCTCTTAGGAATAGAATCCTCATTCCATAATAACACCACTTTCCCTTTGTATCTCAACTTCCAAATCCAAGTCTTTCTCAAATTTTCCATCTTCTCTTTCCAATCCAAGCCCAATTATTCAAACCCATGAGTCTAGATGAGTCTAGAAAATTCTTCATTAAATGAGTCGCCTATGAAATGACAATATTTCCCATCGCGCACAAATTGGGTGATTTCTTCCTCTTTTCCTCCGTGAGACTCCAAAATACCTAATAACTCAAAAACATGCGTAAAATACATAATTTTCAAGAAAAATAGCAGAGAAAGCATAAACCATAGATAATAAATAGGATGTATTCTACACCCTATCATTTATCTTTTTTGTATTCCATATGTATTGATAGTTTTGTCACTAAAATTGACAAAGAGGGAGATTGTTAGAGCATTGCGCGGTCGAACTTGCATGAGTTGCTATCTCAAGCATGTTTTTCAATGTTAGTGATCAAAACTATAAGTCTTGATTTCTAGTATATTATAGCTAAGTCTCGAACTAGGATAGGAAGTGTAGTTGAGCTCAAGGACCTCATGGCGATTCATCATACAAGTAGAAGAAATACTCAAGGAACCGGTGGAACTTCTCGACAAAAAGGTATATGAAGAATTGAACTTATCTATCACTCAAAAGTCTATCTAATCTATCTCCTATTCTTTGAGACAAGAAGTCGTATGCTATATATATATATATATATAGACTTTGATTATATGCATTTGGTATTTCGAGCCAAGTATACCTCACCTATCTATATCTCGAAATATGAGTTGGTTAGCTTTTCGCTTTAATCAAGTTTATCTTTACCATGTGAAGAAAGTCATGATATGTTTCAATCATCTTAAAAATTGCTTTGACGAGAAATGGTGTAACAACTGTATAACGTCCTCTAAGAATGTTTCAATGATTAAAATGAGAGTTTAGATTACATAACCAATGGTGGACATAAGCATTGTTGTGAAAATACATTTATATATAAGTCCTATTCCTTAAACCAAAGTTTGCGAACTTTGTTGTTCAAGAGAATCGGAAGAATGGCGTGAGCCAAGTCCGCGAACTCAGTCCGCGAACTGCCGAAGTTCTCAAACCCGAGAATTTCTGCTGGAGTTGACAAACTACTTAGTCCCGTGAAACTAAGTCCGCAAACCCAATCCGTGAACCGGCGAAGTTATCATACCAGAGAATTTCTGCTGGAGTTTGTAAACTCTGCTCGGTAACTTAAGTCCGCGAACCTAGTCTGCGAACTTTAGAAGGTTATATATCTGAAGATTATTTCTGAACTTAAACTTAAAAAGACTAAGCAATGCAGTTTGCAAACCGTGGCTATAAAAGTTCATGAACCAATTCAAGTGAATCAAATCATCTTTAATTCAATTGTGTCTTGTGTAGTACATGAGATTTCCTTGCAATTGAACAACTCTCTAACTAGTTCATTTGAAGTCATTTGAACTAGTTATGGTGAAGAAGAACATGGTTGATATGAAATGCTCATATGGCTAACCATTTGGTTAACTATTTTTGAACCAACAAGTGCATACGTTTGGGTACGGTTAACAAAGCTAGAAGCGTGCATTGTCAAGTATGTGTAACAAGATAAGTTTTCGATCTAACGGTTGAGAAATATTAGCTTGAATCTAAATCAGGTTTCATCTAACGGTGGATATTGATTGCTTTGTTACCAAGGTAACTTAATTGCAAACCCTGATTTGAAAGACTATATAAGAGGAACTCTAGTATCTGTGCAAAACTAATCCCCACACCTCACGTGTGATACTAGTTTGCATACTAGAGTCGGTTCTCCTTTAACCTTTGGTTTTCTTCTTCTAAAATCAGGTTAACGACTTCAAGACTTCATTGGGATTGTGAAGCCAGACCGATACTACTTTTATCATAGTTATGTGATCTGATCTTGCATCTTCTATCATACGAGTACAATCAGATTGTTTGGATTGAGATTAATATCTCTGATAGGCAAGATATAAAAATTAATCACAAAAATCTTCGTCCCATTGTCTGTGATTCCGCAACATCTTGTTTCGATACCATACGATTAAGATTGTTACGAGGTGATTGATAACTCTAGGCTGTTCTTCGGGAATATAAGACATGATTATCAATTGGTTCCTGTTCACCTTGATTATTATCAAAAGACGGAACAAAACCTTTTAGGGTTTATCCGTGGGAGACAGATTGATCCTTTGATAGACTTGTCTGTGTGAGACGGATTTGTTTATTGTCAATTATTATTTGTGGGTGAGACCAGCTAAGGAAATCAAGTGCGCGGTATCCTGCTGGGATCATAGGCGTAGGGAGTACAACTGTACCTTGGATCAGTGGGAGACTGATTGGGGTTCAACTACAGTCCAGTCCGAAGTTATCTTGGAGTAGGCTAGTGTCTGTAGCAGCTTAATACATTATGTGTTTAATCTGGACTAGATCCCCGAGTTTTTCTGCATTTCCTATTTCCTCGTTAACAAAATTTATGGTGTCTGTGTTATTTCTATTTCCGCATTATATTTGTTTATATTATTGAAATAATACAAGTTGTGCGTTTGAATCAATCAATTGGAAATCCGACCTTCGGTTGTTGATTGATATTGATTGATCCTTGGATATTGGTCTTTGATACCATCCAAGTTATTCCTTGTATTTGATTAGGACTCGCAGTTCTTGCTTGAGTAAATCAAATCAAGAAGAGAGATATAAACTCGTTGATATACTTTTAATTGATTGAGTCTTGTTGATTCTCTTAAAAGTATATTCGAGTTTGTCCATAAAGATTGCTAAGCGAAATATTGGGTGGTGTTGTTAGCCCCTGCTTTTTCAGCTGGAAAACTTCCTTCAAAACCACTGAATCATAAAGAGAATGCTAATGCTATTGAGCTATGAAGTGGGAAGCAAGTAGAGAAACCGGCAACATCACCGGTGTCCCATGAACTTGATTTGGAGAAAGAAGAGGGTGAAACAACCCCTAAAAAGGCTGACCCGATAACAAATTCTAACTCTAAAACTCGTGTTTCCACTTGTGCTACTCCTCCGCCTTTTCCTAGCAGGTTTGCAAATTCAAACAATGAGACATTGTACCAAGAGATTTGGGAGATCTTTAAGAAGACTGAAGTGAACATTCCACTAATTGAGGCAATAAGGCAGGTCCCTCGCTATGCGAAGTTCTTGATGTAATTGTGAACTAACAAGCACAAGTTGACCGGTAATGAGGTAATGAGTGTGGGGGAGAATGCTTCAGCATATCTTAAAAAGAAACTCCCACCTAAGTTGAAAGATCCAGGTAGCTTCACCATACCATGCACTATTGGTAAAATCAGGTTTGAACGTGCTATGCTAGATTTTGGAGCATACATTAATGTCATGCATGCCTCCATTTATGAATCATTGAATCTTGGTCCTCTTAAAGATACCGGTAATGTTATACAACTTGCTGATAGGTCTAATACTTACCCCAAAGGGGTTATTGAGGATGTTTTGGTACAGGTTAACCAACTCATATTTCCGGCGGATTTCTATTTTCTTGACGTGATGGACGAAGATTCACCATTGTCTACCCCCTTGCTATTGGGTAGACCATTCATGAGAACCGTAAGAACAAAGATAGATGTTTTTAAAGGCGCTCTAACTATGGAGTTTGATGATGAAATCATAAGTTTCAATATCTTTGAGGCTATGAGATATCCTAGTGATGTGCATTCCTATTTTTCAATTGATATTCTTGATTCTCTAGATCAACAAATTTTTGAATTTAATGGTGATGCTGCTTTAGAGAATACCATAATGGAGGGTTTAGATTATGGAAAATACAAAGACCTTGAAAGTGATTTTTTTATTTGTGATAAGCTTAAATAGGCTGTTTTAGCTCTTAACTCATTACAAGAAGTTCCACAAAAGTATAATGCGTCTTATGTTTCTTTGCCACTTACTAATGAGAGACTTTTACCGTCGATTGTGCAGGAACCTATTCTTGAGTTGAAACCTCTTCCGGATCACCTCAAATACGTATATTTAGGTGACAAAGAAGAGTTGTCGGTGATCATTTCCAAAGACCTTACCAAGGTGCAAGAGGAGAAACTTGTTCGAATGCTAAGAGAGTACAAGTCTGCCATTGGATGGACCATTGCCGATATCAAAGGAATCAGCCCTTCCACATATATGTACCGAATACTTCTTGAGGAGGGGGTAAAACCAACAAGAGAGGCTCAACGTCGCTTGAACCCTCCGATGATGTAGGTAGTCAAGAAAGAAATCCTGAAGTTGTTGGATGTCGGGGTTATCTATCCCATATCCGATAACAAATGGGTGAGCCCGGTTCAAGTCGTTCCGAAGAAATCCGGAATTACAGTGGTGAAAAACGATGATAATGACTTGGTTCCAACTATAATCCATACCAGCTGGAGAGTTTGCATTGACTACCGAAAGCTTAACTCTACCACCCGAAAGGACCATGTTCCCATACATTTTGATCAAATTCTTGAAGATTGGATGGACACTCTCACTATTGCTTCCTTGATGGTTTTTCAGGTTATAATCAGATTGTAATAGCTCCGAAAGATCAAGAGAAGACGATGTCCGTTTGGCACTTTTGCGTATAGACGTATGCCATTTGGCTTGTGCAATGCTCCAGCTACTTCTCAATGTTGTATGGTAAGTATATTTTCAGATTATGTGGAAAGCATCATAGAAGTTTTCACGGACGATTTTAGCATGTATGGTAATTCTTTTAACACATGCTTAGATAACCTTACACTTATTCTTAAACGATGCGTAGTAACTAATCTTGTGCTTAATTGGGAAAAGTGTCACTTTATGGTGAATCATGGGATTGTGCTAGTCCATGTTATATCTTCTAGGGGGTTAGAAGTGGACAAGGCTAAGATAGATTTGATTCAGAACTTTCAATACCCCACAACTGTGAGGGAGGTTCGCTCTTTTCTAGGTCATGCAGGTTTTTATAGGAGATTCATCAAGGATTTCTCCAAGATTGCAATACCCCTGTGTATACTTTTGCAAAAAGATGTGATCTTTGATTGTGACAAGGAATGCAAGGAGGCTTTTGACACCTTGAAGGAGCTGCTGACTACCGCACCAATCATCAAACCACCGGACTGGAGAAAGCCCTTTGAGTTGATTTGCGATGCTCCTTTGCTGTGGGAGCCGTGTTGGGACAGCGAGATGGTAAAGTTCCATATGGCATTTATTATGCTTCTAGAACTCTCAACGGAGAACAAATCAACTACTCCACTACTGAAAAGGATCTTTTGTCCATAGTATCTGCACTAGAGAAGTTTAGATCTTACTTGGTGGGTACAAAGGTGGTTTTTTTCTCTGACCATGCTGCACTACGATACTTGCTCACAAAGAAGGATGCAAAGCCAAGGATCATAAGAAGGATACTCCTTCTTCAAGAGTTCTACTTGCAAATCAAGGAAAATAAGGGCATTGAGAATACCGTAGAGGATCATCTAAGAAGATTGGTTGTGTCCGAAGAAGCGATTCCTTTGCATGATAGTTTCCCGGATGAGCAACTCTTTGCGGTTGTTGGCATAACTCCATGGTACGCTGATATTGTTAACTTCTTGGTGACGGGACAAGTACTTAGTTCCATGTCTACGTTTCAGAAACACAAGCTCAAGAAGATTTTCCAAGTAATATATATGGGATGAACCTTATTTTTGGAAGCATTGCTCCGATCAAATAATCCGCAGGTGCATACTTGAATCCGAGTTCCAATCAATTCTGAATTTTTGTCATTCATATGCTTGTGGTGGCCATTTCGAAGCCAAGAGAACAGCCCTCAAGGTTCTAGAAAGTGGTTTCTATTGGCCTACATTGTTTAAGGATGCATATTTATTTTGCAAGGCTTGTGATAGGTGTCAAAGGACAGGCAATCTAGGTGCTAGAAACCAAATGCCGCAAACACCAATTCTCGCTGTTGAGATTTTTGATGTTTGGGGTATTGACTTTATGGGGCCTTTAATGCAAAGAACGTAGCTTTATGTCAATTTGATTTATATTCCGTGGCCGAGAATGAACCTTTAATCAATTCCATCTCATATTTGAATACAAATTTACAATTTCCAGAATTTCTATAACAAAATCATCTTGCTAAGAGTAATTTCATAACAACTTTTACTTCATACTTCCCTTGGGACGAATCTACTTTCATAATACTACCTGCTAATGTAAAGAAAAGTAGAAAAATATTATTTGCAAGTTGACACCTCGTCAAAATTGGCGCCGTTACCGGGGAGGCAGTGGCACTAGTTTTTATTTTTATTCTTAGTTTTTATTTTTGCTTTTCGTTACAATTTCAGTTTACTAAATCAGTCTCTTAGAATCTGATTTTCAGGTACTGTTTATTCGGTGAATGCGTGGAGAGGGCAGACCAAGTCCTATTGATATACGTCTTCGTTCGGGCACTTTATTAAAAGACTTCATTCGAGCAGTGAATACTCCACTTCCTCCTAGTTCCTCGTCTAGTGATTTTCGGTCTCGGACAAAGAGGAAGACAACACAATGGGAGGTCAGCCACCTGCTCCGAGAACACTTAAGGATCTCACTTCGCCAAACCTTGATCAATAACCTCTATGTATTCAGCTGAATGGAACCATTGAGTTGGAGGAGCAATTGATTCACTTGATTCCCAAATTCAGAGGCTTAGCGGGAGAAGATCTTAATCGTCACTTACAACAATTTCATCATGTTGTGACTAGTTTGAAGCAAGCAACTGCAGATGCGGATATGGCTATATGATGACAGCGTTTCCTTTCTCCCTTATAGATGCTGCAGGAGAATGGTTCTTTTGCTTACCTCCTGGGAGTATAACCACATGGAATGGGATGAAGAAGTTATTCCTTGAGAAGTATTTTCCGGCATCAAAAGCAGCAGTGATTCGAAAGGAGATTTGTGGTATTAGGCAAGTATCCGGAGAGACTCTCTATGAATATTGGGAGCGGTACAAAAAGCTTTTAGCTAGCTGTCCATACCATCAAATTAACGATCAACTCATTATTCAATATTTCTACGAGGGATTTCTTTCTAATGAGAGAAATTTGGTTGATGCCGCAATTGTTGGTGCACTCACCAACAAGACCATTGCTTAAGATACAAGCTTGTTAGAGAATATGGTTGCAAACAAGCAACAATTCTTCACTAGAGCTGAACCAATGGTAAGGAAGGTGAATGAAGTTGGTGATTCTTCACATTTGGAACATAGAATGGGTAACATGGATAAGATAATGCTTCAAATAGCAGTAGCTGTCATACCATCATCATACAACGAAGATGTTGAGCAAGCAAGTGATATGTACCAAAATCAGCAAAAGCCAAGATATGATCTGTATTCCAGCACATACAATCCCGGCTGGCGAGATCATCCCAATTTCATCTACGCCAATAAGCAAGATGCAGTCTCTAATCCTCTTTTCAATCAACAAGGTGGGTAACAATTCTTGCAAAGGCCACGCCAAGAAACTCAAGCCACGAGTATAGATGACAAGTTGAATCTTTATCTCAACACACTGGCGCAAGACAAGCAAAAGTTAGAGATGGTATGAAGGATATACGAACACAAATAGGTCAACTAGCTACAACCGTGAGAAAATTGGAAGCACAAGCAGCTGGTAAAATTCTTTCACGACAACTGAATCATATTGAGAATGCCAATGCTATTGAGCTACGAAGTGGGAAGCAAGTAGAGAAACCGGCAACATCATCGGTGTCCCATGAACTTGATTTGGAGAAAGTAGAGGGTGAAACATCCCCTAAAAAGGCTGACCCGGTAACAAATTCTAACTCTAAAACTCGTGTTTCTACTTATGCTACTCTTCCGCCTTTTCCTAGCCGGTTTGCAAAGCCGAACAAGGAGACATTGTACCAAGAGATTTGGGAGATCTTTAAGAAGATTTAAGTGAACATTCCACTAATTGAGGCAATAAGGCAGGTCCCTCGCTATGCGAATTTCTTGAAGTAATTGTGCACTAAAAAGCACAAGTTGACCAGTAATTAGGTAATGAGTGTGGGGGAGAGTGCTTCGGCATATCTTTAAAAGAAACTCCCACCTAAGTTGAAAGATCCAGGTAGCTTCACCATACCATCTACTATTGGTAAAATCAGGTTTGAACGTACTATGCTAGATTTAGGAGCATCCATTAATGTCATGCCTGCCTCCATTTATGAATTATTGAATATTGGTCCACTTAAAGATACCGGTATTGTTATACAACTTGCTGATAGGTCTAATACTTATCCCAAAGGGGTTATTGAGGAGGTTTTGGTGCAGGTTAACCAACTCATATTTCCTGCGGATTTCTATGTTCTTGACATGATGGACGAAGATTCACCATCGTCTACCCCATTTCTGTTGGGTATACCATTCATGAGAACAGCAAGAACAAAGATAGATGTTTTTAAAGGCGCCCTAACTATGGAGTTTGATGATGAAATCATAAGTTTCAATATCTTTGAGGCTATGAGATATCCTAGTGATGTTCATTCCTGTTTTTCAATTGATATTATTGATTCTCTAGATCAACATATTTTTGAATTGAATGGTGATGATGCTTTAGAGAACACCATAATGGAGGGTTTAGGTTATGTAAAATACAAAGACCTTGAAAGTGAATTGTCTATTTGTGATAAGCTTAAATATGATGTTTTAGCTCTTAACTCATTACAAGAAGTTCCACAAAAGTATAATGCGTCTTATATTTCCTTGCCACTTACTAATGAGCGTCGATTGTGCGGGCACCTATTCTTGAGTTGAAACCTCTTCCGGATCACTTCAAATATGTATATTTAAGTGACAAAGAAGAGCTGTCGGTGATCATTGCAAAGACCTTACCAAGGTTTAAGAGGAGAAACTTGTTCGAGTGCTAAGAGAGTACAAGTCTGCCATTGGGTGGACCATTTCCAATATCAAAGGAATCATCCCTTCCACATGTATGCACCGAATACTTCTTGAGGAGGGGGAAAAACAACAAAGAGAGGCTCAACGTCGCTTGAACCCTCCGATGATGGAGGTAGTCAAGAAAGAAATCCTGAATTTGTTGGATGTCGGGGTTATCTATCCCATATCCGATGGCAAATGGGTGAGCCTGGTTCAAGTAGTTCCAAAGAAGTCCGGAATTACAGTGGTGAAAATGATGATAATGAATTGGTTTCAACTAGAATCCAGACCGGCTGGAGAGTTTGCATTGACTACCGAAGGCTCAACTCTACCACCCGAAAGGACCATTTTCCCTAACCATTTATTGATCAAATGCTTGAAAGATTAGATGGACACTCTCACTTTTGCTTCCTTGATGGTTTTTCAGGTTATAATCAGATTGTAATAGCTCCGGAAGATCAAGAGAAGACAACGTTTACTTGTACGTTTGGAACTTTTGCGTATAGACGTATGCCATTTGGATTGTGCAATGCTCCAACCACTTTTCAACGATGTATGGTAAGTATATTTTCAAATTATGTGGAAAGCATCATAGAAGTGTTCATGGACGATTTTAGCGTGTATGGTAATTATTTTGACAAGTGCTTAGATAATGATAGACACATTTTTTTGTCCGATTTGTATCGATTCTATATATTGTTAGGGCTCATTTTTGTACTTATTATGGTGTTTTATTTATTTGTAGGTATTTTTGGCTGATAAACATTTTTGGAAAAAATTGGCTCGAAAAGTTGTCGGAAAGCACCCGGAGGACATTTGCTATTCGGACCCTCACTTTTGATAAGGGGTAACCTAATTACTATGGGGCATCCCATTTCCAGGCAGTTTCTAATCGCACCCCTACTCTGGATAAGGGGCAACCATCTTCAACATTCAAAAAAAAAGGATTTTGGCGGGAAAAAAAATGCAGTTAAAGAGCAGTTTTGGCAATCGTGATTTGAAGGAGTTTGAGGTCGATTAAACCTCTGATTTTCATAGGATAGACTCCTTATGGGTCTAGGAATCTTATATGGGTGTTTAAACCGATTAGAATGGGCTCAAACGACGGATTTTTCTCACAACAAGAAAATATGGAAAGTCACGTGTGTGACCTGTTTTAGGGAATTTTAGAGTGATTAAAACGTTGTAAACCTTCCCAAAGATTTGTATCTATCTAAGGAAGAGTTTAGAATAAAAAGGAAAGATCAGAAACACGTAGAAATCCTAAAACAAGAAATTGTCGCAACTTGGCCGTGAAGAGAAGGAAAGATATTTTGGAAGATTTGGGAGAGATTTAATCAGTATTTTTGATATAGATAGATGTCTTGGGTCATATAGAAGAGGTGTCGAGAGTTTGGGAACCTAAGGAGAGCCAGAGAAAAAGAAATCAGAGCTTTACCAAACTATGTTTCTGCTGCTGCTGCTGCTGAAGAAGAAGAACGCGAAGAACATTGACGCTCGGTAGACAGTCGCAGAAAAGTGTCGTTGTTTAACAGCTGAAGAACATTATGTTGTTCAGGGCTGTCTTATTCTAGGGTCTTAAAATCAGCGACAAAGCAACAATTTTTCTGTAACAATTCCATTGTAACAGCTGTTTTGCAACACCAATACACCGTTGCAAACAGTCTCTGTTATTACTTTTCACTTTTTTAATCATCTTTTGAGCAACAAACACATATTTTGAGATCATGATTAGTATGAGGAGCTAAACCCCTTTGCTGAGGCGATAGAGGAAGCTATTTTTCCAACAAAAAGTGGTATATTCTATTTTATCTTTTTATTTGCAATAATTATATGATTATTTGCCTTGAAATATTATTGAATATGATTTTTATTTTAGTGATTGTGATATATTTTGATGGAGTATGCTTAGCTTTAAGACTTTTGATGCTTCATACTTGGTATTTACAATTATTACTTTTGAAAATCTACTTGTTGCAATATTTTAGAATCAAATTAAACAAGAAAATTGCATAAATATAAGTATTGGTTTAATCACTTTGAACTTGGAAAATAGTGTAATCTTAGCCTCAGTGTTTCTTTTAAAACTGATATCATCTTTGATTGAGTTTGCTATAATTTTTAGTGAGTTTTCTATTTTAATATTAGGATTTAAGTCTAATTAATATCCTTCACAAATATGAGAATCGAACCACTTTTACCACTATCTACAAATCACATCAGATAACCTTACACTTATTCTTAAACGATGCGTAGAAACTAGTCTTGTGCTTAATTGGGAAAAGAGTCACTTTATGGTGTATCATGGGATTGTGTTAGGCCATGTTATATCTTCTAGGGGGTTAGAAGTGGACAAGGCTAAGATAAATTTGATTCGGAACTTACAATACCCCACAACTGTGCGGGAGGTTTGCTCTTTTCTAGGTCATGCAGGTTTTTATAGGAGATTCATCAAGGATTTCTCCAAGATTGCAATGCCCCTGTGTAGACTTTTGCAAAAAGATGTGACCTTTGATTGTGACAAGGAATGCAAGGAGGCTTTTGACACCTTGAAGGAGCTGTGACTACCACACCAATCATCAAACCACCGGACTGGATAAACCCTTTGATTTGATGTGCGATGATAGTGGCTATGCCGTGGGAGCCGTGTTGGGACATCGAGATGGTAAATTTCCATATGCCATATTATGCTTCTAGAACTCTCAACAGAGCACAAATCAACTACTCCACTACTGAAAAGGAGCTTTTATCCATAGTATTTGCACTAGAGAAGTTTAGATCTTACTTGGTGGGTACAAAGGTGGTTGTTTTCTCTGACCATGCTGCACTACGATACTTGCTCACAAAGAAGGATGCTAAGCCAAGGCTCATAAGATGGATACTCCTTTTTCAAGAGTTCAACTTGCAAATCAAGGAAAATAAGGGTAGTGAGAATACCGTAGCGGATCATCTAAGCAGATTGGTTGTGTCTGAAGAAGCGGTTCCTTTGCATGATAGTTTCCCAGATGAGCAACTCTTTGCTGTTGTTGGCACAACTCCATGGTACGCTGATATTGTTAACTTCTTGGTGACTGGAAAAGTACCTAGTTCCATGTCTACATTTCATAAACACAAGCTCAAGAAGATTGCCAAGCAATATATATGGGATGAACCTTATTTGTGGAAGAATTGCTCCGATCAAATGATCCGCAGGTGCGTCCTTGAATCCGAGTTCCAATTAATTCTGAATTTTTGTCACTCATATGCTTGTAGTGGGCATTTCGGAGCCAAGAGGACAGCCCTCAAGGTTCTCGAAAGTGGTTTTTATTTGCCTACATTGTTTAAGGATGCATATTTATTTTGCAAGTATTGTGATAGGTGTCAAAGGACAGGCAATCTAGGTGCTAGAAACCAAATGCCGCAAACACCAATCCTCACTGTTGATATTTTTGATGTTTGGGGTATCGATTTTATGGGGCCTTTTGAGAATTCCAATGGGAAATTTTATATACTTCTTGCTGTAGATTATGTTTCTAAGTGGGTGGAAGCTAAAGCCACCCCTACTAATGATTCTCAAGTTGTTTGTGAGTTTGTGAAGGAACATATCTTTTCTAGATTTGGTACATCTCGAGTGGTGATTAGTGATGGAGGTTCGCACTTCAAGAGATCCTTTCAAGCTCTTCTTAAGAAGTATAACATTTGTCATCATCGTATCATCCACAAACAAGCGGTCAAGCTGAAATTTCTAACCGGGAGACTAAGTCCATCTTGAGAAGACGGTGAACGTTACAAGGAAGGATTGGAGTTATAGACTCAATGAAGCTTTGTGGGCGTATATGACAGCTTATAAGACACCCATCGGTATGTCTCCTTTTAGGCTTGTCTATGGTAAACCTTGCCATCTTCCCGTCGAACTTGAACACAAATCTTATTAGGCTATCAAGGTATGTAATATGGAATTAGATGCAGCTGGTGAACATAGGAAACTTTAATTCCATGAGTTAGACGATATACGAAATGATGCATATGAAAGTTCACGCATTTATAAAGAAAAGACCAGGGCTTTCCATGGTAAAATGATTTCCCGAAAAAGTTTTGAAGTAGGGCAGAAAGTTCTTTTATTCCATGCTCATCTTAAATTATTTCCCGGTAAACTTAGGTCCAGATGGGTTGGACCATTCGTTGTTACTAATGTGTTCTCTCATGGTGCAGTTGAAATTGTTAGTCCCAAAACAGGGTTGGTTTCCAAGGTCAACGACCATCGTCTGAAACCATACTACGAGAAGTTTGTGACGGAGAATCAGGATATGGTCACATTGAGTGATCCACTCCCTCTGGAGGAGTAATTGGAGTTGAAAGTCGGGCTGACGACTTTAACCCAAGCGCTAAGTGGGAGGAAACCCACCGGTTTTGTATCTTTATCTTTATCTTTTTATTTTTAAGCATTTTATCTTTGTTTTTGCATATCATTTGCGGAATTTCCCACCTTGAACTTTACTTTGAATGACTAAATTTTATATTGAGGACAATGTAAAGTTTAAGTGTGGGGGAGCATTTATATGTTTGTAGAGTTTCATGCCTTTAGTAAAAAAAAATTTCTTTATAAACTCCGAAATCTAGAAACTCGTGCCTTTAGGATGACACTACCAATATAAGTGGATAGAACCATCTTGGATGCAGGAGTTGAGGAACCCATTAACTAAAAAAAATAGAGCTCATGTGTTAGAAATAATATGATAGTTGTTACCATATCTCAGAATGTCACCATATCACTTTCTGTCTTTATTTTTGCAAACTTTTTGTTTATCTAAGTGATTTGGTGGGTCACTAACATCGAATTGTTATTACTGCTAGGATGAAATAGAATGATTGAGTTACTAAAAAAAAGATACCAAACCAATTAGACCAACCAGTGTATATACAAAAAAAAAATGACACTTGGTTAGCAATATGTGTGTGCTCTCCCTGTCTCCGTCTCCTAAGCAAGCGTGGAACGCAGGATCCATGAAAATTACCATGTAATCTGCTGACAAGAAGCATGCGCTTGGATCCAAAAGATCCAATCATGTTGTCAAATCAAAAAAAAAAAGTGAAAAAGAAAAAGGAAAAGAAAAGTTATTATTGTTCAGTAAAATCGACTGATGGTTCCCTTGTATATGCCAGTTGAGTTGATCTAGAATTAAGATTATCGACTGCTGGTTCCTTTGTGTATGCCAGCTGAGTTGATATAAGAATTCAGACCAGTATCTCAATCCATTAAGTCATAGGTTCATCTTGGAGGTGACCTTCAGACAGATATGGGAACCATCGTTCACTTAGTCAACATTCACAAACATCTATCTCTATATCCATCTTCTTAATCTATTCATGTGTGATTGTGGTTAGTTAGATTCCGAGTATTGTGGTTTGTTCGACTTTCTGCGTAGAGCTTTATTACACATATATTAATTTGGATTCGCATCAGGGTACCTCCACCTGAGTCATTTTGGATTCATTCATAGAATCTTCGCAGGTAGTTGGAATTTGGAGTAAAAGGTTTTGTAGGAACACCTCTTGTAAATCTTTACGAGACTAAAACTCGTCCACTAGGGACACCTAGGGGTTCAAAGGATTGTTATACGTGCTAAGTGTGACCGTAGCCTCGACGAAACGGAGTTGTATGTATGTTTTAGAGTTAGTTTGTTTAATTTGCTTGAGGACTAGCAAAGTCTAAGTGTGGGGGAATTTGATAGGTCTAAAACACCTTTGATATTTATCTATTGTTTATGCTTTCTTTACTTGATTTTCTTGTAAAATATGTATCTTATGTTTGTTTTTGAGTACTTAGGTACTTTGGAGTCATTTAGATCAAAAGAAGAAGAAACGTCGCTTAAAAGGCAAAAAGGTGCAAATATTGTTGGAGGCGAAATTATTTATCATTATTTGCTTTTATTTCTTCATCTCTGTCTGAAAAGTATGTCGTCTTTAGTGATGCAAACTCTGTCTGAAAAGCATGACAGCTTTAGTGATGAGGAGACATTGAAGAGAACAAGTGAATCTGAGAAGTAAGAGACGGCTGTTGTGGGAGGAAGGATTCAAAAAGAAGAAAGCGTTCATTCGGAACAAAAAGGGCAGTTCATAGGCGAGTGATGTTTGGAGCCAGCTACGGTTGGGCAAGAAGGAGAATAGACATGTCAGTTCTCTGGAACCGGCAAGCCATATACGAAGTGGTTTACCCTTATCCAGAAGTGCAGGGTGTCAATATCAATTTTAATCATTACAACCCTCAGACCTAGAGAATTTTGTTCTCATTATTGTGTTTGTCTGAAATTGAGAGACTGGAGGAAATAAAGGTGCAGTCGAGAGTAACTCAGAGATCCATGAAGTTTTGTTCAGAGACCAAAGGGGTTTCGTTGGATTCACGAAATTGAGACGATGAAGAATTCAGAGAAGTGTTTGAATCACATAAACAGATGGAGGGGAATGAGATCTGTGAAGATTAAGGAGATGGTGATAAGTTAGGGTTTTTGAAATTGTTGTTGATTGAACCAGCGAGAGAGGAGAATCAATGGGAAATTGATGCTCTAATTGAAGATGGGTTTCTGAGTTCGGCTTATTGATGGTAGTGCAGTCGAAATCAGAGTTAGGGTTTGATGTTGGCAGTGACAAGAAGGAAAGGTAAATGAGATGGGGTTTGAAGAGAACCAAGGATGCTTTGATGTTAAGGAATTGATGATGCAACATGATATTGATTCATGGTTTGTGATGAGATGTTAAGAACTCATTGAGATGAGAAACGGGAGCTGGTAATTGTGTATGTTGCAGAAAATGGATTCAGGTGGTGATGATGCTCAAGGGATGGAGGAAGGGGTATACAACACCAAGATGATGTAGTTACAGGTGATGGTTGGTCAATAAACTAAGCTGAGAAGACTCATAAATGGTGTCGAGTACTGGTGGTATTTGATTAATATCAAGGGAAGAAGCTATATGATGGCAGTAATGAGTTGGAGAATGTTTGCAAAGAGCTGAGTAGCTGGTAGAGTTGCAGCAGGAGTAACAACTGGTGCTAGTGGAATATAAAGATGGGTGATTGAAGCTGTAGCCGATGGATTGCAGCTAGGAATGGACCTAGGGACTTGAACTGAGAGTTGTAGATGTTGTTGACATGGACTGTGACTGTGCAGTGAGATGAACTGGCAATGGGTTGGCTTTGTGCCGAGATTGCAAAGTGAGGAATCTGGTGATGAGTTTAAGATGAAGTTGATGCTGCTGTGTTGAAATGAAGCTGAGAAGTCTATCAGTTGCAATGGAAGTGATGATCAAGATGGTTTAAAACAAATTGGTTATGTTGTTGTCAGGTACAGGATGGAGCAGCTGAGACTGGAACTATGGAGTTGCAGGTGAAGTATTGTTGAGATGAATTGTGAAGCGGCAGGTGCAGTTTGGGTGGAATATCTGCGAGTGTCAAGGTGTTGAACTGAGTTGGTGGTGAAGCTGAGTGTTGGTTTGAATTGCAGAGAAGATGGACCTGATGAATGAAGTAGAATGTTATATGCTGTATGAACTGGTGATGCCACAACTGAGTCGAAGCAACGACTGAAATTGATAGTGCAGGTGGATTAATTTGTTGCTGTCATGGTCATAATGGTTAAGTTGGTTTAGATGAATGCTTAGGTTCAGTTGGAGCTGTTTTTGTTGCTGGTGCTCGGACGCTGAGAATGTATGAACTGCAGCTGGACTGAAGAAATGATGATAATATTGATGTTTTGCGAAGGAACTGGTATTGGTAGAATGGTTTACATGGAATTACTTTGCAGGCAAAAGTGCAGCTGCAGTTGCAGAGGGGAATAGTTGTTATGGTTAATGGCTGCAGTTATCAGTGTTGGTGCTGGGTAATTGTGTTATAGGGAAGGTGATATGAAGTGATTGTTTGTGTGGTTGTATGGCTTTGCTGTGTGCTAGTGATGTTGTTTACAAGGTCAATAAGATGGGAATGAATGAACTGAAATGTGTTGGTACTTGGCTTGACAGAGAAGAGAAAAAAAAAATTAGATGAATGTATAGGTTTACAGGGTTCTGGTGATACTGCAATACAGAGTTGATCCGGTATAAGAAATTGAAAGAAGGGAATGAGATGAACTACAGTGGACTTTGCCAGTCACCTGAGATATTTTTCTGGCCGGATTCCGTCCAACTTCCGGCATCTCAACCAGTTTTCCGGTGACTACGTTTTGGCAAGGTTTTTACTGGGTTGTTTTCTACATGGGTTTGATGGGCTTGGTGGAATTTTTGGTGATGGACTTTGGAAGACTAGGCCTAGTATTGGAAAGGAGAAAAAGCTACAAAAGGGAAGATTTCTACAATATTATCACGTATTCTACTTGGAGCTTTTTGGAGATAGCCGTAGATAGGGTTTGCTTTCGTTTTTATTTTTCATATTCTTTATTTCAATTATTATTAATGATGAACTCCAAAACTATGAGTAACTAAAACTATTTTTGATTGAGAGTGATTTCAAAGCCCGGAATATGAACTCATGATTGATATGCAATAGCTCGTTTTCTCGCAAGTTTAGTTATTGTTTGATTTCTACCATGCTAATAATGCTTATGTATTGTTCCTTAATTGTTTGAGTTCGAAATTAAATAGTTATGTCACAATATTATTGCTAGTTTAGATTTTCTTCGACCCGTAATTGTTTAGAGAATTAAACACAAGTAGCAATATGTGGGTATTGATGATGAGACTTTGTTAAGTACCCATATGTAGAAATTGACACTAGTAGGTGATTCATGCTTTTGAGTTCATCACTAGGAGCAACCTTATCTCATAAAACGTAAAGCATTTGTTTAAGTCACACCTAGTAAGCATACCTTTAGGGAACTTGGCAAGTAGAATCCGGCAGTCGAGCGCTTCTGTATCAAGTGAGCTTAGGAGATAATAACAGGATAGTTAAGCGTACTAATTATCCTAGGGTTGTTAGTAACGAGATAATGCAAAGAACGTAGTTTTATGTCAATTTGATTTATATTCCGTGGCCGAGAATGAACCTTTAATCAATTTCATCTCATATTTGAATACAACTTTACAATTTCCAGAATTTCTATAACAAAATCATCTTGGTAAGAGTAATTTCATAACAACTTTTACTTCATACCTCCCTTGGGACGAATCTGATTTCATTATATTACTTGCTAGTGTAAAGAAAAGTAGAAAAATATTATTTGCGAGTTGACACCTCGTCAGCGTACGCCAATGGCAATGCAGCATGGATGGCATGGCTCGTGCATGCTAGTGGCACGGTGATGCAAGTGGCGCCTGGCGTAGCCATGACCACTAGATTTAGGCGGCTGGTCGCCTAAAACTTGCCACAAGCCTGCCAGCTTGGTGGTGAACTCGGATGGCTGAGATTGCATCTCATGAGGAAGGGTAGACGTTGATATGGCTACCTTCTGTCGGGGCCTGACAACTTTGTTTAAATTAGGGTTTGTCATGCCGAAACCCTAATTAGCGCATGAGGCTGGCTGAGATGATTGGCCTAAATTCAATATAAACCATTTAAGTTGGCTAGCCAAGTTGGATGACTGAGATGATTCAGATAAATTTGAGTTAACTCATGAAATTTCGTAATCAGAAAATTCAGATGTGAGACCCTCACTAAAATCGTTGTAGAATTCTCGTACGAACTCGGATTTTGATGGTCCACCCCTCCATTCTGATCGGAAAAAAATTTCCTATCTCTCTAAATGAGAATATTTAGGTTTTGAGCTCGTTTAGGAGGTGAAAACATCCCGATAGTAAAAATCAGGAAGAATTCAGGAGGGATTCTGTCAATTTTTCAGCCACGACCTAACTCGCCTTTTGTGTTGTATCTCTTAGCTCGTTACTCCGATTGATTTGAATTTTTAGTATGTTATGCTAGACATCCATATGAAACCTTTGGTATGTAGCTCATACTAAAATTGTTTACCAAACGTTCCCAGTTGTTTGTACAATCTTTGGGAAGCCAATTTGGCATGGTGACCACTTGACGCAATTCCACCTCTTTTAATATTGTGGCAGGTTCAGAGCAACCTGATTGGTCAGTAAAAGAGAGGGGTCCGGCCAAGTACGAGTGTGGCCACACTTCTGGTGCGCGTGGTAGGTTTAATGCGACCTGATTGGTCGATGGGAAATAGGGTCGGCAAGTATGGGCCCAACCACAACTCATGGGAGTGTGGCAGGTTTAAAGCGACCTTATTGGTCGACAAAGGAGTAAGGGCCGGTTGGGTAGCATGGGGCGTGGCTAAGTGGCGCCGGCTGGCCTATGACATGGCCACGCTTCCTCTCATTGTTGCTCCTACTCCGCGCCTCCTTTGTTCTTTGCTTTCTGATTTTGGTTAGGACTTTGCACCTACTAATCCATGGCGGATCAATTGCTTAGTCTGGGATTGTTGCTACATGCACCAGTCTGGATAAATTTCATGTGAACATATTGAGTTGCTCAATAAATACGAGAGGTTGAACACTCATCACTTTACATGGCTCTGTTTCTTTGCAGAGTGACGACACATTAAATGTGAGGTTTTACAATTTTAACCCTGAACTAAAAACCACCATCAACAAATGGTAACAAAAGAGTCAAATGTATCCCCACCTTTTTTGATAACAAGCCACGCCTACCTCGAGATCCACGATCCACTGGTTCATCCTTTGAATCGATCGTTGTTGATATAGACTAACTGTTAATTACACAAGAAGTCTAAGAATATGACCAAAAGGCTCACACAAGAATCATACAAGTCTTTATAATGATTCTAGGCCCATTTAAGGTTCTACGTCTTTTATTTATCTATTTTTATTTATCTATCTTTAGCATAGCTAAGGTTTACAAATTGATTTGGGTTGGTTCTATAGTCCATTAGATAAGTCTTGTGAACATCTATAACTTGTAGAAGAATCCAAAGGTTAATTAAGACCACCATGGTCCAACACATAAAAATAGAAACTAACTATAAGCCCAAGCCCAAAAAACCATCTCCTTACCAAGGCCTGGCCCTTCTGGGTCAACTAACGGTCCCAAGCCATATCAACAGAAACTTAACTCCATCTCCTGAACATCAACTACATCTCAAAACAACATTACCATTTAACAAACATACTACTTGCCTCAATCATCTAGATCTGCAATACAACACTAGTTACATTTCTGTAAAACGAACACCAGCAGTTCATTCATATTCTTCATCTCCAATTCCAACTTCACAGACTACGCCACACCCTTAGATACCACTTCAACCCATAACATCACAGACACAACAAACCCATTTCACGTCATCTTCACCAATAATACTACATCCACAACTCAACACCATCTTCCTAACATCCAACACAACATAAACTTCAACCATATTTCAACTTCACATTCATCTGCACCACTAAACAACATTCTTCCCCCTGTAATTCACATCAATACTAATTCCCCTGTATTTTCACACAATCAGAACCAGTAACATTCACTCATCCAACTAGGTTCAGCTTCACTAACATCTCTATCTGAATTTACAGCTTCACATGCAGTTTCAACAAATCATACACCACTACTATCACTATCATTAGACTGCAAATGCAACTCTAAAATCCTCAATTACAATCACAGATCCATCGACATCTTCTACAATTAGCATTAACTCAATTAACTCCATTTGTAACTCATCAATTACTCATTATATAATCAACCCTTTAGCAACTCCATTAATGAACATATAAGCTCAAAACTGAACATAATAACTTTACTAAAATCATAGAGAAGAAACAATTACCTCAAACCAAATAATGCTCAAGAACCAATAGGTTCAACCTTCATACTAACTCCACCACCTTCTTCTAAACATAATCATACCTTAATTTCATTAACAGCTTCAATATTTCTCTTGAACTTCAAATTCAAATCCCTAACTACCAAACTCAGGATGTTCTTCAACCTCATAACCTAATTCACGTCAAACCCGTCTTCTATTAATCTTCAAAACCTTCAATTTCACATTCAAACTAAATCCAGAAATCAAACTCAGAAACCCTAAAACCAATTTTCAATCCTATATTTTCTAATTCGATTTCACAACATCAATTCAATTTTCAAATTAAACAAACCCATCTTCTACTCTCTCCTTATCCAAAACCCTCAAGAACGAAACCCTGATTTCTCAATTTGGGGAAGAACATAAACCTTAATCTCTTTTAATATCGAATTACTCTTTAAAATAACACTACAATTCCAATTAAACAACAACCCAGTTGTTCTTTATCCTTCAACAACACTTTATCCTCATCAATTCTACACAAACCCTAACTTCATAATTTTATCTTCATATTCTCAGCAACATCAATTCTTCTCCTCCAAAGATTAATCAACCCTAAACAACACCGCCATCATCTCTTACAAATATCAAATCTTCTGAACTCAATTCGATAGAAAGAAAACGAAGAAGAAGAGAAACAGAGGAGGAGCAGAAGAAGGAAGAAATAGCGAGAAGAAAGAAGAATATGAAAGAAGAAGAAAATAAAGAAGAGTTTTATCTTCTCGATCGGGTGAAGATAAGATCAAGGATAATACTATTGCACCCACTCTCTTCGCTAAGGCAACTCCAGGTCGATATATTTTTGAAAAGACTATTTTCCCTTCAAACCAATCTGATGATTACTTCTTCGTCTGGTATCTGATTGACACGTTCGAGTAGTCCATTCCGCGTAACTTTTCGAGATCTATATAACGATACTAGTTTTGTATCTATATCGTTGTTAGATTAATTTATAATAATTAATGTTCGAGTTACACTAATCGAATCATTAGCGGCTAAGATGTCTCTTGACTGGTCTAATAGCGTTGACGAGCTTGAGGGTCTTTACATTCTCCCCACCTTATAGATTTTCGTCCTCGAAAATCGAACCAACCTTCTGCTATTCAAAAACTCCCCACCTTAAAGAAAAATCCTATCTCTTATCTAAGGGCAAACAACATGAAACAAAGCACAAACCTATATGGCTTTCTACAACTAAAATTTGTGGCTCTAGGTTCAGTAGACTAGTTTCTATTTCAACAAGGTACCAATTCTAATTACGAGAGAAGATATTGTATAATAAAATTTCTAAAGAAGTTTGGGATCTATCAGTTCATTAATAGAAGCAAGTTTCCCTTCAATGCCTAGTGATACAAGAATGCAGTTGCCCTGTCTAGGTTCGCGACGCCTGACAATGCCTACTTATGCAACAAGTATCACCCGAACACATCAGAGTTACCAACCTCTCTGATCCCCAGTGCTGGATTAACTAAGTGCAAACTTATTACGATTTATTAAGTATTAATTTATTAAGATTAATTAGTCTTTAATTTCTATCTTAACTAGTGTAAGTCTGATAAATTTACTTCGTAAAATATTGTAGATGGTGGATTTTCGACAAGGGCAAAATCGTAAAACCATAATTATACATACTCCGGATCAGGAAACCAGATGAGTATTGAGACTCATGTCTCTCCTCGAAGCATGAAAGCTCATGCCATAAATCTCTGACTGAGAAGGCTGTCTCTCAAAGTATATGTAGATGTGTAGTCTCTCAGCTGAGACCACGGCACATCTCATAAATACTGAGCAATTTCAGTAATTATTTTATATAGAATCGAAATATGGGAGACTCCTAGACAGACTGCCTGCTAGTATAGAGCGACAACGTCTTCGGGATGCAACCTGGTTTTCCCTGACTATATAAGAGAAATATGACGCTCCAGCAAGCTCATATTACTCCACCTTCAGATGATTAATGCTCCTAGACAGCGTGCCTGCTAGTATAGATCCATCAAATTAATTATCTCTAATCGTCTGAATATCCAACAATATTCTACGATTCTTCGTAATATTTCGTCACTTTAATTCGTGGTTCTTCCCAGCAGAATTCCACGGGTTAGTGATAAATATTCAACGCACATGCATCTGAGCAGCTGTCGAGTAAGCCCTGATTTAAATGGTACAAGTGTACTCAGCAATTGATGCACAAACGAGCATTCCAAAACACGAAGGAACGAGGAACCTATGCAAAATACGAAGAAAACTAATAATAATAAAATATTAGCAAAGGCGCTAAGGCACTGGGCTCACCAGCCGGCCAGTCACGTCGTGACCAGTTCCACGCCCAATTTCATATTTTATTATTTTTCCCTGATCTCATGAAAATTCTCTCATTTGAGCAAATCTCCTTCGTTTCAAGGAAACTCCCAGTCTCATGGTGTTTCTTTACGCAAGGAAATAATAAAATTAGGGAAAGGTATTGTAGGACCAAGCCCACTAGCCGGCCGGCCATGCCCTAACCGTGGCCAGTCCCACACCTCACGGTTCCCCATTATTTTATTATTTCCCTCATCCCATGAAAATTCCCTGATTTCATGATTTTTCCATAAACCCATGAAAAATATTATAAAATTAAGGAAACCCGTGGGACCGAGCCCTAGCCGGCCGGTCATGCCCTAGCCGGTCCCACACGCCCCTTATTTTATTATTATTACTTTTTTTGTTTTCCTCATTCTATGAAAACTCCCTGATTTCAACAAAATACTTTGGTTTCAACAAACCTCTTTGATTTTATGAAAATTCCCTAAATTAAGAAAAAAATATTATAAAACTGGGAGAAGTGTCTTGGGACTGTGCCTGTTGGATGGCCGGCCACACCCTGGCCATTTCCGGTCCCACACTCCTTGACTCCCTATTTTATTTGTTATTTTTATTTCCCTAATCTCATGGAAGTTCCCTAATTTCATAAAATTCTTCAGTTTCATGAAATTTCCCTCAATTCAGAGAAAATACATAAAATTATATAAAACTGGGAAAAGTGTTGTAGGACCGGGCTTGCTAGCCGGCCGGTCGTGCCCTAGCCCACACCTTGCAATCCCCTGTTTTATTTATTATTTGTCATCATCTCATGAATTTTTCCTAGTTTCAGCAAAACCCTAGATTCTGCATATTTTCTCAAAATGTTGCTCAACCGAGCATCGGAAAATATTGAAACTCTCAGGACTGAGACACGGACACCATGGTGACACAGTCACATCCCCTTGACCGACCAAAGGTGGCCCTAAGGCTTGCAAATGTCCGGTCTCACATGTTTTGATTATTTTGACCTAATTTGCTCAATTGCCCGTATTAGGTCCAAACTCTTTTCAAGCAATTGAGGGTTTGCTCAAATGACCATCAATTGGTCTCACGACCACCAAGGCCGGTCTCATGACCTCTTGGTCGGTCCCTCATCTCTCCATAACTAGGTTTTATTACCTAACGCTCACACAAGCATTATTTAATAAATGGTTAAACCAGCATTTAATCATCCTTTCACCAACTGGTCTTCAAGAGACTTTGGTATTTTTCTCATTCGAGCATCTGGGCGTTACATGGTCGACTCATCGTCCCATGTAGCCTATCCCTGCTTCACTTTGTTGATTTTCAATAAATCATCAATTAATCAAAAATTAGGGTTTTGAATACAGAGCTCTACAAAAACATAATTCTGAGCAGATTCAAACACTGATAATTTTATGTTGATCCCGTGATCAATACTTTTATTTATTATACTCGACCCAGCAGTCAGTATCTTAAATTAACACTTTATTTTGGTCTTGCTACCAACAATTCATCATATGAGCAACATCCGATCAAATGAGAAATATTTGCTCGGACTAGCAATATTTGCTCAGACTAAGGAATATTGGTTCAGCTATCAATATTCATCAATTCAGCAACACAGTTCGCTTGTATTAGGTTATCAACATTTATTATACCTCGTCTGAAAAGACGTGTTTGATTCATGAGTCCCATGACATTTGAAAAATTATGTTCAACTCAGCAATACAAGGACTCATCGTCCCATAAAGTCAGCAACTGACTCCACAATCACGAGACATCTGTCTTGTCACATGAGGGAATATTAACTAGGGTTTTGGTCTGGCGGTCTACGGCACGTGTGTTCATCCACGATGAGAATGTGAGCAAGTCGTGCAATCAGTTGGAGGAGTTGGCAAAGCAGTGGGTGGTAAATTAACCAAGTCTCCGCATGATGAGCAACTGGTTTTGACATGATTTCCACTTCCCCACTCTTTGACTCCAGCAACTATCACAGTTCATGGGATCATGGTGTTTTCAATTCAGCAAGGTAAAAGGCCTATGAATCATGATTTAAACAGACAAGAATTCCTCGGCAAGTTCATACAGACAATCTTTCGTCTACACGAACTCATCGTCTGAGCAATCACTCTCGATTGAGGAAATTCAACATTCAGAGTTGTCCTACGCAGAATACACAACAGACCTACAATCTCAGATCACCGTCGATCCTGCACATTTCTCAGCTTCCCTCCTACAAATCAACCCATCCTCTCTTGTGACCGAATTGACTCTGGAACGACCATTGTTCTTGGTTTAGGCTGGAGTCCTATAGATTGATCTCTCGAACTTAAAGCACTCCCTTATTGCAGTGCATCTTTGTGAGGTTGAGCATTTACTCGGTTCAAGGAGTCTCGACAACATGTTCGTCTCCCCAATTCCGTAAAAACCAGCAAACGTTTTTCCCCATCTACAAATATATAAGCAGTTCACAACATTTTAAGCAATTTCGTTATCAGAATTATTTATCTTACTTTTTATTTATTATTATTTATTTATTTTAATGAAATCGAATCTTAAAATCGAATTTTGATAACTAAATAGATTTTAAATTCATGTACTAATTAAGAATAACTGAATGTTATATCGATTATCCAAATGTTGCTATTATTATTTCGAATGTATCTATTTGTTTATTTCACTATGTGACTTGATATAAATAAATAAGCGCTAACAATTTTGCCATAATTATTTGGTGTTAATCCTTTATTATTATTATAACATTTATTTCTTATTTCTTACGCCGATAAAAGTTAATTAAAGTTAATCATAACGCCAAGTTCAATTTTATTATAACTAGATTTGATTTGATATAACTTTATTCCCTTAGATTTATATTATTGCTAAGTAACCCTTAAGTTGTATTATTAATAAAAATTACATTTTGCTATTACCAATCCTATAATTATTATCCAAGTGATTTACAATAAACTTAAATTTTATAGTATTATTATTTGCTTATCTTATCAAGAATTATTGTCTTAGTTATATTATCATTTTCATTATTTTTAAGTCAATCGTCTAGTTGGTAGGCTAAGCTTTAATCTTCTAAATATAACTTTGGATTCACGTAAAGATTGAAAATTCATATTGAATCCGTAAACTATGTCTTGTTAAATATTGGTTTTAATATGGTTTAAATTTGAGTCCGCGTAAAAATACAATATGTCTTAATAGTTTTTACGTAGTAAGTATCTTATTCATAGACAAATTTATTCCCTTTGAATCTAATTTTGTACTAAGCATTCAAGTACTATAAATACCACTTCATGTGTATAATTTAATGATTTAATGAATCATTTATTGGACTAAAGAAAATCCGGGTATAAGGTCGTTAACAAGTTTAGTCTTTATTGTATGTAACATATAACCTCACGATCTTAATCCTACCTAATAAGTCTTATATTATCTATCAGGTTTGAACGCAAAACACATAATTCTAATTTTTTATTAGTTAACTTTGAAAATCTTAATTGTAGATAAGTACTAATAATTTTCCATTGTTATTTTTATCACTATATAGTTGTAAATGAGATTTTAATTTAAATTATTCTCAATGTAATACTAATTTAAATTCTAACAGTTTAAATTTGTCATACTAATTTTCCATTTCAAAAGATGATTGAGTCTATTTACGAAGAAGGATCCTAACAATATACGAATTCATTTTCTTTTAATCCTAATATTACACTAAGTATCTGAATACTATCACTACTATTTCATGTATATTTGTTTCATTTTAAAGATTTAATGGATCATTTATGAGACTAAAGTTATTGGTGTACCCTACAATTTTTACTTCATTACCTATACAAACAATCAAACAAATCAATCAATCAATCAAAGTATTTTAGTTCTTGATTACTTTTAGTGATTAAGATTTATGTCACAAACCCAACCCAGTTCTAAATTAATCTGGTAACTGGCACTGGCTAATTCTATCTTTTCCCATATAAGATCTAATAATGAGGGTAACTGGCACGCCTTCCCTTTGGTAGCCGCATAGGGAAGGCCGGCATGGTATGGTGCGGCAAGGTGATTAGCATGCCATTGGCACATGTGGCATGGCATGCCTTGGCGCGGTTTGGAGTGGCCAAAACTAGGGTTTTGGGCCAAAGGTTACCATGCGTTGTTTGGCGACCTTGGACGGCTATGATTTGCATCTAGGATGGAAGGGTGGATGTTGATCATCGCAGGCCTCCGTTTTGGTAGCTGCATAGGGAAGGCCGCTATGGTGTGGCGCGGCAAGGTGGTTGGCATGCCATTAGCACATGTGGCATGGCATGCCTTTGCGCGGTTTGGCGTGGCCAAAACTAGGGTTTTTGGCCAAAGGTTACCATGCATTGTTTGGCGACCTTGGACGGCTAGGATTTGCATCCAGGATGGAAGGGTGGTCGTTGATCGTCGCACGCCTTCGTTTTGGTAGCCGTATGGGGAAGGTCGGCGTGATGGGGCCAAGGCCAATGACGCGGATGGCTTGGCATACTGGGGCCAAGGATTTGGTACGGACGACTTGGCATGGTGGGGCCAAGGCAAGGTGCATTTGGCTTGGCATGGCGGGGTCAAGGGTTTGGCATGCCATTGACGCATCGTGCGACTAGCATGGTTGGGGCCAAGGTAAGGTGCGGTTGGCTTGGCATGGTGGGGCCCAGGGTTTGGCATGCCATTGGCGCATGGTGCGGATAGCATGGTTGGCATGCATTGGCACGGAGATGTGGCTGGCATGGTTTTCCATTGTCACAGTGGTGCGGCTGGCATGCCTTGGTGTGGAGATGTGGATGGCATGGTATTCCATTGGCCCAGTGGTGCGGCTGGCATGGTTGGCATGCCTTGGCGTGGAGATGTGGCTGGCATGGTTTTCCATTGGCACAGTGGTGCGGCTGACATGGTTGGCATGCCTTGGCGCGAAGATGTGGCTGGCATGGTTTTCCATTGGCAAAGTGGTGCGGCTGGCATGGTTGGCATGCCTTGGCGCGGAGATGTGGCTGGCATGGTTTTCCATTGGCACAGTGGTGCGGCTGGCATGGTTGGCATGCCTTGGCGCGGATATGTGGATGGCATGGTTTGCCATTAGCACAGTGTTGCGGCTGGCATGCCTTGGCGCGGTAGCATTAAAATTAGGGTTTGGCATAGATGATGTCGGTCAATGTTAAGGGTTCTGCCGTGGAACATGACACATAAAAAATGGTACCCTGGTAATTCTTACGTAGGCATGCTAATCGATTCAATAAATGTGCTAATGGTCATAGTGACGCCATGTCAGTTGTACGGTTTTACGATTTTAACCCTAAGCTAAAAACCACCATCAACAACAGTAAGAAGGGGGTTTCCATCCCATGTAACTGGAAAGAGCAGCACCCTGAGAACACAATTGAGCCAGTTGCCCTTCAGCGTCCATATTGGTTTCAAAAAAAAGAAGGGGGATGAAGGGGACCAGATACTAAAAAAAATAAACGATTAATAAATACATGAGCTGCCAAAGAACTCGGATATGTCTTGAATACGTTCAAACGAGGGGGTTTGCAATTGGAAAACTTCGTCTCTATTTTCGGACGAATGGAATCACAACCTTCAGGGGGGTCCCAAGAAGTCACAATAAGCTCCAAAGGGCGGTCCTTGGTTCCCGGATGAAGATGATGTGCCATTGTTACAGCATCATCAAGTTTAATCCTCCCCGATGCGTGAAGTGCTTTAAGATCTTTGTAAGACAAGTATTTAGGAGGAAATCGCTCCCGCAGAGGGAAACTCAAAGCGCGACATCGCATCAAAATTTGATAATTATGGGCACCTTCGGTAACTGCCGAGGGTCGATCCGGAAGAGGATGCTTGAACGAAAAATCAATCCCCCGATCGACCAAGCGCACCGGTCTTTTGAAGACATAACGGTTGAAACTAGCAATGATGTCCGAGGTGTCCGTGCTCTCCGGAGAGGGGAATCTAAAAGGGACTCCTTGGTCAAATACGACATGACGAGCCACACGATCGGGGTTGTGAGACACGACTATAAATTTACCAGCATGAAAACAAGGAAAATAGCCAGGTAACACCGCCATCACCGAGTCAAAGTCTGGTTCCGATAATAACTGCGCCGAATCCAAATCCGTTTCAAAGGGTGCAGTAAAGTCGTAGTGGGCCGGACCTGATTGACCATCATGATAGGGGAATGACTCAAAATCTTTATCCGTGTCTAAGAACCGCGCTATATCTCCCTTCGGTACTTTCCCCTTCTTGCGCCAGAGTGCCATGCGGAGACAACTGTAATCAACTGGAACTTTTCTCACTGAGCCATCGTCTTGTTCGACATCCTATTCACGGCGAACCTCCAATTCGTGGGGATCAGGGGCATACGGAGTAATGTGTTCCCAAGACCACGCAAGCATGAAGGAGGCAGGAATATAGGTCTCGACCTTATGGCTTGACCCCACCGATTGAAGATTCTGGCAAAAAAAATCCAAGTGCCGGTATAGGCCACCCAAAAACATAGGAGAGAGGGGAAAGGAAACCCCGCGGGACAATAACACCGTCATTGGAACCAACTCTTTCTTTATCGTGTCCTGAGGACTGTACTCGAATACGTCGCGACAGAGCCAAAGCAAAATGAAAGCAGTCAGCTCAGCTCGTGGATTAGACTCCTTGCGCTCCGGGGGAGCCACGTTTCCTTCTACCAATCGCGGGGCCCAGAATCGGATCCAAAGAGGAAAAGACGCGCGCTTGCTATCCTTGGCAACCCATTCAGAGTCAGGCGCAACGGCCAAAGCGTTAGGACCGTGAATTGATTCATAATCACAGAATGAGCTACTAAGTAGACGCTCCCCCGAGGGAGGGATCGAAGTGTTCTTCCCTTTCTTACTTCCAACAAGCGTAGCTTTCCCTTTGACAGCAGCTGAGGACCCCACTTTGCTCGCACCCACAGTTTTTCTCTTTGGGACGACGACTTTTTTTGTTTCGCCCTTTTGGGTTGATGCCTTATCATTTCCTTCCAGTTCAACCCGGGAAGCATCCTTGCAGTCTAGCAAATAACCCCACAGAACCCGGTCATCCGGGGTAAGCGCTTCATAGATGGCTGCCTCGTCATAAGAATGGGTCCCGTGAAGAGGTAAGCCAGTGAGTGCGACGACATCCTCTAAAACGACAGTGGCTTTTCCTCATGCTGTAAGGAGGGTATGAAAGGGAGATACCCAGCGGCAGAAAAGTCGCGTCATGTCGCGCTTGCATCTCTCTACTTCTCGTTGAAGAGAAGAATCTATAGCCTCATTGATCCCATCCATGCAAAGTATGGCCGCGTGGCCAGGATTATCACGAATATAAGCTACCAAATGTGGCCATATCGGGGGAGTTTTCGATGTCGATCGGGTGTCAATGTCTGGGAGCTCATAATCACCATGATGGATAGCCATGTGGGGTACCCTTTTAAACGGAAAAGTAGATGTATCCTCCGGATCTGGACACATAAGCCACCCAGAGGCGGTTGGGTAAGGCATCACCGGGGATTCAAAAGACGAGGAATGAAATTACCATCTAGAGGCATCGCGCGTCTGTCCCCGCGAAACTCCTCAGTTTCAGTGCCCCCTTTAATATAGGGGTTCCGGTGAACTCCGCTATTGTATAGGATTTTCCATCAGCGGGGGGAGGTAATTGAACCTCCCGCTCTCCTGAGTAACCGCTCTCTTCCGAGCCCTCGCTCTTTACTTCCTCTGATTCGTCGGACTCGTCGGAGGAGCTACCATTATAAGAACTACTGGACATGGCGCTTGTATGGGAATGATATGTGAAAAGGTAAATGGTAAAAGAAGTAAAAGAAACAAGTAAATTGGAGGGCTCATATATATAGGGAATCTGAAGGCATAAAGGCGGCAGTTGCACAAACGGACACGATAATTGATAAGGAACTGAAGAGATCGTGCTAGGAGGAGTTCAAACTGAAAAATAGGGGGTACAACAACCACACCCAATATTTCGCTTAGCAATCTGTATGGACTAACTCCAATATACTTTCTAGAGAATCAACTAGACAATCAGACTCAATCTAGATAAAAGTATAACAAAGAGTTATATCTCTCTTTATCGATTCAATTCTTACTCAAGGAAAATAAAAATATGCGAGTCTAATTGAATACAAGGGAAAACACTTGAACGGTACCAAAGACCAATGTTCAAGTATCAATCAATCTCAATCAACAACCAAAGGTCGGATTTCCAATTTATTGATTCTAACGCACAACCTGTGATATTTCAATTATATAACAAAATATAATGTGGAATAGAAATAACACAGACACCAGAATTTTGTTAACGAAGAAACCGCAAATGCAGAAAAACCCCGGGACCTAGTCTAGATTGAACACACACTGTATTAAGCCGCTACAGACACTAGCCTACTACAAACTAACTTCGGTCTGGACTGTAGTTGAACCCCAATCAATCTCACAATGATCCAATGTATAGTTGCGCTCCTTACGTCTCTAATCCCAGCAGGATACTATGCACTTGATTCCCTTAGATGATCTCACCCAAAACTAAGAGTTGTTATGACCCAAAGTCGAAGACTTTAATAAAAAAATATGTATCACACAAAAAAGTCTATGGTAATAGATAAATCCGTCTCCCATATAAATACCTACGAGTTTTGTTTCGCCTTTTGATAAATCAAGGTGAACATGAACCAATTGATATCCCAGACTTATATTCCCGAAGAACAACCTAGTTTTATCAATCACCTCACAATAATCTTAATCAACGCGGTGAAAGAAGATATTGTGGAATAACAAACGATGAGACGAAGATGTTTGTGACTACTTTTATAGACGATCTCGTATCCATAGATGATCACACGAAGTGTGAACCGATTAGTTGTATTGTCTCGACTCAGTCCATAGACAATCACTTTCGGAGAAAGGACTTATAGGTAGGAAAAGTTTTAGCTTGAGGTATATTTGGGTACCCTCGCCTTTTCAATTGGTATCAGAGCAGGCAAACACGAAAAGATCTAACAATCTGTGTTTGGTGCGATCCAACCTATAAGAATGAACCAAAGGATGATTCAGTTAACGTAAGTCAAGATAATGAGAGTAAGATCTCAAGGAAAACCAATGGAAATTGGTCTCGAAAGTCTTTTCGAAAATCAAAGAAAAAGTCTATGACTAATAATTTGATTACGAATCAGGTTCCTGATAAAAAGGGGGTGAGTTCGAAACTCAAGAAACATGGTTTGGACTCATCTCCAATTCATTGTGAGAAATATTCTGAAAAGAGATTCAATTCACTTGTTATCCCGAGTTCTGAATTTGCTAAAATGATGGAAAGCTTTTTCAAACATATTGAAAAAAATTCAGAAAAGGGTAATTCCATTGACAGTCTAGATGATGTCCTAGAACTTATTGTTCAAATGAATGTAAGAATATGTGAAGGAAAGCAAGAAACACTTAATCTTCAAAATTATCTGATAGATTATGAGGAACAAAAAATTGTCTCTATGCAATGAAGTTCATCAACAGACTATAGAGTGTGAAAATCTTATTCATTCGCTGGAACACTCATAGATAAGGAATAAGGTCCTTATTGAGAAACTTCTTATTGAAACATGTCAAGAGGTATATTTGAATAAGCGTTTAGATAAACATTTCCAACAAGGGATGAAAACCTTAAGAGGACATATAGAACGTCTTGAAAAAGAGAGGTTAGCAAACTGTCGACTGGCAGATCTAGAAAAAACGGGTTCAAGTTCAAGGAACATACCATCCTGGGCACAAGATGTAATTAAGGATATTGTATCTCGCAATTCCCTTAACAAAAAGGATGGGTTCAGAACCTACAAAGAAGAACATGATTGTGTTCAAAAAAGAGAAAGATATCCTCCTGAAGTGTATGATGAGGATTATCCACATCCCAGTGCTTAACCGTATTGGAATGTGCATCCTTACCTTACCCAATCCTCGGATGTAAGGAAGCACACATACCCGGGAAACTGGTATCCAACTAATATCTCTTATTCAACATAAAGAGATTACACAATCTACCTTAAGGATTTTTTATTCATCTTTATGTGTAGAAAGGTTGTCTTACAACAACTTGTGTAAAAAGTATAAGCTAGTATCTATTGATACCGATTTTGGAGATAATCTCTTTGAAAAATATTGGGTTACTGTAACACATTAGATGCGAAAATATTTTTTTCAAATCTTGTCAGAATTATTTATTTAAGGATGATATCTATGTTTGGAATGTGTTAAAGGTATTCCTTGTATTAGTACTCAAAGTGTCAGAAAACTTATACAAAAGGATGTACTCTCAAACCAGATCTCAAGCACATCTTCTGAAAGCCTTGAGTGGAATGACTTCTAAGGAAAATTTACATCTTGATAATGCCTTCAAGAAATCTGGTTGTGAAAACATCGATAATGAAAAAGATGATATGACTCATCTTCTTGTCCAAAACAGTTTGGATGCTAAGGTTGATACTATCAATCTTCGACAAGTCCTCCTCAGTACCATCGAAACTCATCATAGACAAGCAGCATTACTAAGAACTGTTATCTGTAACCAAAGGAAGATGATTAAACTTGGAATTGGTAATAGGGAGTATGTTAGGAATATTAATCGAAAGGTTAATGCTAGGAATATCTGTAACCAAAGGAAGATGATTAAACTTGGAATCGGTAATAGGGAGTATGCTATGAATATTAATCGAAAGGTTAATGCTTTATCCTGTGAACATAACCAAGGTATTGTGTGCATAATTCGAGATATCAGTCGAGATGATGTTGATGAAGATCCTGAAAAATTTGAGGAAATTGAGGATGACCTTTGAAAAACTCCTGCCAGAAGGTTATTAGAGATTAAGTGATTTGCTATAATACTTAATCTAGAATAATAGACATCAATTTTTGATTTCTTTTATTGATTGTATTGGTCTATTATGAATAAAATTATTTGATTAGTAATTTTTCTTGTGATAGTTTTCGGTTTACATAGATTGTGCTTAATTGCTTTTATCTTAGTGCTATGTATGTTTATGGGATGTTTGATTTCGGTTTTACTACCTTAATATTCGATCTCATATACTGTGAACCCTTATGGTTTGGGTGACTTTTTGATTTAGCGGGATTAAGTTCTAGCCCTAGTAGGTAGGATTTATCAAAGGATCATGAGGGGTTCTGGTAGAAAAAATATGTGAAAAAGTCACAATATGTTGAATCGGTTTTGGTTTAGCATAAAAGCATATGTGTTTCGACGGTTTTCAACTTTTGCTTGCAATTGTTAAAACCGGTTTTCAACCTTTCTCTGGTAAAGGTTGAGGTGTGTTGTTATTCTTTTGTTTATGCATAAGGATGACAACGTGGTGATATTTCGATATCAATTCTCCCTGGACGAAGATGCTATCATATTGGAGAAGTGGATGCGAAATTTGAGGTAACAATCTTGTTAGTTAATTGTTTTCCTGTTTAAGAAAAGCCTGAGTTTATATTATATATATTTGTTGCTTTTTCTTTACAAAATTTCGGTACAATTGATGTGTTCAATTGGTTCCGGTTAAGAAAAAATATTTTTATCTTGCTTTTGTATGGTATCAATTGTTTAGGCTTACAAAATTACGGTGCAATTGCGGTGCTTTTAATGTGTATGTTGTTTCACTTGCTTCCGGTTGAGGTGAATAATTATACAAGTTGATTTCATTTTGGTTTGTACGAATTATTTATGGCTTAACGAAATAATTTATGTACGGGACGAGTTGTTTAGTCCAGTTCGATTCCATATAAGAAACTAAGTTAATGATGATCTTAGTTTGTCTTATCAAAGTGAGGTTTCGGTTACTCAAGTCTAATCGAATGCCTAAACAAGGAATGCTATTTAACTAACCTAGTACTTGTCTTGTTTAAAATTGAAAGGTATAAGTTTATGGATAATTAGAACCTGATGAGAAAAATAAAGTTTATCTTTATTTTGGTCTTATCGAATTAAGCGGTTGTTTTTGAAAAATCGGTTTAGCAAAGAGACTAATGTGCTTAGTTGTTTTTGGTTTGCTAAACTAAATTGGAAAAATTGTTTCGGACAATGTTTCCTTGGTAGCATATCAAAATAAGACTACTTGTAGTTTCGATTTTGATATTGGTTATCAGAACGTGATGTATGGAACCCTCGTGCCTAACTCTACAGGTTTGCAAGTCTATTCTGAGATTTGTAAGATTCTTTTCATGTTGTCCTTTATTTTTTTCGTTTCTTTGTCATTTTTGTGACAAAAAGGGGGAGAAATATATGGAGTAAACAGGTGATGCTGGCACTGATTTTATATTGATTGGCATCGCTAGGGAAAAGAACATTGGTACTTGAATGTTTTATCTAACGAAAGAGTGAAAGCACGGACTAAGGTGGAGTAACATGTCATATAAATTGGTATAACAAAGACGTGCGGATTGAATATCTACCTATCTTCTTTAGGGGGAGTATTAGCTTTGTTATTACAATGTCAACATCGACATTTTTAAGGATTGAATGTAAGCAGTTTTACTGTGTTGTTGAATCGGGAATCAAGCGGATTGTAATGAATTCTTGTAATTTGTTTATCCATATGATGTAAGAGTTTTGTCACTAAAATTGAAAAAGGGGGAGATTGTTAGAGCATTGCTCGGTTGAACCCGCCAAGCGTTGGTATGCCAAGATTGATTGTCATATTTTAGTGAATCAAAACTCATGTTAAGAGTCGCTTGATTATGTACTAGAGTCAACTTCGTATAGGTTAGCTTGAAAGTATTAGGATATGATACATTACAAGTATTGCGAAGTCTTGAAGATGTGAAGAAGCAAGGAGATACAATGACAACAATCATCCTTCAAGTCGTGCATATTGAAAACATAAATGCGAAGCATATTTGAACTCTATATAGACATAGTATTAAGGAATACAATACGAGGTTTATTGCTTAACCATTAAACTTTGGTAAGACATCGCCATAATTATTTGAATGCTATTGTGATTATGTATGGGTATGAGGTGGGATTTCATCCTAGGGAACAATTTTTACATGTGTTCTAAGGAAGTAAGTTCATAAACTTGTTTGTGGACCGAAAAGGAAATTGCCAGGTGTTATTGGTTTTGTTATTCATTGCATATCTTATGAACAACCAATATGTGTGATAGAGTATATCCGCTTACAACTTGTTGTGTTCTTGGTAGAACTATTCACAAACGCCTGACTTATGTATTGGTATAACTTTTATTAATAAAAACCGATCTTAAGTAATCACATGTGGTATGATCGGATTTTGTATGTCTGACCAATTAAAAGGAAACCGATCCTTGTAAGGGGTGCAGTACATCAAAGGGAACCGATGCTTGTATGGGGTGCAGCAAGGTTTATAGCAGAAAGGGGAACCAATCCTATGGACATGTGCAACACATTTTTAGGCAAAGTGGAACCGATCCTATGGACATGTGCAACACATATAAGTTAGATACCATATATATGTGGGGAACCGATCCTAGTACCTAGTCAACCGAATTTTTGGAAACAATACTCACATGGAGGTAGAACCGAAACTTGTTTTGGTAGAACCGTAAACCCATGATTGTGATTGAATGTTGGTTTGATAAATCACATAGTTCTTGAAAGTCAGATGAACCAATTCTAAACTTGTTTGGAAGTGTGGAAAATCGGTTTCAAGATTGTAAGTGTGAAAGAGAACTTACAAAGTTAAGATGTCGACAAACTTTGAACATGTGTTGTGAATGTTTATTTCTTTAATTGTTCAAAGATATTCCTTAACGTCTAAGGGAAGGGAATCCCAGAATATCAAAACATAAGCAAGTTAAGAATCTTTTAATTAAGGTTATTAATTTTATTATGTAGGGAAATTACAGAATTAGTAATGTGCATTTACTAATTAGATTTTTTGAGAGATTTCGATCGTTATTTTTGGACAGAGCATTTCCTGGAATTATGAAAACCGAATTTGTTCTTCAATGAATGTCTTGAGAATATGTTCTCCAAACTTCCTTGTCTATAAATACTCGAAGTTTTCCTTTCTAGCAAACTAATCCTTCGTAACAACAATTTTACTCTTTTTTTGTTGATACTGGTGTAGCCGCCTATTCAGAGAGGAGAGTAACCTAATTAGGCGAAATCTCTTACGGCCGCTCAGTTTAAAGTCTTCTTTGGGATTGAGAAGCTCTAGCGTGTACCGTTGGTGGGAAAGTAGATAATTGCGGTTTATCTTTTATTTTCGATTGATTTGATTGACTAATTGAAATCTGATTGCACATAGTTTGTTTATTCTTGAGAATCTTCTCTTCTGATATAAGATTCACTCAAACTAGTTCAGAGTTTCGACAGGGATCTTTAGACTGTTGTTAGTTCTAAAGACGATCTTGTGATAATCCATTGTTAACAGACTTCGTTCTGTGCGTGATTGATCACAAGAGATTTAAGTGATTGTGTGCAGGTTTTTATTGAAGATTTAAGAAGATTTGAAGACAAAGAATATATTGAATATCTGACTTGGGTTTTATAATCTTTGGTGTGCACAATACTTGTTTCGGTAAAAGAGGATCCAATTAATAATCGGTTTTTCCTTGTGGTAGATTGGATTGATTATTTGAGTAGATCGACATCAACACAATTCTTCGGATTAAAGGTGGTGTTGGCTTAATCTTAAACGATTACCTTTGGGTGATTGAACATAAGATAGATCTAAGGACCTGACGAAGGAGTTTATGTTGCGATAAACGGAAGAGCCTTTGTCCAACTCATATCACTTGGTTGAATAGAGTTGATACCAAACAGATTTGTTGTTCCTTTACTGTTTGGAATACGAACCAAAGGAATTTTTCCAAGTACGTGACTTATTTATAAGTTGGAGGCGTGGGAATACAGAAGGAACTAGGTGAACTATAGGGTTAGTTACTTGGTCTCAACTATACGAAGTTAGTGTAATTTTGTGTAGCGGCTTAATCCTTAGAGTATTCAATTCTGGATTAGGTCCCTGGGTTTTTCTGCATTTTCGGTTTCCTCGTTAACAAAATCTTGCTGTGTCATTTTACTTTTATATTCCGCATTATAATTTTTTTATTATAATTAAAGTAAATTACACAAACGTTAATTACTATTTACTTGATAAGCAATCCTATTGTGTTTGGTTAAGTCAGAACCTTTGTATCAAGTAAACATACTTCGTTGTTGTATTGTCTCGATCTCGTATCCATAGACGATCACACGAAGTGTGAACCGATTAGTTGTATTGTCTTGACTCGGTCCATAGACAATCACTTTCGGAGAAAGGACTTATTGGTAGGAAAAGTTTTAGCTTGAGGTATATTTGGGTACCCTCGCCTTTTCATGATGATTTAAGGCTATAAATTGAAAATTTTAAACTAGGGTTTAGTAATATACTAATACTGATTTTGGCTAATTGTTGTGCAGGTTAATTTGAGGAACTTGAACTTCTGTTTTATCATTTGTTGAATCAATTTCTGAATCAGGGTTAATTTTTATTTTCTTATTTAGATTTTGTATGTGCTAATATCCTGTTTCTATAGATTAAGCTAAAGACCTAAAGATCAAATTAATTTTTAGTTTTGCTAATTGGTTAAATTCATCTTCTGGAAAATTAATTTTTATTTTTGGGGTTTTGAAGATACACCAAAACTTGTTGGGTCTGTATGAGTCGAGAAGAATATAACGATGGGCCTGGTGATTGATTGTTGATGGTCTGAGAAGGAGGTATGTTGAGTTAAGTGTTGTGGCTTACAAGACAATCATTGGTGGTTATTGTATGGGCATGAATCGATGTGGGTTGGCTGAGAAATAACGGATGATTTGATTTTGTTTGGAAAATTGGTGAAGATAATAAATTCATAATCAGAGATGATACTTTGTTTGAAGATATATATATATATATATATATATTTCCAGATTAGCCTTCAAATATCTATTTTCAATGTGAATTGGAGCTAGATTTCTAGCATTTTCTTGTCTGATTTTGTGGTAATCATGATTTTCAATTCCTTGTACAGTAAATACTTATTATGTTTTTTCCCTTTTACCTTTTGAGAAGATGAGTAAGTTTCTTTGGTGTTGAATCTCTTGATTGAATTGAATTCGAATTAGATGAATGTTAGGCTGCAGGGAAGGAGCTTTCGATGGCATGAATGTGGCCGGAAATATCCAGAAAACAGAGGAGACCCTGTCAAAATCGGATTCTTGCGAGTTGACTCTCCAGAAACCATCTAACCCATGAACCCGCAGGCTTTACCCATTAGGGCGTGGGTTGGACAAATGACCACCCGTGAAGAGTATTAAACCGCAAGTTTTATCCCGTGTTAACCCGAACCCGTGTATCCCGTAACAAGCCATACCCGGGCCGCCCGTTCGCCAGATCTACTTATATCCAACAATGGTTATATAATCTAAACTCTCATTTCAATCATTGAAACATTCTTAAAGGACGTTATGTAGTTGTTATTCACAAACCATTTCTCGTCAAAGCAATTTTCAAAGTGATTGAAACATAACATAACTTCCGTCACTAGGTAAAGATAAACTTGTCCAAAGCGGAAGCTTACCAACACATATTTCGAGAAATAGATAGGCGAGATAAACTCGACTCGAAATAGCAAATGTGTATAATCAAAGTCTACACAGCAAAACGACTTTTGTCTCAAGATAGGAGATAGAGTAGCTAGACTTTTGAGTGATATATAAGTTCAAGTCTCCACATACCTTTTAGTCGATGAAGTTCCACCAGTTCCTTGAGTAGTTCTTCGTCTTGTATGATGATCCTCCATGGAGTTCTTGAGCTCAAATACACTTTATATCCTAGTCCGAGACTTAGCTATAGTAGACTAGAAATCAAGACTTATAGTTTTGATCACTAACATTGAAAAACATGCTTGAGATAGCAACGCATGCGAGTTCGACCGAGAAATTCTCTAACAATCTCCCCCTTCGTCAATTTTAGTGACAAAACTATCAATACATATGAAATACAAAAAAGATAAAGAAACTTTTGTAGCTCCTATTCCACATGCCTAATCTTCAACATTACTCGAAATCTTCGTCACTTCCAAGTACTCCAATGATCCCAAAGTTTGTAAGTTCAGCATCATCGTTGTTGAAAATCCGTAGCTATAACAATCAGAAAACAAAATTCTCGATCATTGTTATACAGTGTCATAGTATCATTACACAGTATCAAAGTTCAATTGTATCACAACTTTGACAACAATACTATGGTGATATGTATCACTCCCCTTTAGTCAATACTCCATATCACATGGAAACCACTCCCCCTTACATAATGATCCGAAAACCATATGTATTTGTAGTATGAACTACATATTAATTCTCCCCCTTTTTGTCAATAAAATTGGCAAAGGTACAAGAACGGGATCCTAATGAAATTTCCAAAAGAGACATTTCATGACCAAAAGAAAGCACATATCAACTTATTTAGATGCAATCATAAAGCCGAAGCTAAATACATTCATCAAGGAGTTTAAAGATACAAGATAACCCCTATAATATTCCACATCCTCACTCCCCACAAAGATTTGGCAATTAAGAACTCTCCCCCATAATATGCCATTCCTGAAAGAACAACAAGAGCGATCTTAATTTCGAAAGAAAAGAAGGATTTCTTTGGACATAACAAATCACATACGAATATGAACTTGAATCAAAAAATACTCAATTAGATTAATCACAAGAGAACCCATAACTAATCTAATCGGAAATATACAATCAAATTAACCACAAAAGTGATGAATTTAATTGTCATGCTCGACATAAGAGAATCTATGGAGAAATTACTAAGTTAATCATAAGAAAATAATCAACTCAGTCAATAGTGCTCAACATGAGATAACTTACGGAGCCTCACAGTAATACATAAAATATGGATCATGGAAGATCAATACTGCGGAATACACAAGGATTCATCCTATTTTCCATTACTATTGGCACAATGACATATAATAGGCATAATCCTTGCAAACAAAAGTTCATCCTATCTTTCATCAATAATGACATAATAGGCTTAACTTTTTTATATTGTCAAAAGTCCATTCATTCTTTTATCAATACATGCATATCGATTCACGAAAGACTTTACTTTTGACATGGTATGGGACAATCATAGTTCACGGACGCAAACACACATATCCCATAACAAATTGCAATATATAAAATCATAAATATTAATACTGCAAAAATCATCTTCCAAACAATTTTAGAATTTAATCAAATAAACCTAAAAACATGAAGATGAAAACGTTGGACATATCTATGTGTAATCACAATAATGGCTATTCCAAAATCTAGTTATTCTTCTAAATAAAAACAATAAAAGAAGATTTCCTAGGAAAACAAAAATAAATCAAAGTTCATTGAGAACTTCATATCTTTCAATGAATCCATCAAAGAAGGTATCACTGATTTCCTTTATTCTCTTGACCGTAGACACACCATGTTCGTGAGTTAGAACACTAACTTTGCGATCAACAACCCGAGAAAACTGTCTAGCCTTGACGCAATCCATGATGAGCTTCTTTTGATTCCATATCAGAATATTCGGATTTCCAAGGATTTTGTCCTGCCCATCTAAGAGTTGGTTTATTTGCAGTTGAAGGTTTGCAAACTCAACCTTTGAATCATTCTGAAAATGAATTGAATCCTTGACAGGATCATCAATCCAGGAGTTGTGATACTTTCTTTTAAGCATCTTCTTTAGAACCAGCTCTTGAATTGACTCACGCCCTTGAGTGTCTTCCTCCATATCAAGATGCATAATCTCTTGAGAGTTTTTTTTATTCAAAGTGCAATTGGATCTATAAAACCCAAAAGAATAATACTCTTCAACTGCAATATAGGATGGAGAAATCTCTGCCCAATAAGCAAATACAGTAATGAAAGAAATCCATTTTTGCAGAGTTCTCCATATAATTTTTTGTTAGGGATGGAAAAAACACAATATAGAGAATATATATGTTTATGTAAACAGGAGATGAGAAATTTTGTTTTGGAAACCCTATGAACTCACAAGAGGAGGACGCGGACGTTTGCGGACTGGTCAGCACACAAAAAAAAATAGTGTACGACATACTTGAGCATTTCTCAACTATTATCCTTGCACCTCTCAAGCTAGAAACAAGGGAAAGAGTACTTGAAATCAGGTGGTACAGTGAGAAATAATCCCACCATGATCATTGAGAAAGGAGTTGTACATATCATCTGACAGCTTGATCTTTGTGTTTTTCGCCTTTCTTTGATTGACTTTCCTCCCAGAAGGGTAAAACACAGCTTGTTCAGCATATCCGTCAGAAGGATTTCTCTTAGGACTAAATCTAGGACCTCTTGCAACTGGTTCAAGAGGATCAGGATAGAGGGGGATCCATTTTTTAGACTTAGATTAACCAGAAACAGTCTTATAAACACAGGGAATGCTTTCGTCAACATCACAAGAATTTATACTACTAGAATGCACTTGAGCCCTGTGATAACTTCTAGGAAGGAGATCATATTTATAAGGTTTCTGGTTTTCTGTGGGCATGCGATTCACTGCAGTAGTCGACCGACTATCTATTCCGTTGACAGTGGAAAGAAGCAAATTATGAAGTTTAGAAAAAAATTTCCTCCTGGCAAAACAATGGATAGCATAGTGATTCTTTTTTCCACATAATGTACGGGTTCGTGGAGGAGAAGCAATAATTGGCACCTATTTTAACTTCATAGCCATATGAGAAGATTGTAAGTTATGTAAGCTTTTCTCGACACAATCTTCTTTTGGAGAACATTTCATCGTGTACTGTAATTCATGAGAATTAGTTTGTACAGAAGAATTTCTCCTTAAGACAGAGTTTTCTGTTTCCAAGGATCTGCACTGTTCTTGAGCTAGAATAAGAGATGCGCTTAGTTTCTCTTTCTCGACACGAAGTCTGTTCTGATATGATGAATGTGTCTCGATCAAATGTTTTTCTCTAATTGAGTCTTCCTTAATAATATCCTCAAGAACACTAATCTTTTCACGCTGTAGAGTAGTTTCTTGGAGAAGTTTTTCAATATTCATAGAGAAGGACTGGATGACGTTATAGAGTTCACGCCCTCGATCAAGAGACTTTTCAAATTCATCAATAAGATGATCATGATCCTGAAAATCAATAATCTCAGTAGAATTTTTTGAAATTCTGGTGAGCTCCATTTCAGCTTTTGCCATAGTGCCCAATGTCTCATCGGAGAGAGAGATGTTAACACATGATGAAACAACCTTCCTACCTCGGGATTCGGAAGAATCATATAAGGTGTGGGGATTAGGTTTCCAAATTGCTAGAGTTCTCCCTTATATAGTCTTTCAAATCAGGGTTTGCAATCAATGTTATCTTGGTAACAAAGCATTCAATATTCACTGTTAGATGAAAACCTGATTAGATTCAAGCTAATATCTTTTAACCGTTAGATCGAAAACCTAACTTATTTTACATATAAATGAAATGCACATTTCTAGGTTTGTGTAACCGTACCGAAACATGTACATTTGTAGGTTCAACAATAGTTTACCAAATGGTTAGCCATATGAGCACTTTCATATCAACCATATTCTTCTTCACCATAACGATTTCAAATGACTCAAATGAACTAGTTAGAGAGTTGTTCAATTGCAAGGAAATCTTATGTAACTACACAAGACACAATCGAAGCAAAAACTATTTGATTCACTCGAATCGGTTCATGAACTTTATAGACATTGTTTGCAATTAACATTCCTTAGTTTATATAAATATAAGTTCACAAACAATCGTATTTAGATATAACCAACTCAAGTTCGCGGTCTGGGTTCGCGGACTTAATTTCCCGGAAGGAGTTCTCAAACTCCAACATATTTTCTCGGGTCGAGAACTTCCGCTAGTTCGCGGACTGAGTTCATGGCTCTTCTTCCGGTTTTCTTGATCAACAAAGTTCGCAAACTTCGGTTCAAGGAATAAGAACTTATACATATATGTGTTTCCACACAATGCTTATATCCAACAATGGTTATATAATATAAACTCTCATTTCAATCATTGAAACATTCTTAGAGGACGTTATATAGTTGTTATTCATAAACCATTTCTCGTCAAAGCAATTTTCAAAGTGATTGAAACATAACATGACTTTCGTCACTAGGTAAAGATGAACTTGGCCAAAGCAAAAGCTTACTAACACATATTTAGAGAAATAAATAGGCGAGATAAACTCGACTCGAAATAGCAAATGTGTATAATCAAAGTCTATATAGCAAAACGACTTTTGTATCAATATACGAGATATAGTAGCTAGACTTTTGAGTGATAGATAAGTTCAAGTCTCCACATACCTTTTAGTCGATGAAGTTCCACCAGTTCCTTGAGTAGTTCTTCGTCTTGTATGATGATCCGCCATGGAGTTCTTGAGCTCAACAATACTTTCTATCCTAGTCTGAGACTTAGTTATAGTAGACTAGAAATCAAGACTTATAGTTTTGATCACTAACATTGACAAATATGCTTGAGATAGCAACGCATGCGAGTTCGAACGAGCAATGCTCTAACATAAACGTCTCCCACGAATGCCAAGAGGGAAGATGTCCATATAATGAATATAAGGTTATCTTACGATTAACCTCATAGTCAGGGGACTAATGTTGATAGATGAAAAAATAATTTCCCTTAATTAGGCTGGGGTGCTCCAAAGAGGGGAAAGGCCACACAAAACATGGGGACTTGGGGACTAAGGCTCAATTCCACCAAGGAAGTATCCATAAGATGGAAGGGACAATGAAGGAATTAACAAGAAAGAAGAAGGTTATATTAGAGATGGGATGCCATTAATAGTAATTAAGGAGGTTTAGGACACATGACAAGATGTCATAAAAAGAAGGGGATTTTGGAAAGTCTATATAAGGAAGGACAAAGTACAATGGAAAGACAACTCTCTCTCATACTATTCTAAGAAAAAGGAGGTCATTTTGGTGCACTAGGACAGGTAGGACCTAACGAGAATTCCGGTATTAACAATGAGCAACTGGTTTTAACATGATTTCCCACATCCCACTCTTTGACTCCAGCAACTGTCACACTTCATGGGATCAAGGTGCCTACGATTCTGAAAATATAAATCGGTCTCTGAATCAATGATTGAATAATACAACAATAGAGAACAGAAACGTCCGTTTTGAACAAAGAATTCTCATCATTTGAGGAATCACTCTAATACAATCAATCATAACTTAGCTTATTTCTTCACGTAGAATAAACAACACACCTACAACCCTTGATCACCATTGATCTCACACATTTCTCATCTTCCCTCCTCAAGACTGATTCATCCTCTCTTGTGGCCGAATTGACTCTGGAACGAACATTGTTTTGGTTTAAGATAGATTCTTATAGATTGATCTCTTGAATTCAAGCACTCCCTTTGCAGTGCATTTGTGTGAGGTTAAGCAGTTTGCTCGGTTCGAGGAGTCTCCTCCGCACGGTCGTCTCCTTACTTTCTTAAAAACCATCAAATCGTTTTGCCCCATCTACAGATTGGAGACCACAGTGGGAGATTAATCTCTCGGTTGCAATCCCAATTTTCACAAAAATGATCGGTCTTAGGACTAATTCAGCTACTCCAAACTCTGGTCAGAATCTTTCAAATGGTAATATTCTTCCCTCCAACACTTCATATGACGACACGGTTGATGGAGAAGCCACGACCTTGATTGAATTGGAGAGGGTACAATAAATCCACACAAGGAACATGGACCTGGTGAAAGATACAATAAGCAACATACTTAATTTTCTCATGAGGTTGACATCGGATCTGAGCGGCGCCTCTGCTACAGAAATTCCAGTACTAAGGTCCAACTCCTCAACTGATGATCATCCTCAAGCCAACAGTTTCACTACTTATGAGAAGCCGGTGGACCAGGAAGTTACACATTTGATTGAAAATTTATGTGAACTCCTAAACTTCTCCAGAGATCAACGCACGAACATATTTGTTTCACTCAACCAAATAATATCCAACATGCAACTAACTCCATCGTCTCTAGAAGCTGAAAAAATATCCATGGTGTCTGAATATTCGATCAACAATATCACCTTCGGAGAAGAAGACTGCATGGCATACGAAGGACATAATCGAGCCTTGTACGTGACTACTGTTATCAAGGACTCCTAATTCAGGAGTGCTCTTGTTGACACACGCGCTTCTACAAATATTATTTCTATAAAGACTCTCAAGGCGGCCAGGATCCCACAGAGTAAAATTGTCTGCCATCCCATCCTGATGACAGGTTTTGAAGGAAGTCAGGGTAATACATATGGATATGCATATGTAGACCTGAAAGTAGGACCTATCCAATCAAAGGTCAAATTTCATGTGATTGAGCAAAAGCCTGATTATCACATGATAATCGGAAGATCGTGGCTCCATGATGACAAGGTGGTTCCCTCGACGTACCATCAATGCATGAAGGCTCTACTCAATAACAAGATTATTCGCATTGCGGCTTCATCATCTCTTTATGCTCTGGTTTAAGATGTTGAATTCTTTGAATCTCAAAAAAGCATCCCCGAACCTCCAAGAAAGATATACAGTACTCCACTCCCAAGATGGAAGTCTATTGAAGAAGCTACTGACAAACCGTCATCATCATCTTCAGGTGCTAAACCAATCAAGTCACCTGCTACACCGATCAAGCGCCGTAAGGATCGGGTCTCATCTCCGAGATCTAATTTCATAGCCAGTCATGATGCGGAGGGGAGGATCATATACCGCCGACGCAAAGATTGGAAATTAACAGCGGAGATCCATGAAAAGTCTCCCTCCCCGAAGAATCATGTCAGAACGAAAAATCACATGATGAAGAGATTCAAGATGCTCCACGACAATTTCAAGATGGCACTGATTTCACCACTGATGATCTTGAAACAATCAACATTGGGACGGAGGATGATCCGAGGCCAATCTTAATTAGTTCCGCACTGTCAGCAGAAGAACGGATGAAACTGATAAGTCTGTTGAAAGAGTATCAGGATATCTTTGCTTGGACATACGAAGAAATGACTGGTCTAGACGACAAATTAGTCATTCATCATCTGCACATCACTCCCGACTTCAAAGATGTCAAGCAACCGCCTAGGAAGTTCAGACATGAAGTCGAGGAGAAAATCAAAGTCGAGGTTCAGAAACTACTAGTAGCCGGATTCATCAATCCCATTCAACATCCGACATGGCCGGAAAATGTTGTTCCACTCAAGAAGAAGAATGGTCAAATCAGATGTTGTGTTGATTTCAGGAATCTGAATAAGTGTTTCTCGAAGGACGATTTTCCCTTACCTAACATTGATATGCTTGTTGATGCGAGCAGCGGTCACGGTATGTTCTCATTCATGGATGGCTACAGTGGATACAACCAAATCAAGATGTACGAACATGATGCTAACAAGACCGCGTTCCGGAATCCCATCAGAAACTTTCATTACACGGTGATGCCTTTCGGCCTGAAGAATGCAGGAGCCACTTATCAATGAGCCATGACTGCGATATTCCACGAGATGATGCACAATCAAGTGGAAGACTATGTTGATGATATGGTGGTGAAATCTCGAGCATCCCACCTAGAAGTTCTGAGACAAGTTTTTGAAAGATGCAGAGAATATAAATTAAAGATGAATCCTCTGAATTGTGTTTTTGGTGTTTCTTCCAGAAAGTTTCTAGGGTTCCTGGTCACTGCAGAAGGAATCAAGGTCGATCTAGACAAGACAAAAGCCATATTACCATGCCCCATCCGCGCACTGTGAAAGAGATCCAGAGTTTTATGGGTGTTTTGGGGTAAAAACAGATTCTGCTGTTTTTTGGTAAATTTGGGTGTGTTGATGAGAAACGAATTCAAACCTTAAACAAATGCACTGCATGGGAATACTTTTAAGTTCGAGAGTTCAATCTGTAAGACTCTGGACTAAACCAAGAAATGGGTGATCTAGATTCAATACGGTCACAAAGTGAATGAGAAAGGGTTGATCTTAGGGAGGGAAGCGAAGAAGGTGTTTGAGATCAGAATGTTGAATTATGAAGGTGTGGCTGTTTTATGACTTGTATCAGAAAATGATTTCTGGCTACTTGTATTGATAACACTTGTGTGTTATCGAAATAGGTTGAATTCCTATTTATACAAGTCATGTTCGAGCACCCCTGATCTCGTAGGAAGTGGAGGTGATTAAGCAGTGGAGAAGTGGAGTTGTGTAAAGGGTGGTGATCACCACGTTTCCATTACGAGGAAAAATGGTCATACTTTCACCCACTACTCTCATTGTTGTTAACCGTCCATTCTTCCCTGACACGTTCTCGTAATGGGCGCGTTGCACGCCGTACGCTGTAAACCGCCTGACCAATACCCCAGTGAGCATCCCCCAATTTGTGACATGTTTGATATCTCTAGTAAATGGGTCAAGTCGTGGGACTTGACGTTAAAAGCAGCACATGGTACTTTTAGGTCAAAATTATTTGTAGAAACAATATTTATATAACATCATTTATAATCGATTTATATAAAGCATCATTGTTTCCAGGATCGTCTAAGTCAGTCGATGAACTTAGCGTCTTAAAAGGAGCGTGACCGTTCTCTTTCAGGGAGTTGGTAGGAGTTACGCACGCATCCGAAAGAGTGGTCGGTCAGTCCCTATAGGAGAGTTGCGACTGGTATCCATTCTAAAATCCTATCAGTCGATCCAGTTTACATCTGGACCGCTTAAATCGGCTAACCAAGTTGAATGGATGAGATGATTTGTGGAAGTTAATGATTGCTATTGAAGTAGCGCGAATGGCTACTTTTGGGTGATCGCTCGGAGGCCACATGAGCAAGTTGTGGCTTGACCGATCGCTTCTCAAGGAAGAGGGGTGGCTGATGATTACAGCGTCACCCTGTTGGCCATCTAGAATCCAATCTAAGTCGTTCTACCAAGCTGGCAAAGATGGACGAACGCGATTAATTTGCGACAATTGCATAACGTCGTTTGTTCGATTTAGGGTTTAGAAGCCGTTTGGCCATTGCAAAGACGGGCCACTCGTGAGCACGCTGACATCTCTTGGGGCATCTAAAATTAGATATAAGCCACTCGATTCGGCTGGCGAAGATTGGTGGTCATGATCGATTTGCGACAGTAGTGTGTTGCCGCAAAGCATTTTTATGGTTTTCAAACAACGCGTTCACCCTACTTTGGGCCGACGATTTGATGCGTTCTGGTCTTGCTATGAGCAAGTTGATCGACCAAGTATGGAGTTGGGTCGATGTTGAACACGTTAGCACTTCTTTAATAATTCAAAGGAAGATCTAAGTCGTCCAACTAGGCTAGCTAAGTTGTACGGTCGTGATGTTTCTGAGACCATTTTGGCCGGTCTTAGCTCGTTTGAGCCCTCTTCTTTAACATCACGATCACCCATGTTTGGGGTTAGGTTTCGATAACGTTGAAGTATTCTAAGTAGAGTCCGACCAGTTGGGGTATTGGTGGGCCCGCCGGTGGTCATCCTGGTGATCGCCTAGTTCCGCTAGGAGTAGACTAGGCCTATTGAATTGTGTGGCCAAATCGTGCGGCCTTGATCGTTTTTTAAGACTGATGTGGAAAATCTAGATTTCCTAAGGAATTTAAACGCGTTCGATCGTGCTAACTTTCAATTAAAAGGTGTGTAAACATGCTGATCTCCTCGTCAGAGGGTGATGTAGCTTATGTGAGTGTTTTCATGCAGGTCTCAATATTGACACTTCGGGAGATTCATGCTACTCCGCTGCGAGTGAACATTAATCGTCATGTCATGCCAATATTGAGAGTTCAGCTGGGAACACAGCATAGGAAAATACTAGAAAGGCTACGGCATTAGTGAGTAATGAAACTAGGAGCTTAAATACTCATTAGTCTCTATACTAGTGAACACTTCATTTAGGAGCTTGAGTTTCAATATAATGTGAAGAGAGACATAGGCACTCATCAGATTTTGATGTATTCTCCAAATTCCTTGCGAAATATGGATATATCAAGGTCTACTACTTCTGATGTTGGGTCAGGTAGACAGACTTTTACAGTTTTCGCCCTAAGCTAAAAACCACCATCAACAATGGGCAAGGTAAATTATATTCGGCGTTTTATTCCTGGGTTGGCTCAACTCATTGCTTCGTTCACTCCTATGCTGAAGAAAGGAGCAAGTTTTGCATGGACGATCATCCAACATGAGGCATTCCAGAAAATACAGCAGATACTATTATCACCTGCTGTCGTGAAATCCCCGGTGCAAGGACGACCATAATACTTTACACATCTTCCAGTGACGTCGCTATCGGAGCGCTTCTCGCTCAAGAGGACGAAGAAGGATTCGAACATCTAATCTATTATTTCAGCCGTACGATGAGAGACGCTCAACTCCTATACCCAAAAGCCGAAAGAGCGTGTCTAGCATTGGTTCATGCAATCCAGAAATTCAAATACTATTTGTTGTCTAACAGAGTCGTGCTCGTTTCCAAAGACGACCATATAAAGTTCTTACTATCAAAACCAGCCTTGATAGGGAGACCAGCGAAGTGGCTACTTCAGATGTCAGGGTTTGACATAGCATATGTACCACCCAAGGAAATCAAAGGCCAAGAAGTTGCAGACTTTATTAGAGCACTGCTTGGTCAAACTCGCATGCGTTGTTATCTCAAGCATGTTTGTCAATGTTAGTGATCAAAACTACAAGTCTTTATTTCTAGCCTATTTGTAGATGTCTCGGACTAGGACATAGATAGTGTAGTTGGGCTTAGATTTTCCAAAGTTCATCATTTGAAGACGAAGAACTTTTAAGGGGAGATTGTGGAAATTCTTCGACAAAAGGTATGTGGAGACTTGAACTCATCTATTACTTGGAAATTCTATTTCTACTATCTCCTATATTGAGACATAATTCGTGTTAAGATATAGCTTTCTCTATACACATTTGAGATTTCGAGCTGAGTATATCTCGCTTAAATATTTCTCGAAATATGTGTTGGTAAGCTTTCGATTCGACCAAGTTCATCTTATATCATGAGAAAATTTCCGAGTAACATTTGCATGGTTTGTGTGATACAATCATTTGATATAGGCTTGGAATGTTTCGATAATGATTATTTCAATATCTTGAAAATTTCTTTGATGCTAATAGTGTGTGAAAACGGCTATTGTCGTTATAGAAGAATATTTCAATGATTGAAATAAAGAGTTGAGAATGTAACCATGTTTGGATATAAGCATATATAGTATGTTCGCACATTATTGTTCAAATCCATAAACCAAGAGCCAAGTGTATGCATATGTGTGTATACGAAATTGGTGAAGAGACAGGTTAAATATGCGTACCCTTACGCATACTGGCGGAAGTTTTCGAACCGAAAATTTCTGCTGAGTTTGGAAACTAAACAAACTCAAATCCGGTTGCTTAAGTACGCATACCCGTACGCATACTTAAGCCGGTTACTTTGTCAAATCGGTCAGTTCATGGACTTAAACATTTAAATCATAAGGAATGCAATATTTGCAAACCGTGGCTATAATGTTGATAGGTGTCTAAAACAACCAATTTTGATATGATTTCTTACACTTTTCTTTATTAGTTTTCTTGGAATTTTGTATATTACGCTTCTTTTCTATGTTTTCAGATACAATGGTTTGAAGTTGCAAAAAGGAAGGAAAAGCGATACTAACTTCTTTCTCTTAAATGTTTTGTATCAGGAAAATTCCCAAGACATGTTCCCATCATAGTTTCAATTGGTTTCACCAAGATGGAACTTGTGTGGTGGCAATATTGGGTGCTGGACCTACTGGCCAGTTGTAATGGCCTTAACATAAGCCAGGTGTTTAGACCACAAAACTGTGAGTGGAATTCACCACACATATTGTGCACGTGTGTGCTTGGAAGAAATGGGAATTAGGTTTCCTTAGAGCAAAGGCTATGGAGTGAGGGTTCTCATTCAATATGAATGAGTCTCACTTGATTTGATCTAATTAGGTGCCACTATGGAGTGAGAACACCCACCCATTCATCAAAAATCATTCATACACTCATTGGAAGAAATGAGTGGGCGAAAGTGGACACTAAGCGGCTGAAAATCAACCTCTTGGGGAAAAACACCTTAAGCGGCTAAAGATTTGCCTCTCAAGCATTTTTTTAGCTTTTTTATTTATTTAAAATTCTAAAAAACGGGTCCCATGCTAGTTTTATTAATTAAAAACCCTAAATATGTCTAAAACAGCCAAAGAAAGGCCGTCCAAGTGATTTTTTTTTAAAACGGCTAATGATTAGACTCTTAGTCTCTTTTCTACTCTTTCCATAGTACAACTCTTTCACCCAGTCTCTCACTGGATTTGGTAGTGAATGAGTGCAAAACACACTCATTCCATAGCCCTTGGTATTAGAAACCAATGTTCCCAGCACTGAATTTTGTCGATTTCTTCAGGTCAAGTCGTGAGATGCAGCAGTCTTCTTCTCGCTGCCAGCCGTAGGAACAGTGGGTAATTATCAAGGGTTGAGAGTCTCATCTGAAGCCAAGAGTGGACTGAATAGACGAAAACAAGAGAAATGTGTTTACTGCCATTGTAAACTGGTGGAGGTTTGGAATGTTGTTTTCGAAGATTTAGGAGATGGGTCTGGTGGAATTTGAGACAAGGAAGGATGTTAAGAAGATGGACAGAGATTTGCTCCAGAAAGCAGCCATGAAGATGCTGCTACTTCTGTTGATAAACGGTGATGAATGGTGGAAGATAATGATGGTGCTGTGTGTGAATAATTGAGTAATTTGGTTTTTATGGGTTTGTGTTGATGTGTGATTGAGTGCAGGGAAGGAGGTATAATGGTGTTAGAAATCACCAGCAATTTCATGTTTGAATTACCATCAGTTCTGCTCGTATGGTGTTTGCAAATTTGCCTGAACCAAGATGAACACGGATCCTGCATGAGTTCAGCTGAGGATTTAGGTCGAGCTCTGGGTTACATTTTAGCCGGAAAAATCATTGAAGGAAGGTGACTGAGCAGCTGGTTTTCCATGGCTCTGTAGTGAAGGAGGTGCATCTGTCATTTGCTGGCAAGGTTTATGGAGGGATTTGAAGAGCAACGAAAGACAGCAACAAAAACAAGAAGTTTGTGCTCGAGACAAGGGTTAAGAATTTCAGGAGATGGAAATGTGCAATTGTCTGCAAAAGAAGGAGACGAGTTTGGCGAATTGTTGGCCTGAAATCTAGCTGAGCTGATGTTGCAGTTGCAGTCGATTTAGCTGTTGAATGGAGGGAAGTTCAGATAAGCAAGGAGATTGAATACAAGACTGAACAGAAGTCAGTGGCTCGATGGCTGTGTGCAAGGCATTGTTTGGCAGCTGCTTGGAGAGAATTGAGAAGGCATCAGGAAAAGAAGGTCCGAGTGTTAGTTTGTTCCAGTTTTGGGTCGTATATGTTGCCGAGAAGACAGGGAAGGATATCTACTGTTGCCGTTGATTATTGTTGATAAACGGCTATGTATTGATGCGTGTCTAGAAAGGGTATTGAATTAGGAAACTTGGTGTCGATTAGATACGAGTTTCCAGGGCAGGAAAGCTATATAAGGAGGCGCAGAAACACAGAGAAGACCTACCTCTTTTTACACAGGAAACGGCACAGCAGGCGTTTGACAAAAGTTCCCAAACAGTTTTTCATCACCAGCTCACCTGGATTTGCAAGTTCCAGGATTTTCTAAACCAAGTGTTTGCTTTCCATCTTCTTTTAAATTTAATGCTTTCCATGAACCTCGGTATGACTAGCTAATTCTAATACTGATTGGGGAGGATTTCAAAACTCCGAACATGTTTTATTAATCAATTTTTGCAAGTTATTCTTTCAATAAATATCTTTTGTTGATTGTCTTTTACCGATCTTATGACCATGAGAAGTATGCTAGGTATCTAAGTGCGTAATTAGGTATTTTGTATGGAACTCTAATGCTGGTATAGAGAACTTTAATCCGTAATTGTTAGAGTAATCTTTACATAAGTAGCGGTGCACTATTTGTCGCAAAGGGATTTTGTATGCAATAGTGTGTAAAAGATAACCCTAGGTCAACGTGTCCAACTTACGAGCATGTGACTAGGAACAACTTGATTCATAAATCTTACTGCAATTGTTTGAATTACACCTAGAGAGCATATTTTAGGTGGTTCACTTGATTAGAATCCAGTAGATCTATGTGGTGGTTTTTGGAGTCTAAAGATTAGTTGAACTTATAACTTGTCTAAAAGTTGTTAACAATCGAACTTTATTGAAATGTTCGTGATCGATTCAAGTGAATCAAACCGATTTGGTTCCAATTGTGTTTTCTATAGCAATTGAACAACTCTTTAACTAGTTTCATTTGAGTCATTTGAACTAGTTATGGTTAAGATGAATAAGGTTGATATGAGAGTAATCATATGGCTAACCTTGATTAACTATTTGTGAACCAACATGGTGTACACGTTTATGTACGGTTACATAAACCTAAATGAGGGTACATTTCATTTGTGTGTAACAAGCTAAGTTCGATATAACGGTTGAAAGATATTAGCTTGGTTGAATCATGTTTTTCATCTAACGGTGAATATTGAATGCTTTGTTACCAAGGTAACTTGGATTATAAACCCTGATTTTAAAACTATATAAAGAAGAACTCTAGCAACTAGGAAACCTAATCCCCACACCTCCTGTGTGTTACTAGTTGCATAACTAGAGTCGATTCTCCTTTAACCTTAGGTTTCTTCTCGAGACCCTGTAGGTTAACGACTTGAAGACTTCATTGGGATTGTGAAGCCAGACCCAACTATTATCTTTGTAGTTGTGTAATATGATCTTGTTGTTTCTATCGTGTTGAGTACAATTGAAATAATTGGCTCGAGATTTTATATCTCCGATAGGTAAGATAGAAAAGTAATCATAAACACCTTCATCTCATCGTTTGTGATTCCACAATAACTTGTTTCGCTAGCTGATTAAGTTTATTGTGAGGTGATTGATAATTCTAGGGTGTTCTTCGGGAATATAAGTCCGGGTTATCAATTGGTTCTTGTTCACCTTGATTTATCAAAATACGGAACAAAAACTCTTGGGTATTTCTATGGGAGACAGATTTATTCAATCCTATATACTTTTCTGTGTGAGACGGGTTTGTCTATCAAGTTTCGACTTTGGGTCGTAGCAACTCTTGGTTGTGAGTAATATCAACTAAGGGAATCACGTGCGTAGTATCCTACTGGGATCAGAGACGTAAGGAGCACAACTTCACCTTGAATCAGTGTGAGATTGATTAGGGTTCAACTAGAGTCCAGTCTGAAGTTAATATGTAGTAGGCTAGTGTTTGTAGCGGCTTAATACAGTGTGGTGTTCAATCTGAACTAGGTCCAGGGTTTTTTCTGCATTTGTTGTTGTTGATACATGAAAAACAACTCCCTTTAACCGAGATAGGGTGCCCCAAAGAAGGGAAAGGCTACACATGGAACATGGGGACTTGGGGACTAGGGCCCAAGTCCACCAATGAAGTATCCATGAGATGGAAGGGATAATGAAGGAATTAACAAGGAAGAAGGAGGTCATATTAGAAAAAAAAAGGATGGCATTAGTAGTAATTAAAGAGGTTTAGGACATATGGCATGATGTCACAAAAAGAAGGGGCTTTTGGAAAGTCTATATAAGGGAGGACAAGGTACAATGGAAAGGGGGACTCTCTCTCATACTATTCTAAGAAAAGGGAGGTCATCTTGGTATAGTAGGACGGGTAGAACCCAACGAGACTTCCGGTATTAACATTTGGCGACCACACTCGGAGGCTCGTACCTAGTCCACCATGATGCAATCGAATAACATTAATCCTGACGCGGCAGGAAATCAATCATCTAACGCCCTGTCGACCTCGACGAAGTCATCATAGAGGAAGAGGATAGCGAGGAGGAAACACCACATCAGAGCGCAGACAAGCGATCTGAAGACGCTCACCAACACACCACGTGCAAGGAAGATGCACAAATGATTTGACAGTCAAAACCTATGACCCCGGGCATGCAAAGTATTCAAAATAAATTAGAAGAGCGACTGCAAAAGAGGCAGGCATTGGAAGAATGGATATCATAAGCTGTGATTGCAGGCCAAAACGCCCCTAGGGAAGCAACCGAAGCGGAAAAACACCAGAATACCAAGGCTGTAGTAATCACACGAGAGGAAATCGCAGAGTACCTGGAGCATAAGTATCATATCACGAAACAAGATAACCACCAGCAAATAAACAACCCATATCCTTTCAGTATCCGGGAATATTAGTACCCCGAGGGTTATGTTTCTCCCAAGTTTAAGACTTACGATAGACAGGGAAATGCGCGAGAACATATCAGCCGTTTCCTCTCGGCCATGAAAGATAGAATCTCCGACGAGAAACTGTGTTTGAGGGAATTCCCTAATTCACTGGCAGGAACAACCTTTACTTGGTACGATAACTTGAAGGAAGAAAGCATAGATTCTTGGCCCATTATGTACTCGATGTTTATGGGAAAATTCTATTCAGCCAAGCGGATTACGTCCATAAACTTGAGCAGAAGCAGACAAAGGACAGGCGAAGAAATAGGGATATATATAGCAAGGTTCCAACCGATGGCACTAGACTGTCATGAAGACATTAATGAAGAAGCACTCGTAGAAATATGTGTACGAGGAATGATTCAGTCCTTCAAAGGGAGTCTAATCAACTTTAGATTTCAAACCTTCGTCGAAGTGGAGGAAGCTGCTGAAAGAATCGCTGACTGCATGGGGAGTTGATAGACACACTTTTGTGTCCGATTTGTCTCGATTCTATATATTGTTAGGGCTCATTTTTGTACTTATTATGGTGTTTTATTTATTTGTAGGTATTTTTGGCTCGAAAAGTTGTCGGAAAGCACCCGGAGGACACTTTCTATTCGGACCCCCGGTTTGGATAAGGGGCACTCCCAGGACACCCCCAAGGCAGCTGTTATTCGCACCTCCACTCTGGATAGGGGGCGACCACCATCTTCTCCGTTTGAAATTCAAAATGGCGGGAAAGTAGGTGCAGTTTCTGGCAGATTTAGGGTTCTTGATTTGGAGGAGTTTGAGGTCGACTAAACCTCTGATTTTCATAGGATAGACTCCTTATGGGTCTAGGAATCTGATATGGGTGTTGAAATCGATTAGACCTGGCTCAATCGACGTATTTTTATCACAACAGAAAATATGGAAAGTCACGTGTGTGACCTGTTTTAGGGAATTTTAGAGAGATTAAAGTGTTATGAACCTTACCAAAGATTTGTATCTATCTAAGGAAGAGTTTAGAATAAAAAGGAAAGCTCAGAAACGTGTAGAAATTCTAAAACAAGAAATTGCCGCAACTTTGCCGTAAAGAGAAGGGAAGATATTTTGGAAGATTTGGCAGAGATTTAATCGGTATTTTTGATATAAATAGATTGTTTGGGTCATATAGAAGGGGTGTCGAGAGTTTGGGGACCTGAGGAGAGCCAGAGAAGAAGAAATCAGAGTTTTATCAAACTCTGTTTCTACTGCTGCTGCACAACTCAAGAACGCGAAGAACATTGACGCACGAGAAACAGTCGCAGAACAGTGTCGTTGTTAAACAGCAGAAGATAAGTAACGTTTATATACAACAGTAATCATTGTTCCTCTTTGTACCAGAGATCTGTAACACTTTTACGCTGTTGCAAATCAGCTGCTTTACACCTTTCACTCTTTTAATCAACTTTTGAGCAACAAACATGTATTTTGAGCAAATGATTAATATGAGGAGCTAAACCCCATTGCTGAGGCGATAGAGGAAGATATTTTTCCAACAAAAAGTGGTATATTCTTATTTATTTATTTATCGCAATTATTTTTATGATTGTTTTGCCTTGCGTGAAAATTGTTTGAATGATTCTTGTTAAGCAATTGTTATTTATTTTGATAGAGAATGCTTGGACCTAGGTTTTTGATGTTCTATGCTTCGTATTTACACTTTTTATTTTGAGAATCTACTTGTTTCAATAGTTTAGAATCAAATTGAACGAAAAAAGTTGCATGAATATAAATATTGGATTAATCACTTTGAATTTGGAAAATAGTGGAATCTTAGCCTCAGTGTTCTTTTAATATTGATATCAACTTTGATTGAGTTTGCTATAATTTTTAGTGAGTTTTCTATTTTAATATTAGAATTTAAGTCTAATTAATATCCTTCACAAGTCTGAGAATCGAACCACTTTTACCACTATCTACAAATCACATCAGGAGTCACCCGCAGATGTTAGATGGTCTCATACTGTAAGTACCACATCCGTAATCCCCTACAAGTCTAATAACAGAGAGGGAAGCGGAAGCCGACAACAAGGAGGGGACCTCACCCAAAGGAAAAACAGATTGATTATAAGGGATTCAAGATCATCCCCTCCTCTATTACCATATGGAAGATAACAAACTGTTCGGCTCCTCAACCAATGGGTAGCCGAGGGTGAGGTTCAGTTGACGCCGACGGTGGTGGATGTCAATAAAATGAACAAGGACGTTGCAGGATATTGCCACTATCATAGGAGAATGGGACATCCGACAGTGGAACGTCTCGCGATAAGAAGCATATTTGAAAGAAAACGCGAGTCTGGAGGGCTCGAGGCCGCAAGATAAATGATCGAGCGAGACCCTTTCCCGCGTCACTAAGAAGGAAGGAAACTGATGAGCTAAATGTAAAAGCGCGATAGCAAACAACGGGTAAAAAAATAATAATATAATAATAATAATAATTTTTAATGTCTTTCCCTTATAAACAATTGCAAAAAAAAGAGAGAGAGAAAGGTCGCGGAACGTTAATGGCGTTTGATCGGCTGAAAAATGGTTGCGGAACGTTAATGGCGTCCGAACGACTGATAAAAGGTTGCAGAACGTTAATGACGTCCGAACGACTGACGAAAGGTTGCAGAACGTTAATGACGTCCGATCGACTGACAAAAGGTCGCGGAACGTTAATGACGTCTGAAAGACTGATAAAAGGTTACGGTGAAGCCAATGGTATCCGATTGATTTACAAAAGATTGCAGAACGTCAATGACGTTTGATCGATTTATTAAAGTTGTGGGATCGCCAATGGTACCCGATCGACTGGAAAATTTACTAAAACACGAGGCAGATAGCGCCAAATTGACTGAAAACTTGCAGGAACGCCAACCGCGTTCGATTGATTGATGAAAGACAGTAGGGACACCAATCACGCCTGCTCAACTGACAAATGACGACGCGACCAGTGGACAAAGGGGGAGAAAAAATAGTAAGCACTCACATCGTGCCCCGCCCACCCGCACCACAAGCTGATCGATGAAATCAGGGGGGGAGTAGGTGCGTTCAACACATACACCTCACTCTCTCAGTCCCCTTTTGAGGAAAAACAAAGGGGGGATAGGCGCATCTAAAACACAAGCAGCTCTCTTCCAGTTCCCTGTTGAGAAAATAGGGGGGAGCAGGCGCGTTCAAACACATATACCGCGACCTCCTAGTTCCATGTTGACGAAAAATAAGGGGGATTAGGCGCCTTCTACACATATACCTCGCTCAAAGAAAAATAGAGGGAGGGAATAGGCGCGTTTAACACACACACACCCGTCGAAGTGAAATACACCTTATAGAATAGATACCCGAGTACAAGGCCAAAGTCATCTGTCACTCATTCATTTGGTAGTAACGCGCGACGCCTGCACCTACGGACTTCACCATTAAGAGCGCTCCCTCACGCTGACAAAAAAAATAGTAGCTAAGGTATAATCATCCCTACCAGCCAATTCAGCGAACTTCTTCATCTCGTTGGGAACCTTTGATTTGCAAGCAGCAACTAGCATTTTCTCTTGATCATGATAAACTGTGCGTGTCTTTCCCACGAGCGCTACCCAAGAGACCGACAACATCTACCTACCTCCTCAGAAGAAGCAGGCGCCTTATCTCACCAGGAATATCAAAGGAGCGAATAACGTGGAAGCCGCTGCAAGGGATAAAGCACACCCGTGCGGACGAGGGAAAACCCGCTCAGAAATAGATAGACAACAACCAGTTATGGCTCAAAATTCTCAAAATAATAAACAACATAACAAAAAAGAAGCATGCACAATCATAAGATCCAACCCCCATCAACTTAAATAAGCATCATAAGTCAATAAAAAAGAGAGAAGAAAGAAAAGAGAGAGGAAAATATAAACTCGGCTCAAACTAGGTTGGCCGTAAAAGATGAAATTGTTCATAGGATAAAAAAAAAATGGGGGAAAGTGCATCAGATTGATCGAAGGGAGGACAGCTCCAGCTGTGCCTGCTCGAGAGCATCGCGGGCACCCTTCTCTGCAGCCTCCGCGCGGAGTAACTAATCGCTCGCCACTCCCACCTGAATAAGAAGCTGGTCCAACGCCTCTTTCCTCTGCTTGGTCACACCAGAACACTTCTCCAATTCTCCATCGAGTTTGGTTACCCGAGCGGTAAGTTGAACGCGAGGGTCTTTACGATTCTTCACCTGCACTAGCAACGCCTCCAGCCAACCTATCAGAAACTTCAAGTTGGTGGTTGCACGCACGGATGCTTCCCAGCCACTAAACGTTGCGGCAGGAAGACTGTCTTCCATTTTAGTAAGCTCGTCGGCGACCTCCAACAGATTCTTGGTCATGTAGCACAACGTCCTCATATCCAATAGCCCTACCCTGACCATATGACCACCAGTGCGCTCGACAATATCTTTGTACGCAGCGGCGAAAATGGACGGAACCCAGAACCAATATACCAGAGTATGAGTGGTAAGGTCGACCCCATCCGCTGCGGCCTCCACCACCATGGGGAATTGAAGCTCCACACCTCTATCGACGTGAGGAACTTCTGTTTGGACATCGGGTGGCTGCACATTCTCCTGGAATCCACTGTCATCTTTACGAGGGTGCTTGGATCCAATATCACTACTGACGACTACACGTCGGCCGACATCAATTCCAGGGGCCTCGGGTTTGCTTCCTCCTTTCCGATTACTACCCATAGTCTGATAATAAATCCAGTTATTAATAAACACATGAGTTCATAAAAAAAAATGGGGGAGAAAACCAAGTAAAAATCTTTAGACCTCTCCTCTAACCTTAGACGCGACTCGGTGTTGAGCGGTATCAATATCTTTGTCGCGAGACGTTGAAGAGCCAGATGACGAATTTGAACCGCTAGGTGCACCTGAAAATCCAAAAAGTGAGAAATATAATGAGTAAGAATCGATGATTTATAGCAAAACAAGGAGAGGAAAGAGGGAGAAACATTCATGGACGCAGGAAAGAGTAATTTGGTCACCTTGGAAACCACCAGTGGGAACCACCACGTGGGATGAGGACCCACCAACCACTGATCAATTAGATCCAGATGGGCTCATTGACTCTAAAACAGAATTAGGAGACACAATGATCTCACCTCGAGCAAGAACAGTCTGCGCCCGAGGAGGGCAGACAGATATCACTTTAAGACGTGACGAAACCCATCCACCATCCTCGGACAAGCTGATCCCCAGGTTATGCAATTGCTCGGCAAAAGAAGGAGCGGGACTTCTAACGATGTCCTAGGGAGGTTGTGACGCGCTCCTATGTAAAGGCTGACCATATTGTAAACGGGAAATGTTAGCAGAAGAACAAGGGCGCAGAGGAGGATCTAAAATTTTGGCCGCCTCACGCTTGGCCTTTTTGGAAAGACTCTTCTCGGTCTATTCATGCTCAGGCATGTTCAAATACTCTTCTATCATATATGAAGGGGCATTCCACCCCACGCGAGTAGAAAGCGACGCATCCTGGGAACATGGTCGAGCCGATGGACCATCAGCACCTGAGTCGGTTTCAAAAAAAAAAAGAAGAGGAGAGAGAGAGAAAATAAAATTGCACGCTAAGTAGGAACGAAACGATCCATCAATACCTGAGTTGCCAGAGGACTAGAAAATGGCTTGGATACATTCAGACGAGGAGGATTTCGGCTCGAAAATTTCATCTCTTTCCTCGGCCGAATAGGATCACAGCCCTCCGGAGGATCCCAAGAAGTCAGGACATGTTCCAAGGAGCGGCCTTTGGTACCTGGAGGAAGACGATGCGCCATGCCACGGCATCATCAAGTTTAATCCTCCCTGAAGCATGCAATGCTTTAAGATCCTCGTAAGACAACTCTTTGGGGGTAACTGGCTCCCGTAACGGAAAGTTCAAAGCCCGGTACCGCATCAAAAGATGACAATCATGAGCACCCTCAGTAACTCCGGAGGGTCGATCTTGAAGGGGATGTTTGAACGAGAAGTTAATGCACCTATCATTCAGGCGCACTGGCCTTTTGAAGACATAGCGGTTAAAACTAACTACGATATCTGAAGTCTCAGTACTCTCCGGAGGAGGGAACCTACGAGGAACCTCCTGATCAAAACCAACTTGACGAGCTACGGTCAGGATTGTAAGACATGGCTATGAATTTACCAGCATGGAAACCAGGAAGATAGCCAGGAAACACCGCTATCACCGAATCAAAATCCGATTCGGACAGAAACTGGGTCGAATCCAGGTCCGCGTCAAAAGGCGAGGTAAAATCATAGTGAGCTGGACCAGATCGGACATCATGGTAAGGAAGTGATTTAAAATCCTTGGCCACGTCCAAGAACTGTTCTATGTCACCTTTGGGTACCTTCCCCTTCTTGCGCCAAAGAAGCCATACGAGGATAGTTATATACGACCGGAACCTTTTCCACCGAATCGTCATCTCGCTTAACATCTTCTTCGCGGTGGACCTCTAACTTATGAGGATCGGAAGCATACGGAGGAACAAGTTCCCAAGACCATGCGAGCATGAAACTGGCAGGGATGAAACTCTCGATCTTGTATGTCGATCCAACCATTTGGAGATCCTGGAAAACAAGTCCAAGTACCGGTACAAACCCCCCAGGAACATTGGAGCGAGAGGGAAGGAAACCCCGCGGGACAACAACACCGCCATCGGGATCAATTCATTCTTTATGGTATCCTAGGGGATATATTTGAATACATCACGACAAAGCCAAAGGAGAATGAAGGAGGCCAGTTCCGCTCGAGGATTGGATTCTTTACACTCCGGGGGAAACACCTTTCCATCTACTAATTTGGGGGACCAGAATCGAAGCCTAAGGGGAAAAGTCGCGCGTTTGTGATCCTTGGTGATCCACTCGGAATCAGAGGCAGCTGGTAGAGTGTTGGGGCCATGAATTGACTCGTAAGCACGGAACGAACTGTTGAGTAGACTCTCCCCTAAGGGAGGAACCGAGGGAGTCTTTATTTTCTTACTCTCAACAGCTTTCCTTTTGGAAACAGCCGACGAGCCTGCTTTACTGGTATTGATAGTCCTACCTCCTGCGGTAACCACTCTCTTTGTCTGCCCTTTTTGGGTTAGTGCCTTGTCCTTCCTTACCAATTCGACTCGAGAAGCATCCTTGCAATCTAACAAATAACCCCATAAACTTCAGTCCTCCGGAGTCAGCGCTTCATAAACGGCCGCCTCATCGTAAGAATTGGATTCATGAAGAGGTAAGCCAGTAAGCGCGACGATGTCCTCCAAAACCACAGTGCCCCCCCCCCCCAGTCTGTGAGGAGAGTATGAACGGGAGGAGTCCAACGACAGAAGAGTCACTTTGCGTCGCGCTTACACCACTCCACTTCCCGCTGAAGAGAAGAATCTATGGCCTCATTGATTTTAGCTTGGCGAAGTTTGGTCGCGTGATCGGGATTAGCGCGGACATAAGCCGCCCAATGTGGCCAAATAGAAGGAGTCTTTGATACAGAACGGGTGTCGATGTCCGGAAGCTCGTAGTCACCGCGATGGATAGCCATGCGAGGAACTCTTTTTAACGGAAAGGTATCTGTATTTTCCGAATCCGGATACATGAGCCATCCCGGAGCATTCTAATAAGGCAATACCGTAGGATTCAGGAGACGAGGGATGAGGTTATCATTCAAGGGTATCACGCGTCTATTCCCACGATATTTCTTTAGCTTCAGCGCGCGTTTTAGTTGAGTAGTCTCGGCAAATTCCGCGAGTGTGTAAGCTTTGCCATCAGCGGGAGGAGATAGGTGAATTTCATGTTCTCCTGAATACTCGCTCTCTTCCTGACCATTGCCCATTGTCTCCTTGGAATCGTCGGACCCGCTCGAAGAGTTATCGTCGGAAAAACTGCTAGACATGGCGTAGCCGCGAGTGTAATGTCTGAACAAATAGGTTAGTAAAATAAGTGAAAGGAGGAAGGTAAAATAGAACCCATATTTATAGGGAGTTTGGAGGCGCAAAGGTGACAGTGATGCCAGTAAGCACGATAATCAACGAAAGTTAAGAATGGTCGTGTAAAAAGAAGTTATAACGTTGCCCACTAACATGAAAATGGTAGAGAGATGGATGATGACTATAAGTTTATCTTACGACTAACCTCATAGTCAGGGGACTAATGTTGAAACATGAAAAATAACTCCCTTTAATCGGGCTAGGGTGCCCCAAAGAAGGGAAAGGCTACACATAGAACATGGGGACTAGGGCCCAAGTCCACCAATGAAGTATCCATGAGATGGAAGGGATAATGAAGGAATTAACAAGGAAGAAGAAGGTCTTATTTGAAAAAGGATGGCATTAGTAGTAATTAAAGAAGTTTAGGACACATGGCAAGATGTCACAAAAAGAATGGGATTTTGGAAAGTCTATATAAGGGAGGACAAGGTACAGTGGAAAGGGGGACTCTCTCTCATACTATTCTAAGAAAAGGGGGTCATCTTGGTACACTAGGACGGGTAGAACCCAACGAGAATTTCATTATTAACAACGGTTTCCTCGTTAACAAAATTCTGGCGTCTTTGTTATTTCTTTTCTGCATTATGTTTTGTTATATAATTGAAATATTACAGGTTGTGCGTTAAGATCAATCAATTAGAATATCCAACCTTGGGTTGTTGATTTACATTGATTGACACTTGAACATTGGTCTTTGGTATCGTTCAAGTTACTCCTCTTATTCAATCGGGCTCACAGATTTCTATTTAATGATTGCGGATTGAATTAAGAGTTAGAGATATTATACTCTTTCATATACTTTACTCTAGATTGAGTCTGATTGTGTAGTTGATTCTCTAGAAAGTATATTGGAGTAAGTCCTCTCAGATTGCCAAACGAATTGTTGGGTGTGGTTGTTAAACCCGCATTTTTAATTGATATCAGAGCAGGCAAACACATTAAAGACCTCATAAGTCTGTGTTTCTAGAGATCTGATATAAACAAATGTGTTATCTCTATAAACGTACCACCAGTCTTCGATGGCTCAAATTACTTGTGGTGGAAAATTGTTATGCTTTCCTTTCTTCAAGCGCGTGATTTTCAATCATAGGTTTATGTAGTTAATGGATATGATTCTCCAATTGTGGCAATAGGGAATGCAACCGTTCCAAAGAACATTGGTGAATACAATGCTTCCGAGATACTTGTTGCAAAGTAAAACTCCGACGGTTTGAATGTTATCATACATGCCATTACCCCAGATCTTCAGCACCATGTGACAATGTGCACTAGGTCTATAGATGCTTGGGATATTTTAGAAACCCTATTTGGAGGAAATACCAGTGAAAAGGAAGCTAGGCTTCAAAACCTTAATTCCGATTGGGAAAACCTTCGTATGGAAGATGAAGATTCATTTGATGAGTTTAATCACAAAATGTCTGAAATTGTTAATACATCTTTCACATTGGGTAAGACTATTCCTGAAAAGGATATTGTGATGAAAATTCTCATATCGCTGCCATCTAGATATGATTCTAAGAAGCATGCCATCGTTGAAGGAAATAACCTTGATGCTCTCTCCAGAAATACGCTGGTTGAAATGCTAAAGATCTTTGATCATGAGGATACATCAAAAGTTGGAAAGGATGTTGCCTTCAAAGCACAAAGGAACACTAAATTAATTGACAAAAGTAAAAGTGTTTATGTCTCTGAGGATGATCTTTCTGAGACTGATTCATCAGATGAAGATCTTGACAAATCAGTCTCTATGATCACAAGACATTTTAGAGATCTTCTAGTGAAGAGAATTAAACGGTTCTCCAGAGAAAAACCTAGGTCGTCAGTTAAACCTCACAATCACATTCCTCCTAAAAACAGGGATGCTGACAAGGCTGATGATGGGGATATGCCACAGTGCTTTAAATGTAAAGGTTTTGGTCATTTTGCGAATGAGTGCCCGAACCGTAGAAAATACACTGGAAACAAAGGTCGTCCTGCAACCCTTGATGAAATGTTTGAATAATATGATTCCAACGAAGACGAAAAAGCAAGTGTTGCACTTCTTTGTGAAGATATTGATTTTGATAATTGTAGCATTACATACATCAATCTTGATATCCTTCCAGAAGAAAACTCAACCAATCTAGAAGAAGAAATTAACCCTTCTGTTGGAAACTCTATATTTGATTTTTCAGGTTCCACTCTGTGCCTAGCAGCCTGCACATCTCGGGGATCTGAATCATCTTATCCAGTGACATGTTCTTATTGTTCACTCAAGGATAATGAACTTTCAAAGTGTTTCAAGTACAAACACAAGAGACATGTCAAGAGACTTCAAAGAAGAGAAAAACGCCTAGCAAACAAGATCAAACTTGTTCAGAAAACCGTTGAGGTATGTAAGATTTTATCCTCTTCAAAGAAGTTGGTTTCCAAAGATAGGTCAAGACCACTAGAGAAAAGAGTATGGTCTAAACAATATTATAGACAAGGTTATATGAATTCCTTTCAAAGAGGTTATGGTGGACACATTGTGGTTCACCGCAGCACAACTTGGTTGTGTTGTTTTAGTGCATCTTGTCGCATGTGCCTGATCGAAAAGAGACAAGATTGTGCACACCTCGGGCTTTAAGATTTTATTTTATTTTTTTAGTTTATTTTTTCTTTGATTTTCAAATTTGGAATTCGTTCCTTTTCGATTGATATTGGAAGAGACTTCCCTGTATATTCAATAAAAGAGGGTTATTCTCGACAATTCTACTCTCTCTAAGGTTGTGAATTGTGTGTGCGTGAACCTGTGTTGTTTAAGGTTCCGTGACCCTACATCCCTTTTTCCTTCTCTGAAACTCTTTTTATCTTAAGACTGCATGTTGATTTTAAATTGTGATTTCCTCTCACAAACCCATACAAGTATGGAGACTCCAAGCATCATTTTTTCTGATGGAAAAGATGTTAATATGATTGTTAAGCCATCAATCATGAAGGAAAAAGGAAAATCTCCGTTACTTCCAACTTTGAAGAGAAAAAGAAGGAATGTCAGGAAGCCAAGAGTTGTTCCTTCAAATTCTCAGAAGTTTTCCGATGTTCTCGAAGAGCTGAAGGCAGCAAGGAAGGAGATTCATCAAATAAAGGCTTTTGTTATGAGAACTATAGAAATTCAGAAGGCCCTGATTCGACATCATCAGCCTAGAGGGTTTGTTGGAATTGACTCCTTTCTCCATGAACCTTATGTTCCCATGGCTGTTGGCGACAAGGAGTTCGGGGACGATAAAGAATTCTTCAGAGGTCTCATTGTCTAGTAAATCTTCTTTTTTATGTTTTTAGAAGAATAACTAGGGTTTGGAATAGCCATTATTATGAGTACACATAGGTATGTCCAACGATTTTCATCTTCAATGTTTTTAGATTTATTTATTTAAATTCTATGATTTTGGAAGATGATTTTTGCATAATCTTTATGATTTTATATATTGCAAACTGTTATGGGATATGTTGTTTACGTCCGTGAACCTGTGACTATCCCATACTTGTTCAAAAGTTATCTCTATTATATCGGTATGAATGTATATTGATATAAGATAGAATGAACTTTTGACATTACAAAAGTTAAAGCCTTTTTTATGTCATTGTTTTGATGGAAGAAAGGATAAAACTTTTGTTTACAAGGATTAAGTCTATTATATGTCATTGTGCAAATAGTGATGGAAAACAGAATGAATCCTTGTTTATTCCGCAGTATTGGTCGATCTCTGATCCACATCTTTATGCATATACTATGTTGCTCCGTAAGGTTCCTTATGTTTGAGCATGACCAACTAAATTGATCATTCTCTTTTGGTTATTTTAGTTGTTGCTCTGTAAGTTCTCTTATGTCGAGCATGACTTATTGAATTGATCACGTTGTGGTAAATTTGGTTGTATATTCCAATTAAGTTAATCGTGGGTTTTCTTGTGATTAATTTGGTTGTATTTTTTCGATTGCATTAATCACGGGTTCTCTTGTGGTTAATTCAATTGAATATTTTGGATGCAAATTCATGTTTTCATGTGATTTGAGTTGTCCAAAGAAATCCTTCTTTTCTTGTGAAAGTAAAGTCGCATTTGTTGTTCTTTCGGGAATGACATTTTATGGGGGAGGGTTCATTTTGAAGTTGCGCTTAATTGCCAAATCTTTGTGGAGAGTGCGGCTGTGGAATATTAGGGGTTATATTGTATCTTTATAAACTCCTTGATGAATGCATTTATCTTCGGCTTTATGATGGCATCTAAATAAGTTGATATGGTATTCTCTTTTGGTCATGAACTATCTCTTTGAAAATTTCATGAGGATCCCACTAGTTTTCGTACCTTTGCCAATTTATATTGACAAAAAAAGGTAAAATTAATGTGTAGTGTGATACTACAAATACATATGGTTTACGGATCATTATTTAAGGGGGAGTGGTTTTCATGTTGAGATGAAGTATTGACTAAGGGGGAGTGATACATATCACCATAGTATTGTTGTCAAAGTTGTGATACAATTGAACTTTGATGTTGTGTAATAATACTATGACATTTTATAACAATGATTGAGAGCATTTTGTTTTCTCATTGTTATCGCTACAGATCTTCAACAACTGTGATGCTGAACTTACAAGCTTTAGGATCATGGAGTACTCGGAAGTGACGAAGATTTCGAGTCGCGTTGAAGATGCCAAGGAGATCAAGCATTTGGATGAGAAGCTACAATTTCTACATATTTTGTAATCCATATGTATTGATAGTTTTTTCATTAAAATTGACAAAGGGGGAGATTGTTACAGCACTGCTCAGTCGAACTCGCACGCGTTGCTATCTCAAGCATGTTTGTCAATGTTAGTGATCAAAATTATAAGTCTTGATTTCTAGCTTATTTATAGATGTCTCAGACTAGGACATAGATAGTATAGTTGAGCTTAGATTTCACAGAGTTCATCATTTGAAGACGAAGAACTACTAAGGGGAGCTTGTGGAACTTCTTAGACAAAAGGTATGTGGAGACTTGAACTCATCTATCACTTGGAAAGTCTATTTATACTATCTCCTATATTGAGACATAAGTCGTGTGAAGATATACTTTTCTCTATATACATTTGAGATTTCGAGCTGAGTATATCTCGCCTACATATTTCACGAAATATGTGTTTGTAAGCTTTCGCTTCGACCAAGTTTATCTTATATCATGATAAAATTGTCGAGTAACATTTACATGGTTTGTATGATACAATCATTTGATGTAGGCTTGGAATGTTTCGATAATGATTATTTCAAAATATCTTGAAAATTGCTTTGATGCTAATAGTGTGTGAAAACGGCTATTGTCATTATAGAAGAATGCTTCAATTATTGAAATAAAGTGTTGAAAATGTAACCATGTTTGGATATAAGCATATATAGTGTGTTCGCACATTAGTGTATAAATCCATAAACCGGGAGCCAAGTGTATGCATATGTGTGTATACGAAATTGGTGAAGGAGACAGGTTAAGTATGCGTATCCGTACGCATACTGGCAGAAGTTTTCGAACCGAAAATTTCTGCTGAGTTTGAGAATTATAAACTCCTTAACTAGTCACCTTAAGTATGCGTACCCGTACGCATACTTAAGCTGTTTACTTTGTCAAATCGGTCAGTTCATGGACTTAAACATTTAAATCATAAGGAATGCAATCTTTGCAAACCGTGGCTATAATTTTCATGATCGATTCAAGTGAATCAAACCGATTTGGTTTCAATTGTGTTTTCTGTAGCAATTGAACAACTCTTTAACTAGTTTCATTTGAGTCATTTGAACTAGTTATGGTTAAGATGAATAAGTTTGATATGAGAGTAATCTTATGGCTAACCTCGGTTAACTATTTATGAACCAACATGGTGTACACGTTTAGGTACAGTTACATAAACCTAAATGAGGGTACATTTCATTTGTGTGTAACAAGTTAAGTTCGTTCTAACGGTTGAAAGATATTAGCTTGGTTGAATCAGGTTTTTCATCTAATGGTGAATATTGAATGCTTTGATACCAAGGTAAGTTGGATTGCAAACCCTGATTTGAAAACTATATAAAGGACAACTCTAGCAACTGGGAAACCTAATCCCCACACCTCATGTGTGTTACTGATCGAGTTTTAGATAGTGGTAAGAAAGGTTTCGTTCACTTGGACCTTGTTGGGATTGTTTTAGGCTTAAATATACAAAATACTAGAAACAAAGAAAAATATACAAAATATTGTCATGGGATGTAGAGAGTTACTGGGACTAGGGTTTCATCGAATTCATAACATAGGATTCAATTTATTTATTCTCAACAGTTAAATCTCAATAAATAAAATTAACATGGACTCTGATTTTTCCAAGGTAGATTCTCAAAAGATTAGTTGTAAATCCTAAGCATGATGTATCAAAATAATTAAGCTAAACATACTTCATCAAATTAAATGACAACTAATTAATTCAAATCATATTTCAATTAAAATCAATGCAAAAGTCTTAAAAAAAATTAAATAATTTTACCCATGTATGAAATTTTTCGTCCTTCGTCGTCCCAGTGATGGGTTCTAGCTCCGTATGGTGAAAACACACTCAAAGGAATTTTTCATTGCTCAAAAAGGTGTTTGCAAAGAGAAAAGGTATAAAGTAGTGTGCTTGTAAAAGTTATAATTGTTACAGAACCCACTGTTACAGAGAAACACTAACAGACTGTTGCGAATTCAAAATAATTGTTACAGAAATTGTTACAAAGATATTGAATTTGAAACTATAGGTTAACGGTTTCTGCGACTATTTTTAACTGTTGTTCTGTGTTCTTCTTCAACGGCAGCAGCAGATACAAGCTCTGCAACTCCCGCTTCTCTGCTTTATTCTAACCCCTAACTCTCCATTCACGTCTTATTCAAATCTCAGTCCCCATCAGTTAGGAAATGAAACCTAAAGAAATTAAACATTCCTCTACAGGTGTTCGTCATATGTAGACCACAGATGCAAATGGACACGTCCTCTCATACTTTAGCACATAGTGCAAGTGACGTGCTTGAATCGATCCTTTTTCCACCAAGCTTTCTGCCGTGACCCGTGAGTGGCGCTAGGAATATTAATAGGGAAAAATACGGTTTAGTCGAAAAATCAATCCAAAAGTACAGTCTAGTCCATCTCGAGTTAACTAGGTACAGATTGGTCCAAATATATGGAAATTACACTAATAATCTTTATCATTTACAATTTAGTCCAAATATTTGCATTTTAGTCCAAAATGACTCATGATGATGTCAACAATTTTAAATAATGTATAAATAACTAAAAAACAATTTATCTTTCGAACCGCTCGTCCAAAATTCACAAACTTTATATATTCGGAAAACTCTTTTCGAAATCTACAAAAAGAGTACCCATATGACTACATAATTTCCACTTTTTTTTTAATTCACACTAGTGTACAACTATGTATATATCGACAAAAATACAGAAAATCCAACATTCAATAGCCAGACTGCCACTCCACGCCAAGCTCTAGCTGAATAATGGATGGATTTGCATAGAATGGTTTAGCAGTTAACCTGCATCAATGACAAAATAATAAAACATGAGAAACCACTGCTTGAAAAAGAAGTGATAATCTTTCAGCAACAACAACATAAGAAACAAAGCAAAGAAAGCAATCAAAGTAAAAATTTAGCCAGTTATTAACTTAAAGAGACACAATCCATTTGGGCCTAACTGCACAAATTTAATATGGCAGAAGGGATAATGATGTACAACTATATATATACACACACAATTAACCATAAAATTCAACATCCATACTCAAAAAATATGCAATATATCCATAAATACTGGACAATGGTGCACAACTATGTAAACATTTACGAGAACCTAGCAAAATCCAACACAATACCCATAACCGACGCTACATATCAATGAGGCCATAACGTGGAAAATCGGAGAGATTAAAACCATCAAAAAAAAATCGTCCTCCCATTTAACTGTCCAAAGAAGTATGAATCCGTCCTTCAACACCACAACGCTCAGAACCCTCCTTTCTAAAACTAGTAGTCAGTTTATACCCTTCCCTTTGGTAACAAATCCGGCTATCTGGCTATCACCCATATACTCAACCCAATCAATCTCTTTTACATTATGATCTAGTTTATGTAAATATGTGTTTCCTCCATATTCTGTCAATTGGCCTACTTTCCCATTAGGGTATCTCTGTGATACAAACAACATACCAATATGTACACTTATACTCCAGGTGCACTAGTATGTACAGTTGCAATACAGGTGCACCAATATGTACACTTATAGAAGGACAATGTCAAGCTATATCGGAAACTCAACAAACCATGCACTGCTAGAATAAGAATCCTTCATTTCATTTCGAAGATCACTAGGCTTACACGGTATCATATTTTTGAGCATTATGTAAGACTGAACTAAGATCAGGCCAAGGAGACCAGCATATTAGAATTATAAAACATACCTCTCTTTGTCAGTGCGGTAAAACATTTAAGTCAGGTTATACGTGGAAGCTCACCGATTCTTTGGCACGTTCACTGTCAAGCAAAAGCAGAAACAGATTAGATCATCTGATCGAAAGCATGACAAGACTATATAATGATACCAAACATAAGCTTGTGGAGCCATTATTTTTACATATGTACTACTTTGTACACACCTATAAAACATCCATGAAACCGTTCATCCGTACTCATGTTTGGACTTACTATTTTCATAGAAAATACGCTGGTGCACAAGTATGTACATACCGACAAAATATGGATGAAATCAAACATTCTTACCCATAAACAAGATATCTCTCATAGGAAATAGACTGGTGCACTAGTTTAGACTCTCCACATAAAGGAGACAGACTCCTGATTACGACCTAGTTATTTATGCACACCCCTGCAAAACATGTATAAAACCGATCATTCATAACCACACACAAACTAATTTTTCACGGGAATTATACTGGTGTACCAATATGTACACCTACAAAACATGCATAAAAATGATCTTTCATAATCCCGCACAAACCTATTTTTTCATGAGAATTACACAGGTACACTAATACGTACACACCTACAAAAAAGCATCAAATCGATCATATATACCCCTATGCAGACTTATTTTCATGAAAAATACACTGGTTCACCAAGATGTACACCCCCTACAAAACATGTAACCAATCAAACGTATTCACTTACAAACAATTCTATTTCATGGGAATTACACAGGTGCAACAATAAGTACTCACCTACCGATATTGTATAAACAACATGTTGTGAGCCAAACAGTGTTACATGTCACAACACGGAAAGAAAAAAGAATGAGCCGAATTTAAACCTGTAAAATCAACATGTGTACAACTGTGTACACATTAAAAATTAACCTGTACAATTATGTACACATTAAAAATTCAATACCAAAATGTGCACTAACTGGTAAGATATGCATGAGACAATCAAAAGATAATCCATAAAAGCTAAGGTAATTTGCAGTTACTAATAAATATTCATGCAAAAAAAAAGAGGCGCAAATAGGTTAGAGTGATCAGCCTAGCAACACTTAGGTTGAGTTTATTATGATCCTTACATGAACTCCACTGACCGGTGCAAGGTCATATACTAATATTGGCTTTGTGACCATAGCAACAAAACGAGCACAGATCATAACACTGAGAGTCCAAATATGATCCTAATTACCAAGTATTGGCATTTATCCCTACAATAAGATAAATTAGATGCCGTCATCAAACAGATCTCATCAATCAAAAAATCAATCAATAGGTGTACAATTATGTGCACATAAAAAATCAATATGTGTACAACTGTGTACACATTAAAAATTAACGTGTACAATTATGTACACATTAATAATCAACATGTGTACAATTATGTACACATACTAAAATATTCATAAACTGCAAGGTCGGAGATGATACTGAAAATACTGAACACACATATCCTTCGTAATCACTAACATTTCTATTACATTGTTACTAAGCAAAGCAACTACAGTTATATATATAGCGAATAATAATTAATCATTTCTATGATGCAACTATATAACAGCTTGATCTGTAAGGTCGGAGATGAAACTGGTAGAATTGCATCCTAGAACTGTTCAATATGTACAAAGTAAATCAGTGCAAATCTTTTCTAAATATGAGGGACGAGGTTCTTTTATCAAAATTAGGAGAGTTTTTTTTACCATAAGAATCCTTGAAACAAAATGCAAGATTGGCAACTGACGATTAGGGGGACTGCTATACTCCTGAGATACTACATTATTTTTCATCAGAACGAAAGAAGTGTAATTATCACTACAAACATGTATTTTCGAACAAACCGTTTTCAATCGATAAGAACTTATTGGGAACTAAGGGTTCTGAGAGGTCTATTCCACTCTCTATACAGCAAACACACACCATTCCTATTAAACACGTACATCATGTGAGCACGGTTCCCAACACCACTGGATATGGGAGGTGATGGACTGACCTCAGAGCCTCCAAAGAACCGCATCTCTCAGAAATTTCAAACAGTTCTTAGCAGTTTCTTGTAGCCTGTCAAATCAAATTAATGCTCCCTAATGCCTAATGCTCAGATACGGTATGCTTTCTATCTAGAAGAGCAAACAAGACGGGTGGTAGCAAGCTTAACATAAAATAATATGACATCACAGATACAAACTAAAATAGAACTATAGAAGAAAGACAAATAAAGAAGCCGAATCAGCACTTTAATGAAGCACCTAGTAGTCACCAAGAACTCCCTAATGAAGTTTAAAAATTATTGATTGTAACTAGTATGGATCATTGACCTTCTTGTTAATTTGGAAGCCTGGTGTTGTCCCAATAGTACTGTAGCATATCTTTTTGCTGATTTATACATCAGAAACGTCACTATACCACGTTTGACATGAGCTCATGAAAATGATGATTAACCAAAATGTCATCATTGTATTTGCCTGTAAAACTTCTCTTAAACAGTATGATCCTAACAATTTTGAGCTACCAGAAGATTCCAAGGGAATAGTAGTACCCGTTTGGCTAGCTTAACAATCTGCTCTAACAAGCGAGCAACGTTGATTTCTCTCTAAGAGAGCACCCGAATTAAGTCAAGCTTCACAAAATTCCTAGTAATAAACATTTTAATTCCTACATTGCCTTATCACTTATCACAATATTCTCACAACGAGTAACATAGCTAAAAGAACAACAAACAAATGACCCCTGCCTGATATTTAACACAACCCACAAAGAAAATGTTGTTGTAAAATGACCACGTCATCCACCTAACTCCTAATGGAGTTCACTTTCCCAAATAAGCAAAAGCATCTCTTTGCTTCCCATACTAAGACGTGGAATCCATATGATGGTGCTGACAACTAATAAACAACTAACTTTGGTAGTCAGTAATTGACTAAGTTCGTCTCCTTTGGTGCCTGGAGATGCCTAGCTAATATTTGAGCAATACCAACAAAATGCATAACATAAACAAAACAAGTTTACAATATTCAGCTACAACTAAAAAAATGCTAAACAAACACAAACAAAATACCACAATGATTTCCAAAATTTCTCCAAATCCCTGCAATCTTGTTCCCTCTCTGTCTTTAAAATGAGATATACATTCAACAATACCCACAAAAGCTCATATGTTTTCACCAGAACCCATCATTTCATATGAAATTTATACCTAATCAACAAAAAAAAACAGCAAAAACCTAGATCCCTCCCAAAACTAAAATCACATATGAGGTTAAATTTACAGAAATTAAAGGAATTAGATGGATGCAATTACCAGTGATTATCAGTAGACATCTCAAAAAGAATCTCCACGAAACCAAAATTTACAGTTCCAACTCGTTTTCTCCTCGACCAAAACTCAAAACTCTGTTTAATTCAAAAGAACCTTTAGATATAAGAAAAGAATAGCTTCTGCTAACTCATCAAAATAAAATGAATACCTAAAACATCATAAAAGAAATATTAAAAACAAACTGCTGGTGTAAAATTTAATGAGTTTTATTTAAGATTTAGATGAAATTTTACCAGATCTGTTTGTTTAATTTGAGATATTCTTCCATAGATTCTTCGGTATTGAGAGAAATGGGAATGGTAGATACGCCTAAAATGATGTAAACCGGATCATGAGTCGAATTCGAGCTGAAGTTTTGTCAAAATATTATGATGTCGTCTTTAACCGGAGTAGATGGAGAGCTCTGTTTAGTTTCGAAAAATGAAACCAACAAATCAAAACCAACGATGAAGAAAAAATGTTGATGGGTATTTTTGTCACAAAAAAAAAAATCATTTTGAACTAAATCGTTCACCAAAGGACCAACCCGTTCTGAATTGTGTAAATTTGGACCTCCTAATATTAAGCTTGAGAGGAGAGGACTAGAGTGTCCAAAGCCCAACAACTTTGGGATTAAACATTAATTTCTACATATTAATAATTAAGCTGGAAGCAAACAAATAATCAACCAGTCTCTTTTTGGTTCCGTGAATTATATTGATCATTTTTGTCGCAGACGCGTCGTTCCATCTGGTGTCCAGAGAAGCAATAGTTGTGGCTTTACCCAATAACATCGTGTAACATCTTATTTAGCCGTTTATCGTACCGGTGAGCGAATTCACTCGTACTTTCTACAAAAGCACTAAAATAATATTATTAGCCACAATATCGAGTCCTAGCTAATATAAATATGGGTATAAAATGTAGCACTTACGTGCTTATCGGTTACTAGTTGCATAACTAGAGTCGACTCTCCTTTAACCTTAGGTTTCTTCTCGAGACCCTATAGGTTAACGACTTGAATACTTCATTGGGATTGTGAAGCCAAAACCAACTATTATCTTTGTAGTTGCGCGATCTGATCTTGTTGTTTCTATCATGTTGAGTACAATTGAAATAATTGGCTCGAGATTTTATATCTCCAATAGGCAAGAGAGAAAATTAATCACAAACACCTTCGTCTCATCGTTTGTGATTCCACAATAACTTGTTTCGCTAGTCGATTAAGTTTATTGTGAGGTGATTGATAATTCTTGGTTATTCTTCGGGAATATAAGTCCGGGGTATCAATTGGTTCCTCTTCACCTTGATTTGTCAAAAGACGGAACAAAAACTCTTGAGTATTTCTGTGGGAGACAGATTTATTAAATCCTATAGACTTTTCTCTGTGAGACAGATTTGTCTATCAAGTCTTCGACTTTGGGTCATAGAAAATCTTGGTTGTGGGTGAGATCAACTAAGGGAATCAAGTGCGTAGTATCCTGCTGGGATCAGAGACGTAAGGAGCGCAACTTTACCTTGAATCAGTATGAGATTGATTAGGGTTCAACTACAGTCCAGTCCAAAGTTAATTGGTAGTAGGCTAGTGTCTGTAGCGGCTTAATACAGTATGGTTTTCAATATGGACTAGGTCCCGATGTTTTTCTGCATTTGCGGTTTCCTCGTTAACAAAATTCTGGCGTCTGTGTTATTTCTTATCCACATTATATTTTGTTATATAATTGAAATATCACATGTTGTACGTTAAGATCAATCAATTAGAATATCCAACCTTGGGTTGTTGATTTACATTGATTGACACTTGACCATTGGTATTTGGTACCGTTCAAGTTACTCCTCTTATTCAATCGGGCTCGCAAATTTCTATTTGCTGATTGTGGATTGAATTAAGAGTTAGAGATATTAAACTCTTTGATATACTTTACTCTAGATTGAGTCTGACTGTCTAGTTGATTCTCTAGAAAGTATATTGGAGTGTCCTTTTATATTGCCAAACGAATTGTTGGGTGTGGTTGTTAGACCCCCCGTATTTTCAGACTTGCTCGCTGCTTTTCCAGGGGAAGATGTCACAATGTTACATGAAGATGTACCCGATGGATTTCCAGAGATTTCAGTTGTCAAATAATAGACATGGCTCTTATACTTTGATGGATTCTCCACCCCTAACAACAACACTGGAGGTGCAGGCGTGGTCCTAGTATCTCCGTCTGGAAAACTCTTCTCACACCCTTTCAGTTGGATTTCCACTGTACCAACAATTCAGCAGAATACGAAGCTTTCCTGCTAGGATTGTCTTTGGCCAAGCAAGCAGGAGCAATGCACCTTGAGATAAGGGGAGATTCAAAGCTTATGGTCAACCAAATAAATGGAGTGTACTCTCTCAAATAAAACGCTTTCTCCATTCAGAGCCGAAGCACAACGACTACTGACTCATTTTGATGATGCAACGATTTTCCATACCGGTCGAACCAACAACAGATATGTTGACTGCCTAACGACTCTTGCCTCCAAGATGCAATTTGAGGGAGCAGAGAAAGATATCATGGTGCAGAGGCGTGCTGTGTCATATACCTGGATCACTCAAGTTGAAAGCGTTCAAGCGAACGACTGGCGAGCACCTATCATTCATGAATTGAGCAGTTCTCTGTCAGAAGGGAAGGTCAGCCTCAAGGATTTAAAGAATTACTTCTTGCTTCATGGAGCATTGTACTATCGAAATCCTGATGGGTCTTTATCACGATGCCTCGGAGACGAAGAAGTGAACGAGCAACTCAAACGCATACATGAGGAAATATGCGGACAAAAATTGGTGGTTACACTCTACAGAAGGCTTCAAAGGCTCAGATACTATTGGCCTTCCATGGAGGCTCAATCAAGAATTCTAAAGGATCTTGTCCCAATTGTCAGATGCTTCCTCATCATTTATCGGCCTTGAAAATCCATCACACTGGGGAATGGAGGGAACCTTACATCAAGTACCTTCACGACAATGACTTTCCGTTGGAAAAGAAAGAACCAATCAAACTCACTCAAACCGAAATATTTGTCTTTCTTGATGGAATCCTATACCTCAGAAGCTTTGGAAGAAACTTGCTGAGATGCTTAGCTGAGCATGAAATTCCAACAATTTTAAAAGAAATGCACGAGGGAGAGCATCAAGGAAAGAGGAAATTATTTCTCAAGATTCATGAGAAATATTATTGGCCGACCATGGAAGACGATGCAGTTGCACACGTTCAAAAGTGTCATCAATGCCAAGTCCATGGTAATCTCATTCATACTCCTTGTCTCCCATTAAACTCCGTGAACAGTCCATGGACTTTCTATAGATGGGGACTGGATATCAGAAAGATCAATCCAGCATCTTCGAAGCAGCACGAATACATCATCACATCAACTGAGAATTTTACCAAATGGGTTGAAGCTATTCCTCTTCGAGGCACCACCGGAGTCACAATTGCAGCCTTCATTAAAGAATACATCATATGTAGATACGGTGTTCCTAAACACATCATCACAGATAATGAGACTCCTTTTGCCAAAAAGCATGTGAAGAAATTGCTCGAAGAATATGGTATCAAACAAGTTTTATCTACACTGTACTATCCCAAGGAAATGTACAAGCAGAGAGCACCAACAAAACTTTGATCCGGATTCTCCGTCGAACAATTCATGATAATCCTCGAATGTGGCATGAACAATTGCCTATGGATTTATGGGCCTATCGAACCGCACCAAGGAGCTCGATCGGAACTTCACCATACTCCTTCTTCTATGGAGTCGACGCCATACTCCCAGCAGAAATCAAAATTCCTTCAGCAAGGATTGCAACAACCAGTGGGGTACAATGGGATGAAGCCGAAGTGTCCAATTCAAGAATTGCTGAACTGGACATGCTCGAGTCAAGGAGGGCTAAGGTGGAAAAATACGTAGAAGTGATAGGTGTAGAATACACCGTTAATTATTATTTATTGGTTATGCTTTCTTTGTTATTTTTCTTGTAAATTATGTATTTTACGTGTTTTTAAACAATATTGGGAGCCGAGCCAAGGTTTAGAGGAAACTCTATGTGGAGGAATATTAAAAACAGGCCAGCTGTTATTTTAAGGGGTTGCCAATCAGGATGTTCCTTATCTAATGAGTGGGGTGGTCCTTATCCCTGGGGTGTAACCATCCAACCCAAACCACACAACCCTAAATCGAGAGATTTCCTCCGCCACCATTTCATTCGCTCATTTCTGAAATTGAGAAACGAGAAGTGTGGCTGCTGCTAACACCTGAAACAACAGAATCGAGAGAGAAGATGAATGACGAGAAGAACCCAGAATGACAAGAGAAGAATTAGGGTTCAAACTACAAGAGCTTCTGTTGGCAGTGAAGAACATAAGGAGAAGAAGAAAAGGGGATTTGAGGTTAATATTCGTATGGGTTTCCGATGGAATTGATGAGGAAAAGAAGAGAAATGAGAAATGGGTTTGTGTTGGTGTTCCTGAGAGATTCAATAGAGAAGATGGTGGTGCTTGTACCGTGGTCGAATCAGGCGAGTATTGTTGTTGTTGAAAAACACAGGGAGGACTGAAACTGAATCGAGAAATTGAGGAAAATAATTAGGTCATGGAACTTAAGATTGGCTATTGATGATTTCATGGGTTGTAGACGGAAATAGAAGCTGGGTTTGGGTTGATGCTAAGAAGTTCAAATGGATTCAAGAGTTGCAGGCGAGTTTGAATGGATTTTGGTGTTCGAGGTGCTGTAAAGATTACAAAGAAGATAATAGGTCTGTTGATCTGAATTTGTTTGGAGATAAGAAGAAGCTGCACATAATGGGTTATGTGTTGATGCTGCAGAATGAGTTAAATGTAGGTGTTTGCAATTGAAACAGGGGGGTTCGAGTGATATGAACTGAAGCTGCAGTGAATCGACAACACACAGAGAAGAACAAAAGGGGATCTTGCTATTGCTGAAGTAGCAGATGAGTGATTTGATTGTGGTATATGTATGATTAGAAACTTTACAGGAAATGGAGCTAAAGTTGGCCTAGGAAATGCTCTGTAAACAGCCGAGACTCGGCCGGTACTCTTCTCAGACGAATCAACTCGTTTCCGCTGTCGAACGATCTTACTCGTGAGTAAGATCAGTAAGACAGACTCAGATCATCTAACTCAGTGGCTGACTCTCGGACCTTGACCTGTTGACTAACGACGACTGTTAGTTTGACATTTATTGTTAACGGACCGTGACGGAATATTCTGTCGACGAATAAGAAGATTCCAGTGATCCAAAGAGAACTTTCAGGTGATTTTTCGGCGGATTCCGGTGGTACCAGTGAATTTCCGGCGACCCAAAATTATAACTTTTTGTGTGGATTCTTCTCATGGGTGTGAATACTTAGATTTGGAAGTTGGATGGAAACTTGGAAGATTTGGAGAATTGGACTTAAAATTGGAATTAGGCTCAAATTGGGAAAGTGGTGTTATTATGGAATGAGGATTCTTTTCCTACAATAATTGGAGAGCATTGAAGCCTATAAAAAAAGGAGTTCTCTATAACTTTTTGACACCTATACGTACACAACACTTCTCTTTTCTTTATTCTTTGTGTGAACTCCTTAGCATGTGTAGATAATTTTCTTATTGATTGAGGATGAATTCCTAGTTCTTAACATGTTTTGAGTTTTGTTTTTAAAATATACCTTGAAATTTTTCACATGATTATCGTTTGTTTCTACTAATAGGAATGTTTATACATTCATGGTTGATTGATAGGTTGTTTAGAGTGCACGCTAAATTGATTTGTTAATTTGATCTAAAGCTAGTGAAAGTTAGAGGATAAGTAATCGTTTCTTGACTCTTTACACAAATATCAAACACGAGACCTTGCGGAGGGATTCCGTGGAGCAATTGTGTGTGAAAACAACGCTAGAAAGTGGACCAAGCGAACCGAGTTTAACTACTAGTACTAAACCTAAATTCATAAATCTTAATGCGTTCGGGGAATTACATCTTGTAAGCGAACCTCAAGGTGGTTCTTTTGAATAGAATCTGATAACTAAGCGGTCATGTTTGATAGACGCATTTATGTGTCTATTTTCATCTCTTTTGTGTATTTTGTTAGTACCCATTTTTGCTTATTGTGGTGTTTTTATGTTTGTTTAGGTGTTTTTGGAGAAATACCCCTTGTGTAGAAAGAGTTGCTCAATAAGTAATGTTTTACACCCCGGAGAAATGCACTGAAAGGCACCCCAGAAATGCACCGGAAACGTCCCAGAAATGTACCGGAGGATCCCAGAAAAATTATCATTTCCACCCCAAAATTACTATTTCCACCCAAATTACTATTCGCACCCCAGCACTCTGGATAAGGGGCACCTTCTTCTCAAATTCAAATAAACTTTTTGGCGGGAAAATTGGTTCATCAACTGGCAGAATTTCAATCGACAAAATGAAGGTGTTGTGGTGCGATTCAATGGCTCAAACTTGGTAAGAAGATGTGATATAGGATAAGGAACACGTTTTGGGCTTTTGGTTCGATCAAATTTGGCCATAATTAGTTGTACAATTCACGGAAGCAAAACAGGGAAACACGGGTTGGACACGGGATTGGAGAAGATTTGAGCGTGTTCTTCTCATGCATGAGGGCTCTAGAAACGTTTTGGGTCGTGTTTAAGCACTTATAGAGTGACCAGGATGGAAATCTATGCGTACCAGAGCAAGAATGGAAAGAAAATATTCCCAAGAATATTTTTCTTTACTGCCGAGTTAAAGAGAATTATATGGAGTAATTGAGGGAGATTCAACGAGCTGTATGTGTATAAATATGTTCCCTGGGAGTACTAGAGAGGCTGTCGAGAGTTGGTAGAAGAGAGGAGAGCCACAGACGCAGAATCAATAGTTGATCAACTCTGCTGCTGCTGCTGCTGCTGATGAAGAACACCAAGACACGAAGAACGGACTCGCAGCAGCAGTCGTTTATCAACAGTGAATGACTCACGTCCGTGGGTCGTAGGTGTGGGTCGTAGCGTTTCAGCGACAACGACACAGCACCTCAGCTTTGTCGTTCATTTTGGACGCCTTCTGTGGGTCGCAGAATTCTGTTTTAGAACATTTACTTATCTTTCTCTTTATTGTAAACATCAATTGAGCTTAATAAAATATTTTGAGAGGTTTTCCAACATGATGAGTTAATTCCCTCGTAACCAAGGCAATGGAGGAAGCTATTCACGCAAACATAAATGGGTAACTATTTCATTTAATTATATAATTCACCTAATCGCTGCTTTTGCAGAGTTTTAAATTGTTTGAATGATTGTCTTAATTATTTGTTATTCAGTTTGATAGGTTATGCTTGGTTTAATCTCTTGATAATCTATGCTTAAGGTTTACAAATAATGTTTGAGAATTTGTATGATTGATAGTGAATTAAAGATAAAAGAGGACTTAAGAATTGAATAGAGTTTTGAAATATTTATCATTCAATCTTGCGTAGTAGTGGAATCTAGTGTCTTGGTTACCTCTCGCCCAAAATTGTTAATATTTTGTATATATATTTTTATAAGTCTAAAAAAATCCTTTACCTTCACAAGTCTTAGAGTTCGAACCTTTATTACTACAACCCACGAAAAAATCTATAATCATTTTGGCGCCGCCGACGCGGATTTGTGCTTAGGTAGAATTTTTATTTTTATTTTTTTTTTTTTTTATTTTTTGTTCCTTTTTACTTTGTCTTTTTGTCTTTGATTTACAGGTTCGAAGTGGAGCACTAAGGACTTGGAGAGGAAAAAGCTTAAAGCGAAAAGCGAAAAGAGAAGAAAAAAGGACAATTTTAGGATTTAATTTTTAATTTTTTTTTTTTAGAGTGTGTGAGGAAAACTGTAATTTTTTTTATTTTGGTTGGACTTTATTCTGGACAATTGGACTTTTTTTTTTTAACCCTACGGAAGGGTATTATATAAAAAAAAAAAATATTATATAAACTGTGTGCAGGAAGGACGACGATTACTATATCGTCTCGGCCCCTCGGGTTCGCACACGGCATAGGAGTCGTGGCCCGAGTCGACGACAACGGTTCATCGCCCGTCTGGTACGGGAGGTAAGTCCAATCGAAACACCCGCGAATCTCCTGCAAGCGGGTTACTGTCTGCCTTAAGGTGATAATTGTTTGAGGACGAACCGGACTGTCTTTATTTTCCTAGTAAAGGGCAAGGCCTGGCCTAAACAAGATAAGGGTTCGGATTTCATCACCGTTCCCTTCTTGCCCGCCTTAGGAAAACGAAACCGAACGCGAACCTAAGCTTTAAAATTTGGAATAGAACGAGACCGATAGGGTAACGAGCTTAATAGGAAACTCGTTCGAAAAATATTGGTTGCTCTTTAAGCACACTCCAAAGTTCATGACGGTTTCTGTGAGTTGAATGCGTGACTGCGCTGCCTTGTGATAGCGGTGAGGCCTTGGGTATCAAAGCTCCACTGAGCTTCCCTCGCCTCAATTCAACTTACTTTGACTCGGATTGATTCCAGAGGGGTTTGCTCAAATTGCAACGAATTCCCTTTCGAAAGATAGAAGCTGGTCTAGAAACAATCTAAGTGGAGCCATCATGCTTTTTGTTTGCTAGAAATCTTTAGGTTTGTTTTGGTGGAGTCGAGTCGGCCTTGTTTGTGATTGTGTAGAATTCCCCTGCAATTAATAATGTCGAACTGGTATGATAGAAGCCAATACAATGAGTATCGACCTGATTTTGATTATGGACATCATCCTTTTTATGACCATGTTGGGAATAGTGGTTGGGAACGCCATCCTTTGGAAGGATATGGGTCATACCCTGGTGAGCCCAATTACTATCCACACATGCATCAGTCTTACGAGCAAGAAGATTATAGTACTAGTTCTTCGTCTCTAGAGGATACAATCAAACTATTGAAAAGTAGTCCTTTTTATGATCCTTCTGATAATTCCTCTTTATTAGAGTCAACACGTAAGTTAGCTGAGTCGACGCGTAAGTTAGCTGAGATGAATAGTATAATTATAGACGAAAGAACAACAATAATGAGTGAACCTTCTTTAGAAGACCACCTCAAGCGGATAGCTGAGACGAACGAAAGAATTGCTCGAAATTACTTGAATTGCCAATCTAGTGTATCCAATAATACCCTTGAGAATGAAGATAGTTATTTACACAATCAAGAGAACGAGGTTATAATTGGTAACACTACTTATTTAGATAAGGTTCAATCATCTTCGTACTATTATGATGATGAGGATAGTAGTGATGAAGAATCTGAAATATGTAGGCATAGTGATCAGGAATCTAGTAATCCAATTGAGCTTTATAGTGATTATATTATTTCTACTTCAAATCCAAATAATTTTTATGATTATTCACCTATTCAAGAGGATGAGGATTTGATTAGGAATACCACCGTTTTAGACGATGTAGTATTTCCTTTTGATTACGAAGCCGATAGTGGTTTAGAGGAACGGGTTTATTCTGAAAATGCTGTTTTAGAGTCTAGCGACTCAGAAACAATAATCTTGAATGAAGAACATAGACTCGTAGAGATGAGTAAAGATGCACTACCTGATAAAAACTTAGAAGAATTAATTGACCACTTCCAAGAATCTGATGATCTAGATATTAGGGAGATTGTGACTAGTCTATCTAGAGACACTGAAAACTCTAAGTTTGGGGGTGATTATCACTTTCCTAGTGCTTTACCTTTAACTCTCAGAAAGTCCCCTCATATAGGACTTAATATCCATTCCTTAACCATCTTACAAGATTATCTTCATACTAGGTTTACCGAACCTAATGATGTCCTGAAAAAAGTTCAGTTATTAGAAACCCATCCTCTGGTTGATGTGGTTTGCCCAGGCTATGATACTCAGATTGACTTTGTTTTCCTACCAAATAGTTTTCTTCCAACTGTGGGAACATTTCAAATGAGTCGAATATTAAGTTCTGAGACTAAGCCTAAGTACTTTAGGTTAATAGAATCGACACATTTTCCTAAGAATGACCACTACTCTCACTGTGGTCAACTTTGTAAGTCATATCTGATTGACTTAGAGGATCCGCAATTATTTAGGTTATTACTTCGTGATTCTAAGTTCGTATTTGAGTTTTTACAGACTCTAAGACCTAATAATTTGGATCCAACCTATGAAGAAACACATCCAATGAAAATATTCTATTTAGACCCTTTCATAGAACCTGAACCTGAACCACAATTAGCGATAGTTATCAGGAAACTAGGTAAGGGCATGCTAGTGTTTTTCATTTCGTTGGTTCACTGTAGTTTCCTTTTGTCAGCTCTTTTTGGTTTTAAAGACCCACAGTTATTCCGGCTACTGTTATACGGTTCGAGTTGACTAAACCTTTCCTACGTCTGGCTGAAGACTTTAAACTTAGCACTTCTTGGGAGGTAACCCAATATTCTTGCGACACGGTAATATCCTTCCTTATCTCTTTTGCTTCAAGTGGTAACAGTTTCTCCTTGTTCATGCTTTTAGTTTCATCTTTAGAACATTGAGGACAATGTTAGATTTAAGTTTGGGGGTATGGGAGAAACTTTTTAGTTGCATAATAAAAAACTCCAGTGCCTAGAAATTTACGCCTATTAAGGATAGCACTAACCAATCTAAGTGGATGGAAACATTTTTGTTTTAGGAGTTGAGGAACCAATCTGACTAGATGGAAACATCTATAGAGTCTATTCATAAAAGCACAGAGCTCAGGTGTTAGAAATAACATGATAGTTTCGCCATATCTTGTCGAGTCCTTTTCACTTTCTATTTTTAGTTTTCTTTTATTTCAAGTGATTTGGTGGGGCACACGATTCAAGTTGTTACCTTTGCTAGGGTGAAATAGAGTGACTGAGTTACCCAAAAAAAAAAAAAAAAAAAAAAAAAAAAAAAAAAAAGACCGGACCAGTTAGACCAATCGGAATAAGTATTAACACTTGGATAGCAATATGCGTGTGTTCTCCCTGTTTCCGTCGCCTAAGCAAGCGTGGAATGCAGGACCCGTGGGAACTATCGTGTAATCTGCTGACAAGAAGCATGCGCTTGGATCCAAAAGATCTATTCATGCCGTTAAGTTAAAAAAAAAAAAAAAAAAAAAAATGGTTATTGTTATGTGTAGTCAACTGCTGGTTCCCTTGTATTTGCCAGTTTGTTGATCTAGATTTAAGTTATTAACTACTGGTTCCCTTGTATATGCCAGTGTGTTAATATTAGTCAGACCGGTATCTCAGTCATTTAGGTTAGGTTCACCTTGGCAGAGGCCTTCAGACAGATATGGGAAACACCGTTCACTTTTCAACCATCTACATTTTTCTTTTTCCATCTTCTTAATCTTTTCATGTGATTAGTCTGACTCCGAGTATGATGTCCATCGTGAAACTATCTTAGTAGAGCTCTGTCACTTATATGGATTTTAGTATGCTTGAGTGCAAACTCGTGTACAGCAATTGGAATTTCGCATCAGGGTTCTTCCTCTTAGAGTCAATAATTGTATGCCAACCAAGGAGGTTCTTTAGTGCTTTCCAAGGTTCTGCGTAGATAGCTAGGGTCTGGAGTATTGGTTTTTGTGGGTACACCTCTGATAAACCCACCCGAGATTAACTCGGTCACTTTTCAAGAATAAATTTTGCTCGAGGACTAGCAAATAATAAGTTTGGGGGTATTTGATAGACGCATTTATGTGTCTATTTTCATCTCTTTTGTGTATTTTGTTAGTACCCATTTTTGCTTATTGTGGTGTTTTTATGTTTGTTTAGGTGTTTTTGGAGAAATACCCCTTGTGTAGAAAGAGTTGCTCAATAAGTAATGTTTTACACCCCGGAGAAATGCACTGAAAGGCACCCCAGAAATGCACCGGAAACGTCCCAGAAATGTACCGGAGGATCCGAGAAAAATTATCATTTCCACCCCAAAATTACTATTTCCACCCAAATTACTATTCGCACCCCAGCACTCTGGATAAGGGGCACCTTCTTCTCAAATTCAAATAAACTTTTTGGCGGGAAAATTGGTTCATCAACTGGCAGAATTTCAATCGACAAAATGAAGGTGTTGTGGTGCGATTCAATGGCTCAAACTTGGTAGGAAGATGTGATATAGGTTAAGGAACACGTTTTGGGCTTTTGGTTCGATCAAATTTGGCCATAATTAGCTGGACAATTCACGGAAGCAAAACAGGGAAACACGGGTTGGACACGGGATTGGAGAAGATTTGAGCGTGTTCTTCTCATGCATGAGGGCTCTAGAAACGTTTTGGGTCGTGTTTAAGCACTTATAGAGTGACCAGGATGGAAATCTATGCGTACCAGAGCAAGAATGGAAAGAAAATATTCCCAAGAATATTTTTCTTTACTGCCGAGTTAAAGAGAATTATATGGAGTAATTGAGGGAGATTCAACGAGCTGTATGTGTATAAATATGTTCCCTGGGAGTACTAGAGAGGCTGTCGAGAGTTTGGGGAGGTTTGGAGGCGAGCAGAGAGGCGCAGGAGGAGTTGCAGAGAAGTTACCTGCTGCTGCTGCTGCTGCCATTAACACGCCTGAAGAACACGAAGAACGGACTCGCAGAAGCAGTCGTTTATCAACAGAAACATCGACTGTCGTCTGTGGGTCGTAGTTCTTCAACGACAACAGCAACTCAGCTTTGTCGTTCATTTTGGACGCCTTATGTGGGTCGCAGAATTCTGTTTTAGAACATTTACTTATCTTTCTCTTTATTGTAAACATCAATTGAGCTTAATAAAATATTTTGAGAGGTTTTCCAACATGATGAGTTAATTCCCTCGTAACCAAGGCAATGGAGGAAGCTATTCACGCAACATAAATGGGTAACTATTTCATTTAATTATATAATTCACCTAATCGCTGCTTTTGCAGAGTTTTAAATTGTTTGAATGATTGTCTTAATTATTTGTTATTCAGTTTGATAGGTTATGCTTGGTTTAATCTCTTGATAATCTATGCTTAAGGTTTACAAATAATGTTTGAGAATTTGTATGATTGATAGTGAATTAAAGATAAAAGAGGACTTAAGAATTGAATAGAGTTTTGAAATATTTATCATTCAATCTTGCGTAGTAGTGGAATCTAGTGTCTTGGTTACCTCTCGCCCAAAATTGTTAATATTTTGTATATATATTTTTATAAGTCTAAAAAAATCCTTTACCTTCACAAGTCTTAGAGTTCGAACCTTTATTACTACAACCCACGAAAAAATCTATAATCAATGTTACTCAGTGAAATAAGGAGTTTTGAATAGAATATGATAACTAAGCGGACCTGTTACTCAGTGAAATAAGGAGTTTTGGGGTTAGCTAAGCGAACCTGCTATCCTACGGTTGGTGATAATCTGTGACTAATAACATGTGGATGAAAAACATAACTTGAATCATTGTTTTGCAACGAAGAAGGATTCCTTGATCTTGTCTCTCTTATTGATTTCAACTTTATCTTTTTAATTGTTTTGTTTATTTTCTTTTGCTTTTTAAAACCAATCCCCCTTTTTTGTGACAACTAAACAACTAAAACCTCTTGCTCCCCGTGGGAACGAACTTGGCTACACTATATTACTTATTAATTAGGTGGAAAAATATTAAATAATTTGTTGTGTTTACGACACGCATCAAGAAGCATACAAACAAAGTATTTCCAGAGCTTACAACAAAATGGTAAGACCCCGAACATTCCAAGTAGGAGATTTGGTATTAAAGACATCAAAGCACATTCAACAAGATATGTCTACTCCTAAGTTCTCTCCGAAATGGGAAGGACCATATGTAGTCATCAAGGCAGTATCCAGTGGATATTATAAGATCTTATCTATTGATGGAGGAGTGGAAGGAAATGTAATCAACGGTAAGTGGCTCAAAGCATATTACGCCTGATCAGCAGAAAACCATTACCTTTTCATCATTCAATCATATTTCAAAATCTAATTTATATTCCTCCAAAGAGCGTGTAGAATGCTCATTTGTTCATTAAAACATCTCATCAATTTGGACAAAATTCCTTCTCACCGTGATCAATTATTCACCTAGAGAAAAGTCTAAACCTATTCAAAAACAACAATCATAAACACTCGTCTAAAGCATACCGTCTAACAACAAATAATTCTTATTGGACATCATTTTAAACTTCGTCCATAGGTTTTCGTTTCTTATCCTCGGATCTTCAATTTCCTTACCAACCCTCACTGATTCCAGAGCTAGTGCTCTCTCTTCTTCCATGATAGCAGTCGAAAAAGAAATCATGTTGCCACCAATGGCAGCCCTATCAATCTTGATAATCTTAATGCGACATCGAAGCCAGCCTACATTGAATTTCAGGAGCTCACAATTCGAGATCATGTCATTCCATCTATAAAACTCTTTGTTCTTAACATCCCGCAAGTTCTTCTTGTTCATTTCATCGATAATGGGCAACAATCCGGCGACCGTGGTAAAGATAGTTGGCAGAAAACCCCTACATACTTCCGTAGTGGCGATATGTCCATATTTTCTCCAGATTTTGGTATACAACAATGCATAACACTTGGGCACGCTGAAGCCACCAACAAGTTGATTATCAGGGCAAGAATTTTCCATAGGAATGTCGAATGAAAGTCCAGCAGTCAGATACTCACGAACAGGAACTTCAACGTCAACATCTACAAGGTCGATTGAGTCATCATCAGCACAATCATCATCAACTGTTGTTGGCTATCTTTTCTTCTTCTTCCCATCCTCAACAAAGTGAACATCAACCTACATATAAAACATTCAAGATCAATAGATATTTGGATAAACATTCAAGAAAATATCTATCAGAAAACTTACAGATGTCCCAACACCAGCACAGGTCGGTTTGAAACGAGCAGGGATCTTGATGGTGTGCTTTGGTCTTGAGCTATGTGGGTAAGAAGAAAAAAATTGGTCACCCTGGTTCATCTGCGACAAATATTTCCTTTAGTCAATCGTTGATTATACGAAAGAAGGAACATAAAGGGAATACTTCATACCAAGTTGGATTTTGTGGCTCCCCGCTTTGATGGAGACACATGAGGATACCAACTATTGTCTGACATATTGGTGTGAGGTATGATGATAATTGAAATTTCCTATGTACGATGAAACTAACTCAGGAATGGGAGAAAATATTTGTGTAAATGATAAACCCTAAGTCTGGAAGATATATACAAGATACGGTGGACACTTATCTTCTGCGAATGGTCAATTCAGTTACGAGTTTTACTGAAACCCTAAGTTCCAAACAAGATCAATACTGGAGACGCTGAGGAAAATAACGCACTGGGGACTGACAATGACCAAGGCTTGGCATGGAAATAAAATAACCCACGGCTTTGTACATATCACATGTCTTCCCAATCTATATGGCGTTCGCACTTTTCATAGGTGGATGTCACTGGAGTCTTCCAAGGAATTATGATGGATTTTGGCACATGAACATTGGTTCACGTCATTTAATTCAATCAAATGCTCAAGAAAAATATTAATAAAAGGGTTTTCATTCAAAAAAAAATCTTAATTCTAAAGTAAAGTTGCTCAAAAGATCAAGAAGATATCTATTATGAAAACTAAAAGGCGTTCAAATGCTCAAGAGGATTGCAAGACTAATCATCGGATTCGTCAGATTTGTCATATTCATGATCATCGTCCTCCATGGAATCTTCTTAAAGCTCTTTCTCGGAGTCGTTGTCGGAATTTTCACTGGGGATTTCTTTCAACTGATCCTCAGGATCGCCATACATTGCATCTAAATATTCATCTTCTTTGCATTCGGCTCGAAAATCCGCCTCAACCAATCGCTCAGTTTCTCTACCAGGTGGATATGGACTAATTCTACGTTCTCTAAGCTTCCATATGGATTCAATTTCCTCGGCGTCTGAGTATGAAGATACACCGTCAGCACGAGATTGAATTTCGTCCTCAGCTGCTTGCTTTGTCTGCTGAAGTCGATGCCGTTTTTGATAAGCTGCAAGTTTTTCATCTTCGGCTTCTCTCTTTAAAAACCTATCATGAGTAAATTTCAGATGATCCAGAGACATGTTGTTTATCAGCTTTCCAGCATCTCTTAGGGACTGAGCTACCTCGGCGCACGCATCTGCAGAGCTTTTCATCTCTGGCTTGGACGTATCGGAATATTCCTCAAAGGAACTTGAAGAATGGTCACTGGAAGTCACCATTATCTATTGCGGAGAATGAGGAGTCAAGACACATCGATAACAACACGAATCAAAAATGGTAATTCTTAACTCTTACCTCTTTACGATTCCACTAACAGTAGTGATTATGATACAAGAGTTAACACTTCAAAACTTGCTCGTTTCTTTGAACCTGCAAAAAATGAACAAAACTTTGACTTTCAAAAAATCAAAACCTGATTTTTCATAAAATCATGAACATAATTTCCACTGTGAACATTCATCACTGAGTTGTAAAAAAAAAACTCACACCAAGACAATATTTTTCACAAACAATTGTCTACCTTTAATGGTTATTCAAAACCGATATTGTGATTTTAACAAAATAATAAAACGTGAATTACTCACCTAAAAAAATTAAAAAAAAAAAATTTAACGTGAGCAAACTCACGTAAATAAAAATATATAATACATTTTTCTTTCGTGAATATTCACGTAAAAAAATATTCCCTCGTACGATCGTCCGTCTTTGAAATGAGTGTTTATTTCGATTTTGTGAAAACTCGCACTTTTAAGATAAACTTTGGTTTTCAACAAATCTCATAAAAAAAATTTTATCACTAGACACAGGTCTATAAAAAAAATCTCTCCTAAGTTAGGGATTTTTTCTCGTTTCTTAAACTAACGAACGAACTAACGTTCGTTCCTAAAACAAGGGTTTTCTACAAAACTCGCGCCTATATATGCATATGTATATATAATTTTAACATGAACAACTCATGAACAAGCTACAAACTCTTAAAAAAAAATTTTTTTGCGTACCTGGTCGGTCCTAGCAGAAAATTGACCGGACGGTCGAAGATGAGCTCCGCCGAAAAAGTATTCCTGCTGCTGACGTGAAGGTGATGAAGAGATTGAGATGGTGGTCGGTTATGAAGAATAAATTTATTAAAAAAAAGAAAAGGGTGTTGTTGATGGTGGTTTTTAGCTTAGGGTTAAAATCGTAAAAACTTACATCTGACATGACGTCACTACGGCCACTAGCGCATTTATTGAATCATCCAACATGCCTACGTAAGAATTACCAGGGTACCTTTTTTTTATGTACATGTGTCATGTTCCACGACAGAACCCTTAGTATTGACCGACAACATCTTCATACCGAACCCTAATTCTCACACCACACGTGCCAATGGCAAACCATACCAGCCACGTCTCTGCGCCAAGGCATGCCAACCATGCCAGCCACGCTACCGTGCCAATGGAAACCCATGCCAGCCACGTCTCCGCGCCAACCATGCCATCCGCGCCACCGTGCTAATGGCAAACCATGCCAGCCACGTCTCTGCGCCAAGGCATGCAAACCATGCCAGCCACGCCTCCGCGCCAAGGCATGCCAACCATGCCATCCGCGCTACTGTGCCAATGGAAAACTATGCCAGCCACGTCTCCATGCCAAGGCATTCCAACCATGCCAGCCACGCTACCGTGCCAATGGAAAACCATGCCAGCCATGTCTCCGCGCCTAAACTATGCCAAAATCCTAGCTTGGCCACGCCTAAATCATGCCATGACCGGCCTTTCCTTCACGGCTGCCAAAACGAAGGGTTGCAACAATCAACGGCCACCCTTCCATCTAAAATGCAAATCTTAGCCGTCCAAGGTCGCCAGCTAACGCGTGGTAACCTTTGGCTTAACGCCAATCCCCAATTTGGTCGCGCCCAAACTATGCCAAAACCCTAGTTTTTGGTCGTGCCTAAACTATGCCAAAATCCTAGCTTGGCCACGCCTAAACCATGCCATCCGCACCACATGTTCCAATGGCATGCACATCAACCTTTCCGCGCCAAGGCATGCCAACCGTGCTACATATGCCAATGGCATGTCGTGTCAGCCGCATCTCCACGCCAAGGCATGTCAGCCGCACCACATGTGCCAATGACATGCCGTGCAACCTTTCCACGCCAAGGCATGCCAACCTTGCCACATGTGCCAAAGGCATGCCATGTCAGCCGCATCTCCACGCCAAGGGATGCCAACCATGCCACATGTTCCAATGGCATGTCGTGCAACCCTTCCGCGCCAAGGCATGCCAACCATGCCGCATGTGCCAGCGGCATGCCACGCCACATCTCCGTGCCCAAAGCATACCTACCATGTCGGCGCTCCACATGTGCCAATGGCATGCCAGCCACATCTCCGCGCCAAGGCATGCCAACCATGTCAGCCGCACCGCTGTGCCAAAGCCATGCAAGCCTTTCTCCATGCTGTTGGCTTCCAAAACGAAGGGTTGTGACAATCAACGGCCACCCTTCCATTTAAGATGCATATCTTAGCCGTCCAAGGTCACCAGCTAACTCGTGGCGACCTTTGGCCCAATGCCAAGCCCTAATTTTGGCCGCGCCCAAACTATGCCAAAACCCTAGTTCTTGGCCGTGCCTAAACTATGCCAAAATCCAAGCTTGGCCACGCCTGACCATTTCAAAGCCATGTCGGCCATGCTTTCATTCCGCTGGCTACCAAACGAAGGCTTGCAGTAATCAACGGCTACCTTTCCTCTCAAGATGCAAATCTCGACCGTCGAGGGTCACCATCGAGCCGGCAAGTCTCTCAAGCTCAACTTGCCAAACAGCAACAACATGCTACATTTTTTCCACGAAAACACTCGAGACATCAACACATGTTACAAACTGGGGGATGCTCATTAGGGTATTGGTTTGGCGGTTTACAGCGTGCGGCGTACTATACTACGCCTGTTACAAGATAGTGTCATAAGAATGAGGAGGTTATTAAATACAGGGAATAATGGTGAACGATTTCTTTCGTTATGGAACATCAATTCAAGGCGTTACCAGTTACCACCTCCTCCCATTTACTCATATGTTTCCATTTCTTACGAGATCAGAGTACGTTTCACTTCGACTTGTATAAATAGGTCTTACCTATTACCACCGAACAACAAGTTTTGGTCAGGAGCATACAACACTCAGAAATCAATTGTTAGCTTTCCCATTTGTTAGCTTTCACTTTCTGATACAAGTCAACCAACTACTCTTCCAGAATCAACTATTCTGGTCTCAACACTCTCTTCGCTTCCCTCCCCAAAACCAACCCTTCTCCTTCACTTTGTGACCGAAACAATTCTAGAACGACCATTTCTTGGTTTAGGCCGGATTTGTACAGATTGATCTCTCGAATCTAAAGTACTCCCTTGCAGTACATTGTTTAGGGTTTAGACTCGTTTCTCACCCACAACACACAAAATTACCGAAACCAGCAGAAACTGTTTTCACCCTCAAATAATTGGCGACCACAGTGGGAGATTAATCTCTCGGTTACAATATCGATTTACAACTCCCAATCTCATACTTCAACCCAGACATTAAGGTGGTAGAAGCAAACGATCCGCTCAGGGATCGGCGACTCAGTTACCAGTCATGACACGACAAGAGATGACTTGGGACTTCCAAGATGGTAGAAGCAAACGATTCTCCCAGGGATCCACGACTCGGTTATCAGGTGACTCAGGGACGACTGGGGACTTTCCACAATCACGTCAGCGCTTCACACAAAACTTGTACTTACACCCGGAAGATTCATTTTTCGTCAAGAGATCCGAAAAACCCGAGTATGTCTTTCCTAGACAAAATACATGGTTTACTACCTCAAGTTTTCACGGGAATGATAAAACCGATATCCATGTTATGTCTCATCTCATGCTCTCTACCGACATGCAACGCTCACGGTTCTATGGTTTTCCTGGGATGTTTGCGTCACTTGCAATCGTAACCAAGATAACATTATTCTAAAACAATTTATTCAAAAATAGTAATCCAAAACCCTCATAGATAACAGTTATCTATCATTTCAAACCAAAACCATAAACCAGGCTTCTCATCTGCCTTTCAAAAAAAAAAAAAAAAACTAAATAAAGAAGTTCAGAAGACAGGAGTGCATTTAAGGAAAACTATCCAGTAACGGCTTGCTCTTCTTGGAGAAAGCCTCCCTCGCACTTTCGAGATCCGCCCTTTTCAGATTCAGCTTCCTGGACAACCTTTCGATTTTCGCCTCCTGCCGTGTGATTTCATCCGCAAAAGGGCCTTCGACCGCTATGGATTTCAACTTTTCAATCTCAGCAAAGCCTTCGACAAACCAGGAGACGTTGAAATCATGGTCTACGTAATATCACGATGAAACTTCCAACTTGTAATCACGTCCTCAGAAATGGTTCGGCCAGTCAATTTGCACATATCATCAATCGAAGATAAAGCTTTCTCCAGCAAACTGACTAGTGACCTTTTTGGTTGTGGCAATGTGTCCGTACCTTTCCCATATCTTGGCGTATAGTGTTTCATATTTTGCTGGCACGCTGAAGCCCCCGGTCAACACATGATCCAGACAAGGAACCAAGTATGGAGGAGAAAAAGTGGCGCCAGCAACTGAACTAGTGACCAGCAAGGGATTCCCAACTACAATTGTGCCCGCAGACACGGGAATGCTCTCTGTTATTTGAGTCGCAACAATACTTTCAGCTTGATCAACCTTCGTTTCTATATTTCCAGATGTAGCTTCCGCAGTTAGAGGTAGAACTGTATCTCCACGAGCCTCCATTTCATGGTAAGTGTGTAAATTGGGCCGGGCCGGGCAGACCGGCCTATTTATTAAATGGGACGGTATAGGGCGGGACAGAACATCTCTTATCAATGAAATTAAAAGGTCCGGGCGGGCAGGGTTATTTATCTACAGTAAGTACCCATGGCCTACCCAAGTCTGTTTTGTAATTTGGGCTCGGGCGGGTAGGGCCGGGAGGGCCTTGAATATTACAAACAAATATATATTATACATATATATTGTTAAAAATAAAAAGAAAGTAGTAATAATACACAAGTTTTACTTAAAATTAATAATCAAATACGAGAATTGAGATGGGAATAAGATAAACCAAACTTCCTATAATTTTTCCTGAATTGAATCATCAGAAAAGGAAAGTGCCTTAGATTTTGCTCAATATTTTCTCTATATGGTTAACAAAATTAGACTCCTATGGAATAAAAGTTAAGAAATACATATGAAAACTATGAGGGTTGACTGTATTAAGTATATGTACCAAGTATATTCTAGGATAAAACAAAATTGGAACAGTCACTTAGGCTAGGTAAATGGATAACACTGGCGGGTAGCATTGACGAGATAATAGGAAGGGTATTGGGCCGGGCAAGAAAATTTGAATTGTGGCCTATGCCCGCCCTCTTATTTAAATGGGCTAGGTCGGGCCAGCCCGTAAAGGGTCACGGTCACCCATGGGTTGTCATGGGACAGGGCGAACGGTACTGGGCCTCGGGCTGCCGGGCAAAATTTACACCCCTACTTCAGGGCCATTTCCAGAAGCAGATCCTTCCTGTAATGTCACGAGATAGACACTTTCAAAAAAAAAAGGAAGAGGAAGAAAGAAAGATGCGCAGAAGACTCACTGATCCGCTTTCAGAAGAAGACTCAACACTGCTGTCGGAAGATCTATTCTCGTCATCACGAGATTCAGATTCATAGATTTCATCCTTTTCGGACTCATATTCACCATGGGAAGGTTTAACATTGCCACCCTTGCCTCAAGAAGTGCCGCCTTCTGACGACGTGCAAGTTTAGCATTGCCACCCTCCGCCTCAAGAGGTGCCGCTTTCTGACGACGCGCAAGTTCGGTAAAGGCGTTCACACTGCTGAGATCCTGAACAAAGCGCCAAGACGGAAATTCATAAATGAAATGAAGATTTACACAATCCAGCTAAGCCGGGGAGAAGATGACGCATACCCGGATATTGGAAGAGCTGAAAGTCACGAGAGCCGCCGGATCTGCCGGACCTGACCGAAATCCACCTGAGCGATTCTTTGACCTTCCTTCCTTCGCTTGGGGAATGTCTGCATCCCGACTAGGGGACTTTTTCTTAGTTGAAGAAGGATCCCTCAACAACGGGTGCTTTGCCAAAACCTCAGGGGAGGGTTTACCGCGGGTATTCTCCACTGTATCATTCACGAAAACTTGGATAGCAAGGAACTCATCCTTCCAGAACGCATTATACTTGGAAGTCGTCGAAGGGTTTCTTTCCAAGGGCAAGAAGGGGAGACTCTTACCTGGCGCAAGGGTACTGGCGTCGAGAACGGCGGGCAACGGATTATCTGAAGCAACCGGATGACGAGCAAGAGGGACTCCTTGGTCAAAGCCCATATGTCGACCTGCCCGATCAATATTGTAGGAGACTACCTGGAACGATCCTCGAAAGAAAGACGGTATACAACCAGGCACGCAACTTCGCATGAATACAACCTCTCCAACACTCATATTCCTTTCGTCAGAGAGCAAAGACATGTTCGGAGCAGAAGCAAAAGTGTTAACCTGAACTATGGATGCGCACACAGGGGTCCACGGGCAAAAGTTGACCGCGTACGAATTGTCGAGAAAATCAACCAGGTTTGAACCGGCTCTTGGGCGCCTATTCGACCATCGAAGTATCCTCGAACCGCCGCAAGCCTCGGGAAGTGAAGCCAACGATTTAGGAGTGTATCTCTCGAAATGCTCCCATAACCATGCCTAGAGGAAAGCGGCATGGATATACGAGTCCACTTTCATGTAGCCATTTGAAACGCGCATGTCTGCAACCAGATGATCCAAGTGTGTGTACAGAGAACCAAGAAACAAGCCGCCAATGGGGAGAACGACGCCTTTCACTAATTTTATGGAAAACTTGGTAAGTTTCGGTCTTATCTCCTTCCTACTAGAGCCATCATCGAAAATATCTCTGGATAACCAAAGAGCCAAGAATGCCGCGACATAAAGTGTAATATTCTTTTGATCCGGCTCCAACTCATCGGGAAACCATTGAGACACCCACCAGCTGTAGAAACACCTCGTCTCATTTTCTTTCCGAACGAACCCTTTCGACTTCGCAACCAGAGTGGTGCGTGTCTCTTCTTCATCTTCTGATAACTTGATATCGAGGTTTCCTGTTTTGGGAAGATTCAGCAAAACGGCCACACTTTCTAAGGAGATAGTCATTTCGACCCACCTACATACGGCCGTGTGAGTACCTGGACACCACCTGGAGATGAAAGCAACCAGACCCGGGATATCTTTCTTAACTTGAAGAGTTGCAGAGGCCGCGGCAGTATCAATGATTTGTGCCCAGGTCAAGCTAGCTCTTACGCAGTCTTGGCTTATCATGAATCGCATCCATTTGTCGAAAGAACGCAATGGACTCACACTGATTTTAAAGTCAATATGGGAAGCAGATTACTCTCCTATGTAGAGACAGAACCGTATTACACCCTCTGGTCGAACCGACCGTGTCCTGCTTTCATCTTCTGAACCGGTCAGAAGAATCAGCACATACTTGGGATGATTTTTCCTAGTTGTGGCATAAAACATCGTGAAGAATTCATCATCCGTGTTTGGTTTGGAGTTGCCAACGTCTTTTGGTACAACAAGACTTTTCTCAGGTGACATCCTAACGAAAGTTTCTTACGCTTTCGCTATCGAGGTAACTACACTGGAAACAAAACAAAAGGAAGTTACTACAAGCTGCATGAAAGCTATTTTGTCAGCAATGGAGAATCCATTTTAGACGCGAACCAACTTGTTTTGGTTGCAAAGTCATAACATGCATAACCGAAGAAATGGAGACTACCAAACCCTACGAAGCCACGGAAAGCACACTCCTTGCGAAGCCGTACCTTGCAACGGAAAGTACACACCCGACCAAGCAAGCATGCTCCACCGCGGAAAATATACGCACGGCTACACCAAGGAAAGGGAGGAAACCCTAAAACTAGGTTTTCGTGGGAAAGGAATGGGTGGAAGTTACCTTCCCATGCATGCCTACTTTGCGTAATAATTAAGGTGGACAACATTACTACGGTATTCACTCCAAAATATTTCTAGACATTCATGGAAAGTATATCTACGGATAGGGTTCACACTAATACAGAAGAACAATATTTTTACAAGTTCATGAAAGGTACACCTATGGCTAGGGTTTGCACCAACACAAGAAAAAAATAAAAAAAAATTGAAGAGGAAACGCTGGAAGACATACCTGGTATACACTTGCTCACTTTATTGCTACCGCGCGGCCAGGAAGTAAGAAACAAGGTGTGAAATAAAAGGGAGAGGCCGACCCCTTTTATAGGCGTGACACTTTGGAGTTTGAATAAGGAAAGGACTTCCTATTTGAGTTAAGTAAGGAAAAGAGGCAATCGGTCCCGCGAAGACAAGCCGCCACCGTGAAAACAGTCCGCGCCATGCCTTACCTCACCTTGCCAACAACCCGCGCCATGCCGAGCAATCCGTACCATGCCAAGTCCGTACCAACGCCCATGCCACACCGAGCTAGCCCCCGAGACCAAGCCAACGCCCACGCCAAGTCTACGCTAACGCCCCATTCCAAGCCAATACTATGTTGGCGGCTCCATTCCAAGACAATACTACGCTGACGGCTCCTATTCGGAGCCGAGCAACGCCAACAACTCGCTAAGCCAGCACCTCTGCATTTCCTAGCCCAACACAGATGATGTGGGACCAAGCCAAGTCGGCAGTCTACATCTCACCACTTCACGATCTAGCCAACTACACCACGAGTAGAATTTACACAAGGCCGCCAACACAAGAATCACGAATTCTCCTTACCTCTCGAAAAAGGTTAGCCGGGTCTTCCTGACCATCTTTTCATGACTTGCCATTTCGATTTTGTCCTTGCCTGTCACCATATTATGCTTACCTCACAACAATGATCCTGTTCCGAGCTAAGCAGGGGACTTAATGTTGATGGTGGTTTTTAGCTTAGGGTTAAAATCGTAAAACCTTACATCTGACATGACGTCACTACGGCCACTAGCGCATTTATTGAATCATTCAACATGCCTACGTAAGAATTACCAGGATACCTTTTTTTTATATACATGTGTCATGTTCCACGACAGAACCCTTAGTATTGACCAACAACATCTTCATACCAAACCCTAATTCTCACACCACACGTGCCAATGGCAAACCATGCCATCCACGTCTCCGCGCCAAGGCATGCCAACTATGCCATTCGCGCCTCCGTGCCAATGGAAAACCATGCCAGCCACGTCTCCGTGCCAAGGCATTCCAACCATGCCAGCCACGCCACCGTGCCAATGGCAAACCATGCCAGCCACATCTTCGCGCCAAGGCATTCCAACCATGCCAGCCACGTCTCCGTGCCAAGGCATGCCAAGCGCACTACCGTGTCAATGGCAAACCATTCCATCCACGTCTCCGCTCCAAGGCATGCCAACCATGCCAGTCGCGCTACCGTGCCAATGGAAAACCATGCCAGCCACGTCTCCGCGCCTAAACTATGCCAAAATCCTAGCTTGGCCACGCCTAAATCATGCCATGACCGGCCTTTCCTTCACGGCTACCAAAACGAAGGGTTGCAACAATCAACGGCCACCCTTCCATCTAAGATGCAAATCTTAGTCATTAAAGGTCGCCAGCTAACGCGTGGTAACCTTTGGCCCAACGCCAAGCCCCAATTTTGGCCGCGCCTAAACTACACAAAAATCCTAGCTTGGCTACGCCTAAACCATGCCAGATGCACTACATGTGCCAATGGCATGTCGTGCAACCTTTCCGCGCCAAGGCATGCCAACTGTGCCAATGGCATGCCAACTGTGCCAATGGCATGCCGTGTCAGCCGCATCTCCACGCCATGGCATGCCAGCCGCACCACATGTGCCAATGGCATGTCGTGCAACCTTTCGGCGCCAAGGCATGCCAACCGTGCCACATGTGCCAATGGAATGCCGTGTCATCCGCATCTCCACGCCAAGGCATGCCAACCATGCCACGTGTGCCAATGGCATGCCGTGCAACCTTTCCGAGCCAAAGCATGCCAACCATGCCACGCCACATCTCCGCGCCCAAAGCATACCAACCATGTCGGCGCTCCACATGTGCCAATGGCATGCCATCCACATCTCCGCGCCAAGGCATGCCAACCATGCCAGTCGCACCGCTGTGCCAAAGCCATGCCAGCCTTTCTCCATGTCGTTGACTGCCAAAACGAAGAGTTGCGACAATCAACGGCAACCTTTCCATTTAAGATGCAGATCTTAGCCGTCCAAGGTCACCAGCTAACGTGCGGCGACCTTGGGCCCAACGCCAAGCCCTAATTTTGGCCGCGCCCAAACTATGCCAAAATCCTAGTTTTTGGCCACGCCTAAACTATGCCAAAATCCAAGCTTGGCCATGCCTAACCATGTCAAAGCCATTCCGGCCATGCTTTCATGCCGCTGGCTACCAAACGAAGGGTTGCAATAATCAACGGCTACCTTTCCTCTCAAGATGCAAATCTCGACCGTCGAGGGTCACCACCGAGCTGGCAAGTCTCCCAAGCTCAACTTTCCAAACAACAACAACATGCTACATGTTTTCCACGAAAACACTCGAGATATCAACACATGTCAAAAACTGGGGGATGCTCATTAGGGTATTGGTTTGGCGGTTTACAGCGTGCGGCGTACACTACGCCCGTTACAAGACAGTGTCATAAGAATGAGGCGGTAAGTAAATACAGGGAGTAATGGTGAAACGCTTTCCTTCATTATGGAACATCAATTCCAGGCGTTACCAGTTACCACCTCCTCCCATTTACTCATCCGTTTCCATTTCTTACGAGATCAAAGTACGTTTCACTTCGACTTGTATAAATAGGTCTTACATATTACCACCGAACAACAAGTTTTGGTCAGGAGCATACAACACTCAGAAATCACTTGTTAGATTTCCCATCTGTTAGCTTTCACTTTCTGATACAAGTCAAACAACTACTCTTCCAGAATTAAATATTCTGGTCTCAACACTCTCTTCGCTTCCTTTCCCAAAACCAAGCCTTCTCCTTCACTTTGTGACCGAAGCAAGTCTGCGACAGCCATTTCTTGGTTTAGGCCGGATTTGTACAAATTGATCTCTCGAATCTAAAGTACTCCCTTGCAGTACATTGTTTAGAGTTTAGACTCGTTTCTCACCCACAACACACGAAATTACCGAAACCAGCAGAAACTGTTTTCACCCTCAAATAGGTATTTATCCCTTTTATATCAAATTTTATTTTCAAAACCTAATTCCACAAGGATTTCCTTTCTTGGGCCTGGACCCGTGAATCCTAAATCGACCAAGGTTATACGTCCCATCATCAAATCAGCGGTGCTACACCAATTTACCCTTGTCAGACGATGCTCTATCATGCTACTTGGATCTTCTTTCAAGCCATGGCTCGCTCATACAACCGAAAATCCGTAACATTCTATCTTACGACTAAGTTCAATTACTTATTTCATCTGTAACTAAAAATCACCATCCAGTGCTAACTGAGGAACATGACTGTCCCTCACTAAGCAGCGGACTTAATTTTGATGGTGGATTTTTGGCAAAGGCTAAAATCGTAACCTTACATATTCCTGATCCAGTGGTCAGATGAATATTGAGACTTATGTCTCTCATTAAAGCATGAAAAACTAGTGCCACAAGAACCTCTGACTAAGTATTGTCTCTCAGAGGATACATGAATATGCAGTCTCTCAATTGAGGCAACGGCGCATTTCATGAATACTGAACAATTTCAGTAATCACTTATATATATAATCGAACGATTGGACGACTCCTAGACAGCTTGCCTGCTAGTATAGAGCGATAACGTCTTCAAGATGTAACAATGTTTTCCCTGACTATATAAAAGACATGTATATATAATCTTCATGATTGGACGGCTCCTAGACAGGTTGTCTGCTAGTATAGAGCGATAACGTCTTAAGGATGCAACAACGTTTTCCCTGACTATACGTAATAAATATGACGCTTCAACTAGCTCATATCACTCAATTCTCGAATAATTAATGCTCCTAGACAATGTGCTAGTATAGAGCCATCATAATTATTTTCAGTCACAGGATTCATCAATTGAATTCCCAGAAAATATTCTACGTTCTTCATAATATTTCATTACTTCAATTCATGGCTTTTCCGAGCAGAATTCCATGGGTTAGTAATAAATATTCAACGTACGGGTATCTGAGCCACTATCGAATAAGCCCCGACAAAATGGTGCAAGTATACTCAGCAATAATGCACTAACGAGCACCTGAATGTACGAACAAACATTCAAAAATACGAAGGAACGAGGAACCTATACAAAATAGGAAAGAAAATAATACTAATAAAATATTAAGTGAGGTGCCTAAGGGACCAGGCCCACCGTCCGGACGAACATGCCGCCGTGGCCGGTCCCACACCTCTTTCCATATTGTCTTATTTTATTATCTTCCTTGATCTCATGAAAACTCCTTCATTTGAGCAGAACTCCTTCGTATGAGGAAATTCCTCAGTTTCATGATATTTCCTTCACAACAAGGAAATAATATAAAATTAGAAAAGGTGTCACGGGACCGGCCCACTAGCCAGCTGGCCATCCCTAGCCGTGACCGGTCCCACACCTTGCGACTCCTCATTTTACTATTATTATTTCCTTCATCTCGTAGAAACTCTTTCGTCTCAACAAACTCCTTAATTTCATGATATTTACTTCACATCATGAAAATAATATAAAATTAGGAAAGGTGTCACGGGACCGGGCTTATTAGCCGGCCGACCATGCCTCAGCCATGGCTGGTCCCACACTTTGTAATTCCTTATTTTATTATTATTATTTCCTTCATCTTATGAAGTTCCTCAGTTTGAGCAAAACTCTGGTTTCTTCACATTTTCTAAAATGTTGCTCAAACGTGCATCAGAAAACATCAAAATTCTCATGACTGAGACACGGACACTATGGTGACATGGGCATATTACCTTGACCGACCAAGGTTGGCCCTTTGGTCTGCAAGAGACCAGTCCCACATATTTTCATCGTTTGACCTAATTTGTTCACATTAGGTTCAACTCTTCCAAACAACTTGAATTTCATTAAACGGTCGTCAGCCGATCCCATGACCGACCAGGCCGATTCCATGACTTCTTGGTCAGTCCCTAATTAGGTTTTATCACCTAAGGATCAGACGAGCACTATTTCAATAAATGATTAAACCAGCATTTAATCATCTTTCACCAACTGGTCTTCAAGAGACTCTGGTGCTGGTTCACTCGAGCATCTGGGTGCTACATGGTCGACCCATCATCCCATGTAGCCGGTCCCTCCTTCACTTTGTGGTTGATTTTCAATAAATCAACAATTGATCAAAAATTAAGGTTTCGAATCCAAGGCTTTGCAAAATAATTCTGAGCAGGTTCAAACACTAATAATTTTATGTTGATCCCGTAATCAACATTTTAATTGATTGTACTCGGTCCAGTTGCCAGTATCTTAAAATTAATATTTTATTTGGTCCCGTTACCAATAATTCATCAAACGAGCAACATTTTCTCAGATGAGCAATACTTGCTCAGACTAGAAATATTGGTTCAACTATCAATATTTAACAATTCATCGAATGAGCAATATTTGCTCACCTTAACTATCAACATTCATTTGACAATTATACCTCTGTCTCGACAGACATGTTCAAGTCATGAGTCTTAGAACATTTGTAAATCATGTTCGACTCAGCAATACAAAGACCCATCGTCTCATCAAGTCAGCAACTGACTAACTAAATACACGTCGGCCTTGCAGACTCCACAATCACGAGACATTAATCGTGTCACATGGGGGGATATCAACTAGGGTTTTGGTCTGGCGGTCTACGGCACGTGTGTCCATCCACGATGGGAATGTGAGCAAGTCGTGAAAGCGGTTAGAGAAGTTAGCAAAGTAGTGGGTGGACAATCAACCAAGTTTCCGCACGATGAACGACTGGTTTTAACACGATTTCCCACTTCCCACTCTTTGACTCCAGCAACTGTCACACTTCATGGGATCAAGGTGTCTACGATTCTGATAATATAAATAGGTCTCTGAATCAATGATTGAATAAGACAACAACAGAGAACAGAAACGCCCGTTTTGAACAAACAATTCTCATCACACAAGAATTCTCATCATTTGAGCAATCACTCTAATTCAATCAATCAGAACTTATCTCATTTCTTCACGCAGAATATATAACACACCTACAACCCTTGATCACCATTGATCTCACACATTTCTCAGCTTCCCTCCTACAGACCGACCCATCCTCTCTTGTGGCCGAATTGACTCTGGAACGACCATTGTCTTGGTTTAGGCCGGAGTCTTACAGATTGATCTCTCGAATTCAAGCACTCCCTTTGCAGTGCATCTGTGTGAGGTTAAGAAGTTTGCTCGGTTCGAGGAGTCTCCTCCGCGCGGTCGTCTGCTTACTTCCTTAAAAACCAGCAAATCGTTTTGCCCCATCTACAAGATTATATCATATTTATAACCGTAAGATATAAAGAATACTCTTAAAATAAATTCACATTGAATTTATTTAATTTAAGTGAAGAAAACGGATCAGTAGTGAATTTTATGACCCTAATTATAAGGGAACCCGATCAATTTAAATTCATAATAAAAGAGCTTACAACTTTTATAACGGTCGGATGTCTTTGGCTGGGATGAGACTGAGATGGTCGGATACAACGTTTGTCTCTCAAAATGTTATCCTCCATCCAAGCTCAAAATCCCCTTCTGTCTTGTATTGATGTATTGAATATCCGGCGATAAGGCTAACCGCTAGCAAAAAAAAAGCGTGGCCTAGAGATTGCTTGAAAGTAATTTTGAATAAGTTTTATGCGCTTAATTGTTGGGTGCAAACAAACTTGATCCATTAGATTAAAACATCTTAACACGATCCAACGGCTCTAAACCATATTTTCGGTTGCGCCTAATCAAAGGCGCAAAAGGGCGCAGTAATCAAACGGAGCATTCAACTTGAATCTTGAATTCACTGTAGAAGTTAGGGGCTGATTCAAGCTTATGCATCACCAACTTGAATCTTGAATTTGATAAACTGTAGTGATCTGTCTATCATTTTTTTGAAAAACCAATCGCAATTGCCATTCCATCAACAAATTGCAATTAAAAAGGCCAAATAGAGTACAGATAGCAACGTTCGGCTACATTTAAACTTAAAACGAAGTTTGTTTTGAATTGAGAAAAGATGAGAAGTTCTGGACGACACATGAATGTTGGGGCTCCTGGTTAAACAGACTTTCAACCCTCCCAGAACCAAGTTCCACAAAACAAAGCCCTTTTATTACAAGTGAGTACAGTTCTTACCATACCTAACAGTTATAGTGTAGGTGGGATCCATATATATCCGTGTGTCTGCACATATCCAGCCTTTTCGAGCAACTCGTCAGCTTCAGCTGGACCTCGGCTTTCTCTTTTGTATGGAAGTGGTTTCATTTTGCCCTCGTCAATCCTGTGTAACAGAGGAGTAAAGATCTCCCAAGCGGCCTAATGGAATAAGAAAATCTATTCGTCAGTAGAAATTTTGAAAACCATTTGGAATGAGAATACAATGATATTTCAGATAAATTTATTGGAATTCAATTACCTTAAGCTCATCCCTGCGGACAAAATGCTGTTGATCTCCTCGAATTCTGCAGAGTAAAGGTAGATTGCAGGCAGTCACAATTTAAATACAAAAACGAAAAGGACAAATAAGCAAAAACTTTATTAACATGTAAGGTTGATAAGAGCTGATAAGAGTTCAGATCGTACGTGTCTAGAATTAATCGTTCATAAGCCTCTGGGATTACGGCATCTTGATAGCGCTGTCCATAAGACAAATCTAATTCGCTTTGGATGGTTGACATATCCAGTCCGGGTTTCTTGACCTGAAACACACAAATTTTCAGCTTCGTAATTTAAATCACCCGTATTATATTACTTATTTTTCATAATGGTTTCAGTACGAGCAGTACGTGGACTTTGGCTTAACTTATTAAAACAAACATTTTGGATTCCAATCTGGAGAATAAATGATAAAGTAATAAAACATGCAATTGATAGAAGAATCATGTATGGTGTATCAACAACCAGTGATAAATACTTACAGTTAATTTCATGTACATGGCCTCTTTAGGTTGCAGGCGTATGACGAATTCATTTCTACCCTGTTTTTTGCCTACATGATACAAGTCTGAACCATAAAACATTTTTCACACTATAGTGGCTGGAAAAAGTAAAACAGTTTCTAGATAAGTACTACGGGCATGTTTCTTTTCTTGGCATTTCAGAATTGAAAATAAAAAAATAAATATACATTTGAAGATGTCACCAGGGACATCCTTAAATTGGACTCTAATCTCTGCCTTGCTTGAGTTTAAGGCTTTTCCAGCTTTCATGATGAAGGGAACACCTACAGGAAAGCAAATACAAATATTAACAACATGATGAGGCAAGATTAAGATGTTACTATAGATGGTTCTCAAAATATATCAAATTATATATACACATAGATGATGCCAAATGGTCTGTTATCACACCTTCCCATCTTTCGTTGTGTATCCGCAAAATCATGGTTGCAAAAGTTGGGGTGTTTGAGTGATCTGAAACTGTCGGGTCAGCAGTGTATCCTTCATACTGTCCAAGCACTATCTCTTCGTTTGATATAGGCATGACTGACTGAAGAACCTGATGTTTGACAGCATAAATATAAGGTAAACAACATTTCTTGAAATAGAGTGTTTTGCAGCTTGATATTCAGTTGCTTTTTCTTAATGGTTCCATAAAACACGACGTATGCATTGACCAGATACAGGTTGTATTGTTGGACGGAAGGAAGACAAAGCCTACTACTTGAAGAAAGCACAAGCCCCTAGAGCATGGTATTGTAGACACTCTTCTTTTTGTAAAAATGATTTTTCCTCACAGTGATAATGAAGCTACTTTCTAAGTGAAGGTGAAAGGTGATGTTGGTATTTTTATTATTTGTGTTTATATCGATATATCATATCGATCGGATGATTTATACCGAATCCATGCTTAAAGGACAGAGATTTATTGTGATAAGAAAGCTACTATCTCGATGATGATAAAACTAGTTTTTCATGGGATGAAGCACATCCAACTGCATCATCATTTTATTCGGGACAAATTTTCCTAGGACTCTAGGAGGCATAACCTACAACTAGGGACAATAAAAAGATAGTAATTAACAGATGATGTGGAGATATCAAATTCATATGATATGATGCTCATAAATCCACTTGCAACAAAAGGTTATGTCGTGAACGAGATCTCGGATTCTGCAAATGAAGTATCCAGTGAAATACAGAACTTCATTCTAGATAACAAAACGCTTGCTTAGCATACGTTCAGGTAAGATAGGAAGAAAACATGTAATGAAAATAAGTTCGAGTAAAACCTTCACTTTCTCATCCCGGATGTGCTCAGGTTTAAGAGAAATAGGTTTTTCCATGGCAACCAAGCAGAGAACCTATACAATGATGTAAGAAAAAAATTGTGAGTCCAAATTAAAACTCCAGCTTTAACTGTATCTCCATAACTAACAAATGTCAGAATATAATGTCATCAGCTATCAGATAGACTTGCCTGCAATAGATGATTCTGAATGATATCCCGGATGATTCTGCAAAATGCAAAACCATGTTTACGTATTATTGACTACAAGAAAGAAAATAAGTAATTCATAATTACCTTGGAGTCCGAATATAGTCGTCTTGAGGAAGAAAATAAGTAGATCATAAAATCTAAAGACTTACCCATATTCATCAAAATAACCACCACGCCCTTCAGTTCCAATTTTCTCCCTAAATACAATCTGCAAGAAAGTAAAGTAAATGTCAGACACACCCAAGTATCCAACTAAAGTGACAACTTACAGATATGGCCTGAGTATCACCACTCGCTGCCTAGTTTGAATGGTAGCAACCATACAGGGGTAATAAATTACAACCACAATAACATGATGATCCATTTATAAGCTATGCTCCCTAGCCTTGAAATAATACTAACCCTTCTGATAAGAACATTAAAATCATGAGCTTGTAAGAATAATAGATCAGTTTTAGCGAAAGGGTGTATTTGAGATCTTAATCACATGGAGCAGCAAATGCTTGCCAATGACATAAATTAACAATTCGTCCCATAGACAACAAGTAACTTAAGAAGAGCCCATACCTGAACATTAGCGATATTATCACGATTCCAAAGGGGCAAAAAGAAGCGATTAGCGAAACGAAGCACCAACTGCCAATTCAACAAATAAAAGAGGAAGATAAGTACAGAATTAGAAGACCTTAGATAAACAAAATGGAACTTCAGAGGAGAATATTACCAAGTTTTGCACTAATTCTTTTCCTAGATAGTGATCAATACGGTAAATCTGTTTTTCTTCGAACAACTCCCCAAGTTGGGCACTCAGATCCTCTGCAGTGTCTAAATCCTTGCCAAAAGGTTTCTCAACGACGACTCGTGTCCATCCACCAAAATCAGCTGAAAACAAACACAGTGTATGCTCATCAGACTTACACTCAGGTCAAAGGATCTCGAACTCTGGCTGGCCGGCATTGTGCATTATATTAATTTAATGCGAAGAACAATTACAAGATTGTTATCCCACAGCTTAAAAAAATGAAAAGTAGGCATTTCCATTATTTTCATTCTTTCCCGAGTGCTGTTTTTAGCAGTATTATTAAACGACGCACCAGAAGAAAGGTAATGAGTTTGATATAGATACAACCTCAACTAATGTCGGGCATCCCCGCAGAATTGCGAGTAACACCACATACGTGAAATAAGTAAAGCAAATACTCAATTCCTCAAGGACACTCACATTTATTCATGCAGTTAAACCTGATCATTCTGCAGACAGGAGGATACACAGATGGTGGGAGCGCAAGATAGAAGAGTCTACGAGACGATCCTTCTTGAGTATTTCTGGAAAGTTCATGCGCCGAAATTTCCTTATCCAATAACTTAAAGCCCTCGTCGCTATCATAGTTACCACTAACGTATTTGATCTGCAAAATTACAAAGAAAATCAAGTTACTAGCCTTGTGAATGGCCAACAGATGCTGAAACTGTGTCCAGAAATATACCAATTGCAAGAACTTCGATACATCTTCGGACTGTTCTGGTGATGTATCCTTTTTGATGAGATATCTGCAGTAAAGGTTACATATTGAATTAATCTGTATTACATGTGGAGGCAACTCAAAGAGCTTCAAAATGATAGTAAGAGCTCACAAATGAAATAAGATCAATGTTGTACAAACAAAATTACAGAAATTGATACACCTAAATATGAGAAATCTTACTCACGAATACGGACTCTCAATTCATCATCTGACATCTTACTTCGAGCATAACCAAATATATGTACTTCATTTGATTGTATAAATCCCTGTGTAAACAAACCCTTAATGAATATACAACCTTCTCTAAACTTAACGCAAAAACACAACCCTTATATTAAACGAATAATTACTAACTTAACGCATATCAGAAAACAAATGACTACCCAAAAACCTCCCCTATCTTCTCCTGCTCATCATACTAAACAGACAAATTTCTTAGCCAACATATAACTAGCTAACTAAGAACAATTTAGGATTTGCTTTGTATGGGCATATTTTCTAATAGTCTAAACTCCAAAAGTGAAAACCAACTAATTAACAATAATTAGGTTAATCAAATCCTAATCAAAAATTTAAAACAGCATGATTTTGCTTGATACAGTCGTTGTCTTCGGCATCAAGAATTAGGGTAATTAAGCTCACGGAATCAAGAGTTAGTTAAGTTTGATACAGCAATAAAGCAAACCTGTCTGTAAAGATTGTAAAGAGCTGGAAAAGTTTTCTTCTTGGCAAGATCTCCAGAAGCACCTAACACTATAATTGATAAACAACCAGTTTCAGGTACGCTCATCTCTGAGAATGAATCACTAGTTTTTAAACTAGGTTTCTTCTCAATTTCAATAACTTGTTTCTTTTTGTCAGTTTCAACTTCTTTTAGTTTTGCAGACGCCATTCTCAATATCTGCACTGAAAAAATCTGAGAGCCAAAAGAAAGAAAAAAAACAGAAATCAGGAACTTTAGTATGGATCCGAGAAATCTACGACCAGCATCATAAAAGTAAAAAAAAAAAAATCGAGATCAAATTCAGTAAGATCTCGTGAAGAATTACCACTAAAATGATCGATTTTTAAGTAAGCAATTTTGTTGCAAAGGGCCAGACAGGTAGGGGAATTTTAGGGAGGAAGATAGATTTTGGGAGAAGAAAGAGGGGATTTGGATTAATGGTCTTAAAGGACTTTAGTTGGAAAGGAAGGAGTTCCCACCAACTTCCTCCGTCTTCTTACAGACTGCGTTAAAATACTGGTCATTCTCTTGCTGCCTCTCTAACTAATTTTCGTTGTTGGAGGTTATAAATGGGAATCTACGTTGGTATCTAGAAGGATTTCAGTGGGATAGGGACCCCCGCTTTTATTTTGTTTTTGGCTGTTGCATTCAACCTCGTGTTGATTCTGCATAAATGGCAAGAGGCATGCCACTCGGTCGTAATAGACGGGAGGGTCTCCCTTTACATTGTAACTGGCATTATGCCTGCCTCCCTACCTACCCAGAAACTAGATCCACGACCTGAAAATCCACCTACATTGTAAATAGCATTTGATTATTTTGAGCTGTCTCCTTGGACCAACTGAATCACTATCTCCCTGATTTAACATGACAACAGTCCAATAATTTAGGGGGGGAAGTTATAAATAATTAAAAAAATCATGTCGTGGAGATTCGTGTAACTAGTTCTCTCGCCCCACGTTTCTTAGCAAGTGTACTGTAAACAAAAATGAAGAATAAATTATTGTACACGGTACGATAGAAATACTCATTTCTTTCATAACACGGTTAAGCTAAGTAACATGTACAATACTACCCACACCATTAAAGATGATCAAGGAAACTGGTTAGAAAATAGAGAGCAGATTGTTGATGTGCTTTCGAAACATTTTAAGAAGATCTTTACTTCATCCAATCCTGGTAATAGTGATATAGAAGATGCCTTAAGGTATATTAATCATATTATCACTGATGATATGAATGATACTTTAGTCGCCATTCCTTCGATTAGTGAAATCAAGGATATAATTTGTAATATGGCTCCTTGGAGTTTTCCAGGCCCGGATGGTTTCCATGCTGGTTTCTTTAAGGACAATTGGGATATTGTTCATGCTGAAGTAGTATCTCATGTGCAAAGTTTTTTCAGAAATAATTTTCTCCTTAAACAATCTAAATTTCACCTTTATCACTTTAATACCTAAAATAAAAAATCCTACTTCTCCTCATGAATTCAGACCGATTAGTCTGTCAAATTCAATATATAAAATTATTTCAAAAATTTTAACTAATCGTCTCAAACCCATTTTGGATTCTTTAATTTCGCCTTATCAATCGGCTTTTGTTGTTACTAGACAGATACATGATAATATAGTTATCACTCATGAAATTCTTCATGCTTTTAAGAAGAAAAAGAAAAACTCTAAAAATGGTCATTTAGCTATTAAGTTGGATCTTTCAAAGGCTTTTGATAGGCTTGAATGACCTTTTATTCTTGTAGTCTTTAAGAAGCTAGGTTTCTCTGAAGTTTGGTGCCAACTCCTCTTTCAGTGTATTACTACAGTTTCTTACTCTGTCTTGGTTAATGGCTCGCCGGGTGGGACTTTCTTTCCATCCAGGGGTATTAGACAGGGTGATTGTTTGTCGCCATATATTTTTATTCTTTGCATGGAAGTCCTATCTCAGTTACTTTTAAAAGCAGAAGAAGACAAGCTGATTCAGGGATTTCAGTTTAGGAAGAACAGTCCTTCTATCTTGCATTTATTTTTTGCTGATGATTGTATGTTGTTTTTCAAAAGCGTCGATTACTTATGCTAGAAATTTGTTAAAGGTGATTAATGTCTTTGCAAAAGCGTCTGGTCAAGCCATTAATTTTGATAAGTCGGGTTTCATCACCAGTTGTAAGATGCATCATAGACATATTAAATTGTTAGCTAGAACTCTGAAAATGAAATTTCTTAGTAGTTCAGAAAAATACCTTGGCACGCCTTTATTCATAGCAAAAGATAAAATAAAATCTTTTGACTTTCTTATTGAAAAGTTTTATTCTAGATTAGGTTCTACAAAAAAAAAACTTAAATGTTGCTGGCAGAACTGTAGTCGCTAAACATGTTCTTTCCAGTTTAGCAGTTTATCATATGGCTTGTTTTCCTTTGCCGAAAACTGTTACTTCCAGAATTGATTTGATTCAAAGAACTTTTTGGTGGTCTAAAAAGAATCCAAAACATGCTGCTTATTTTCGGTCTTGGGCTGATATGGGTAAGTCCAAATTGAATGGTGGTTTATGTATTCAGAACACTTTTGCTACAAATAGAGTCTTCATCTGTAAACTTGGTTGGAGAGTCTTGAATAATCCGAATATTCTTCTAACTATATTCTTAAAAGATGGATATTTCCCTAATCAGAATTTACTTGAAATTGATAAAGCTACTGACACCTCTTCGTGAATCTGGAAAGGCATTGTTAACAACCTTCACTTCATTAGAGCAAACTCAGTGGTGAAAATCAATAATGGGAAGAACACAAAGATCTGGGATTCTGCTTGGATTCCAGGGATTAGTTCTCCTCCTTCTTCTTCTAATCCTAATCATAGTAGCTATATCTTTGTTAATGATCTCATAGATAATCTAGCTAGAGACTGGAACTTTAATCTTTTATCATCTACTTTCTCGCCAGAGGATGTTATCAGAATTAGGACTATTAGGTTAAACCACAATAAAAATGATAAGTTAATATGGTCTCACACAAGGAACGGTAATTTTAGGATTAAGTCAGCTTATAAAGTCTACATGAATGATTTTGGTTCTTCTGAGGACTCGTCTTTTTGGAGAAAAGTCTAGGATGTTGATTGACTGCCGAAAATTAAGTACTTTCTTTGGAAATTTTTTGCTCATATGATTCCAGTTAATTCCTTGCTTCAGTTTTATAACCCTTATGTGGATAGTTCTTGTCCCCTTTGTCATAGTAGTGATGAAACAGTTATGCATCTTTTTGTGAATTGTTCTGTGGCTTCTCATATATGGTTTGGTCTCTCTCTTCAACATATGGTTCTTACAGATTTTTATGAGTTGGATGATATATTTCTATATTGGCATAATGCTGACTTTGGTATTTCTCCTTACAAAGTCTCTTGGCCTAGTATAGACGCAATTTTTATGTGGTCTATATGAAAGTTAAGGTGTAATGTGCTATTCAGAAACTCTCCAATTGATCTGCACAAGATCATAATGGAAACCAAGACTCTGATTAACTCTCATATTTCCCCTAAATTATGCTCTGTCGGTTTTTCCAGGGATTTGAAACTCCATATTCATGAAGTTGATCATTTTATCTTTATTGATGGTTCTTTTAAACATTTTAAAATGGGTTTGGGTCTTATTTGGTGTGATACAACAGGAAATAAAAGAGGTTCGCGCTCATACTTTGGCTTGATGCAAGATGCAGTGGGTGCTGAAGTTGTTGCTCTTATATTGGCGTTCTCTTGGGCAGAAGAGATGAGTCTTGCCAAAGTGGTTTTCTTAAGTGACTGTCTTCAACTGGTTGATTTTGTTAATGGAGGCAGTTCAAACATTGATTGGAGAAGTAGTGATCTTCTTGATCAGTGTCGGATTTTACTTTCTAGTTCAGTGTCTTCTAAAATTATGTATATTAAGCGTGTGAAAAATCTTCTAGCAGACCGGCTTGCACGTCGGGCTAGAAAACTTAGTGCCAAGGGTCTTTGGTCTTCCTTCCCTTCTTCTCTCAGTTCCCTTGTCAGGAAGGAAAACTTGAACCAAGTTTGTAACTTTTTTCTTTGTTAATCCCATGGTGTTTTTCTTAGCAAAAAAGAACTGTAAATCACCGGAAAATTATCCGTAAATATCATTAAGTTTTTTCGGCTAATCTATAAAGTTTATTTAGGCATAGTTCGTATATGTACTTTCAACCAGTTACCCCTCCTTATATATGTCTTAAAAACAAGTGAGAGTTGGGAAGGACTTTGACGTGTTAGCTTCACTATTCATGGTCGTTGTCAAGACAAGGTTTTTATCACAAAGTGGCTAAAGGTAATTTGGTACTCTCTGAAAGATGAGTTTGTTTCATTTTTCACAAAGATTAAGAAAACCAATAATTGTACGAGATATTTTGAGTTTGGGTCATAAAAAGTGACCATAACGGCTTTTAAGTCGCCAAAAATGTTTAATTAGAGTTTGGGTCACAGGGCATGGTTGACCGCGTTGACAGTTATCTAATTATTTATTTTTTTTAAAAATTTTCAATTTATTTAACTCCATTAGATATTAACATACACCATAAAAAAATTAAAGTTTAGAAAGATGAAGAAATTATACCGGTGAGCATAAGAGTTGAAGTTTCAGGAAATTTAAATTGATTAATAAGAAGATAACGTATACACTTAGCATCACTAATACAATCTTTAAGTTCATGTCTGGAATATCTATAAGAAATACCAACTTTTTGGTTATTTAACCATTGGATATGACTTCCTGGGTGTAGAAGACAAGCAAACTATGACAACGGTTCAAATAACCTGGATTTCAAAAGATACTTTTTAATTATCCGAATTTGGGTATTCCATCCAAATGAGTAGAAAAGCGTGATTACAACTGACCATTATCATATATAAATCTCGAGCAAATCTTAGAGAAAATAAAACTCAATACGATAGAAAAAGTAAGATCAGATCATGCAACTACAGAGAAAATAGTTGGGTCTGGCTTCACGAATCCCAAATGAAGTCTTTAAGTCGTTAACGTATAATGGTTATGGAAAAACCTACGTTAAAGCAGAGTCGACTCTAGTCGCAACTAGGACACATGAAAGTGTCGGGGTTAGGTTTTCCAGTTGCTAGAGTTCTCCTTTATATAGTTTTTCAAAACAGGGTTTGCTTTCAATCAAATCTAAGATAGCTTAGTAACAAAGTATTCAATATTCACCGTTAGATGAAAACCTGATTTAAGATTCAAGCTAAGTACGCTTTAAACCAAAGAAATATCTCTCCACTATTAGATGGTTTTAACTTGTTACACACAAATGAAATATACCTTCATTTAGATATGGGTAATCGTACCTAAACGTGTATATTGAGTTGGCTCAATAATAGTTAACCGAAGTTAGCCATATGAACACTTTTATCTTAACCACATTCATCTAGCACTTCTAGCTCAACTATGATGATCAATCAATCATGAAATATAATCAAATGAATCTCATTGTGTTTCAAATAGAGTAGTTCAATTGTTTACTATTTCACAGAAATATATATGAACCAATTGAATCAAAATCGGATCGATTCATAAGAATCAATTCATGAACATTAAGCCACGGCTTCCAAAGATTGCATTCCTTAATTCATAAATGTATTTTTTCATGAGTATGAAAACATACTTAACCGATTTTACAACTTTAACCACTAAGTTTGCAAACAGGTACGCAAACTATAGCTTCCGGACGTTGGTCTTGTCCAGCAGTTTGCAAATGGGTATGCATACTGTTGTCCCGAACCTTAACTCAGGTAGAACCGTTCGCATACTGGTATACAAAATTGGTTCTCGGACTTTAACAGTTAAACCCGTTTGCATACTAGGTATGCAAACAAGGTTCCCGAACCTGAATTATACCAAAACAGTTTGCATACTGGTATGCATACAGTGATGTATCCAGACAAAGGTTAATTGTTCTAAACTCCCATTTAAATCATTGAAACATCCTTAGAAGACGACAATAGCTGTCTCAGACAAACTATTAGCTTATAAGTAATTTTCAAGTGATCGAATGATCAATACGAAACTTTCCGAGTCGACATCAAATGATTGTCTCACACAAATCATGTAACATGTTTCAAGGCAATTTTCACATGATCATCTTTGAATTATTATTTAGTTTCCAATAAATAAATTGTTTCCAACTAAACTCGTCAAAAATATGATGAACGTAGCTAAAGCAAAAAGCTTCCAACACATATTTCGAGGAATGTATAACCGAGTTAAACTCAGCTCGAGATATCGTCTATATAGCTATACAACTTAGTCTCATTAGGATATATAATAGAATAAACTTCTGAGTGATAGATAAGTTTTAGTCTCCACATACCTTTTGTTAATGAAGTTCCTCCAAGCTCTCCTCAGTAGATCTTCGTCTTCAATCGATGAACGTCGTGAAGTATAAATCTCAATTACACATTCTATCCTAATCTGATACATAAATATAAGTAGACTAGAAATCAAGACTTATAGTTTTGATCAACTAAACTAGAGAACAAAATCTTGAGATAGAAACGCTTGTGAGTTCGACCGAGCAATGCTCTAACAAAGAAGTTCATTGCTGGATCAACATAAAATTATTAGTGTTTGAACTTGTTCAGAATTATGGTTTGCAGAGCATTTGGTTCGAAACCATAATTTTGATCGAGTGTTGATCAATTGATGGTTTACTGAAAATTAACCAATGTGTGAGAGGGGGGCCGGCTACATCGGATAATGGGCATACCATGTAGCGCTCAGGTGCTCGAATGAGCATGCACCAAAGTCCTTTGTAGACCAGTTGGTGAAAGATGATTAAATGCTCGTTTAATCACTATTAAAAAATAGTGCTCGTCTGAGCGTTAGGTGGTAAAACCTAATTATGGGAGAGGAGAGACCGACCAAGGGGTATGAAACTGGACCTGGTGGTCGTGGGACCAACTAATGGTCGATTGATCAAATTCCAAGTCGTTTGGAAAGAGTTTGAATCCAATATGAATTATGGAATATTAATTAGGTTAAAATCATAATAGAGTGTGGGACTGGCTTCTGTAAGCCAAGGGGGTGACCTTGGTCGGTCAAGGTGGCATGCCTCAATCCTGGAATTTTGGTAGTTTCTTGTGCACGTTTGAGCAATATTTTGGATTTTCAGAAGAGTTTGATCTTGACTGAAACTATCGATTTTGCTCGAATGAGCAAGTAGAACTTTGCTCGTGCGAACAATATTTTGAGTATATTAAATTAAATGATATTTTAATATTTATCGTGTGGAGCCCGGATGGTCGTGTGACCATTTGACTTTTTGGCTTTTTTGACAGTGTGAGCAATATTTGAGAAATATGGAAAAATTAGGTTTTTTGCTCAAACGAATGAGTTTCATGAAGCGAGAGAAGAAATAATAATAAAATTAGTATTTAGAAAAGTGTAGGACCGGCCAAGGCATGGCCGGCCGGTCGGTGGGCCCGGTCCCTTGATGCTTTTTCTTATTTTATGTTATTAATTTATCCTTGTGTGAAGAAATATGGAGAAACTAAGAGTTTTGCTCAAACGAGGAAGTTTACTTAAACGAGGGAGTTTTCATGAGATGAGAAAATAATAAAATAAAATAAAAAATAAAAGGGGAGGCGTGGACCGGCCACAGCGGCATGACCAGTCGGTCGATGGGCCCGGTCCCGTGCGCCTCTCTTTTATTATTTTCTTCCATGTATCACATAAGTTTCCTCGTTCGTCTATATTTTTGGATGCCCGTTTATGCATTTGGGTGCTCGTTCGTGCATTATTGTTAAATACACTCGCACCATTTTCTTGGGGCTTACTCGGTGGTGGCCCAGATACCCGAACATTGATTATCTATTACTAATTCATGGAATTCAGCTGAGAATAAGCCATGAAACGGAGTAATAAAATGAATTGATTATCTATTACTAATTCATGAAATTTTGCCGGGAATAATCCATGAAACGGAGTAATGAGATAGATTGATTATCTATTATTAATTCATGGAATTCAGCCGGGAATGAGCCATGAAACAGAGTAATGGGATAGATTGATTATCTATTACTAATTCATGGAATTCAGCCAGGAATAAGCCATGAAACGGAGTAATGAGATAAAATAAATTATTTTTTCTAGGAATTCGATTGATGAATGTTGCGCTAGAATTTAATCTATGAATTGCTATATACTAGCATGCAATATGTATGGGAGAGAGTTTATTCGAGAATCGAAGTATGAGATTGATAGGTGTCTAAAACACCTTGATATTTATCTATTGTTTATGCTTTCTTTGCTTAGTTTCTTGTGAATTATGTATCTTATGTTTGTTTTTGAGTTTATAGGGATGATGGAATCATTCGGAGCAAAATAAGAAGAAATCAGCTATTTGGGGCGTAAAACGTAAAAAGGTCAATTCATAGGCGATTGATACATGGAGTCGGCTAAGGTCGCAAGAAGGAGTGAAGAATTAACTGCCGGTTTTTTGAGACTGACATGCCAAATAGTAATTGGATAGCCTTTATCCGAGTTCTGGGTGCCTGTAGTACTTCTTATCATCACCACACCCTAGAATTCAGAAGAGAAATTAATTTCTTTCAATCATTCATTCCCTAACTCAGAGGAGAAGCCATGGAGGCTGCTCTAAGAGAGGAAATAGAGGTGATGCTGCCTGAGCTCGAGAAGATGATGCTGCTGGTGAAGGAAACAGATGCGATTTGTCGATGTTGTGAAGAACAGATGGAAGTTTATCAAACAATTAGGGTACCTGAGAGAGGTGTTGATAGAAACCAGAGAAAGAAGATGAGGGTTTGAATCATAATCAACTGTTTGTGCTGATGCTCGAGTGAATAACACAGAGAGATGGAGAAATGAATCTGTTGTTGCTGTGAGGAAGGCTGTTAGGGTTTGAATTTGAGTTCTAGAGACGCTAGGTTTTGAGGTTGGGATCTGAAGTTGATGTAGGATTTCTGCTCAAATCTGGTGAAGGGTTTACGTTTGGAGTTGTTGGTGATGAATTACAAGATGGGTATGATTCCGAAGTTGTTTTCAAACCAAGAAATTACAGAGAAGAACAGGGAGAAGATCTGAATTGCAGCTGATGGTGAAGCTAAGAAAGGTTTAAGGAGCTGTATGAGCTAGTTGTTGTTGTTGCCTGGTTTAACAGTACAGAAATGAAGATGTAGAGCAATTGCAGGTGTTGGTTTTTTTGATTTCTACAACAAACTGAAGATGCAGTTGAGTTAGATTGTGTTTGGGTTCTAGACCTAAGTCAAGGAGAAAGCAATTAAACTAGTCGAGAAGCCTAAGATAAACCCTTTGAGTTGGGGGTTAGCCACCAGCTTGAGATAAAGAACTTAGAATAACAATAAAAACTTGAGTTGTATTGATTGCCTCTCTAACAAACTGTGGCCAGGCTATTTATAGCTTCAAAGCCTTGAATAAAAAGAAAATAACTTAGAGTTTAAAGACTACTTAAACTAGGAAACAAAGTTAAACTAATTATGGAAAGCTAGTAAAGATAAATACCGCAAGTAAACTAACAATGTGGTGTTGGTGTCACAACATCCCACCCTCTTGGAAAACAGACTTGTCCTCAAGTCTTATATTCTGGAAATCGTGCAATGAAATCGTCAGCGTCTTCACAAGTTGCTTCATCTTTAGGAAGGTTCTTCCATTGCACAATCCATTGAGTACCAGCATGATTAACTTTCTTGTACATCTGTCGTTGCAAAATTGCAGATGGTTCCCATTTTTCATAATCGATTATATCTTGTAAAACATCAACAACATTGACAGTTGTTCCTAGCTTCTTCTTCAATTGAGAAACATGGAAAACAGGATTAATACGACTGGTGGTAGGAAGCTCTAATTTATAAGCCACAATTCCAATTTTCTCCAAGACTCGAAAAGGGTCGTAAAATCGAGGAGATAGCTTCGAAAAATATTGACTAGCAACAGTGGTTTTCCGATATGGCTGTAGGCGCAAATAAACCCAATCATTATCCTGAAAGCTACGTTCTGTTCTATGAGAGTCAGCATATTTCTTCATCCGAGTTTGAGCTTCTTTCAAGTGAGACTTCAAAAGTTTAAGAGTATGATCTCTGGCTTGGAGATTAATATCAACATCATGCACTGGCGTAGAGCCTGGTAAGTATGATAAAATTATTGGAGGAGGTCTACTATATAAAGCTTCACATGGAGTCATTTGGATGGCAGTATGAAAGCTTGTGTTATACCACCATTTGGCCCATGAGAGCCATTTAAACCAATCTTTTGGCTTCATACTAGCAAAGCAACACAAGTAGCACTCTAGAGTACGATTAATAACTTCAGTCTGACCGTTTGATTGTGGATGGTACGCTGTATTGTGGCATACTTGGGTGCCTTGTAAAGAAAAATGTGCAGTCCAAAAATTTCTCATGAATATCACATCTTTATCACTGACAATACTCCTTGGCATCCCATGAAGACAAACTATCTCTCGTACAAATACTTGTGCAACTATGCTGGCAGAATAAGGATGAGACAAAGCAATAAAATGCACATACTTGGATAGTCAATCAACAACAACCAAAATTGAGCTTTTTCTCTCAGATAATGGAAACCCATCATTGAAATCCATTGAAATATCAATCTATACGTCAGCAGGAATGGGCAAGGGGTTCAAGAGTCCAGGAGGAGATATCGATTCAGATTTATTGCGTTGGCAGATGTCACAACAATCAATGAACTCTTTAATTAAATGTTTCATTCCCTTCCAATAAAATTTTTGTTGCAGTCTCTTGAAGGTTCTTAAATATCCCCAATGGAGTTGTGTGAAAATTTTCAAGTAATTTGGAGCACCAAGAAGAAGAAGAAACAACCACAATCCTTTGCTTATATCTTAAAATTCCATCTACGTAAGTATAATTGCGTTTAAATCCAGGATTAGCACGCAAACTAGAAATGGGTGACCCATATTCATCATCCTGATAACATTCATTTACAATGGCATGTACACCAGAGAAAATATGTGCTGAGAGTGAAGCAAATTGAGGCCCGGAAAGACGAGATAAGGCATCAACAACTACATTCTCTTTGCCATGACGAAAAACAATCTCATAGTCGTATCCCAATAATTTGGATAACCATTTTTGTTGTTCCATGGACGATTATTTTTGATCCAAAAAATACTTCAAGCTCCTATGATATGTGTATATTTAAAAATGTCTCCCCATTAAGTATGGCCGCCATTTCTGAACAGTAAACACGATTGCTAACATTTGTTTGTTATAAACTGAGAGATTCAAATTCTTGTCAGATAGAGGTTTCCTGTAGTAAGCAATAGGTCCGCCATATTGCATTAATATGGTACCCAATACACCACCAGATGCATCACATTCAATATAAAATTCCTTGTTAAAATCTAGTAACACTAGCTCAGGAGTGGTAGTAAGAGCATGCTGCAACAATTTGAATGAAAATGTAGCAGCATCATTCCAAACAAAAGCGTCTTTCTTCAATAGCTGAGTTAAAGGTTGACTGATAGTTCCAAAATTCTTGACAAACTTGCGATAATAACCGGCTAGATCCATAAATGCTCTGAGCTCTTTATCTATGCTAGGAATAGGCCAAGAGAGAATTCTCTTGATTTTATCATCTTCAACTGAGACCCCATCAGATGAAATAACATGGCCGAGGTAGCCCACAAATGGTTGAGCAAATATGCATTTAGACTCTTTCACGAACAGACGATTGGAACATAAAATATCAAATACAATAGGCAGGTGCTTAAGATGCTCAGAAAATCTACTGCTATATATCAATATGTCATAAAAAAAACGAGAACAAACCCGCGTAAGTGAGGTCTTAATATGTGGTTCATCAAGCTTTGAAATGTAGCTGGAGCATTCGAAAGTCCAAATGGCATGACCAAGAATTCATAATGGCTGTCATGTGTCCTAAAAGCAGTCTTACCAATATCTGATGCATGGAGACGAATCTGATGATAACCAGATCGTAAATCTAGCTTTGTAAAATGCACGCACCGTGTAGATCATCTAGGTGTTCGTCAACCATAGGAATAGGAAACCGATCTTTGATGGTAATTTTATTTAATGCACGATAGTCCACACACATTCTACATGTACTATCCTTTTTACGGACCATTAGAATTGGAGATGAGAAGGGACTGGAACTAGGATGAATTAATCCAGCCTCATGTAGTTCAACAACTATTTTTTTTAATCTCATTCTTCTGAAAATGAGGGTACCTATATGGGCGAACATTAACCGGAGAAGAGTCGGTTATTAAAGGAATATGGTGATCATGCTGCCGTGAAGGTGGTAATGAATCAGGAGACTCAAATATGTCAGAGTAGGTTGACAATAATTGTTGAATCTCAGGTTGCAGCTCCGCAGTAATCACGGCTGGAGATGCATTGAATGCAAATACTTGAAACAGAATTCCACAATGTTCTATACTTTTTAAACGTTTCATAGGAAAACTATCTATCATCATTACAGTTGGGGAATTATTTCCCACCAGAGTAATGTCAGTATCATTAATTTTGAACTTCATAGTTAAAGCTGCAAAATCCCAAGAAATCTCTCCTAACATACGCAACCATTGGATGCCCAACACGGCATCACATCCACTGATAGGCAATAGATGAAAATCAGAAGTAGAATTATAGCCTAGTAACTTAAGTGGAATATCAAAACAAGATCCTTGAGTACTGATCTGACCACCATCACCAATTGTCACATGTAATTCAGCATCTTTGGAGCAAATATGATAGCCGCAATGTTTAGCTATCTTTGGATGAAGAAAATTGTGTGTAGAACCCGAATCTACAAGAATTTTTAAAGCTTGACCCTTAGTGAAACCGGAGATGCACATTGTTCTAGGAAAAGGAGTACCCAAAAAAGAGTGTAAAGTAATTGTAGGCTCGGATTCAATTAGCTCAATATCATTAAAGGCAGAGTAATATCTCCAGGTTGCGCAGTAGCAACTTCAACTGCACTATCTGTTTCAAAAATATCTAAAATAGTCAATCTAGGATTGAAAAACACATGATTTGGTTTGAAAAGTTCATCACATTTAAAGCAAATACCCTGGTCATGTCTTAGTTTTTGTTCATCTAGTGATAGTCGTCTAGCTCCAGGAGGCAAATAAGGCTTTTTGTATGGAGTATGTTGAACAGTAGCATCAGGCCTGAATGGAGGAGGACGATAAGTTTGTCTTGGAATAAACCTAGTAGTAGCTGCATACACCTCTTCTTGGTGAAATCCTCGGTTAAAGATTGTGGCGCAAGCAATTTTACCACACTTCCAATATGAGGTTTTAATGAACGAATAATACATCTAATTAAGTAATCCTCTGGAAAATCAACAAAATTTAGCAACCTTTCAAATTCAGGAATATGTTCCCTCACTGTTCCTTTATGATCGATTGTGCTAATAGCTAGCCTAGCATCAACAAACTTTGCAGGAGAAAATCGAGCACGACCATGAAAGCAAAATTCTACCCATGTAACTATTGTGACTTTGGTATGTTTCCATCGATACCATACATTAACATTTCCTTTCATACTAGCAGAAGCTATAGTAATTTTTAGAGCATCATCGGCTGTATGTACCGTAAAGTACTTATCAGCATTGAAAATCCAGCCATCAGGATCCTCTCCCTCAAAGTAAGGAAACTTGAGGTTAATTGCACTAGCTCTGGCCAGTGGAGGAGTAGGAGGAGGAGCATTAGGACCACGGATATGACCATTACCATTAATACCACCAGGCTGAATTAACTGAGGAAACAATTCAGTGAAGGCTGTCCGAAGGGAAGTAGTAAGCTCTGTGTTTAAGCTTTGAGTAAGTTGAGTATTTAAAGCCATGGATATGCTAGTTGATAGAGTAGTCGACATGGTGTTCAAACCTGTGGTCATGTTGTTTGTTAAAGTAGTTGCTAGGGTTTCATTGTTCTCGGTTAATTCCAGCTGACGACTAACTCGCTTTTCTTCACGCAACTGTCTCTTCTCGATGGTCTTTTTTTTACTCCTTTCTTCTTCTTGATTATGTGTATTGGTAATAGTAGTAATTAGGGTATCGAGTTTCTGCGATACACCAGTAAGACCCTCTTGCACCTAGTAAATCAACAATGTGGTGTTGGTGTCACAACAGATTGCAGGAATTGGGGAGAACAACAGAACTGGTGGTGCTGCTGTTGGGTTGTGATGGTCAGAAGAAGCTTTGAAGTTGCAGGTGCAAGTGCAGCTGTAGTTTGGAAATGGAATTGGCAGAGCTGTGCAGTTTGTGTTGTTGTTGCAGGCAAGAAGTAGCTGTTGCAGAAAGGATATGGTGAATGGTGCATTGCAGGTCTGAACAACTGAGGTGTTGGAATGGTCTTGATGTTGCTGTTAAGAAGAAGCAATCTCGGAAGCTGATTAAGAAGCTACAGATGGAATTGATCTTGAGCTAAATATACAGGAATATGTGCAGTTGTGGGTTAAATGATAAGAAAGAATGTATGAGATTGCAGTGTGGAGCTGTGCGTGCTGTTGCATTTATTGGTATTGGAGGATTAGTAGTCTGGTATTTCTAGATGGGTTGTGCAAGTGGTGGAACTATTGTTATTAAAGATGATGAAATAACTGGATTTATGTTGATGTTGTGGTTATACTAGGGCCTTGCAGAGAATGAGATAATTGCAGGATTGGTTTGAGCTCAAGGAAGATGTGATTGTGGTACAGTAAAGGAAGGCATTGAACTGTAGTCTGTAGGTGCAACTCAAACTGGTTAAGGTGGATATGAAGATGAATGCAAATATGCAATTGAGTTGTACATGGGAGTTGCAGTGGTGTTTGAAGCAGCTGGGTCTTAAGAAGTTTGCAAGGGAAGCTGCAATGGAATGGTTGTGGCTGTAGTTTAAAATGGAGAAAAGTGTTGTGAAGACAATGAAGAATTCATGTTTGCTGCCAGGGAGTTTTGTGTGCATATTTGGAGTAGATGCTTCTTTGGATGCAGAGGAAATGCAGAGAAGGGGATAGCACAATGATAGTGCAACACAAGTTCAGACCACTGCAAATGGCCTAGGCCAAGGCCACTTAGCCCAATCAGCCAGACAAACCTGACTCATTTCTGACTCAAGAATCTGACTCACCTGATGACATCACTGGACCACTCGGAGTTGAATCAGTTGACCTGACCGAGTTCAATCGTTGACCGGTGCCTGGATTGACTTTGCCGACCACATAAAGCTGATTTACGGTTACTCTCCAACCAACTTCCGACACCTATACCAGTTTTCCGGTGACTACTTTTTGGCAAGAATTTTATTGGGTTATTTCTACACATAGTTTTATGGGCTTGGTGGACTTTATGGTTATGGACTTTGAAGACTAGACCTACTTTTGGAAACAAAAAGAGCTATAAGAGAAGTCTTCTACTTCTTTTGGATATCACGTATTCTACTTGGAGCTTTGGAGATAGCCACAACTAGGGTTTGCTTTCGTATTTATTTTTTCATCTTCTTTATTTCAATTATTATCATGATGAACTCCATAGCTATGAGTAGCTAAATCTTATATTATTGGTTAAGGATATAATCATATATCTATAACTTGTGCTTGATTAACGTATTAGTTTTCTCTCTTGATTATCGTTCAAATCTCTACTGTTTTTATAATCACATGATTGATGTATTGTGATAGGATTTAAATGTTTGTTTAGTTAAGCGGCCAATTAATTGAATTTGCATTCTTGTCCATAGCTAATTGAGGGTTTATCATCGAGCGATAACCCTAAATACAAGTAGCATGATATGATTACGGTTTGTAGTGATACACTCTTGTAAAAATATGTAGAACTTGACCATTGTCCGAATTGTCATGCGCAATGTATAAAAATTGCATTAATTAGCCTATTTCTGAAACTTAATGCTCCTAGGAATTGAACTTAATTAGCGTAAGGCATTAGGTTATTTTTAGGTAGAATTCACATACGCAGCTCTAATGTGTGTGTTGATGAACTTAGGAAATTAATGGATTATCTTGCTCTCTTTATACTCTAGGATTTTGATAATAAAGAGATTAAATTGTATTTATAATCATGTATGCAAGCACTTGTTTAAGATTGAAGATGAACTCCTTGACCAATATCTTTCTCTCATTAATTATTTCTCCAATTTACTTTGTTTTTGATTTACTTTTATTGTTTGCATAAAAATCAGAAATCTCCCCAATTGGTTACTTAGGAAATTGAATACATAATAACTACAATTGCCTCTCTGTGGAAACGAACTCTTTCTTATCATATACTTTAGGAAAGTGAAATTATTTTTGTTGCATACGACAGCGATCAGATTTGATAGAAGCATCATACTTGTTCTGGGTATTGATTCTGCATAATCAGGGAACAGTGTGGCATATTGAAGACGTTAACGCACTATACTAGCGTGCAATATATCTAGGAGTCGTCCAATCATTAAGAGATTATATACATATGCACTCTACATAGTCAGGGAACGATGTGGCATCCTGAAGACGTTAACGCTCTATACTAGCATGCAATATGTCTAAGAGCCATCCAATCATTTCGATTCTATATAGAGGTGTTGATGAAATATGTGAAGTGTCGAAAATCTCAGCTGGGAGGCTTTACGAATGACATATTCATATAGAGATCTGAGAGGGTGTACGCTCAGTCAGAGATTGTGAAAATGATCTTTCACGAATCCTAAAATATGAGTTTCACATACATTTCTGAAGCCGTGTCAGAAACATGCAAGATCATGATTTTACGATTTTAGCCTTTGTTGAAAATCCACCATCAACACCTTTGAATCATCTAGTTTTGCAGTATAATCCTCATTGAGACGAACTTGATCATCCAATTTCTTTTGAAGATCCTTTTCTCTTTCAGATCCTTCTCGAAGATCAAAATTCTTGATGTATAGTTCACAGTGAAGTCCATCAATTTTTCTTATCAATCGTTGTTTCTCGTGAAAAAGAGTATCAATGACTTTAACCAAATCAATATCCAAATCTACATCGATGGTTTATATAACTCACTCGGGATCCTTTAATTGATTATGAAAAGACGAGGGTACCCAAATATACCACAATCTTAAACTTTTCCACCTATAAGTCCTCTTACCAAAAGTGATTGTCTATGGACTGAGTCGAGAAAATACAACGAATCGGTATTCACATTTTGTGTGATCGTCTATGGATACGAGATCGAGACAATATAACAATCAAAATGTGATTACTTGATAATAGGTTCGGACTTAACCAAACTCTATAGGATCACTATCAATTAATACGAAGTTAACGTTTGTGTAATTTACTTTAAATTATAATAACAATTATAATTGCGGAAAACAAAAGTAAATAACACAACAAGATTTTCTAACGAGGAAACCGCAAATGCAGAAAAACCCCGGGATCTAGTCCGGAATTGAATACTCTCATAATTAAGCCGCTATACAAAATCACACCAACTTCGTATTGTTGAGACCAATCAACTAAACCTATAGTTCACCGAGTTTATTCAGTATCCCTGCGCTTCCGACATTCAATAAGTGCACGCACTGGAACAATTCCTTTGGTTCGTATTCCAAACAGTAAAGGAACAACAAATCTGTTCAGTAACAACTCTATTCAATCTCAGTAATATGAGTTAGACAAAGGTTCTTATGTTTAATCTAATAAACTCCTTTGTCGGGTTTATATCTATCTATCCAACAACTACCAAAGTAGCAGAGTTTAGATTTTGCAATCAAATATAAGATCTACCAAGATAATATATAGTGATGCCGATCTACGCAACTAATCAATCAAATCTATCAAGGATAAACCGATTATAGTTGGATCCCAGCCGATCAAGATTTGTGCACACCAAAGATTATGAAACCAATAAGAAATCTTTTTTGTCTTCAAATCTTCTTAAATCTTCAATAAACACCTGCACACCACAATATAAATCTCTTGTGATCAACCACGCACAGAACAGAGTCTGTTAACAATGGATTATCACAAGACGTCTTTAGATTTACAAACAGTTCTAAAGATCCTGTCGAAACTTCGATCTAGTTTGAGTGAATCTTATATCAGAAGAGAAGATTCTCAAGAATAAACAAAATAGGTGCAATCAAAGTTCAACAACCGTTAGTCAATCAAATCAAATCGAAAACTAATAACACTGTAATTATCTAGTTTCGTAGAGCTTCTTGATCCCACAGAAATCTTTAAATGAGCATTCGTAAGAGATTTCGCCTAATTAGGGTACTTTCCTCTCCGAATAGACGGCTCCACCAGTAACAACACAACAAGGTAGTTTTGCTGGCTCTTAGGATAGTTTGATCGAAATGCAAACTTGGGTAATTATAGACCAAGGAAGTTTGGACACCAAGGAATTTCCAAAACCGAATATTCTTAAGATATGCAATAAATTCCCAAATCGGTTTTCATAATTCCTAGAAATGCTCTGTCCAGAATTAACCAAAATCCTACTAGAAAATCTCCAAATATTAAATGCACATTACCAATTCTTATTTTCCGGAGATATGCATTTTAATTGCTGGTAATTAAAAGCATATAAAATTAACAACCTTAATTAAAAGATTCTCAACTTATTTCGGTTCGGGATATCCTTGAGTTATTACGGAATATCTTTGAACAATAAAAGATAAGAGTTACTGAACATATTCAAAGTATGTCGACATCTTTTTCTTTGTAAATCCTTTTTTATATTTACAATCTTGGAACCGATTATACCACAGTTCCAAACAAGTTTAGAACTGGTTCATCTGATTTCCAAGAACTATGTGATTGATCAAATATCAATACACTAATCATGGGTTTACGGTTTTACCAAACACAAGGATCGGTTCTACCTTAATATGGTTATCGGGACCGGTTACATCAGTTACCAGGATCGGTTACGTCAATTACCAGGACCGATTACCATATTCTCATGGTATTACTTGTGATCGGCCACACCAGTTACCAGGATCAGTTACACCTATTACAAGGATCGATTACACACTCTTTTGTGATCGGTCACACCAATTACTAGGATCGGTTACACCAATTACTAGGATCGGTCACATCATTTACAAATATCGATCATACCATCTTAGGTGACTACTTAGGATCAGTTGAACTAATAAAAGTCATACCAATACATAAGTTAGGCACTGTGAATAGTTTTACCAAGATACGTAATAAATTATGATCGGTTGTACTAATCACGCATATTAGTAATCCAAAGATATGCAATGAATAACAATACCAATAAGCCTAGCGATTTCCCTTTCGATTCATAAAACAAGGTCATGAATGTACTTCCTTTAAACAAATGTAAACATTATTTCCTAGGACGAAATCTTCACCCATACCCATACACATAATCACAATAACACTCATACGATTATGTCGATGTCTTATATACGAAGTTCAAAAGATAAGCATTATACTTCGTATTCTAATTCCTTAACACTATGTCTACTAGAGTATAATCATTCACAGCTTCGCAGTTATTTTTTCAATATAGCACGACTTGAAAGATACGTTAGGAATGAAACAGTTAAGTCACAATGTTACTAACCTCAAGAGGAAGGATGATGTCGTCGATGTAGCTTGTTACTTCTTCACATTATTCAAGTTTTCGAGTAATACTTATATTATCATAATCCTAATCTTTATAGCCTAACCTATACGAACTGGTCTCTAGTACATAATCAAGCGACTCTTTAATTGAGTTTTGATTCACTAAAATATGACAACCAAACTTGACATACCAACACTTGGTGGGTTCAACCGAGATATGCTCTAACAATCTCCCCCTTTGTCAATTTTAGTGATAAAACTCTTACAATCATATAGGTAAACAAATTACAAAAATTCATTATACATACGCTTGATTCCAAGTTTCAACAGCACAATAGCCTCCATATATTCAATTTATAAATGTCGTTGTTGACATTTAAATAACAAAGCTAATACTCCCCCTAAAGGTAAGATAGGTAGATTTTCAATCCGCACATCTTTGTTATTTCCCATTTGTAGTCCAAATAACTACAATCATCATATGATATGTTTCTCCCCCTTAGTCAATGCTTTACTCTTTAGTTAGATATAACATTTAAGCAAAATTGTCCTTTCCTTAGTGATTACAAATCACTTGTTTACTCCATATATTTCTCCCTCTTTTTGTCACAAAATGACAAAGGTCTGAGCAAATACCAAAACCAAAAGGATCTTACAATCTAAAAGAATTGTACAGCCTATAAGAGTTAAGCACGAAGGTTTCACGTACCACTTTAGATAACCAATATCAAAACAGAAACTACAAGTTTAAAATGTTATCAAGGAAACAATTGCCCGAAGCAATTCTCCCTAATAGTTTAACAAATTGACTAAGAAACTTAGTTCCCTCGCTAAACCGATTGCACAAATACAATCGCTTATTTCGATAAGACCAAAATAAAGATCAGAATTAACTTTATTTTTCTCATCAGGCACTAATTATTCAAACAATAACTTAGACCTTACACTTTAGACAAGACAAATACTAGGTTAGTTAACTAATATTTCTTGTCAAGGCATTCGATTAGGCTTGAATAACCGAATCCTTTACTTTTGATAAGTCTAACTAAGATAAGAATTAACTTAGTTTCTCTTATCCGGAATCGAATTGGACTAAACAAATGATCCCGTATTTTGTTAAGCCATAAACAATACATACAAACCAAATAAATTGACTTGCAAAATTATTTCTCTTAACTGGAAGCAATTAAAACAAACATAGACATTAAAGCAACGCAATTGCACCGAAATTTCGTTAAGTATAAAACAATTGATACCAGACAATAAAGAAATATATCAAACCAGTTTTTTTTAACCGGAAACAATTGAATCACACACACATACAACCATACACACATAATGGAATCAACATCAATTGTACCGAATTTTGTTAAGAAAAAGCAAAATATATGCAATAAACACAATCTTTTCTTAAACAATAAAACGATTAACTAACAAATGCGTTACCTCAGATTCCGAATCCTCTTCTCCCCAGAAAGATATGTCATTAAGTGCAAGTTCAAGTTAGAACTCTAACCCATTGTGTTGTCATCCTATCACAAGAACAAAAGAACAAAAACAAAAGCAACCTTTACCAGAGAAAGTTTGAATCGGTTTTAACTAATGCGTGCCAATAAAAAAAGTTGAAAACCCGAAACACATATGCTTTTATGTTAAACATAACGATTCAACATATTGTAACTTTTTCACATATGAGTTTCAATTGGAACACCTTATGATCCTTCGATAAATCCTACCAACATGGGATAGAACTTAATCCCGCTAAATAAAAAAGCCATACAAACCATAAGGGTTCACATCATATGAGATCGAATATTAAGGTTATGAAAACCGAAATCAAACATCCCATAACTCAAATGCAATGCACCATAAATATTCAAAAAATAATCAAGTATTTAAATTACCTAAATCTTGTAGGGATTTGAATTACGAAACCAACGCAAAAAGAATGAGGTCATTCTGAGTTCGGATGAAGAAGTTATGGGCAAAACAGTTTTACACTCCTTCGTATGGACCGATCACACCAATCACATGGATCACATACGAAACTGTTTTAGTTATAACTTTTGCATACAATGTCCGAATTCAGTGATTTTTTGCTCGTTTTAACCGTAAAAAAAAAGAGATACACATATATGATCAGTAGATATCAACATCATAAACTCCAATTAATTACCGTTTCTATCAAAAGCTCAAATATAGATAGAGAAGGTATGCGTATAGAAGAAAAGAAATCGCCTTAAAGATGTTAATTAGTCATATAATAACCGAGAGATCATGTGCTTCCTCACCTTTCAAAATATTGAGCACCAAGGTGAGCATGCATATTCTAACACAACTAGGTTGTGTTTATTTGACCCTTGTCATCTTTGTCACAAGGGACTAAGACAAAATCATCATTATTGACCTCTTGCTTGTTTTGTTTTCTCTTGTTCCATCTCTTGTTTTCTTATTTAACTTGTGATAAAGAGTTTCATTATCACAACTTCCACTAGTACAAGAGATTTCAGTCATGATGTCTTTCTTTAGTCTTTCAAGAAAACTCTTGTAATTATCGTCACCAACAATTAACAACTTAGAGTAATTCTTGTGACTAACTTTTGGTCCCTTCTTGGCTATGGAGGACTTCGGGACCCATTTAGAGTTGGATTTCGCATGAGCAACTTTCTCCTTCATACCATTAGGACGATTGTCCTTTTGAATACTTTGGGAAATATCTTTTCTCAAATTTCGAACATCAGATCTTATCTTAGTATTTACAAAGTCATCTCTCTTTCTATATTCTGGTCTTTTATGAGATGGCCTTGTCGAGCGATAGTCAAAATTTGAACTATCATTATAATAATTCTTTTGCCTAAACTCTGGACAATATCGATCCGAGTTCCTTTGAGGAGCAATCTTAGCCAATTCGTTTGATACAAAAGAAAGTGTATTTTCTATCTTAAGAATCTTGCATCCCCATTCCACATGCCCTTTATTACCACAATAACAATAATTCTTAGTAACATATGAAGTATGAGTTTTAATGTTACCTTTTTGTGGATCCTGTTGTATTGGAGCTCGCCGAGTTTTCTTCTTCTTCTTCTTATCTTTGTTCAAAGTTGTTGATTTCTTGACATTAGCATAAGTGCTTTCTTTGATGGCTGTACTTGAAGAGTATGGTTGAACATGCTTCTTAGTTCCGATTGGCTTTACTTCTTTACGATAAATATGAGAATCTTTGACATCAATAGAATCCTCTGGTTGAGAAGAATTTGTAGTTTTGAAAAGTTTTACCTCTTTGCTAATATTTGAAGAATTTATTCCATTGTAGCCCAATCCTCGTATATCACGATGATTTCTACTTGCTTCTAACATTGAGGTTAAATTGTTTGAGCTAACATTGAACTTTTTAAGGTCCAAATTTTCTTATTCCAATGTCTTGATTTTATCAAGAGCACCAGCAAAATCAGCCTCGAGGTGTTTTTCTCGTGAGAGATATTCTCCTTCTTTCTCTTCAAAGTTCTTTTGTTGAGAGTTAATCCTTGTATCAGATTCAGCAAGTTTCTCTTCCAACAAATGTACTTTTTCAAGAGCCACATCACGATCATTCTCAAATAATCCTGCTTCATAAAGACTAGCACATACTTTGTCTTTAAGACTCTGTATTTTTTGTGAGAATTTTTCTTTCATCAAGTTATGTTCTTCATCGAGATTTTCAAGCTTTAAAGTTAAATCTCGTTCTTTTTCAAGTGCTGAAAGAAGTTCATTAGAACAAATAAGAAATTGTTTGCTCAATTCCTTTATTTCAGATGTTTTTACACTTGATCTTTCATCAGAATTCTAAAGTATAGAACTCAAAGATATCTCGTTAGAGACATCATCAATTAAGAAACCTGAAATTGAAGAACTATCTCCTTTTGAGCACATATCTTGTGACACGTCAGCAGAGTCTTTCTTTAGTTTTGTTCTCGCTTTACTTTACTTTGACTCATTTCTTATAGGTTGGATCGCATCAAACACAGATTGTTAGATATTTTCGTATTTGCCTGCTCTGATACCAATTGAAAAGACGAGGGACCTAAATATACCACAATCTTAAACTTTTCCACCTATATTCCTCTTACCGAAAGTGATTGTCTATGGAATGATTCGAGACAATACAACGAATCGGTATTCACACTTTCTGTGATCGTCTACGGATACGAGATCAAGACAATACAATAATCAAAGTGTGATTACTTGATAATAGGTTCGGACTTAAATAAAATCTATAGGATCACTATCAAGTAATACAGAGTTAACGTTTGTGTTATTTACTTTAAATTATAATAACAACAATTATAATTGTGGAAAACAAAAGTAAATGACGCAACAAAATTTTGTTAACGAGAAAACCGCAAATGCAGAAAAACCCCGGGACCTAGTCCGGAATTGAATACTCTCGGAATTAAGCCGCTATACAAAATCACACCAACTTCGCATAGTTGAGACCAAGCAACTAAACCTATAGTTCACCTAGTTTCTTCAGTATCCCTGCGCTTCCAACATTCAATAAGTGCACGTACTGGGACAATTACTTTGGTTCGTATTCCAAACAGTAAAGGAACAACAAATCTGTTCGGTAACAACTCTATTCAATCTCAGTGATATGAGTTAGACAAATGCTCTTCTGTTTAATACAATAAACTCTTTTGTCGGGTTTAGATCTATCTGTCCAACAACTACCAAAGTAGCAGAGTTTAGATTTTGCAATCAAATATAGGATCTACCAAGATACTATATAGTGATGCCGATCTACACAACTAATCAATCAAATCTATCAAGGATAAACCAATTACAATTGGATCCCAGCCGATCAAGTTTTGTGCACACCAAAGATTATGAAACCAATAAGAAATCTTTGTTAGAGCACTGCTCGGTCGAACTCGCATGCGTTGCTATCTCAAGCATGTTTGTCAATGTTAGTGATCAAAACTATAAGTCTTGATTTCTAGTCTACTATAGCTAAGTCTCGGACTATGATAGAAAGTGTAGTTGAGCTCAAGAACTCCATGGCGATCATCATACAAGACGAAGAACTACTCAAGGAACTGGTGGAACTTCATCGACGAAAAGGTATGTGGAGACTTGAACTTATCTATCACTCAAAATTTTATCTACTCTATCTCCTATCGTGAGACAAAAGTCGTTTTGCTATATAGACTTTGATTATACACATTTGCTATTTCGAGCTGAGTTTATCTCGCTTATCTATTTCTCGAAATATGTGTTGGTAAGCTTTCGGTTTGGCCAAGTTCATCTTTACCTAGTGACGAAAGTCATGTTAAGTTTTGTTAATACCCAAATTCTCGTTAGGTTCTACCCGTCCTAGCTAGTCAAGTGACCTCACCTTTGCTAATAATAGTAAGAGAGAGAGTTGCCTTTCAATTGTACCTTGTCCTTCTTTATATAGACTTTCCAAAAGCCCCTTCCTTTTATGATATCATGTCATGTGTCCTAAAATTCTTCAATTACTGCTAATGCCATTCATTCTCTAATAAAACCTCCTTCTTTCCTATTAATTCCTTCCTCATCCTTTCCATCTAATGGATGCTCTCTTAGTGGACTTAGGCTTTAGTCCCCACGTCTTCACATTGGGCTTGTCTCCCTTTTAGGGGCACACTAGCCCGGATAAGGGGGTAATATTTTTCATGTATAAAAAACATTAGTCCCATGACTATTGGGTCAATTGCCAAATGACCCGATAGTCAAAGAACCCCTTTTGAGCGCCCTTCCCCACGATCCATAGACGTGGTAGGTCTTTTCCTTTTGTCAAGTTGGCGGTCGTGGGCGACGTTCCAACTCCTCCATCGTGCTAGATTTTCTCTTTCCACTTCCGGACGGTTACCATACCCCATGCATAACTGCCACGTCCAAACCCCAAGACCCTCTATATATATGACTGCCAATTTGTTTTTTTTTCAGTCTTGGCCTTTCTTTTTTTCTTCCAACACATCCATACAATCGCCATGTCTAGCAGATCTTCCAGTAATTCTTCATCCGAGGAGTCTAGTGAATCCGACCAGCCTAGGAATGAGAACCCTGACGAGAACGAGTACTCCGAACGGGACGAGATCACCTTACCCGCCCGGCGGACGATAATTCATACACTATTGCTGAATTTATGAGTGGTCCTGTCTTAAAGCGTGACCTAAGGCTAAGAGAGTTCCGCGATGGTAAACGCGTTTTCCCTCTAGATGACATCCTAGCCTCTCGCCTTCTGAACCCGCCTGTACTTCCTTACCCTTCCGCTATCGGATGGATTTTGCGACCTGAGTCAGAGACCATGGACTCCTTTGCATTTAAAACCGTGTCGTGGATGGCCATCCATCGGGGAGACTACGATCTTCCTGCCATCAACATTCGATCTGAATCGAAGACTCACCAGGTGTGGCCGCATTGGGCCTCTTACATATGCTCTAATCCCGGTCATGTGATTACTCTCCGCCAGGCATGTATTAACGAAGCCATAGATTCGTCTCTTAAGTGGGAAGTACATAGGTGCATTCGTGATATAACACGGATTTTCTGCCGTTGCGCTCCTCCCGTGCATACTCTCCTCAAGCGTGGGTGGAAGCCACTATCGTTTTAGAAGATGTAGTCGCCCTTACAGGGTTACCGATTCACGACATTCATTCGTAAGAAGAGGCGTCTATCTTCGGAGCGCTGAACGACAAGGATAAAGAACTGTGTACTTATTTGCTAAAATGAAAAGATGACTCCGTGGTGAATTAGTGCAGAAGAGCCAAGTGTCATTGGGACAAAGTGGAAACAGAGCGACCACATGCACAAGTAAGAAGGGGGGATGTTCATCCGCCTTGAAAGGAAAAGACAAGTGGGTGGAGAAGAAGGCTCCTCCTGAGCGCCCCTCTGGTGAGCGCCTACTATCTAGCTTCATCCGTGCTTATGAGGCAATTCATGGTCCGTCAAATCCGACAGAGGCTGGTCCCGAATGGTCTGTTAAAGTTAACCGTCATGCTTCTTTTTCTCTTTGGTTGAAATATTAGTCTCCCCAGATAGTAGATGGAAAAGTTCTCCCTCCTAGACGCAAAGAGAAGAATCCTCGTGCGGAGCTAGCCGCCTTCGTCTTGTTTTGGCTTTTCCTTGACATATTTGAGTACATTCCCCCGGATACCATCAAGGGTGAGATCGTGCCACTGGCAGTGTTATTGTCTCGCGGCGTCTCTTTTCCATTGGCATCGATGTTCTTGGGTGGTCTATACCGCCATCTCGAACTGTTTTTTCAGGATCTTCAGACGGGAACATGTTCCTCCGTGCGTGCCTGAGCCTAACGAACTCGCAGTTCACCGTGAAGAAGATGTAGAGCAGGATGATGGTTCAGTCAAGAAGCTACTTGTCGCTTATGGCTACCCGCGGATGGCCCTTTGGAATTTGAAGGGAAAAGTACCCCAGGGCGATCTTGGTAAACATTTAGATATGGCCAAGGATTTCGAGCCATTCCCCTATCAAGACGGTCGATCAGGTCTGGCACATTATGATTTCGTTGCCCCCTTTGACGTGGAATTGGATTCGATAAAGCTCTTGTCAGAGGCGGATTTTGATTCAGTAATGGCAGTGCTGCCTGGTTATCTTCCTGGTTTCTATGCTGGTGAGTTCGTCGCCGTATCTTATAATCCCGATTGCGCGGCTCGGCAAGTGGGGTTCGACCAAGGGGTTCCTCATAGGTTCCCCCTCCGAAAATTCTAGAACCGAATACTTTGTCACTATCTTATAATAAATTATGATCGGTTGTACTAATCATACATATTGGTAATCCAAAGATATGCAATGAATAACAATACCAATAAGCCTAGTGATTTCCCTTTCGATTCATAAAACAAGTTCATGAATGTACTTCTTTTAGACGAATGTAAACATTGTTTCCTAGGACGTAATCTTCACCCATTACCATACACATAATCACAATAGCATTCATACGATTATGTTGATGTCTTATATACGAAGTTCAAAAGATAAGCATTATACTTCGTATTTTAATTCCTTAACACTATTTCTACTAGAGTATAATCATTCACAGCTTCGCAGTTATGTTTTCAATATAGCACGACTTGAAAGATACGTTAGGAATGAAACAGTTCAAGTCACAATATTACTAACCTCAAGAGGAAGGATGATGTCGTCGATGTAGCTTGTTACTTCTTCACATTCTTCAAGTCTTCGAGTAATACTTGTATGTCTAGTAACCTTAATATTTCTAGCCTAACCTATACGAAGTTGTCTCTAGTACATAATCAAGCGACTCTTTAATTGAGTTTTGATTCACTAACATATGACAACCAAACTTGATATACCAACGCTTGATGGGTTCAACCAAGCTATGCTCTAACAGATTACTCCTATGAAAGTAAGAGATTGTCATGTGGGTAGTAATACCGTTAATACACGAACCCGCTGTGATACCAATTGAAAACGCAGGAAAATACACCCAGCTTTTTCGTTTTTATATGAGTATGAACGTATCTCGTACTTTTAACAATTAAAGGATGCAGAAAAGTAAAAGCATAAAAAACAAGAATTTTGTTAACGAGTATACCACAATAGCAGAAAAACCCTGGGACCTCGTCCAAATTGAACACCACATTATATTAAGCCTCTACAGACACTATCCTACTATCATACTTCGGACTGGAATGTAGTTGAGACCGAATCCACCCTCCAAGCGTTTCAGCTACAGTTGCGTTCGTTAAGTCTCTTGAACCTCGCAAAGTTCTACGCACTTGATTCCCTTAGTTTACGTCCTTTACATCCTAAGAGTTGCTTCGCCCTAAGTGAAGACTTTTGATACGGTTGATGGTGGTTTTTAGCTTAGGGAGATAACCGTAAACTCCATATTCATGTACCTTCATTCTGCAAGGAAATAGATCTATTAAAATCCAATGAGTGCCTATGCCTCTCCGCTTACATGTGTACAACTATATTTATGAACTCTTCCCGTCTGAATTCAGAAAATATATGTATGCCTACACGATTTATATTTACTGTGTAACTCAGTATCCACATGTATTATTATAATAATATTGGTGTATGTTGCAATAATCCCAGGTATTCTATAAATTTTATTATATTAAAAATTGAGATCCTAGTTGGATTATTCACTAATACAGAGCCTGCTGAGTATCTATTTTATGTTGTGTTCCCGGCTGAACTCTTAGTTCTGACATGACATGACGATTAATGATTCAGTCTTAGTTGAGCAGCATGAATCTCCTAAAGTGTCTGAATTAAAATATGCATGAAGGTACCAGATCAGAGTCGCGCAAGTTGTGCCAATAAGACCAGAGTTGCGCTACTCGCAAGAGTAAAAATTAATAATTTTGTGTTAACGTACAAAATTCACCTAAATTGATTAATTTTGTGTCAATTCACAAAATTCAATTTTTTAACCTAGTTTTGTGTCAACTTACAAAAAATTAGATTTTTTTCCCCTAGAATAGAGAATGCACGTTATCCTGATCCCTATTGGTGAGACTAAACCTAGGCAAGCTAGGAATTAGCTTATCATAGAGCCAGTATGAGTAAAATCCTAGCATAAGTTGGAAAAAATAAACAAAGAGGAAACCAAGATAGGTCACTCACGGGTGGAGCACAACCCCGCTACTTGGCCGGTCGGTTTGCCCAAGCTCGCGCCCCCTATGGCCGACCTACCTTGCTCCATGTCGGCCTCCTTGCGCCCTATTTCCTATTGGCCAATCACGTGCTTTTAGATTACAAGCTCCGCTTTAAATTGGTAGCCAAAGTAGGCTGGTCGAGATGCTTGATTTCTTAAGGATTAGATCTTGGCCTCCCAAGTCAGTCGCGAACTAATCACGATCACACAACTTGGTTGGCTCAATTAACTAACCTACACTCTTACATGCTCGGTAAATAAGGTGCAATTGTGATGACCCGCAACCCACCTATTGCCTCGACCAATCACATTACTCATAGCCTACTGTTGATGGTGGTTTTTAGCTTAGGGTTAAAATCGTAAAACCTTAGTCTGACGTGGCGTCACTCTGTAAGGAAACGGATCCGTGAGTACCAATACGACCACTAGTACATTTATTGAATCATTCAACATGCCTACCTAAAAATTACCGGGGTGCCTTTTTTTATATACGCTATATTCCACGGCAGAACCCTCAATACTGACGGGCAACATCTCCGCGCCAAGGCATGTCAACCATGCCAGCCGCACCACAGTGCCGATGGCATACCATGCCAGCCACATCTCCGCGCCAAGGCATGCCAACCACGCCAGCCGCACCACAGTTCCAATGGCATACCATGCCAGCCACATCTCCGCGCCAAGGCATGCCAATCATGCCAGCCGCACCACAGTGCCAATGGCATGTCGTGTCAGCCACATCTCCGCGCCAAGGCATGCCAACCATGCCAGCCGCACCACAGTGCCAATGGCATACAATGCCAGCCACATCTTCGCGCCAAGGCATGCCAACCATGCCAGCCGCACCACAGTACCAAAGGCATACCATGCCAGACACATCTCCGCGCCAAGGCATGCCAACCATGCCAGGCGCACCATAGTGCCAATGGTATACCATGTCGGCCACATATCTGCGCCAAGGCATGTCATCCATGCCCGCCGCACCACAGTGCCAATGGCATACCATGCCTGCCACATCTCCGCGCCAAGGCATGCAAACCATGCCAGCCGCACCACAGTGCCAATGTCATACCATTCCAGCCACATCTGCGCACCAAGGCATGCTAACCATGCCATCCTCATCTCCGCGCCAAGGCATGCCAACAATGCCAGCCGCACCACAGTGCCAATGGCATGCCGTGACAGCCACATCTCCGAGCCAAGGCATGCCAACCATGCCAGCCGAACCACGGTGCCAATGGCATACCATGCCATCCACATCTCTGCTCCAAGGCATGCCAACTATGCCATCCGCACTACAGTGTCAATGGCATACCATGCCATCCACATCTTCGCGCCAAGGCATGCCAACCATGCCATCCGCACCACAATGCCAATGGGATGCCATGCCAGCCACATCTAGGCGCCAAGGCATCCAACCATGCCAGCCACATCTCCGCTCCAAGGCATGCCAACCATGCGAGCCGCACCACGGTGCCAATGGCATACCATGCCAGCCACATCTCCGCGCCAAAGCCATGTCAGCTCTACCACATGCCGTTGGCTGCCAAACGAAGGGTTGCAACAATCAACAACTACCCTTCCATCTGAGATGCAGATCTCAGTCGTCCAAGTTCGCCACCTAACGCATGGCAACTTCCGGCCCAAGGCCAAACATCACGGTTTTGTCAAAACCCTACTTTTGGCCGCGCCTAAAATATGCCAAAGCAATGTAGGCCCTACCACATGCCGTTGGCTTCCAAATGAAGAGTTGCAACAATATACGGCTACCCTTCCATCTGAGATGCAGATCTCAACCGTCCAAGTTCGCCACCTAACGCATGACAACTTCCGGCCCAAGGCCAAACATCACGGTTTTTCCAAAACCCTAATTTTGGTCGCGCCCAAAATATGCCAAAGCCATGCCGGTCCTACCACATGTCGCTGGCTTCCAAACGAAGGGTTGCAACAATCAACGTCTACCTTTCCATCTGAGATGCAGATCTCAGCCGTCCAAGTTCGCCACCTAACGCATGGCAACTTCTGGCCCAAGTCCAAATATCACGGTTTTGCCAAAACCCTAATTTTGGTCGCGCCTAAAATATGTCAAAGCCATGCCGGCCCTACCACATGTCGCTGGATGCCAAACGAAGGGTTGCAACAATCAACGGCTACCCTTCCATCTGAAATACAGATCTCAGCCGTCCAAGTTCGCCACCTAACGCATGGAAACTTCCGGCCCAAGGCCAAACATCACGGTTTTGCCAAAACCCTAATTTTGGCCGCGCCTAAAAGATGCCAAAGCCATGCCGGCCCTACCGCATGCCGCTGGCTTCCAAAAGAAGGTTGCAGCAATCAACGGCCACCCTTCCTCCTGAGATGCGAATCTCAGCCGTACAAGCTTTCCACCGAAGGCATGGCAACTTTTGGCCCAATGTCCATCCCTAATTTTGGCCTCACCTAAACTATGCCAAAACCTTAGTTTTGGCACTACGCCAAAATCCTAGCTCGTTCGCGCCTAAACCATGCCACTAGATGCAAACGAAGGGTTGCAACAATCAATGGCCACCCTTCCTCCTGAGATACGAATCTCAGTCATACAAACTTTCCACCAAACGTTGTGGAAATCTCTTGGCCACGACGCCAAAACCCTAATCTGGCCGTGCCAAGAGCATGCAAGCTGCAATCATGCCACTGGTTGCCAAACAAAGGGTTGCAACAATCTACGGCTACCCTTCCTCCTGAGATGCAGATCTCATCCGTATAAACCTACCACCGAACGACTCGTGGCAATGTCTTGGCTGCGATGCTAACTCTTGGTCACGACACCAACCTGGCTACGATGCCTATTCTTTGGTCACGACACCAACTTGGCTACAAACGCCAAATCCTTTGGCCACGCCACACGTAGCAACATGCTACACTTTTTCCACGAAAATACTCGATACATCAAAACATGTCACAAACTGGGGGATGCTCATCAGGGTATTGGTCTGGCGGTTTATAGCGTGCGGCGTACATTACGCCCGTTACAGGTAAGTGTCATAAGGGTGAGGCGGTTAGTAAATACAAGAAGTAATGGTGAAACGTTTCCTTCATTATGGAAACATCAATTCCAGGCGTTACCCATTACCATTTTCTTCCATTTATTCAACCGTTTCCACTTCTTACGAGACCAGGGTACGTTTCGTTGCGATTTGTATAAATAGGTCTCACTTATTTCCACGAAAGACAAGTTTTGGTCAGGAGAATACAACACTCAGAAATCACTTGTTAGCTTTCCCATCTGTTAGCTTTCCACTTTCTGATATAAGTCGTCAAACAACTACTTTTCCCGAATCAGCTATTCTGGTCTCACTACTCTCTTCGCTTCCCTCCCTAGACCAACCCTTCTCCTTCACTTTGTGACCGAAGCAAGTCTAGAACGACCATTTCTTGGTTTAGGCCGGATTTGTATAGATTGATCTCTCGAATCAAAGTCATCCCTTGCAGTACATTGTTTAGGGTTTAGACTCGTTTCTCACCCACACACTCGAAATTACCAAAATCAGCAGAAATTGTTTTCACCCTCAAACAATTAGCGACCACAGTGGGAGATTAATCTATTGGTCATAATATCAATTCCCAATTTCCGATTCCATCTTTTCGACCCAGATATCGAGATGATGGAAGCAGATTAGCCGCCGCCTCGGTTATCAGACGACTCTTGAATGACTGGGGACTTTTCACAATCGCGACGCCGCCACCCACAAAACTCATATTTTCATACGAAAAGATCCATTTTGTCGGAAGACTCTAAAAAAAAGTCTCGTCAGACGAGTTGCATGTTCTACTACCTAGAATTTTCACATAGATAGTAGAAACTGACAGCCATGCTATCCCCATGTTTCGTCCCATACTTTCTACTGACAACACAACATTCACAACTTCGTGACTCTCCTGGGGTATTTATGCCACATACAGTCATGACCAAGAACAACATTTTTCTAAAAACAGTTAATTTCAAAAGAATAATCCAAAACCCTCATAGGTAACAATTATCTATCACCCAAGAATCCAGAAAACCAAATCATAAACTAGGCGCTCTGTTCTCCTTTCAAAAAAAAGCCTAAATAAAGAAGTTCAGAAAATAGGAGTACATTCAAGGAAAACCATCTAATAATGGCTTGCTCTTCTTGGAGAAATCCTCCTTCGTGCTTTCGAGAGACGCCCGTTTCAGCTTCAGCTCCATGGAAAACCTTTCGATTTCCGCCTCCTGCTGTGCGACCTCATCCGCAGAAGGGACTTTAGCCGCCGTGGTCTGCAACCTTTCGATCTCAGAGAAACCTTCAACAAACCAGGGAACGTTTAACCCGTGGTCTACGCACACATCACGATGAAACTTCCATCTTGATACAACGTCCTCAGAAACAGTATGGCCAGTCACTTCGCACATGTCGTCAATCAAAGATAAAGCTTCCTCCAAACGCTTTACCAGCACAAACCGACTAGTAACCTTTCTGCTAGTGGATATGTGTCCATACCTTTCCCATATCTTGATATATAACATCTCGTATTTGGCTGGCACGCTGAAGCCGCCGATCAACACATGATCTGGATAAGGAACTAAGTACGGAGGAGCGAAAACGGCACCCGCAACCGAACCGACAACTGGCAAGGGATTCCTAACTTGAATGGCGCCAGCGTTCGCAGGAGCACTCTCCGCTACTTGAGCCGGAACAACATCTTCATCTTGATCGACCTTCATATCCAGGCCGCCAGGCGCAGCTGCCACGGTTGGAGACAAAGCTGTATCTCCACGGTTTTCCGCCTCGGGGCCATCTTCAGGAGCGTGTTCTCCCTGCGATATCGTGGTTTAGACATTTTTCAAAAAAAAAAGTGAGAAAGGAATAAGAAGAATACGTGGAAGACTCACTGATTCACTTTCAGACTGACTAGAAGAAGACTCAGCGCTGTTGTTGGAAGAGCTATTTTCATCATCACTAAATTCCGGGCTTTCCTCCTTTTTGATCTCTTCTTCACCGCAAGAAGGCTCGGCATTTTCACCCTCTGCCGCGAGAGCCGCCGTTCTATGAGGCTGAGCATTTCCACCTTCTATTGCGAGAGCCGCCGTTTTCTGACTACGTGCAAGGTGGTCAAAGGCGTTCACGCCCTGGATAAGAAATAAGGAAAGATTTTCAGTAACGAAAAAAAAACTGTACAATCCGACTGAGTGGGCAAGAAAAAGAATACATACCCGAACGTTGAAAAAACTGAAAGTCACAAGGGCCGTTGAATCTGGTCGAAAAGCACCCGCGCGATATTTCGACCTTCGCTCATTCTTTTGGGGACCGTCCGTGTCCGTGTTAAGAGATTTCCATTTGGGCGAGGAAGGATCCCTTAACAATGGATGTCTTGCTAAAGTTGCAGCAGAAGGCTTACCACAGGTATTCTTCACTACGCCATTCACGAATCCATGAATGGAAAGGAACTCGTCCTGCCAGAATATGTTATACTTGGAAGTTGTTGTCGGATTTCGTGCCGAGAGCAAGAAGGGAAGACTTATACCCGGCGTAAGATCACTAGCATCAAGAGCAGCTGGCAACAAGTTTTCTGCAACGGCCGACTGATGAGAGAGGGAACCCTTGGTCAAATCCCATATGTCGAGCCGCCCTGTCAATGTTCTAGGAGACTTCCTGACAAGATCCTCGAAAGAACGACGGTACATAACCAGGCGTGAAACTTCGCATGAACACAACGTCGCCAATGCTCATATTTTTTTCAGAAAGCAAAAATGTATTCGGAACATAGGCAAAAGTGTCTATTTGAAGTATGGAGCCGTGCACCGGATCCCATGGACGAAAGTTGATTGTGTAGGAGTTGTCAAGGAAGTCAACCAGGTTCGAGCCAGATCTTGGGCGCCTGTTCACCCAGCGAAGTATCCTAGAGCCACCTCAAGACTTGGGAAGTAAAGCCGACGGTTTGGGAGCGCACTTCTCGAAACGCTCCCACAACCACGCTTGAAGAAAAGCAACATGGACGTACGAGTCCACTTTCATGTAGCCGTTTGAAGCACGCATGTCCGCAACCAGATGATCCAAATGTGTGTACAGAGAACCGAGAAACAAGCCGCCAATGGGGAGAATAACACCTTTCGCTAATCTGATGGCAAACTTAATGAGACCCTGTCTTATTTCCTTCTTACCGGACCCTGTCTTATTACCTTTCGCTAATCTGATGGCAAGCTAATCTGGCTCCGAATCATCTGGAAACCATTGAGACACCCACCAGCTGTAGAAACACCTCGTCTCTTTTTCCTTCAGAACAAAACCTTTTGACTTTGCAACGAGAGCAGCGTGCATTTGTTCTTCATCTTCAGACAAGGTGATATCAAGATTCCCTATTATGGGAAGGTTCAGCAAGACAACCACGCTTTCCAAAGAGACAGTCATTTCACGCCACCTGCATATGGATGTGTGAGTGTCTGGACACCATCGAGAGACGAAAGCAACTAAGCTCGGGATATCTTTCCTGATTTGAAGCGCCGCAGAAGTTGTGATAGCGCCAAGGATTTGCGATTTGGTCAAATTTGCTTTTACGCAGTCCTGACTTATCATGAATTGCATCCACTTGTCGAAAGAGCGCAACGGACTCTGAAAAATTCTGAATTCAATGGAAGAAGCAGGATACTCTTGACTCTGAAGGCAAAATCGCATTACACAACCTGGTCGAACCGATTGGGTGTCTCCTTCTCCCTATGAACCGGTCAGGAGGACGGGAACGAACTTAGGATGATTTCTCTTAGCTGTGGCGGACGTTGTGAAAAATTCATCATCCATGTTTGGCTTAGAGTTGCCAATATTTTTCGAAGCCGCGACAAGGATTTTTTCAGGTGACATCCTAACGAAACCTTCTTAAGCTACTTACGCTTTCAACTACAATAAAATAAAGAGGTATAAAAAAATTACTACTGGAAGGAGGGTGCACGAAGATTACTTTATCAGCAATGAAGAATTCATTTCGGTTGCAATCCACTCTATTTTCAACCACAAGTCATAACACACATAACCGAATAAATGGAAACTAGCGAAGCCTACGTAGCCACGGAAAGCACACTCCTTGCCAAAACCGTACCTCATAGCGGAAAGTACACACCCGACCAAGAAAGCACGCTCCACCGCAGAAATTATACACACGGCTACACCAAGAAAAATGGAAACCCTAAAAGCTAGGTTTTCATGGGAAAGGAATTGGTGGCAGTCACCTGCCCGTGCAGGCCTACTATTGCATAATAATTGAGGTGTTTAACGCTATTGCGGTGTTCACGCTAAAATATTTCTACAAGTTCATAGAAGATATACCTATGGCTAGGGTTTGCGCCAATAAAAAACAAAAGGAAAGAGATTGAAGGAGAACCCCTTGAGTACATACCTAGAATGCTTGCTCGCTTTATTCTACCACTCTGCCGCTAGCACAAGGACGTGAGAACAAGGGTACAAAATAAAAGGGAGAGCAACCCTTTTTATAGGCGTGACACTTTTTGAATTTGAATAAAGAAAGGATTCCCTATTTGAGACACGAATGGGAAAAGGCAATTGGGCCCGCAAGAAACAAGTCTCACGGTGCCCAACAGTCCGCGCCATGCCTTGCCTCACGGTGCCCAAAAAGTCTGCGCCATGCCTTACCACACGGTGCCCAACAGTCCGCTCCATGCCATGCTGACACCGTGCCAAGAGTCCGCGCCATGCCAAGTCCAAGCCAGCGCCCGCGCCAAGTTTATAATAGCGACTCCATTCTAAGCCGACCAATACTGGCGGCTCCATTCTAAGCCAACCAACGCCAACGCTCCATTTCACGCGAAGTCTATGCTAGCGGATACCTTCCAAGCTGATGCCAACAGTCTGCATCTCAGCCAACAACCATCTCTACCACCCCGCGGTCTAGCCAGCAGCACAGAATTTATGCAAAGCCACCAACGCAAGAGTCATGGATTCTCTTTACCTCTCAAAAAAAAGGTTAGTCGGATCTTCCTGACCATCTTTTCATGATTTTCCGTTTCGACTTTGCCCTTGTCTGTCACCATCTCATGCTTACCTCGCAACAAGGCCCCTGTTCCGAGATAAGTAGGGGACTTAATGTTGATGGTGGTTTTTAGCTTAGGGTTAAAATCGTAAAATTTAGTTTGACGTGGCGTCACTCTGTAAATAAACGGAGCCGTGAGTACCAATACGACCACTAGCACATTTATTGAATCATTCAACATACCTACGTAAAAATTACTGGGGTACCTTTTTTTATATGCACTATATTCCACGGCAGAACCATCAATACTGACTGGAAACATCTCCGCGCCAAGTCATGCAAACCATGACAGCCGCACCACAGTGCCAATGGCATACCATGCCAGCCACATCTCCGCACCAAGGCATGCCAACAATGCCAGCCGCACCACAGTGCCAATGACATACCATGCCAACCACATCTCCGTGCCAAGGCATGCCAACCATGTCAGCCGCACCACAGTGCCAATGGCATGTCGTGCCAGCCACATTTCCGCGCCAAGGCATGCCAACCATGCCAGCCGCTCCACAGTACAAATGGCATGTCGTGCCAGCCACATCTCCGGGCCAAGGCATGCCAACCAAGCTAGCCGCACCACAGTTCCAATAGCATGCCGTGCAAGCCACATCTCCGCGCTAAGGCATGCCAACCATGCGAGTCGTACCACAGTGCCAACGACATACCATGCCAGCCACATCTCCGCGCCAAGCCATGCCAACCATACCAGCCGCACCACAGTGCCAATGGCATGCCATGCCAGCCACATCTATGCGCCAAGGCATGCCAACCATGCCAGCCGCACCACAGTGCCAATGGCATGCCGTGCCAGCCACATCTCCGCACCAAGGCATGCCAACCATGCCAGCCGCACCACAGTGCCAATGGCATACCATGTCCGCCACATCTCCGCTCCAAGGCATGCCAACCATGCGAGCCGCACCACGGTGCCAATGGCATACCATGCCAGCCACATCTCCGCGCCAAAGCCATGTCAGCTCTACCACATGCCGTTGGCTGCCAAACGAAGGGTTGCAACAATCAACAACTACCCTTCCATCTGAGATGCAGATCTCAGTCGTCCAAGTTCGCCACCTAACGCATGGCAACTTCCGGCCCAAGGCCAAACATCACGGTTTTGTCAAAACCCTACTTTTGGCCGCGCCTAAAATATGCCAAAGCAATGTAGGCCCTACCACATGCCGTTGGCTTCCAAATGAAGAGTTGCAACAATATACGGCTACCCTTCCATCTGAGATGCAGATCTCAACCGTCCAAGTTCGCCACCTAACGCATGACAACTTCCGGCCCAAGGCCAAACATCACGGTTTTTCCAAAACCCTAATTTTGGTCGCGCCCAAAATATGCCAAAGCCATGCCGGTCCTACCACATGTCGCTGGCTTCCAAACGAAGGGTTGCAACAATCAACGTCTACCTTTCCATCTGAGATGCAGATCTCAGCCGTCCAAGTTCGCCACCTAACGCATGGCAACTTCTGGCCCAAGTCCAAATATCACGGTTTTGCCAAAACCCTAATTTTGGTCGCGCCTAAAATATGTCAAAGCCATGCCGGCCCTACCACATGTCGCTGGATGCCAAACGAAGGGTTGCAACAATCAACGGCTACCCTTCCATCTGAAATACAGATCTCAGCCATCCAAGTTCGCCACCTAACGCATGGAAACTTCCGGCCCAAGGCCAAACATCACGGTTTTGCCAAAACCCTAATTTTGGCCGCGCCTAAAAGATGCCAAAGCCATGCCGGCCCTACCGCATGCCGCTGGCTTCCAAAAGAAGGTTGCAGCAATCAACGGCCACCCTTCCTCCTGAGATGCGAATCTCAGCCGTACAAGCTTTCCACCGAAGGCATGGCAACTTTTGGCCCAATGTCCATCCCTAATTTTGGCCTCACCTAAACTATGCCAAAACCTTAGTTTTGGCACTACGCCAAAATCCTAGCTCGTTCGCGCCTAAACCATGCCACTAGATGCAAACGAAGGGTTGCAACAATCAATGGCCACCCTTCCTCCTGAGATACGAATCTCAGTCATACAAACTTTCCACCAAACGTTGTGGAAATCTCTTGGCCACGACGCCAAAACCCTAATCTGGCCGTGCCAAGAGCATGCAAGCTGCAATCATGCCACTGGTTGCCAAACAAAGGGTTGCAACAATCTACGGCTACCCTTCCTCCTGAGATGCAGATCTCATCCGTATAAACCTACCACCGAACGACTCGTGGCAATGTCTTGGCTGCGATGCTAACTCTTGGTCACGACACCAACCTGGCTACGATGCCTATTCTTTGGTCACGACACCAACTTGGCTACAAACGCCAAATCCTTTGGCCACGCCACACGTAGCAACATGCTACACTTTTTCCACGAAAATACTCGATACATCAAAACATGGCACAAACTGGGGGATGCTATCAGGGTATTGGTCTGGCGGTTTATAGCGTGCGGCGTACATTACGCCCGTTACAGGTAAGTGTCATAAGGGTGAGGCGGTTAGTAAATACAAGAAGTAATGGTGAACGTTTCCTTCATTATGGAAACATCAATTCCAGGCGTTACCCATTACCATTTTCTTCCATTTATTCAACCGTTTCCACTTCTTACGAGACCAGGGTACGTTTCGTTGCGATTTGTATAAATAGGTCTCACTTATTTCCACGAAAGACAAGTTTTGGTCAGGAGAATACAACACTCAGAAATCACTTGTTAGCTTTCCCATCTGTTAGCTTTCCACTTTCTGATATAAGTCGTCAAACAACTACTTTTCCCGAATCAGCTATTCTGGTCTCACTACTCTCTTCGCTTCCCTCCCTAGACCAACCCTTCTCCTTCACTTTGTGACCGAAGCAAGTCTAGAACGACCATTTCTTGGTTTAGGCCGGATTTGTATAGATTGATCTCTCGAATCAAAGTCCATCCCTTGCAGTACATTGTTTAGGGTTTAGACTCGTTTCTCACCCACACACTCGAAATTACCAAAATCAGCAGAAATTGTTTTCACCCTCAAAAATTAGCGACCACAGTGGGAGATTAATCTATTGGTCATAATATCAATTCCCAATTTCCGATTCCCATTTTTCGACCCAGATATCGAGATGGATGGAGCAGATTAGCCGCCGCCTCGGTTATCAGACGACTCTTGAATGACTGGGGACTTTTCACAATCGCGACGCCGCCACCCACAAAACTCATATTTTCATACGAAAAGATCCATTTTGTCGGAAGACTCTAAAAAAAAGTCTCGTCAGACGAGTTGCATGTTCTACTACCTAGAATTTTCACATAGATAGTAGAAACTGACAGCCATGCTATCCCCATGTTTCGTCCCATACTTTCTACTGACAACACAACATTCACAACTTCGTGACTCTCCTGGGGTATTTATGCCACATACAGTCATGACCAAGAACAACATTTTCTAAAAACAGTTAATTTCAAAAGAATAATCCAAAACCCTCATAGGTAACAATTATCTATCACCCAAGAATCCAGAAAACCAAATCATAAACTAGGCGCTCTGTTCTCCTTTCAAAAAAAAGCCTAAATAAAGAAGTTCAGAAAATAGGAGTACATTCAAGGAAAACCATCTAATAATGGCTTGCTCTTCTTGGAGAAATCCTCCTTCGTGCTTTCGAGAGACGCCCGTTTCAGCTTCAGCTCCATGGAAAACCTTTCGATTTCCGCCTCCTGCTGTGCGACCTCATCCGCAGAAGGGACTTTAGCCGCCGTGGTCTGCAACCTTTCGATCTCAGAGAAACCTTCAACAAACCAGGGAACGTTTAACCCGTGGTCTACGCACACATCACGATGAAACTTCCATCTTGATACAACGTCCTCAGAAACAGTATGGCCAGTCACTTCGCACATGTCGTCAATCAAAGATAAAGCTTCCTCCAACGCTTTACCAGCACAAACCGACTAGTAACCTTTCTGCTAGTGGATATGTGTCCATACCTTTCCCATATCTTGATATATAACATCTCGTATTTGGCTGGCACGCTGAAGCCGCCGATCAACACATGATCTGGATAAGGAACTAAGTACGGAGGAGCGAAAACGGCACCCGCAACCGAACCGACAACTGGCAAGGGATTCCTAACTTGAATGGCGCCAGCGTTCGCAGGAGCACTCTCCGCTACTTGAGCCGGAACAACATCTTCATCTTGATCGACCTTCATATCCAGGCCGCCAGGCGCAGCTGCCACGGTTGGAGACAAAGCTGTATCTCCACGGTTTTCCGCCTCGGGGCCATCTTCAGGAGCGTGTTCTCCCTGCGATATCGTGGTTTAGACATTTTTCAAAAAAAAAAGTGAGAAAGGAATAAGAAGAATACGTGGAAGACTCACTGATTCACTTTCAGACTGACTAGAAGAAGACTCAGCGCTGTTGTTGGAAGAGCTATTTTCATCATCACTAAATTCCGGGCTTTCCTCCTTTTTGATCTCTTCTTCACCGCAAGAAGGCTCGGCATTTTCACCCTCTGCCGCGAGAGCCGCCGTTCTATGAGGCTGAGCATTTCCACCTTCTATTGCGAGAGCCGCCGTTTTCTGACTACGTGCAAGGTGGTCAAAGGCGTTCACGCCCTGGATAAGAAATAAGGAAAGATTTTCAGTAACGAAAAAAAAACTGTACAATCCGACTGAGTGGGCAAGAAAAAGAATACATACCCGAACGTTGAAAAAACTGAAAGTCACAAGGGCCGTTGAATCTGGTCGAAAAGCACCCGCGCGATATTTCGACCTTCGCTCATTCTTTTGGGGACCGTCCGTGTCCGTGTTAAGAGATTTCCATTTGGGCGAGGAAGGATCCCTTAACAATGGATGTCTTGCTAAAGTTGCAGCAGAAGGCTTACCACAGGTATTCTTCACTACGCCATTCACGAATCCATGAATGGAAAGGAACTCGTCCTGCCAGAATATGTTATACTTGGAAGTTGTTGTCGGATTTCGTGCCGAGAGCAAGAAGGGAAGACTTATACCCGGCGTAAGATCACTAGCATCAAGAGCAGCTGGCAACAAGTTTTCTGCAACGACCGACTGATGAGAGAGGGAACCCTTGGTCAAATCCCATATGTCGAGCCGCCCTGTCAATGTTCTAGGAGACTTCCTGACAAGATCCTCGAAAGAACGACGGTACATAACCAGGCGTGAAACTTCGCATGAACACAACGTCGCCAATGCTCATATTTTTTTCAGAAAGCAAAAATGTATTCGGAACATAGGCAAAAGTGTCTATTTGAAGTATGGAGCCGTGCACCGGATCCCATGGACGAAAGTTGATTGTGTAGGAGTTGTCAAGGAAGTCAACCAGGTTCGAGCCAGATCTTGGGCGCCTGTTCACCCAGCGAAGTATCCTAGAGCCACCTCAAGACTTGGGAAGTAAAGCCGACGGTTTGGGAGCGCACTTCTCGAAACGCTCCCACAACCACGCTTGAAGAAAAGCAACATGGACGTACGAGTCCACTTTCATGTAGCCGTTTGAAGCACGCATGTCCGCAACCAGATGATCCAAATGTGTGTACAGAGAACCGAGAAACAAGCCGCCAATGGGGAGAATAACACCTTTCGCTAATCTGATGGCAAACTTAATGAGACCCTGTCTTATTTCCTTCTTACCGGACCCTGTCTTATTACCTTTCGCTAATCTGATGGCAAGCTAATCTGGCTCCGAATCATCTGGAAACCATTGAGACACCCACCAGCTGTAGAAACACCTCGTCTCTTTTTCCTTCAGAACAAAACCTTTTGACTTTGCAACGAGAGCAGCGTGCATTTGTTCTTCATCTTCAGACAAGGTGATATCAAGATTCCCTATTATGGGAAGGTTCAGCAAGACAACCACGCTTTCCAAAGAGACAGTCATTTCACGCCACCTGCATATGATGTGTGAGTGTCTGGACACCATCGAGAGACGAAAGCAACTAAGCTCGGGATATCTTTCCTGATTTGAAGCGCCGCAGAAGTTTGTGATAGCGCCAAGGATTGCGATTTGGTCAAATTTGCTTTTACGCAGTCCTGACTTATCATGAATTGCATCCACTTGTCGAAAGAGCGCAACGGACTCTGAAAAATTCTGAATTCAATGGAAGAAGCAGGATACTCTTGACTCTGAAGGCAAAATCGCATTACACAACCTGGTCGAACCGATTGGGTGTCTCCTTCTCCCTATGAACCGGTCAGGGACGGAGGAACGAACTTAGGATGATTTCTCTTAGCTGTGGCGGACGTTGTGAAAAATTCATCATCCATGTTTGGCTTAGAGTTGCCAATATTTTTCGAAGCCGCGACAAGGATTTTTTCAGGTGACATCCTACGAAACCTTCTTAAGCTTTACGCTTCAACTACAATAAAATAAAGAGGTATAAAAAAATTACTACTGGAGGAGGGTGCCGAAGATTACTTATCGCAATGAAGAATTCATTTCGGTTGCAATCCACTCTATTTTCAACCACAAGTCCATAACACACATACCGAATAAATGGAAACTGCGAAGCCTACGTAGCCACGGAAAGCACACTCCTTGCCAAAAACCGTACCTCATAGCGGAAAAGTACACACCCGACCAAGAAAGCACGCCCACCGCAGAAATTATACACACGGTACACCAAAAAAACTGGAAACCCTAAAGCTAGGTTTTCATGGGAAGGAATTGGTGGCAGTCACCTGCCCGTGCAGGCCTACTATTGCATAATAATTGAGGTGTTTAACGCTATTGCGGTGTTCACGCTAAAATATTTCTACAAGTTCATAAGATATACCTATGGCTAGGGTTTGGCCAATAAAAAACAAAAGGAAAGGATTGAAGGAGAACCGCTTGAGTACTACCTAGAATGCTTGCTCCTTTATGCTACCACTCGGCCGCTGAGCACAAGGACGTGAGAACAAGGGTACAAAATAAAAGGGAGAGCAACCCTTTTTATAGGCGTGACACTTTTTGAATTTGATAAAGAAAGGATTCCCTATTTGAGACACGAATGGGAAAAGGCAATTGGGCCCGCAAGAAACAAGTCTCACGGTGCCCAACAGTCCGCGCCATCATTGCCTCACGGTGCCCAAAAAGTCTGCGCCATGCCTTACCACACGGTGCCCAACAGTCCGCTCCATGCCATGCTGACACCGTGCCAAGAGTCCGCGCATGCCAAGTCCAAGCCAGCGCCCGCGCCAAGTTTTATAAGCGACTCCATTCTAAGCCGACCATACTGGCGGCTCCATTCTAAGCCAACCAACGCCAACGCTCCATTTCACGCGAAGTCTATGCTAGCGGATACCTTCCAAGCTGATGCCAACAGTCTGCATCTCAGCCAACAACCATCTCTACCACCCCGCGGTCTAGCCAGCAGCACAGAATTTATGCAAAGCCACCACGCAAGAGTCATGGATTCTCTTTACCATCTCAAAAAAAGGGTTAGTCGGATCTTCCTGACCATCTTTCATGATTTTCCGTTTGTTTCGACTTTGCCCTTGTCTGTCACCATCTCATGCTTACCTCGCAACAAGGCCCCTGTTCCGAGATAAGTAGGGGACTTAATGTTGATGGTGGTTTTTAGCTTAGGGTTAAAATCGTAAAATTTAGTTTGACGTGGCGTCACTCTGTAAATAAACGGAGCCGTGAGTACCAATACGACCACTAGCACATTTATTGAATCATTCAACATACCTACGTAAAAATTACTGGGGTACCTTTTTTTATATGCACTATATTCCACGCGCAGAACCATCAATACTGACTGGAAATCTCCGCGCCAAGTCATGCAAACCATGACAGCCGCACCACAGTGCCAATGGCATACCATGCCAGCCACATCTCCGCACCAAGGCATGCCAACAATGCCAGCCGCACCACAGTGCCAATGACATACCATGCCAACCACATCTCCGTGCCAAGGCATGCCAACCATGTCAGCCGCACCACAGTGCCAATGGCATGTCGTGCCAGCCACATTTCCGCGCCAAGGCATGCCAACCATGCCAGCCGCTCCACAGTACAAATGGCATGTCGTGCCAGCCACATCTCCGGGCCAAGGCATGCCAACCAAAGCTAGCCGCACCACAGTTCCAATAGCATGCCGTGCAAGCCACATCTCCGCGCTAAGGCATGCCAACCATGCGAGTCGTACCACAGTGCCAACGACATACCATGCCAGCCACATATCTCCGCGCCAAGCCATGCCAACCATACCAGCCGCACCACAGTGCCAATGGCATGCCATGCCAGCCACTATGCGCCAAGGCATGCCAACCATGCCAGCCGCACCACAGTGCCAATGGCATGCCGTGCCAGCCACATCTCCGCACCAAGGCATGCCAACCATGCCAGCCGCACCACAGTGCCAATGGCATACCATGTCCGCCACATCTCCGCGCCAAGGCATGCCAACCATGCCAGCCGCACCAAAGTGCCAATGGCATACCATTCCAGCCACATCTCCACGCCAAGGCATGCCAACCATGCCAGCCGCACCACAGTGCCAATGGCATACCATGCCATCCACATCTCCGCGCGAAGGCGTGCCAACCATGACAGCCGCACCACAGTGCCAATGGCATGCCATGACAGCCACATCTCCGTGCCAAGGCATGCTAACCATGCCAGCCGCACCACTGTGCCAATGGCATACCATGCCAGCCGCACCACAGTGCCAATGGAATGTCATGCCAGCCACATCTCCGCGCCAAGGCATGCCAACCATGCCAGCCACATCTCCGCGCCAAGTCATGCCAACCATGCCAGCCGCACCATGGTGCCAATGGTATACCATGCCAGCCACATCTCCTCGCCAAGGCATGCCAACCATGCTAGACGCACCACGGTGGCAACAGCGTACTATGCCAGCCACATCTCCGTGCCAAGGCATGACAACCATGCCAGCCGCACCACAGTGCCAATGGAATACAATGTCAGCCACATCTTTGCGCCAAAGCCATGTCATCCCTACCACATGCCGCTGGCTGACAAACGAAGGGTTGCAATAATCAACAACTACCCTTCCATTTGAGATACAGATCTCAGCCGTCCAAGTTCGCCAGTTAACGCATGGAAACTTCCGGACTAAGGCCAAACATCACGGTTTTGCCAAAACCCTAATTTCGGTCGCGCCTAAAATATGCCAAAGCCATGCCGGTCCTACCACATGTTGCTGGCTGCCAGACGAAGAGTTGTAACAATAAACGGCTACCCTTCCATCTTAGATGAAGATCTCAGCCGTCCAAGTACGCCACCTAACACATGGAAACTTCCTTCCCAAGGCCAAACATCACGGTTTTGCCAAAACCCTAATTCGGCCGCGCCTAAAAGATGCCAAATCCATGCCGGCCCTACCACATGTCGCTGGCTGCCAAACGAAGGGTTACAACAATCAACGGCTACCCTTCCATCTGAGATGCAGATATCATCCGTCCAAGTTCTCCACCTAACACATGGAAACTTCCGGACTAAGGCCAAACATCACGGTTTTTCCAAAACCCTAATTTCGGCCGCGCCTAAAATATGCCAAAGCCATGCCGGCCCTACCACATGTCGCTGGCTGCCAAACGAAGGGTTACAACAATCAACGACTACCCTTCCGTCTGAGTTGCAGATCTCAACCGTACAAGCTTGCCACATAATGCATGGAAACTTTTGGCCCAACGCCAAGCCCTAATTTTGGCCGCACCTAAACTATGCAAAAATCCGAGTTTTGGCCGCGCCTAAACTACGCCAAAATCCTAGCTCGGCCGCGCCTAAACCATGCCACTAGCTGCAAACAAAGGTTTGCAACAATCAACGGCCACCCTTCCTCCTGAGATACGAATCTTAGCCATACAAACTTGCCACCAAACGATTTTTGGAAATCTCTTGGCCACGGTGACAATTCTTGGCCACGGTGACAATTCTTGGCCACGATGCTGAAACCCTAATTTGGCCGTGCCAAGAGCATGCAAGCATGCAACCATGCCGCTGCTTTCCAAATGAAGGGTTGCAACATCTACGACTACCCTTCCTCCTGAGATGCAGATCTCATCCGTGCAAACCTACCACCAAACGACTCGTGGCAATGTCTTGGCTATGATGCTAACTCTTGGTCATGGAACCAACCTGGCTAAGATGCCTATTCTTTGGTCACGACACCAACTTGGCTAAAAACTCCAAATCCTTTGGCCACGCCACACGTAGAAACATGCTACACGTTTTCCACGAAAACATTCGAGACGTCAAAACATGTCACAAACTGGGGGATGCTCATCAGGGTATTGGTCTGGCAGTTTACAGCGTGCGGCGTACAGTACGCCCATTACAGGAAAGTGTCATAAGGGTGAGGTGGTTATTAAATACAAGAAGTAATGGTGAAACGTTTCTTTCATTATGAAAACATCAATTCCAGGCGTTACCCGTTACCATTTTCTTCCATTCACTCAACCATTTCCACTTCTTACGAGACCAGGGTACGTTTCGTTGCGACTTGTATAAATAGGTCTCACATATTTCCACCAAAGACAAGTTTTGGTTAGGAGAATATAACACTCAGAAATCACTTGTTAGCTTTCCCATCTGTTAGCTTTCCACTTTCTGATACAAGTCGTCAAACAATTACTCTTCCCGAATCAACTATTCTGGTCTCAACACTCTCTTCGCTTCCCTCCCTAGACCAACCCTTCTCCTTAACTTTGTGACCGAAGCAAGTCTGGAATGGCCATTTCTTGGTTTAGGACGGATTTGTATAGATTGATCTCTCGAATCAAAGTACTCCCTTTCAGTACATTGTTTAGGGTTTAGACTCATTTCTCACCCACACACTCGAAATTACCAAAATCAGCAGAAACTATTTTCACCCTCAAACACCTACCTGCTCCGTTCCAAATCATTGGCCAAAGTAGGCTAGTTAAACTGCCTCTTTATATAAAGAACTAAATCTTGGTCGTCCAAGTCGGTCACATAATGATCACGACCACATGACTTGGACGGTCGATATAACAAGCTTATCTCCCTCCTAGCATGACCAAGAAAGCTCCATGATAGCTACATGTGGTCCTTCTACTATCTCGGCTAATCATATCGCTCCTAGCCTACATGCTCCGTTCAACATTGTCGATCGAAGTAGGCTAGTCGAGCTTCCTATAAGGGTCTTAATTAGGTCAACGACGACTAATAAATGCTGCAATTCATCTCGGTCGTCCGACTTGGCTAGATAGTTTTTCCGGATTAGATCAAATCTCAGGTGACCAATGAGGTACCGTGATTTCCACATCACATCTTTCTTCTTAACGGACCAATCATGTCGTTCGCAGCCTACTTGTGCAGGCACCAATGGCCGGCCAAAGAAGGGTGGTCGCGCCACTTTTTAAACTATGAAATATACGACTAACTCAGGCAGGATCTATACAATAATGTTTTAAATGCATCGCATATTTTGAGATGCTTGCTTGAAAACGATGCTTCACATGCATCGTTTACAAACGATATTTTTAGGTCATCGATTACATTATTTAATTATTTAACCTAAAGCACCATGTGCTATTTTTTGAGCACTACTCATGGAAAATCCCATTCTTACGGCTTGACTTATCACTTATGACCACCTTCTACCTAGCTTGCGTGTGATTGGTCGAAATATTTCACTACATGTAGGTTTTGCACACAAGACCCACAACACATGTTAGTTGCTGGAATAATCATGTATTCGTTCTTCCACTCTTCATGGACACTTTTCACATGTCATAGTGGTGGTCCCACTCAACAACTACCACTCCTCGCATTATTAGTCGTGATACGACTTGCTCCATTTCATATGGAATTTACCATGCAAGTAAGCCTAGTTTTGAAAGTAATATGGTTATGCAAGTCACGACTAGGTATTTTTTTCTACAAAAATACTTGAGACATCAAACATGTCACAATTCGGGGATGTTAATCAGGGTATTGGTCTGGTGGTTTACAACATGCGATCTGCAACACACCCATTATGAGGAAGTGTCAGGAAAGGCGGACAACTGACAAAAGTAGAGGAGTAGTGGATGTAAACACCGACTAGTGTTCCCTTCACAATAGGTTCATGGTTCTCATCACTTTCACACGATCTCCACTTCTTCACTACTCAACTACCTCCACTTCCTACGAGATCGGGTGTTTATTATGACTTACTATAAAATAGATTTTCATCTATTGAATCGAACAACTAATACAAGTACCCAGAGAATACAAAGAACTTAGAGCTTACCATCTTTTACAACAAGTTCAATTTTTCTGAGATAAATTATAAGCAACTACACCTTACAGAGTCTATCTCTCTGATCTCAACATCTTCTCTGCTTCCCTCCCTAAGATCAACCCTTCTCCTTCATTTTATGACCGAAGCAAGACTAAAACAGACAATTCTTGGTTTAGGCCAGAGTTGTACAAATTGATCTCCCGAATCTAAAGTACTCTTGTGCAGTACATTTTTTTTGGGTCTAGACTCGTTTATCATCAACCTACCAAATTTTACTTTTCTCCAGAATCAGTTTTTACCCTACTACAAATTGGCGACCACAGTGGGAGATGAATCTCTTGGTTGTAAAATCAAATTTTTGATTTATAATATTTCTTTTTACAGTTCCCCCAACCTCACAATGGTTGGTCTTAATCTAGACTCAACAGTCACCAACTTTAATCACGTTGATAGTCCTGCTTCTTGATGGGGTTTCAAAGTTGTTGTAGTAAAAAGGTTCATTAAGACTTGTGAAGGAAGATTTTTTTAGACTTAATTTTTATAAATAAAAAATATATAACAAACTCGAATAAAAAGTGTTGTGAGAATTATGGAGAGACTGGGGCTAGGATTCCGCTATTTACCAATTCCAAAGTGATACTAATTATAATCATGCAATTTTACACATTCAAATTGATTCTCAACTATTGCAGAAGTATATTTTTAGAAACAACAAATGTTAATCCAAAGCATGAGACATCAAAACCCTAGGCTAAGCATGTTCCATCAAAAGAAAATACAATTATTTAACAAAAACCATAAAATCTATTTTCAATCTAGGAAAATAATCATAAATAAAAATTGCACAAATTAAATAATTAAGAATTTTTACCACTTTTTCAATGGAAAGATAGCATCCTCCGTCGACCCAAGGATTGGGTTTAGCTCATCATTGTGGAAACGCGCTCAAAAGTTGATTTCATTGCTCAAAGTGTTTACAAATGATGAATTGGAGAAAAACTATTAAAAATCGGGTGTTTGCAACGTTTTTAATTGTTGCAAAACACTGTAACGTAAAACGATAAAATCCAACTGTCGTTGTTCAGCTTCTACGACCCCCGCATCTGTGTCGTTATCACTGTTGATAAACGACTGTCTTCGTGAGTCTGTTCTTCGTGTTCTTCAGTTCTGCAGCAGCAAAAATGGTGTTCTCTGCAACTCGATTTTTCGGCTCTGTGATGCTCTGTAACTCTCCCAAACTCTCTGTAAACTTTTTCATCCCCTCGCATCAACTCCATTCACTTGTTTATACCCAACAACACCGAGATATTCCTGAGTGAATGCGAATAATCCCGTAATAATTATGTTTATCTTCCACGGTCTGTTATGAGAATAATCTTCCTTTTTTTAGATCCATCACGCGTCTGCATGGTTTTGAAATACTCCAACACACTCAGTAAACAATCAAAACAACTTCAAGTCCCTCCAACCACACGCAGAATCTCCAAAAATAACTCTGAAAATCTCGAGAATAACTCATGTACGTGCATATGCCCTGTTCCTTCTCACTGAGAATCTAGCTGATTTCGTTCGAATAAATCACCCATATCCAGCCTGTTAATGCTAGTCACGTTATCCCAGCAAATCCCAGCCATCGACTCTTTGTGTAACATGTCCAAAATCCGATCGAGAATTCTGCCAGTTCACTGCTCCATTTTCCGCTAAATTTCGAAATTTTAATTTGAAGAAGATGGGTGCTGTGGACAAAAATGGGTTGTGCATAACCTTGGGTATCCCATAGCCAAATCTGGGGTCCGTATAACAAATGTCCTCTAGGGGTCCAAATAGCACTTTTTGAGCAACTTTTTCCACACAAGTGTATTTCTCCAAAAACACCTACACAAACATAAAAACACCATAATAAGTACAAAATCAAGTACTAGCAATACATACACTGAGGATAATTCAGACACAAAAATATGTCTATCACTTCTCATGTTATCAGTGATATGAATGACATCGACGAAGATGTTGCTCCTATTCATGCCAACGGCTCAGCGAGAGAAGTTAGAAAAATAGAATTTCAAGTCACTTTAGAAAGATTGAAGCAAACACAGGGAGAACTAGCAAGAAAGCTGTCGTGCTTGGAAAGTACGTTGAATGGCGTGTTCACTATTTTTAAAACCTATTAAACAACTTGGGACATCGTGGTGTTTTTAGAGACCCAAGATCTCCGGTACAAGAAGCGAATACTCTGAATGAAAATCCATATCTTCCGTAAATTGGAAGCTTCACTACCAACAAGATGCTGGCAGATCAGGAAGCATCGTCTTTGGTGGAGAGTTTATGCGAGATTTTTCACCTCTCTAAGGATCAGTAGGCGAAAATATTTTTGTAATAAATCAACTAGCTCTAGACACGCACCTAACTCTCTCATCTCCAGAAGCCCCGAAGATGTCGAAAATGTCCATAAACAATGTTACTATCATCGAGGACGACGTGATGGCTGAGGAAGGTCATAATAGATCCCTGTATGTTACTGCGCGCATTAAAGACTCAGAATTCAAAAAGGCTCTTATCGACATGGGAGCAACCTCAAATGTCATTCCTCTTAAAGCTCTCAAGAGGAATGACAGTAGGACCTGACAGTAGGACTTGTTCAGTCGAAGGTGAAATTTGAGGTGATAGAGAAAAAGCCAGACTACCACATGATATTGGGAAGGCCATGGATCCATGATAACAAAAATTTCCCCTCAACATATCATCAGTGCCTGAAGACTATGTTGAATGAGAAAGTCGTTCGCATACCTGCATCTCCGCCTCCTTAGGCTCCGATTTGTGGCGCTAAACTCTTTGAACCAAAGGAGAACCCGTAAGGCTCATCAAACAAAGTCTATCGCACGCCACTTCCTACGTGGGCATCGCACGAGGAGGAGGACAAGCTGTCATTGCGAAATAAGGAGGTTGAACCCTCCAAGACACCTTTCTCGACATGACACGCCAAACGTCTTCCATCAGGTAAAAACTTGACTCACTTCCATACTAAGAGGGGGAGTAATTTCATGGCATATACAAGGGAACCAGTGGTCGACTTTATTGAATTTATTCCGGTTGGTCTAATGGTTTGGTCTCATTTTTCTTATTTTTTTTTGGTATCTCAATCACTCTATTCCACCCTAGCAAAGGTAACAACTTGAATCATGTGCCCCACCAAATCACTTAAAAAAAAACAGAAGGATTAGGATTCAACGAGATATGGCGAAACTACCATGTTTTTTTTTTTTAATTCTAACACCTGAGCTATGTGCTTTTATAAATAGACTCTTTAGATATTTCCATCTAATCAGATTGGTTCCTCAACTCCAATAACCAAGATGTTCCCATCCACTTAGATTGGTTAGTGCCAACCTTAATAAGCATAAATTTCTAGGCTCCGGAGTTTATTTATTGCAACTAAAAGCTAACAAAAAGTTTTTTCCCCACCCCCAAACTTAAATCTAACATTGTCCTCAATGTTTCTAATGAAAGAGCAATACCAAATAGTAAAGTAATATGAGGAATTAGTAAAGAGAGAAGTCGGAAAGATAGTACCAGGGTGAAGAGAGAAATCAAAAACTAATATACAACAACATACAATCGCCTCGATGGTTAATCAAGGGTAAACAGGGTCCTCCAGAGGGACCTCCTCAATATCACCTGTAGGAAAGGGCTCTAAAAAGGGTTTCAATCTCTGACCGTTAACCTTCGAAGAACTACTACCATCCGGTGTCTCGATCTCAACAGCTCCATGATGAAAGACAATGCGAACAATAAAAGGACCCGTCCACCGAGAACGTAACTTCCCAGGGAAAAGATGCAAGCGGGTATCATACAGAAGAAATTTTTAACCTGGAGAAAATGACTTTCTTAAGATATTTCTATCATGCAAAAGTTTCATTTTGTTCTTATACTCCTTAGCACTATCGTATGCATATCTACGAATCTCTTCCAACTCATTAAGCTGGAGTTTCCTATGGGCTCCTGCCTTGTCAAGTGAAAAATTTAGCTGCTTAACAGCCCAATAAGCTCTATGTTCTAACTCAACAGGTAAGTGACATGCCTTGCCATACACAAGTCGATAAGGTGACATTCCAATGGGGGTCTTAAACGCATTTCGGTAAGCCCATAAGGCATCAGTAAGCCTATACCAGTCTTTCCGATTAGGATTAACTGTTTTCTCTAATATACGTTTTATCTCCCTATTGGAAACTTCTACCTGACCACTAGTCTGTGGATGATACGGGGTATCTACCTTATGTGTAATACCATATTTCTTCATCAAAATCCTAAAAGGTCCATTACAAAAGTGCGACCCTCCATCACTAATTATAGCTCGCGGTGTACCAAAACGTGTAAGTATATTATCTTTCAAGAACTCAATCACAACCCTATGGTCATTGGTTTTACACGCAACCACCTCAATCCACTTAGAGACATAGTCTACAACGACAAAGATGTATAAGTTACCAAAAGAATTAGAAAACGGACCCATAAAGTCAATACCCCACACATCAAATACCTCAACAACTAAAATAGGGTTCAAGGGCATCATGTTCCTATGTGATATGGTTCCTAATTTCTGGCAACGTTCACAAGTCACACAGTAACTGTGGGAGTCTTTAAACAGCGAAGGCCAATAGAATCCACACTGCAATATCTTAGTAGCAGTTTTCTTAGCACTAAAGTGACCCCCACAAGCATGATCATGGCAAAAGGAAATAATACTGGACTGGTCACTCTCAGGTATACATCTCCTAATAATCTGGTATGGACGATACTTACACAAATAAGGATCATCCCAAAAGAAGTGCTTAACCTCAGCTAAAGACCTAGAATGATCTTGTTTACCCCAATGTTGGGGCATTCGACCAGTAACAAGATAGTTCACTATACTCGCATACCAAGGTAATTGGGTAACAAAGAACAATTGTTCATCAGGAAAGTTATCCCTTATAGGAAGGGAATCATCAGGGGAAATAACAACTAGCCTAGACAAGTGGTCTGCTACAACATTTTCGGCACCCTTTTTGTCTCTAATGGCTGGAGAAAACTCTTGCAACAAAAGGATCCACCTAATCAATCTAGGTTTTGTATCCTTCTTAGACAAAAGATATTTCAAAGCAGCATGATCAATATATATGATGATCCTAGAACCTAAGAGATAGGGTCTAAACTTGTCTAAGGCAAACACAATGGCTAACAGTTCCTTCTCAGTAGTGGTATAGTTCAACTGGGCATCATTCAGAGTTCTGCTACCATAGTAAATCACATGAAGTAATTTTTTTTCTCGCTTACCTAGCACAACACCAATAGCATAATCTGAAGCATCACACATATGATCTCAAAGGGTAGGTTCCAGTTGGGTGCCTGGACTATGGGGGCGGTAGTGAGTAAATTCTTAAGCTTCTCAAAAGCCTCTAAACAAGCATCATCAAAGACAAACTTAACATCTTTTGCAAGCAAATTGCAAAGAGGTCTAGAAATTAGGCTAAAATCCTTAATGAATCGACGATAAAAACCTGCATGCCCTAAGAATGACCTAATATCTCTTACGGTTTTTGGGACCTGTAAAGTCTTAATAAGGTCAACTTTGCTTTATCTACCTCTATACCCTTAGAAGATACGATATGCCCTAAAACAATTCCTGAACGAACCATGAAGTGACATTTCTCCCAATTAAGCACTAAATTCTTTTCCTTACACCTAGTCAACACTAGTGACAAATGATGCAAGCACTCATCGAAAGACGAACCAAACACTGAAAAATCATCCATAAAGACCTCTAAGAACCGTTCTACCATGTCAGAAAATATGCTCATCATGCAACGCTGAAAAGTCGCAGGGGCATTACAAAGCCCGAAAGGCATGCGTCTATACGCAAAGGTACCAAAGGGACAGGTAAAAGTGGTTTTCTCCTGGTCTTCTGGGGCAATAACGATCTGATTATATCCAGAGTAGCCATCTAAAAAGCAGTAGCGACTATGTCCAGCTAATCTCTCTAGCATCTGGTCGATGAAGGGAAGGGGAAAGTGGTCCTTCCTAGTGACCTTGTTCAATTTCCTATAGTCAATACAAACACGCCAACCCGTGGTCACTCGGGTCGGGATTAACTCATTGTTATCATTCTGGACTACAGTAATACCGGATTTCTTGGGAACAACCTGAACGGGGCGGACCCACTTACTGTATGAAATGGGGTAGATAATGCCTGCATCTAACAACTTAAGGACCTCGTTTCGAACTACCTCTTTCATATTAGGGTTTAGTCGACGTTGCATCTCCCTAGAAGGTTTGGTATCACTCTCTAAATAGATCTGATGCATACAAACAGTGGGAATTATACCCTTAATGTCATCTATGGTCTACCCTAAAGCTTCCTCGTTGTTTTGAAGGACGGTTACTAGCCTACTTTCCTGATCACTATCCAAGACAGAAGAAATAATCACAGGTAAAGTCTCATACGGGGATATAAACACATATTTCAGGGTATCTGGCAATGGTTTTAGGTCCAACTTAGGAGGCTCTTCTAACGAAGGAACTAAGGTAGACTTAGAAACTAGTAGTGGTTTGACTTTAGGTTTCCATCCATTACTAGTATCTAACAAAGGGGTTGAATCTAACAAAGCATTCACCTCATTAATCACATTATCATCATCAAAATCAATCCCAAAGTGAGCTAGGCATTTCTCTAATGGATCTTCTAACAAAGTGTTTGGTAATGACTCCTCGAATAATGTTCCTATCATGTTCACCTCTTATATGTTCGAGTCATCTAGTTCAGAGGGTAGCTTACTAATATTAAAAATGTTCAGCTCAATAGTCATATTACCAAAAGACAATTTCATAATACCATTTCGACAGTTAATGATCGCATTGGATGTAGCTAAAAACGGGTGACCTAAAATTACCGGTATCTGGTTCTCTGGGTCAGGGACAGGTTGGGTATCTAGGATAACAAAATCCACTGGATAAATAAACTTGTCAACCTCTATGAGAACATTCTCGATCACACCACGTGGAATTTTAACGGACCTATCAGCTAACTGAAGTGTCATCTAGGTAGGTTTCATCTCACCAATTCCTAGCGTAAGGTACACATGATATGGCAGTAAGTTCACACTAGCTCCTAAGCAACGCTTTCTCAACACGGTATTTACCTATTGTGCAAGAAATGGTAGGGGACCCTGGGTCTTTATACTTAAGAGTAGTGGTATTCTGAATAATAGAACTCACCTGACTAGCTAGAAAGGCTTTCTTCTGGACATTAAGATTTCGCTTTCGCGTACACATATCCTTGAGAAACTTGGCATAAGAGGGAATCTGCTTAATTGCATCTAGTAGTGGAAGGTTGATAGTTACCTGCTTAAAAACCTCCAATATATCATTAAAATTGGACTCCCTCTTAGTTGGAACTAGCGGCTGTGGGAATGGGGCTCTAGGGACAAAGCCGGGCTCAATATGACCCTCATTGGTCTCTTTAGAGACTCTATCAGTCTCCTCAATTTCTGGTTCAGAAGGGTGAACTACAACATGTTCACTATCAGGCATGGAAACCTTGTTGTCTATCACTCTACCACTCCTAAGGGTTTTAATAGCATTCACATGATCAGATGGTCTTTCACCTATTTCATTAATTCCTCTAGGGTTGGGTTGAGTCTGACTAGGAAACTTACCTCTTTCTCTTAAAGACTCATTTATCTGACTAACCTGGGTTTTCAACTCGGAAATAGCCTGAGAGTTAGCCTGGCCTATTCTCTTATTTTCTTCTAAACCTTGAGCAACAGATTGCTGAAACTGCACAGTGTTATGAGTTAAGAAAGCAAGAGACTCTTCTAAACTCATAATCTTCTTATCCGAAGGGTTCTGAAACTGTGCCGGAGCTGAAGGATTCTTAGTATAGCCAAAACCTGGGGGAACCTGAGCATTACTAGACTGACCTTGATTCTGGCCCTTGGACCAAGAAAGGTTTGGATGGT